>NC_092180.1:10876390-11509890 GCF_043641665.1 Enoplosus armatus | reverse complement strand
TAATGTCTTACTTCAGCAACAGTACATAAAAATAAAGAAACAAGTCACAGTTAAAATGGCATTTGCAAAGGGAAAATCACAATATGACGGAGGCTGCATTTTGCATGGATCCAAAGTCACCTTTGGCATCCTCAGCGGTGATGGTGAGGGTGTATTGAGGCGCTGTGCCCTCCATACTGTCTGCTTGGACGGAGATGACCCCTGAGTCACGGTCCACTCTGAAGAGGGCACGAGGACTCTCTGGAATTTGTCCAACTAAACGGTAGAAGATCCGCACGTTGTCCGTCTTGGGATCGTCATTATCGGCTGCCTGCACTGTCAGGATTTCTGTCCCTGGGGAAAGATTCACCAGTAAAAAACAGTAAAGTCGGGCCCTCTGAAAGGCAAGAACATCTAACCGATTTACAGTCATAAGATCTCTTAAGAATTTTAACATTAAGTTTTTTAGAAATGCTAATTTTTTTCTCCTATAATTTTTGTTTTTCTAGTCGCTGAATTTGTAATATCGAAATGTTTAAATTAGACTCAGACAAACAACTTTCAGTGATTACAAAACACTTCAGAGAGGTTTTCTGAGTTTCTGTAATAAAGCCAAGCTTTTCAGATTTTCTCTCTGCATAAGGTACAGTCACATAGCACACTGAATGGGAATGAGGGTGAGGGGGGTTATAACAATAGCTTTCTCATTTAATCCTCACTCAGTGATTCCATTTAGATTAACAGATTGTCCTGTCTAATTCATTTCCCAGAATCAACCGTTTTAAAGCATCAACAAAAAAGCTTTTACAACACACCATGTGCTTTTTATGAGCATGGACAGGAGCGATGGTGCTTTCCCCCGTGTCCTGGCAAAAATCCCAATCTGCTTTCACAAAAGGTATCTGGCACTCTCGGCCCTTTCATCACTGCAACATCCCGTCCAGCCAGTGTTTCCTCTACTTTGTTGTGAAACAGTATTCCCATTATAGAATCATTGTGACAAAGGATTATTCAGTGGTCTCACTGTGTTGTTTTATGATGATCCCTACCTTCACCAGTAATTAGACATTTTAAAAAAAGGAGTTGAGACTATGTTGAGAGTTTGAGTGTATACAGTTAGTCAAAGTATTTTTTTTCATGCAAACACTGTGACTATTGACACTATAAAATGTTAGTTTTGCTTTGGATTTTAACTTAAAACATCACCTCTGTGATGCAATAAATACATATCCTACTGTAAACGGATTAGTCAGGGCACTTTTGGACAGTATATTCTTACACATGTTGGAGTAGCAAAAGTGAGACTCATATAAACACATTTTACAAAACATTTTCCCAATACTCCTCGAAACTGCTCAAATATATAACAAAGCTGCCTGTTACCTCGAGCAGCCAGTTCCTTGACCACAGTATGGTACTGTGCCTGTGGAAAGGTGGGTCTGTTGTCATTGGCGTCGCCCACCATCACCCTCAACTCCACAGGCTTGGCAATCTCTCGGCCATCTGGACGCTCAACCACAATGCTGATCTGGAACTGACAAGGCAAAAAAAGAAACACAATGTTTTGCCTCCAGAGTATCAAAGACACAGAGTGGTTAGACATATCTGGTCATATCTAACCCTAACTGGCTAGGCTGGTGTGGTACTTTTACATTGTGACCTCAGCTGTATGGCACTTACATATACACTATAGTAGGTTATGAAAAGGATAAACTGGCCCTGCTGCAGACTGGTAGACCCTACCCAATGCGTGATGTGATAGGATCCTGCAATAGGGGTAAGCAGGTATCTCTAAATTATTCATCATTCTGCACCTCAGGTGGGATCATGAAACTTACAATGTGAAAAGGCCCCATCAGCACCATCACTCATAAAGAATACAGACTGATAGATGAAGCTGTATTCAGACAAGAGATGTTTGGCATTTAGTGGCAGATTATCAATCATTTTTGGAGTGATGGTATGCATCTACAACCTTTCAATCACTAGGGGTAGCAAAACAGCAAAAAGCTTATATCTGCTCCACAATTTCCTCTTTTCTTTTTCTTCTGAGCATACTTTAATCAAAGTTATGTATCTTTTAAAACTAATACATTTCAATGTCCTGAAAGATGTTGTAGCACAATTTATCTTATTTTGTCTGTTATTCCTGTCAACTACAGACTAAATGAAAACCATAAGGTATCAGGCTGTTAAAGCATTTTCAACCTTCCATTAAATGGTAACTACAGAAGACACAAATTGCAATATGCTGGAAGCATGTGTTTAAACACTAATCCCATCCACTGATGTAGCTCAGTCCCTCTGTGTTGTTCTTTGGCCACTTGAACATTTGTGCCAGAATATACTGTTCAGTGAGCCATTCAAAGCTCTCAGGAGCTTAAGTTGTGTGCAGAACTCAAGAGTAAAGTGCAAACAAATGCTCTTTAATTTGTAATCCTACCACAATAATGATCCTTCTCACAGCCTTAGCCTGAAGTGAACAAAATTTGAAATGAGGCTTTTAACTTTATAGTCGTTATAATACAATTATTTTTTTTGCCACAGGTAGGATATAACAAGGAACATAGCTCTGCTTTTCAGGTTTTGGGTTGGTTCCTTAATTACCTCTGTTCGGTTTAAAAATAGATTGTGCTCAGTGCTCTGCTCTGTTGCAATAACGTGTACCAGGGTCCCTTTAATTAAAAGATAATTAAGATGTAAGTAATATAAGGAAATTAGGATTAGAATAATTAAAATAGGTGTTTTCTTTTAATGAACAACACGAGAAAGCGTTTAGCGCCATCATATCTGTCACTTCATATTGTTCTTCTTCAGCATTTTGAATTAGCTGTCTTGTTCCCAGTCATCAGTGGGTGAAAATGATTAAAAAGTGAATGAAATCCACTAAAAATTACTTGAGAAGAGAAAAGTAGCCCAACATACCACATGCGATTCTGTTAGTTTTAATACAGAGGATCGTGCGAGAACCAGAAAATAATGATCTTTTAAATTAGAGCAAACGTTACATAAAGATTATAGGACAACTGCCCTCATTTATTGTCAAACAATCACAGAGTTCAAACATAGAAATAAAGCCTTCTGTGTTTCATAAAGGAACAGTGTAGCACCTACAGCCCTAATGTTTAGACACTTTAAACAGTAATCATAAACTGACATTTATTATTAGGTGCTGGAGGTGTTTAGCTTGCAGTTATACAGACCTGGTCTTGTGTCTCTCTGTCCAGAGGGGCGTTGAGATAAATGACTCCTTCTCTGCTGATGGTGAAGAGCATCTCTGGAAACTCCCCCTCCAGACTGTACTCTGCCTGACTTCCACTCCATTTGACCTACATAAACGTACACATAGGCACACACACACACACAACAAAACATTTTACAATACAATACAATACAAAATTGTATATATATAAATGTGGTAAACCGAAACATGACTAACATTTTAATACCAAATGTAGTATAGTAATAATAAGTCTTTTTTATCTGGGTGCAATAGGAAAATGATCATGCAGTACAAACCTAGAAAGCTATTCAGCAGGGCCTGCATGATGTTTAAGTACAAAGCTAAGCTACCATTTATTTACATGATAAGGAGCCAACCAAATGCACTGACAATGATGTGGAACAGAGAGCACAGCCAAAACTAACTATGCAGGCTGAAGGGGATTTTCCACTCTGCTTTACAGCCCTTGACAGAGGGCTGTGCAGTGGGGCTGAAAGGGCCCTAGTAGCCATCAAACAGCACCCAACAAGGAGAGGGGCCCAGCCGCAGCACAGCTGATGCACACCCAGGGCATGTGTATCTCCTCAACTCACTGTCACACACTCCTCCCTTGTTTTGGAGATGGCTGCCCAAACACTATGCTTTTGTATACACAAAGCAGCTTCACACAGCTGGCTGCCTCTCAGTGTTATGGTGTGTTTCTAGACCTCAGAACTTTAAAGAGATATGTTTAAAGAGTTGATTAATGATCACAGGCCGCTCTATATAAAGTTCTATACAAAACATCTATGAAGTCATCTGTTTTGCCTCTGTCAGTCTTTGAGCACGCTCTGATAGCTTGTGTTTGAGCTACGTCAAGAGCACCTCATGTCTGCGTGTGCTTTTCTGCAAGACACTGTGGACTGGAGATTAATCAGTTGCTGGATAACAGAAAAGAGTACAAGGGACATACTAAAATATCAGAGCTGAAACTATTTCTTGATTGACAAATTAATTTCCATCTATTTTGATAATCAATTAATCGTTTCAGTCCATTTTCAGGCAAAAATGCCAAACATTTGCTGGTTGAAGCTTCTCAAATGTGGGGAGTTGCTGCTTTCTTTGCCATTAAACTACATATCTTTTGATTTTGGAGTGCTAATTGGACAAAACAAGCAATTGTAATATGTCACCTTGGGCTCTGGGAAATTATAATGAGCATTTTGTTAAAAATAACAGTCAATAGATTAATTAAGAAATAATGTGCAGATTAATTGAGAAAATAATCTGCAGATTAATCAATAATGAAAATAATCTCTAGTTGCTGCCCTCTAAAATACAGATATGATGTGATATTGATATTGAAAAAAGGGGAAGGGAGCAGAGGCATTTTTATTGTCTGTAAGATCATCAATATTCAAATCTAGAAATAACAGTCAATGTTGACTTTAGCCAGTGACAGACACAATTACAGTGTGTCTTTTGGATGGAAGGCAGAATAAAAGTATTAGAGAGACAGAAGGAGAGTTTGAAACATTAAACCTGCCATAACTCATTTTTTGGCCACTGAGGGGGCAGCATAAACAAGCTGTAAACAAAACACTGACATATTTTCACCTTTTAAAGTTGAGATGGCGATTAAGTCACTGAACAGTTGATTATTTACATATTCATACACATAGCCATGTGATCAATTGTTTTTAACATTAAAATATTGATTATAGCGGCTTTAATGTTGGCATTATTCACACCAACATGAGATCACCTCTGATGACTAATGTTTAGCTGAAGCACCACGTTGATACAAGTATTATTTGTAATATTGAACAGTGATTATGAGGCCATGACGAAGGTCTAGTGGGGCTCAAACTAATTCTGCAACAAATAATCAGGACTGTGAAAGCTGACAATTCAATGCAGTTAAGAGCCTTGACTCATTCATTCACAGGCAATGAGGCCTCTCTTCCACTCCAAAATCTCAATAGATTGCATTACTGAGTTCAAGTAGTTCTACTGACTGCATTACATAATCAAAGTTTTAGGCAGCCAATCAGAAACATGCCATAGATAACAGATTGAAATTAACCTCCCGAGCCCCAATGACGCAAAAGTACTGATAACAAATGCCTGGATTTTATATTTCAAATTACGGCCAGAGCTTGTTTTGATCTGATTGCAGGATCAGTCAAATTGATCACAACAGCAATCTAGACTTAGTTTTATAACTTTTACACAGAGAAGGATGATGGAAGAAATGCATAAAGTACGCAAAGCAGAAGATTGATTTCAGCGTCTGTCAAAACGCTGTCACCATGGACGATGTCAGCGCAAGTAAAAGACAACATTTGTTACAGATGAGTGGATGTGGACATGACTGCTCCATTTATCTGAGACAGTAGGGGAGGTGAGATCCATAGAGTGGGTTCTTGGACATGACTATCTGTGTGTGTCATAACAGCGGTTAGTCCCACCACCTACTGAGCACAGCAGTGCAATCACTCAACGTGGGCGAAATGAGGCTTCCCCCAAGTAAACATCCATGTTAACATAATCCAGTTTTGTGTGATTTAGATTCTGGATGGGGACAATTGGCACACTGTAACTAAATGGTTTTAATGTAGACGGTTCAGTGGTGGAACAATAGAGGCTTCATTTCTCACTTTTTTGACACATTTTTCCTTAGAAATGAGAGCGGAGGAAATCTGCTCAGTGAAATATTTTCACATCACCTCATTTACATATAGAGGCACAGATGCTATTCATTGATATTAAAATAATAAAAATAAATGATCCTTTCAAAGTCACCAAGCTGTGTATTATAGTATTGGTTATTAGATATTAAACCCACAAGACAAAAAGATTTGAACTGGCCTTTGAAAATATGAAAAAAAAAAAAAATGTAATGTGCCTACACTTGTGAATCCACACGTTTTCAGTGGGTGGAAGGGGCTGTTAGAACAGGAGCGATGAGAGGCTGAGGGCGAGTGTGGGGGAGGTGGGAGAAAAAAGGAGGAGGGGGAGGTATTGTGATGTACCTACTGGCCACAGCGACTCTCAGAACCTGCACAACACATTTAATTCAGCATCACAGTCAGCTCCACGAGCCTCTTTGTCTCCACAGTTCTCAGTAGTGAATGAATAAAGTTTATTTTTTTCAGTGCAGGCGTACATTTGTAAAATCTCCTCATAAAAGATAACTGCCTCGGCTAGCTGTTTTTTTTCCATGTGTTACAAAACCTCTGAGGGCTTTTGAATTATTTATAGACATGTAGCTGATACGGCTAATATTATTATTATAACAACCAAAAGGTTAGACAATACTAAGACACGGACACCGTGATATGTTACCAGAACCTGAGGGAAACTTTTACACTGAATTTACATCACAATACAGCAAGAATGGAGGACAGTAGTGTTAACTCCTATTAAAATTAAAACTGTCTCTTTTGACCAGAAGCATTGGTTGATGATCACATATTATCAGGTGACACTTTTTGGAGTCTGTCCACACTGAAATAGTGACTGACTCTTTGAGGGAGAGGCTACATCTTAAATTTTATTTGAACATAGGGTTTCCAGATCTGAAAATGTTCCTACATCCTCATAAAATCTCCATGGTTACTGTTGTAGCTTCTTAGGGGCTGTTCCGTTATTAATTTCCAATTTTCAATTTCAACAAACTTTATTGGCATGTAGGGCTGCAACTAACAATCATTTTCATTATCAACTGATTTGTCAATTTATTTTCTCTATTAATCAATTACTCATTTGGTCTAAAAAGTGCCAGAAGATACTGAAAAATGCAGTTCACAGTTTTCCACAGTGCAAGATGAGGTCTTCAGATGTCCAACAAACAGTTCAAAACCCAAATATATTTCGTTTAAAGTTATATACAGTATATACATATATATATATAAAACAGAGGAAAGCAGCAAAAGAGGATGGAACCAGAGAATGTTTGGCAACTTTGCTTGAAAAATGACTTAGGTTATTGATTGATTATCTAAATAGCTGCTGATTAATTTTCTGTTGATGGATTTATAAGTGAATTTGCCACAGCAGATTTCATGGTTACATAACAGTTGAGATATTAAGTAGACACGTATGTCAAAAAGACTTTTTCTCTGTATGACATGAAATACTAAAATATCTATTCTGAGCTGTACATGATTTAAATAACAAACCGTATGTGAAGTCTATTTTAGGGATTTTGCCTTTAAGCTGTTCAGTTTGTATGATACCCCTCAGAGTGGTGGTGGTGGTTGGTGGGTGGGAGAGTGAGTGATTATGGGAGTTAAAGTGACTCAGTCAGGAGGTAGCCTGAAAGGATCCATGGCATTTGGACAGCATCAATAATTCAGTATTTGGTCACTTAGGAGGACCCAAGAGCCACTAAAAACAGCAACTGGCAATATGATGCCACTTTACTCAGTCCAGGCTATTGACAGAGTTTGTATTATTGTAATGTGATAGTTGGCAGTTGGAACTGCATTAACAATAAAGTCACCACTTACCCCAAGCTGTTTGTATGATTTATGTTAAAAATCAAATAAGTAAAAGTGGTTTTAATGTAGATGGGTAAAACACTTCATGTGCTCAAGCGGTGGATTTGTCACAAAGTGTTTCAGAGTCAATACATGTTGATCAGGGTTTTGCTGCATCACCTGTGAGATGGGGATGGGGTAAGGGCCTGGCAGGTTCTCCTGAAGTCGCACAGGGTCGGGCGATGCCCAGGTGTTCCCAGTCACCTCAACAGTAACAATGCCGGTGGTGAAGAAAGCATTCGCCTTCCCAGCCATGTCCTTCACCATAACTGAGAGCTTATAACGTCCGCACATCTCTGGGTCCAGAGTCGAGGCTCCTGGTGGTCACAGTGGGATAGATGATACAAGACTGCCTTATTTCGAAATGACCCTTTCAATTACATTTCAGAACTAACCTCTTTTACAAAGACATCTACAGTATATATTGTGCTGTGTTCAATGACATAATAGTGTATGCGTGCAATGTCTGAGTATGAGTATGTGAGGAACAAGTCATGCAAAGAAAAATAACAACATTAAAAAGACACAAACAAGGAAAAAATACTAACAAAGTCCATATAATTGTGTGATGGCTTATGGAAACACATAATGGACTAATGGACTAAATTCTCCTTCAGATAACTGAGACATTACACACGTTGCCCGCTGAATTTAACATCTTTTCTTAGCCATCTGAGCTGTATTGATCACTTAATTTTCAATTTCTTGCTAAGATGGAAAATAAATAACATAAGCCGCCCACTAGAAAGGTAATCATAACCATCAGTTACAGCTGGCCTGAAAATAAAGTGGAAAATCATGGAGGTAATTGACAATTTTCACTGCCACTATGAAGCTTTGTGGAAACCAGCAGCAGCAGTGTGAGCCGGAAGGGGCCGTGAAAGTCATCCAGCTCCCGCTGAGCCGTAACAAAGGGCAATACCAGAGCTACAGAAATAGCACCAGCATACAGGACTTCACTACATCTAAGGTAAGTATGTGTGTGTACAGTATGCATATGTCTTATTCGTCGTATTATTGGTCAACATATGCATCACATTTAAATACATTATTAGTATTTTATTTCATATACAACATGCAGTAAGGTTGAATGTCATGTAACTCCAACCATAACGAGATAAATGGTATTTTTTCTTTGAAATAACAAAATAATAAATGTTCGGCTTTTACAGGATATATTGGTGAACCATTTCGTTTTCAAGCTTTTCTCCCATTTTGATATCATATTTTAACAAATGTAGTAAGTGACTTACAAGTATTAGGCCT
Organism: Enoplosus armatus; assembly: GCF_043641665.1. Classification (NCBI taxonomy): domain Eukaryota; kingdom Metazoa; phylum Chordata; class Actinopteri; order Centrarchiformes; family Enoplosidae; genus Enoplosus; species Enoplosus armatus. The sequence goes on along the minus strand of NC_092180.1, from coordinate 11,500,899 downwards.
TTTAAAGAGAGGGTTCACATCTCTGCATAACATCAAAGCTCCTCTTGACACATTCATAAACTTTATCTAGGCCAGAGCTTGTTTCCAAATTGGCGCTGCATTTGATATTAGATCCCTGCCAATACTGGATTTTTGAGGCAGATACCAATAATGTTATTTTAACACATCAACAAAGAACATTTTTGATTAGAATCCCTTAAATGTGTTTTTTTAAAGGTACTGAGTAGACAAACTACACTATATTGCCAAAAGTATTGGCTCACCTGCCTTGACTCGCATATGAACTTAAGTGACATCCCATTCTTAATCCATAGGGTTTAATATGACGTCAGTCCACCCTTTGCAGCTATAACAGCTTCAACTCTTCTGGGAAGGCTTTCCACAAGGTTTAGGAGTGTGTTTATGGGAATTTTTGACCATTCTTCCAGAAGCGCATTTGTGAGGTCACACACTGATATTGGACGAGAAGGCCTGGCTCTCAGTCTCCGCTCTAATTCATCCCAAAGGTGTTCTATCGGGTTGAGGTCAGGACTCTGTGCAGGCCAGTCAAGTTCATCCACACCAAACTCTCTCATCCATGTCTTTATGGACCTTGCTTTGTGAACTGGTGCACAGTCATGTTGGAACAGGAAGGGGCCATCCCCAAACTGTTCCCACAAAGTTGGGAGGATGGAATTGTCCAAAATCTCTTGGTATGCTGAAGCATTCAGAGTTCCTTTCACTGGAACTAAGGGGCCAAGCCCAGCTCCTGAAAAACAACCCCACACCATAATCCCCCCTCCACCAAACTTTACACTTGGCACAATGCAGTCAGACAAGTACCGTTCTCCTGGCAACCGCCAAACCCAGACTCGTCCATCAGATCGCCAGACGGTGAAGCGCGATTCGTCACTCCAGAGAACACGTCTCCACTGCTCTAGAGTCCAGTGGCGGCGTGCTTTACACCACTGCATCCGACGCTTTGCATTGCACTTGGTGATGTATGGCTTGGATGCAGCTGCTCGGCCATGGAAACCCATTCCATGAAGCTCTCTACGCACTGTTCTTGAGCTTATCTGAAGGCCACATGAAGTTTGGAGGTCTGTAGCGATTGACTCTACAGAAAGTTGGCGACCTCTGCGCACTATGCGCCTCAGCATCCGCTGACCCCGCTCCGTCATTTTACGTGGCCTACCACTTTGTGGCTGAGTTGCTGTCGTTCCCAATTGCTTCCACTTTGTTATAATACCACTGACAGTTGACTGTGGAATATTTAGGAGTGAGGAAATTTCACGACTGGACTTGTTGCACAGGTGGCATCCTATCACAGTACCACGCTGGAATTCACTGAGCTCCTGAGAGCGACCCATTCTTTCACAAATGTTTGTAGAAACAGTCTGCATGCCTTGGTGCATGATTTTATACACCTGTGGCCATGGAAGTGATTGGAACACCTGATTTCAATTATTTGGATGGGTGAGTGAATACTTTTGGCAATATAGTGTATGTAATGGCCGCACTGATTCTAAACTTCCACTTGTCGCAGTGTTAATGAAAACTGATGGGATATGAAAACAAGACTAATGGATCCATAACTAAGTGGCTTGTTCTAACACTGCTAACATGCAACAAAGAAAAGAGAAAGCAAAACTTGGGGACAAACAAAGTATCACATTAACGTCTTTCCCTGCAGTCACTAGTTGGGACTGACCTTCCTCAGTGAGGGAAACCTCTCCAGTGATGGAGTTGATGAAGAACATTTGGCTGGAGGGAATCCTGGGTGTCTGTTCCAAGAGGCTGAACCGCAGCTCAGCGTGGGCAGTGTTGCGGTCATCGCGATCCAGCGCCTCCACCTGCATGAATGGGATCCCTGAGAGACACAGGTGGTGCAGAGTCAAAAATCTTGCCTTCTGTGTCAAAGACATCTCTCCCCGCCACCAGCTCAAAGCACATTAATTCTATAGGTTAAAGTATATTGGTATCCGAATTAAAAGATGAGCTACAAAATGCCTGCACACAGGACAACGTGATGCAATAATATCGTCAACCATTATTAAATAGTTTGAGAGCTGGTTGTGAGCAATTTAGAATACATAACATCTTCAAGTCAGATGACATTTCTCATGACAAAACTAAACCACACATATAAAAAAGCTATAAAATATTTTTTTTGTTGGGGGTTCTGCAGCCCCAGTTTTCATGTTCTATTAACAGTGTTTTTTTTGTTTTTCCAAGAACAAACAGAGCACATTAATTCATTCGAGTAACAATACATTTGGAGTATTGTATCTGAGCTGATGTGATTGCTAAGCCAGTTTGCAGAAAAGTGTTTTTTTTTTGTCAAAATGATGCTGTTTGCCACATCATTAATCCTATTAAAACTGAGGTTAAGGTTCAATTGCAGGGATACATTAGGCATGTTTTCCATTGTTTAGGCAAAATTGAATGAGTTTTCGTATTCCATGTAGCAGGACTGACAAATGTGACGCAAACTGAAAAAGGTTGTGCAACACGGTGACATTAGAGCTCAAGGTGCTCGTACCTTTGAGAAGCCCGAGCTGCACGCTGCCCCTCATGCTCTCCTCGATGAAAGTGGGCACATTGTCGTTCTTGTCAATGACACACACTTCAACTGTGAAGCTCTGACGGTGCACTGATGTTCTGAAGGACACCTGCAGTGCACGCACAAACACAGCATGCAGCCTTCCCATGAGAATCGCATGACAGTCTAAAGAGTGACTCATTCGTCATGCATTGTTGAACATAAGCACATGAACCTCACATGATGAACAAGTAAGAATATGAATACCTAATTGAGTGAATTTGATGCTTCTTGAATTAATGATTTTGTAACAACTGTTCATCAGCGAAGACATGTATGGAAAATTGCTATCACTACTATGATATGACACGATATGATAAGCTACCTGCAGAGAGTAAGATGGTTGCTTCTCTCTGTCCAGTGGTTTTAGAGCATATAGAAACTGAGCGTCGACTCCGAATATCCCCTCGTCATCCCCTGTTACCACCAGGTCACTGTAATTACCTGGCAGGCTATGGAGCTGTACAGAACAGAGCAAGATTCACAAAACATCAGTGTGTGTTCCTGTTTAAAAGCAAGACCTATGCACAAACACTAAAGTGTAGGAGGACTGGACAGACAGGGTAGTTACTGCTTGTTCCTGTAGGCCATAGACCTCCATTGTTGTCTAAAAAACGATTAAAAACATTAATAAAAACAAATTATTAACATATACTATGTTGCACAGACATGTTCTCTAATTACCACATGGGCACTGTAGTTTATTTCAAGTTCCACATACACCATTATTTTTAATTACTTACTGAGCTGTTAATAAATTAAACAACATAGTTGGGACCTGTTTTTAAAGGTTTATGTCTTCAGTGGGAATAAATGGGCTTGGGCCGATTGCACAGACAAGGTAGGGAAGTTGAAAAGTAGTAAGAAATGGTCTATATTTAGAGCCAGTGGTGTGTTGGGGCTGGTCATTCACAGTACTACAAGATGATGAATAACATTTGCAGTGCTTTTGTGCTTTGTATTCTTTGCAAAATTGATCATTCAAGTAGTTAAAATAGAAGAACTGACAAGTGTAGCTGTCTCTGAGAGCTTTTACCTTGAACACATCTGGAGCAATTTTTATGTCCTTTCCATCTTTAACACAAAGTGGGGTTATTATCCAACTTCTCCATTCTGGCCATTAACGTGCTATTTGAAGAGTGTTAATGACACTCAGTCTGACACAAAGACTGAAAATATGACTATGTGTCATACAAGATATGATGACGTCACAATATAACCAATTAAGATACTCATGCTGTTGCACAATCCAGAAGATGTCTGAGTGATATGTATGAATGAACCCCCCTCCCCCGGTTGGGCTGAATGCAGAGGCTGGGTCTGATGCCTGAAAAGCCCTGTGAACACTCCAATTATAGTCTAGTGATGGTGATGACGGCAGCATGTTCACGCATCTTCAACCTTGAAGATTGAGAAAGAGAGACTGATGTAATTCTGGCTTACTAGCCATCTTCATCTTCTTTTCACCACATTCTTCACCACTAAAAGATCAACTGGCTCAAAAGGCTGGTAGGAGATGTTTTCCTTTACCTGATTTAATCTTGAGGACATTTAGTTATTCAATGTTGAGGACTCCTCAGTGGAAGTATGATTTTAGAACTTTCCAACAGTTATTGATGCTTGTTTGCCATGTAGGCTCAAAGGTGCTGTCAACCTGCATCTCAAAATACTATATTTATAAATATGACATATGAAAATAAAAACTCCCACTCAGTGTTGTACACTTTTGCAGATCTTCCACTTAAATGTATATGCTCTAGTCGCCACGGTAATATTTGGAAAAAAGGTTAAGATTGTAAGATTGGGGAATTTATAAGAACTACACATACAATTTCTTATCAGAAGGCTATGAGCGCAAGAAAAACATTTGTTTGGTAAATTCAAGTAAATTGAAAAGACTTACCTTGGCTAGATACCATGGGAAAATACCATCGTAGTTTTCAGGGACACCAATTTTAACATTTGCCCCAGAACATGGTGCAAGTGTGTAAAGTATCACCAACTGCCAAACAAGATATTAAGTGTGTCTTAGTGACATTGATCATGCAGTCATTTGCTAAATGATCAGAGTATGACAGTTAAGAGTAATAAAAGACGACAACATCTTACTATGAGAGCTTTGATGAGCATTGGTGTAGCTCCTCTGTCAGCCATGAGTCCCTGTAAATGTGGCATATTCACAGCATTTCAAATCACATGGCCTTAGACCAACAATCAACACAATTTCTGCCTTGTTATTGATTCACCACCGTGGAATTCTTTCATACACACGGATTATATACAGATTTAAATGCATAACTACCAACAAAGCCGTTTAAAGCAACAGCTGAGCCCCCAGTCAGTGCTACAGAAGACCATTAAAGCCAAGTCGGAGGTAAAACCTTAAGCTAAAATCAAGTTCGATGCAATGATTATGCAATTTCAGTGAAGCCTTAATGTCTGTCGAATATCTTTTGAATACAGCCGCTTTGTTAGCCATACCAAATCACAGGCTATAGAATAGTGTACAATTATAACAACAAACTTTGGATATACTGTTGCTCAACAACAGCAGACAATGACAATAATAAAAATGGCCATGTAACCACTTAAGTAGCAAAACATATTAAATTGTCCTCCCTTTTAAACAAAACCTTCTGTATCTTACCTTCTTCAAACGATGTGTGTGTTCCCTCTGAGAGCTGTGAAAGGAGTTTAAATTGGGTGGAAAAATTGCGTACTTGTACTCCTTCGGTGGATTAATGGTTAACACCTTCAGATAAACATGCTTAACTACCTTGTTTCCTTCCTGTAAAAACCAATGGCCGGTGAGGTTCCATTCCACTGATACGATCAAATGAATATTCATGAGGATGTAAATCCCCTAAACAATGTCTGCTGTTTTCTGTTGCATTTTGCTGAATATGTTGCTTTAGGAATAACGACAGAGAAGATTTTATCATTTGATTTTATATTTTATTGAAAAAGGAAATCAACGTAAACAAAGTATTTCCAAATAATGTCAAGGTTCACAAGATAAATATAACTTATTGCTTGACTCATACATTCACAACCTGAATTCAATGTTATGGAACAACATAGAAAAACAGAAGTTTTCTCTTATCTTTGACTAGTCCTCAGTAACTTGGCCGAGGCACGAACCTGCGTACCACGTTTCAAGTAAAAATGACTCCAGGTGACCTAGTATTGTGATCCTGTACCGTGTCTTTTAGGATAATGAGATGTTGTTGCATTCAGCATCATTCACGTTTTAGTATATACATCAATCCCCTCCAATAAAGGAGCACAACAATAACCCAACAGCAAGGCAAGGCTTTCCAACTCATTAAAAATAACAAGTCTTTGTGGATTTTTCATACATACTGATCATTTTATGACAGCAACATGTTTAAGGCAAACAAAAGAAAAATGAAACAAAATAAAATAAATGTTTGCAAAGCTTCATGCAGGTTATCACCATCATCATGATATGACTTGAATAATGTCATCTTTTTATTAATTAAGTCCTCTCTCCCTTTTGGTTGGTGTCTAAAAAATAAAAATATATTTCTGTACAGCTCTATTAGTCCTTTAGGGTTAGTGTTAAAACACACACAGCGTCTGGTCTTCAGAGGCCAAAGAAAAAATGTTTGTCTGTCCCTTCTGTTCTTCAGAGAACTGTTAGGTCATGGCAGGACTTTGACTTCTGCCTAAAAGCCATCTTCTTGTTCTTGCGTGCAACCATGCGGCCCAGAAACCGTTTAGCCTTCTTGCCGATGCTCTCTCTACGCCTGCAGTTGGCCATGCGTCGTGCGTTCTCCTCCTTGCTGTCTTTCCTCAAGCGGATCTGTCTGACGATGCCCTCGAACAGGTCCTGCACATTGTGGTGAAGGGATGCAGATGTCTCAATGAACTTGCAGTCGAACACCACTGCACAGGCACTTCCCTCTGCAATAGAGAACATATGGCGAAAGGAAAATTAGTACTTTGAGTAGATGCACATTAAGAAAATATTAAGGTAAATGCTCAAGTAGATGAAAATAGTAACCGTAACAGATAGCTTTAGTTTGCAGTGATATTTGAAAGTACGCCTGGAATGAACCTGAGCAGTCAAGCGAGAAATTTGGCCTGACCGCACCAAAGCCGGTCAAGCCCAACCAGTTCTGTCAGATCTGATCATGAAAAGCCTCAAGAATAGCTTTTAAGCTTCAAATGATAAATATCAGATTTTTTAAAGTAACCTAACTTCATAACCCACTTCCCCTGACTATATTAACACATCAGATATCTGTGGCACATTTTTGGGTTCAAAAGTTAGTTCATCATACTGACTTACCATCTACAGACACCTCTCTGGACCGCACCAGGTCACTCTTGTTGCCCACAAGGATTATGGGAATGTTTTCTGACTGCCTGGCACGGCGCAGCTGAATACGCAGCTCTGACGCCTTCTCGAAGCTTGATTTGTCTGTCACTGAATAGACAATGATGTAGGCGTCCCCCATCCTCATGCACTGTTCCTTGAGCCACTGGCTGTTATCCTTCAGGAAAGGAACAGATACCAAGTTTAGCATCATACATGGCTGATCAAATCTTTCACTGATGTAATATCCATGAATCAATGTGAATGGTCAAACAATGCATAGATAATATATAACTCACCTGTTCCCAGATGTCATACAAAACAATGGACGACTCTTCTTCATCCACCACGATAGATCTGTCATAAGTGTTTCCTGAGGGGGAAAAAAAGAAATCTAATGTTACACACTGGCAGAGAGGAGCAAAGCATCTCTTATCTGAACAGTCTTGTTTGTTGTCAGTGTGTTGTTGCTTTTCTTCACATTGATTTTAGCACTTTTTTTTTCTTTTGTAGTCTACACATTGAAGCAGAAAGTTGATCACAGCCTGTAATCAAGACATCACTGGCCTTTTATATTTTCCCTTCACATTATGCTATTGGATGTGTTTCTGACAGCTGCACTGCTGAGGGCAGGGCGGGTGCCTCACTGTAGATGGAAATAGCAATAATCAATGCATGTACACCCTAGCGTGCAAAAATAAGAACCCTGTTTGTTTCTAATCCATCAGTTAAACTTTATCAATGTCCTCATACAGAATTAGAGAGATTATACGGCTTCATGTGCTTTTATTTTATTCAAAGCAATCCACATCTTCATCATTTTTAAATGTGACTAATGTTTCTTTTTTTAAATGTCAAGGATATGATACTTCAATCATTAGAAAGTGGCCTCCAAAGTTTTAATGCTTAATATCTTAGACCTGCACTTCATTCACTGAACCTTGTATTTCCAAGCATTATTATAGTTGTATTGTGTATTGTTCAGAATTAAGTAGACCAAATCAACCTTTGACAGTCCTAATTATCACACGTCTCTTCAAAGACAATGGCCATCTTTAGTGTGTGTGTGTATATGTGTGTGTGGGTTGCTATAGGGTTGATGACTCATCCTCAGCATCACCATTTACCTGCTTCATCGCAGTCGTGACCAGCATCTTCGACTCCTCCAAAGACGCGCGCCAGGCTGGACTTGCCGACGCCGTGCTCCCCGAGGAGAACCACCTTATACACCTGGGACTCCGCTTCGCTGCCGGTGGAGATCACGGAGTCGGAGGAGTCCGACGCGCAGCTGCCTCGGTGCTGCTCGCTCGGGGAGTAGGACGTGCAGCGCAGGAGGTTGGACAGCTCGTCGGTTTGCCCCGTCTGTGGCATCGTGGCGCGTAGGTCCCGGTCGTCCACGGGCATGCTTCTCCGATGTAGGTTAGGTAGATTCATTGGGAACGGCATGCTCCCTCTTCTCTTGTCCATGTTCCGCAATTTGTCTCCCTTGTTCAAAGTCATTGTGCTTATACCGAGGATCTGTGGACAGACGTGACATGCGTAAATTGGTGCTCTTATGTTGAACACGCCTAAAGGAAATGTGTGAAAGTCTGCATGCTGTTTTACACAAATGCTTATCATTGTAAGTCATGTTGTAAAATTAAAAAATCTATCAGGTTAAGTAGTTTACAATTAAGCAACTATTAAATCAAATTATCTTCTGATCTGACCACATGTTAATTCAACTCAACGTGAGAACGCAAAATAAAACTTAAATTAAAATCAGTATTAAAGACACTTACTCGGTGTTGACAATTAAATCCAACGATGGCAATCCAATAATCCTTGGTTTGAAGAGTTGTTGCGGCCGAAAAAGCGCTTTTGCTCGAGTATGATCAGTGCCGCTGCTCAGCGTATTTATATGGGACTGGGAGTGACGTCGGCAGGGATTCGCCCCAGAGAGTCACGTCTCCGCTTATTATAGTGGTGCGTAACGGTAACATCATACAGAGGAGGGGGTGTATGACTGGAAGAGCTGAGGAATCTCCCTTCCGCATCGCCAAATGGAGAGTTTACCTCTGAGGGGGCGGCCAGAGATGAATCCTTGAAGAGGGAAAGCCCACTTAAAGCCAGAGCGATATAAATATTTAATATTAATTTAGGAGATACATTTAGAGATGGTGGAAGGATATCGACGTGATGCAAGTTATGTGTATTAGGGGAGCAAGGCATAGACATTGTGAATGCTGTTATGGAAATGTGATCGCTTGTCTCGCTTAAATTGATTGTCAGTTTTGAGATTCATGGTCACTGCAAGGTGGAGGTCATGACTACAATTACATTACACCATATCGTGGGAATTTTGTTTAAATGTGAGGGAGTTGGGTATATGGGTAGACTTAAACGAAAAAATATAATATGTGAAATATTTATTACTGATTCCATAGTCTATGTAGGTCTATGCAGCCTGTAGGTTACCGTCACACTTGAATTCATTTTCGTGCATATATGCACAAAATAAATACAATTGTCAGTGAAAATGCTATGAACATTCTACACACGGAGGCATTCATTTATCATGCAGCCCTCCACCCACCATCTCGCTGACTGAGGCTGCAGCCACGAAACTATAATTCCTTGCATTTGCAGTTGAAATTCTTCACAGCTGACAGGCCTGACCTTTACCAATAATGTTTGGCTTTATTGATCCATGCCTTAGTTGTATAATGCAAAACGCTTTCAATTTAAAGTATCTTGGCTATGTGACACACTAATAGAGGCAAATCAAGTTATACTGTCCTAATGGAGTCTAAATGACTTGAGGTCAGTTTTCTTATTTTACGTAATTTGTTTATGTAATTTTGCATCCAGCATATTTTACATACATTTTCTCACACATAATGTAGCCTAAAACACTCTAGTGCTGTCCTATACAGGCAGAAATTTAGAATTTTATTCATAGACTCTGAATGGTGTGTTGCTGCCCCCTTGTGGCTTTCTTACATTGCAGTTTCACCTTTTGTACCCATTGAATGTATTTTCTGCTTTGTCCCAAAACGGGAAACAAAATAATCAAACAAATAATTGTGATATGGGTATTAATTCTATTGATGTGTTTTTTCTAAATTCAATTATTATAGTGAATATTTGTCTCAGAAGCTCTTCTCATATTTCACATTTTTTCCCTCCCAAATCAACCCCACATAAAATTCACTTATTATTCCTCTTGCTTTTAAGGATTTCATAGCCTTTAGAGATTAGACATTTTTGCTATATTCTGTCTTGAACTTACTTGAATTTAATTAAAATATAACACATGTATCCCATGATCATCTCTGACTGTATTTTTATTTTATTTTATGCTGTATGATAGCTTCCATATGCTGTTGTTTCTGTGGTCCACATATTGATTCAGATCTGTATCCACATAAAATATCAGATATCAGGATTGTGTGTACATGTGCTCTCCCTGAGTGGTAGCAGCTTGTAGGAATACTTCAGCCAAACGTTAGATAAGATTTTGGTCATCACTTGATTTCCCCACAGACCATTAATGTTTGTACAAAAGGTACTTACCATGGTAATCTGTGACAAGTGACAGCATGTGAAATATCACAAGGGCCTATTAAGTGTGTTTGCAGTCTACTGATCACTGCTAATGTGAGCCAACTTTGATGTGAGCGTCTAAGTGCAACGTCAGAGGTAGTGGAAAGATCTTCGCCCTTAATCCACTGCACGGTGGAAATACGTGTGAGTAGACATGTATGCAGCACATCTACCTAACTTGAAATAACCTGGAGGATGTCACAGCTAAGGCCGTTCACAGCTGACAATATTCACATTCAGTTAGAGTAAATTGGATTGCTTCTGCTGCTTTAAATTATTCTTAATGGGAAATTATATCACCACCTAATGGCCATGATAAATACAATGAAGGGAATATAGATACATAGACAATGTCCCGCTGGGATTAATTAAGTACTCTATCTATCTATCTATCTATCTATCTATCTATCTATCTATCTATATTATAGCCCGACCATTGATATCGATGTGTTGGAGTTGATCTGAAAAATCTGATAACGATACATCGGCACATAAAATACAAAACATAAACAATTTGAGTAGCTCCCACATCAGGAAACCGGAAGTTGTCAACCCTTTCGCGTGCCATTGCGCATGTGTATGTCTCTCGTGTGTTCGACCTCTACTACAAACCGGTGAGAGCTAACCTCCTCTGACACAAACTGTGTTTGCGTTAAATATAATAGTGGCGCTCCTGTGGAACTCGGTATTTTTGTAGCTCTATAGACCACAGCACTGCTCAGCTCTTCTGATTTCCCGACTAGCTTGTTTTTAGCGACATCGTTCGATTTGCAGCTAATCTTGACCTTACTTGTATGTGTCCACTTCACTTTGCACACTTTGTACTTTCTTATTTAGCAGACAAGTTACAGAGCGAACCAATTGAAGTTGTTCATTGTCGTGTTTCATGCATTTCTTTCTACAGGCAGCCGACACTGCATCAACGCCAGCTCCTTTGGTTGACCTGACCACCACGTCCCTTCGTAATGTATGCCTGTGCTAAGTTCGTCTCCACGCCCTCTCTGGTGAGTCTGCACGAATGAATGGAGATAACGGCTACATGTACTTTGCAAGGGTGTTTAACCATGCCTGCTGATATCATGATAGTTTGTACAAAGTTGTCAGTCTGTGTTAGGCAGCTATAATGTCGCCTGCTAACACTGGCACTCCGCTATGTAGCCGTCTTTGACCCTCTGCTAAAGTCAGCTAGCTAGCTGCTAGTGTTCTCACCTGCAAGGGCGTCCTAGCTTTGAACATTATCAGAGAAAACCCTCAGCTGATCCATTGTATCCCCGTGTGGAACAGTTTATCTGCCCTTGTGAAGCTTATATGAATCAGTACCATTTAAAGGATATAATGTAGTTCATTGAGAAGCAGCCGTATTTAAGTTGAAAACTGAGCTGTTTGAGCAGATTTAATCCAAAAGCAACACTATAATAGGTCACTGTTGGCGTTGTCACTGCTGGATTTTAGCCGTATTTACTTTATGTCACCATATTTACTACAAGCTGAATGTCATTGTAGATGAAACCACATGCTTTCAATGCAGTCTTGGACAGAATAGATGCATTTCGAACCAAATTAAACCTATACAGACAGATATCAATAAAACACATCTTATCAGAGCAAGACTGTCTCAACTAAATGAGTCTCTTTTTTTTTCTTGATACAGGTCCGTGCTGGATCTCGGGTTCTGTACAGACCACTCTCTGCAGCAGTAGTCTCAGATGCCAGGAAAGCAGAGGTATGCAGTTATCTGTACTGGGAATCATAACTTTATTGAGAAGTTGATAGAGAAGGGGAGCCATCACGGCTCCATCAATCTTTTTTTTGCTATTCTCACATACAAATAGAGACTAGAATAGACAAATAAAGTACATTTTGATGCAAGGTTTTAACAGCAATATAGTAAGTATTTGTGAAACTTCCTAACATAGTTTAAGACGTTTAAAAAAAAAGATTTAAAAAAGTGTTCCATCTTACCCATAGCTAATACAGTGCTTAAGAAAGGAGGCCCTAGGCTGAATATTATAACATTGTTTAATGTAGCTACTCAACATAGTTACACAGTTTTACACTGGCAGGTTTTTACGTCTCCAAGTACAAAAACAGACTGGTAAGGTGATAGGATTATAAGCTAAATGAAGCAGTATGTGAAGTTTACCTTTCTAAAGCTGCATTCATGTTCACTTTTTCAGTTTTTGGAGAACCTTAATCAAGTACATAGTAGAGACAGATTCACAGGGAGAAGTTTTAAGTATTCAAGATAAATGCATAGAGTGGACCCGACCTGCATGTTTGAAAGTAAAACCTCAGCAGCTAGTGAGGAAACAAAAGTGACTGACATTGAGCAGCAACACATAAAATATCAGCAGGGGTTCCGCTGATATTTTATGGTTAATTTATGCAAAGAGTCGCCAGTGAAACATCTACTGTCAGAAAAATGTTTAGTGCTGCTTTGTTTTGTACTAACCTTACTTAATTTTTGTGTTTCAGACTGCTTCACTCCTGGCACCACAGACTATTGTAGCCTCCCAGCAGCAGGTGGCAGTGCGGGGATTCCAGACTAGTGCTGTGAGCCGTGACATCGACACTGCTGCAAAGTTCATTGGAGCAGGAGCTGCCACTGTGGGAGTGGCTGGATCTGGAGCTGGAATTGGAACGGTGTTCGGTAGCCTTATTATTGGATATGCCAGGTACTTTAAACACATCATCTGTCATTTTAGAACATTTTTTAAATCTCCCACCTGGGAGGGAATGTTGTATGTTTCTATCAGCACTGTCATAAAAAATCAATTAATTTCTGTTTCAATTAGTTGAACGGATATGGTTTTGGCCAGAGAACAATTAATTAGGTTTTAGTGGTTCATTGCACCTGAGATTTCTGCCATTAGATGGATTTTTTTAGGAGCAATAGCAGTAACTAACATGACACTCACAGAGGCACACTTGATTCCAAATGTTTACATAGTCAAGAAATAAATGTAATTTAAGTTAGTAACATGTATTACGTCCTTCAATGGGAACCTTGGAAGACACTGGGATTGTCTGCTCACTAAAATGTCTTGGCAGTTGTACTTTTAACACTTTGTACCTCCAATTTGTCTCAGCTGCCTCTCTCTTTCTCAACAGGAACCCCTCCCTGAAGCAGCAGCTGTTCTCCTACGCCATCTTGGGCTTTGCTCTGTCTGAAGCTATGGGTCTTTTCTGTCTGATGGTTGCATTCCTTATTCTGTTTGCCATGTAAACCAGTTTTGCTGTAAAGGGATACATCACAATGTAAACAAGAATCAGCAGTCTGAGATGCCCTTGAATGGCACGATGATTTCATCTTATCGTGTTGCTTATTCTTGTTCATTGGTGTTTCTTAAAAGATTGTGAACCCTCTGATGTATGAAACTCTGGCAAACCCATCATTTTAATGGTGGTTTTGCCATTATATTGTATATTAAATCATTTTTTTTGTTAACAAACATGCAACCAATAACAGAAGTAAAATGTTTAATTCATCATGTGTCTTTGTTCATTTGTAAATGGTAGTGGGGTGTTTTTATATTCCAAGTGGCAGAGGCACTGTTTCTCATGAAATAATGGTAACGTTACACTGAATGTAAAACCCTAATGGTTTCTTTACTATGACGCAGCTTCACAATAACTAACCATTAACAATCCCAGTTAATTCACTATATAGCTCATAGTCTATTACTGTTTAAAGCTCAAATGGACCCAAAATGATGGTCAACAATGTAGTTAATCTGACTACTCCAAAGCCCCAGTTAGCTGATTTAATATAGCTAGCTAAATTTGAATTAACGTTACCCCCTTTGGTGACCCCACACTGCGTTCCCCTACGTAAAACCAAAGGGAAATATTAAAACTTAGATTTACTTTACCCGTTGTCCACCGGCAGGTTTTATCATCAAACGGCATTTTCGTGACTCCAGAGATGCCCACCATCTGCCAGGAATTAAAAGTGTTTGCCCAGGGCGAAACTAACGTTTGAATCAAGATTTTTAGCGGATTCTAGGAAAGAGGAGGACAGTGGAGCGGTACAAACTGGGGCAAATCTTAATTGAAACGTTGGTTTCGCCCTGGGCAAACATTTTACCATCTGGGCAGAGTAGCATGACGTTTTACTGTTGTATACACTAACCACTTAAATAATATCCCAATACTGAGGCCGCGACGAAAAGAAAGCAGCAGTTAGTCAGGTGGAACTATAGAAACACAGTCAGAGTTGAGGGAGGACGGGTTTGAGCAACGTACGTGCCCCTGACGCTTACACATCCATAGGCTCTCGAAAGAAACTCTTCAGTTTTGGAAATTAATTCGGACATGTCAGTTAGGCAGTAAAAATAGAGAACTAAATGTTTAGGTGTATGTCCTCCGTACATCACTTATACTGTATGTGGAGGGTAATTTCCTCAAAAACTCAAAAGCTAACGCCGACACCTTTGTTATGGTTGTGGTGGTGTAACTGTCACACGGGTCCCGAGGTTGTTTTACAACTGACAGAGCAAAAAGGAGCCCCCAATAACCAGGTAAACAAACATTAGGGGATGCTTTTGGGGATGACATTGCTTGTATTTTGTCTCCTTGTCTCATTGTGAAATTACGCACTTAACATCTAGTTTATCTCTGCCCACTATAGGGAGAAGTAGGAGTTACCTTAACTACGATATACTATAAAATGCTTGTTAGTGTTTAATGAAGAAGAATTTAGTGCCGCTTAAGTTCAATAGTAATACAGTATTATATGAAAATGATTGCCAACTACCTCTCTTTTGGCCCAGTTGTAGTAGGTCATTTAATCTTGTATGGTTTATGGAGCTGTCATGTACATTTAGCCATTTAAGCTCTATACCCAACTATACTTGGAGAAAGAGAACATTTCCAACAGGACAGATTTTACACTCAATATCCACCAGGGGTAGTGAGTGTACAATACACCAGACAGCAGCTTTTTTTCCAGCCTGAATTTAGGAATTTAGGAACTTAAAGGAAAAATCCACCTTAAATTAGAATGTACATCTTACTCTTCCGGTGGTTTTGGTCAGTAAACTGTTAAGCTGGAAATTGGAATATCAAGACTTGAATTGATTTTTGGATTTGGTCAATATTTACTGATGTTTACTCTTGAGTTTAGGTCCAAATGATTTTTACATGAATAGGACTTCCAACATTGAATCAGAAAATGTCCCTGTAACACTAATCTGAGTGCTGTCAGAGTTTACTTTAAGAACGCTTCCTAGTTTCATGCCTCTCTAGGATTCATCTACAGATCAGAATTTCACTACAGTCTGTTTGTAACAGGTAACAAAAAGACGCCAGAAAGAAAGATCTTCATGTCAGCTAGTTCTGGACTGCTTTGACCAGCAGTACAGTCAGGAACTTGGAGACTTGTGGGCAGATACAAGGTAAATTCTGTCTGAAATAATTATTACAGCTTACACACAAACAGCGTCTGTACCCTTCCTTCACTGGGTTTGCTTTTCTCCCGCAGAGCAGTGCTCCTGAACCCTCACTCTTGGCAGTATGGGGTCATGCTCAACCGCTTCAGCGCTGTGACAGACATCACACGGATTCTCCAATCACAAGGCTTTTCCACATTACTGCTGCAAACAGATGTCTCCACGGTGCTATATAATGGCCCATCAACAGTGGCAAATTCTAAATACCAAGCAGGAAAAGACTCTCTGTTGCCATCTCACTACATGTCCAAGTGCCCTGCTAATGACTCCCATCGCCAACCTGACAGCACCTGTCATGCGCTCGGTCAGGACCTTCAATCAGAGCTTTCACACGGTTTGCCCCGTCCTTCATTACAATGTTACATCCACCCATATCCACTGCGGTTTCCCTCTCAGGCTCACAGGCCTGGCCAGCTGAAGCAGTACTACCTCCTGAATGCTGCCTCCCTGCTTCCAGTGCTGGCTTTGCAAGTCAGAGATGGGGAGAAGGTTTTGGATCTTTGCTCTGCCCCTGGGGGCAAAGCCTTAGCCATGATGCAGTGTGCCACCCCAGGTAAAATCAGTATTTTTAATGGACTTTGTAAACTTTTATTTTATTTTTATCACGCAAAGAGACTGTGGATTCAGTATTCGGTAGTTTTTAAAACAAATCAGTAGAGGATTTAAGAAGGCTAATATAACGTAAATACTGCTGAGTGTATACATCACTTTGCAATACATTTTAAATATAGGCATTTGGTATTTATAAAACTCAAAAGTTTATTTATCAACTCATATAGTTAATAAATATTGATGGGATGTTGACAGCACACCAAATTACTTTCCAGGATATGATGTGTTTGGCAACAAGAGTTCTTCACAAAAACATCTTGTTGAAATGTGTTAAGCTTTGTTTTAAAATATTAAAAGCATACTTTGCATGTAAGTTGTTGCAGTTGAATCTAAGTAATATCTTTGTCTGTGAATAGCCTATTTGCCTTGAATAGTGGTAATAAGTAATGCTGCTCTATGTTATGTTCCAGCACTTCTCTGCTGTAATGAACCAGACCCTCACAGACGGGACTGGCTGGCAAAAACCCTGGAGTCTTTTCTGCCTCATTCACTAAACAGCAGAGTGATTGTGTCTGCACAGGATGGACGATCTTTTGGCCAAAGTGACGCAGGAACATATGACAAGGTGGGGAGAGTCATGTTTTATGGCAGCATGTAACTGAATTTTGCTGCATTGTCCAACAAATTGAGGTGTCACACTTTTTTTGTCAAGGCCATGGTTAGAAATGAATGAGAGCAGCAAGCCTTTGAACAGAAGCTAATACACCCAGCGGAAAAGAAGAGAACCGTTTATTCAAAACAGGAGCCAAGAAGAGACAAATGGCTGGGAGGAATCAAAGGACTCAAAGTGACTGATAATGAAACAAAATATTGAAAAAGGAAAGCACAGAATGAAAAGGTTGAGAGTAAGACACAGTGTGAACAAAGACTGAAAGGCAACAAGAGTAGTACAAACAGACAGCACAGATTCAAGCTGTATTTCAGGCTGTGGTATGGCTTTGTGAAATTTGCATAGAGGACAGATTTGTGGGAAGATTCTCAGCTGGGGTGTAAAGTTTCAGAGGCAGTTCCAACGTAATTTTCTACACTGGGTTTCACCCAGACTGACCATAATTTGTCCCTTGATAATAATTCAAGTGCTGTGGGGAAATTATAACATGTACCTGGATTAATTTACAGACCTTTACTTTACGTCTTTGACCTTTACTGTCTCTCACTGCTCTTACACTCTTGACCTCTCTGACTCAGACTGAACCACTCACACTTCTTGCTCTCTCTGTTGCAGGTTTTAGTCGATGCTCCATGCTCTAATGACAGGAGTTGGTTGTATTCTTGCAGCAGCCAGCAGGGGGAGCAGAGACTAAAGGAAAGAACCAGGCTGCCTGCGCTCCAGGCTCAACTGCTTAGGTAAGCCTAAATAAATGCCTGCAATGTGTCCAAACATCGTGATTAAGTGGAAGTCTTAACAAAATAAGAACATTGTTTGGTTAAGATGAGGAATCATAAAATATGTGTCTGTGTTTTAAATGATATACAAAATAATGTAAACACTATGGAAGCGTAATGTATTGAGAAAAAAGTGTTTGCTTGTGAAAAAAAATCCGCTCTGTTTTTCTGAGTCCTGTGAGAAGCTCTCACCTGCATGGAGTACTGACCCTCCAACAGTGCTATACTGAGGTGTCTGTGCAAAGTCGATAAACTAATAACAATACCATGCATATTACATACAGACAAGAGTATCTCCCAATGTCTCAAATACACACCAAAATAAAACTGTATTAAACTAAACCGGTGGGACATGTTTGCTTCCATGAAATCGAACTCTCAAGTAAATGAGAGCTTCTCTTGGGATTTTGAAATATCTCATTAATTCAGAGCAGAATTTTTTTTCCATGAAAACTTTCCTAAGAATTCTGAGATAATACTCTCATTAATTCAGAAAAACAAGGGCAGATTTTTTTTCCCATGAAAAATTGAAAAATTTTCAGGAATAACAAAGGTCTGACAAACTTGAATTTCAAAACAACAGAAAACAACTAAAGAGAATTTCATGCAGGCAGTATCATAGCAAAATTATTTAGCGTGTTGAGGGAGGAGAAACTTGACATGTATATGACAGACATATACAGTATACAAGGGATGACAATTAGTATGCAACTTAATATTAGTAATAATTCATAATTTAGTCCCTTGCCATGAAGTACAGTATTTTCCTTCTCCCTGCAGGTCTGCACTGTCAGCGGTGCGTCCAGGGGGAGTTGTGGTCTATTCCACTTGCACACTGTCCAGCTCTGAGAACTACGCTGTGGTTGAAACAGTGCTGAATGACTGTCCTGAGGCTGAACCTGAAGACCTGTGGGAGGAGATTGCTGTTCCTTTATCAAAATACTTTGCATTCAGTGCTGCTCACCCTGATCACGGACAGACACTTCACAAGCCATCCCTGCAGCAGCAGAATGGCACTGTGTCCTCTTATCACCACAGATTCAGCATTTTAGTGGTTCCTCAGCCCGGCAAGACCTGGGGACCCATGTTTTTGTCTCGGATTAGAAAAAAGAAATAGTGTGCATCCTCGCAGAAAAGATATGTGGAAACAAATGGCTAAACAAACATACACATTCCCTTGATTGTAGTCTCTAAATTTGAGGGGTAGTTAGAGAATGAGAGATGACATTACAAGACTTAGCACCACAGAAGCCCACATTCAGAATCTCCATTCTCCAAGCCTTAAGTCACTAAATCAGGCTGCACTCATTAAATTTGGATTACCTCTTGACTTAAGTCACTACTGAATTGATTTAAAGTTTCCATCTGAACACACATGACTGACATGTTTATTGGCCTGTGTTTGTTTTTGAATATCTAAGTTCCATAACACTAATGCAAATGTTTTCAGACTTGACGTACTCAACAGGAGGCTAAATGTTTCCTGTCTGAGAGATTAGTTTAATAACTGGGAAGAGCAGTAATGACATAATTAACATACAGTTTCTCTTTCTTCATTCCTGCTATTCCCTCCCTGCATTGTCCTATTCTGAATTAACACGTGCTGTAAGTGTCACTAGAGGTAATCTTAAATCTGTCACCATACCTCCCTTCAGTGTGACTGAGAGGGCGGTATCATTTCTGAAAGTGGCTCATTACCTGGGTGGACTGTTCTTGTGTCATGCTTGAGTGAAAAGTAGACGCTGTTTCATCGCAGTGTTGGAGCTTTTCATCAGACTGTGATTGCTCAGGCCAGAAGCCGAAGGTGTTATGAAAGTAACTATAGACAATAACACACAAGAATTCATATATTTTTACCTTTTGAACATAACAGACTGTCAAAGTACGCTGTTGCAAAGGCAGTTATGTGTGGAAACCCTCATTTCTTCCTCCAAAAAACATACGGCTGGTGCTTCTGTGCGACCATATGAGACCGATATGATTGCTGAAATAGGGAAGCTACAAGAGCCGCGCACCGGTTTCATCCAACTACCCCGCGTGGCCATAGACACAAGCATTATTGGGTGCATTTATATGGCTATTTTTATTGGCTGTCCTACTTTTGCTCCACTTCTGCGTGTCTTTGAGAAGTCGCTTCAGTCTCTGATATGAGCACATCATTACACCACCACAACATCAACACAACTTAAAAGTAGCGAGATGTGGAGATGAAGTGGGGCTTCATTGAGGTTAACCATGTTGCTGACCTTTGTGTGAACTCTGGTTTGTTGATGTTCCCCCATATTGCAGTGTTTCCTCAAGGGGAGAATCTCTAAGCAGCTTTTCCTCCACTTCAAAGGGAGAGAATGTAGGCCTGCTTTGCATAATCAGGTGGGGAACAGCTTTTTGCCAGAGAGGCAGGAATTAATTTGTGCCACCGCCAGATGTAATCATTAAAACTCTAGTCATTGACAATAAAGGAGGAGGAGGAGGAGGGGAAATAGAGGAGGAATTGTAGAACAGTACATAGAATGAAACAGACGTATGGAGCATATGATGGTCCTGAATGCCAGAGGACACTACAGCTAATCTGGCCTGAGAGAGCCATTTTTTTCAGTCTCGTAACATTCAGCTCTATCTCTCTGTGTTTGGACAAGTTAATCCTTGCTTCTCTTACCCCTTTATTTTATATGTACATTACTATTTTAGTGGTGTACAAAGTTGGAAAAAAAAAACACAGTCATTCAGGCAGCTATATATGTCAGTCAAACTGAAAGCCATTTAGTAGTTTGTGTAGGCTTTAAAGCTCCACTCACGGCCTGTAAATGTACTGTATGGTTCAGTCTCACTGCTCTCATTAACCCTGTTTCCAGCAGCAGGCAGCTGTTTTCAGCTAAAAAGCTCTGAAACCCAACACAAACAGCAGACAGACAAAGTTAGCCACTAGCTGGTGAAGAATTCTTAATGTTTGTGGGTTGATTTTTGGGTACAGTATTAAGTACATATATTTTCATGTACAGGATCCTGTCTAGAACATCACTGACTTAGAAAAACATCATTGTTTCTGCTGCTAAAATCCAAGATTCAAACGGCAATAATCACGCTGTCAATCGATATTTTCCCACTTGTGAAAAATGTTTGACTTGAAGCGTTTGACACTGAATGTGCTGGACAGTTAACAAGTGGGTCTATAGATTTAGTACCTTTTGGGGTATCCATCATTCATTTCAAACGTCACCATTTGTCAATATTCCATCAGTGGAAGTGAGTAACCAGGACTGCTGCCCTTGATTGATTGTTACGCCACTAATCTCTGAGGAAAGAAAGTCTGCAAAGAATGAATACTTGTAGAGGTCAAGTCAAACTGTTTGTCCGTGTGCACACAAAAACACACAAGCTTTGTTAATTAGGCTACAGCCTTTTCTCTAGAATAAGCGGGTGGTATTATAGAACACCAGGACAAACACACTGCTGCAAAGAATAAACAAGCCCGCAGAGAAAACCTGCAGTTGGCAGTCTTAATTAAGAGAGATTATGGACATTATGGACTCGGACTGGGCCTACCAACTGTCGTACACCTGGGATGCAATACAAAAAAAAAACATGATAAATTAGCAACAACCGTGACACCACCACCTGTGTCACTTCAGAGACAAACAGTACAACTTAATTATACATGTTTGTGTGATCCAAATGCAAAACACAACACAGAAGAAAATGAAGGGGTTTTATTTGAAGACTGACTGGATACAGGACAAAATTCCCTCTTGTGTTTTACGGCCTGGGGAGACATCAGGTACCATCAATGTCAGCACAGACGGACGATGCCAGAGGAAAATGAATGGGACCAGAGTGAAAGTGAGAGGGCAGACAACTTCAAGATGAAAACGAACACAGAAATTTCCATCCTTTCATCTACTGTTTGTCATACACAGACTCCAATGCAAAAGAAACTCTAGAGCAAGGACAAATAAAAGTGTTTGGTTTTTTTGTTTAGAGATTTAGCAGAGAGCAGTTATTCAGGTGTATTCCAGCAAAATACTGAAAAAGTATACAAGTGTCTTAGAGGACAGATTAACTTGGATAAAACTGCATATTCAAGTTCTGCATTTCTTCAAAACTTCACAGTTTAAATTAAAATTGGACTCTTGGGCAAAAGAAAAAGAAAGTCAAGAGCGCTTCTAGACTAACTGCAGTGTGGCCCCTGATAAACTACACCAAGAAGAGATGTGCTGTTGTTGGTTGTTCCTGCCGTAGACCTCTGTGAGACTCAGCAGCTGCGGGGAAGGAGACATCCATAACAGCTGCAGGAGAAGACAAAGCACAGGTCTTAACAGACTGAAGGCTGGACGGATTACCCCGGCCCGGACATTCATTCATCCTTTGAGGAAAAGACAGAATTGATCGGGAGATATAAAACTACAGCTTTGGACAGTCCTGCAGCGAAACTGGGATTTGAGAGAGAACTACCAGGTCTTTTCAGTTTTTAGTCTAAAGTCATACATTTTCTACAAATTAAATGCAAATTGGAACAGCAGATCAGTAGAACTGGGCATGAATTATGCCAGTTTAAGATGTGAGTTTTGGCTGATGACTGCTCAAACAGTGACCACTTCAACAGCGGTTTACAATCTTTTCCACTTGTGACCTCTGTGTCAGGCTACAGAGGTAGAATGATGAACAGCAAAAGCAACTTAAAACCATTCAATATTACAAAAGAAAAGATTTTAAATGTGTGAAGCAGAATTACAGTATGATTTTTCCACATCATAAAATATCTCCAAAATAATCTTGCAAATATCTGAGGTACTGACCCCTGCTGTCTCCTAAAATGTGCAGATGATAAATGAGTCCTTGATTTATTACCAGTGCCCTATGTGAAATGTACTGAATTTGTGTTTGTAAGGGAAAAGTCCATTTATGCAGCCCTTCTTACAGAATAAAATCAATAATATATACATTGTTCATTCACTAAAGATAAATGACGTTAGGATCCTTCTGACAGACGAGGACCAATGGCAGACCTGCAGAGCTGAGCTTGGACTTCAGTCAGACTTTATTAAAAACAATCAGGCCTTGAGACTTGACTTTAACTTGACTGCTGTAATACTGGACTCCCTGAAGACATGATGTAACTTGAGGCTTGAAAGCAAAAATAGTCTCGACTTTTGACCTGGTCCTGGAACAATAACAAATAAATAAGACATTGCCAGACAGGCCTTGAATAGGCCACCCCTGGACTTCACTTACTTTTGGTGCACATGTATTAAAAGGACTTGTTCTCAGCAATGTAAAACACATTATTGACACAGAGTTGAAAGCAAAATGTTCAAATGTCATAGCATTGAAGTGTCAGAAATGTCAGACCTGAGAGACTTGCAATTTGCTACAAGACTTGACCTGGACTTGGCCTTGAAAACGTATAAATAGCTCCAAACCAATGCAGCTTGGAAAGTGCAAAATGTATTGCAAAGTGTAAATTCTGGTCTAAATTCATTTTTGGCCAAAATCAAGATTCAGCTTCTTAACATGTGATTATCAACCACCCTGGACTGCTGCAGGTTCGGTTTTCAGGGGACACCATGCTTCATCATCAGCGTAACATAATTTCACAAAATCACACTCTCATTCCAATACTTCTCATATTAACCAGCTCCATAGCTGCAGTTTATGTGTATTTGATCCTACCTAAAGGAACATACACACTGAAGCCCTGAGTTAAGACTTATTTGACCCCAGCATGGATCCCTGCAGTACATGTGCCCAAGAATGAAATGTGTCCCCAGATTGAGTTGCCTCATCTCAATTTTTACTTCACTTCTGTTAAACTTCCCGACTTCAAACCTTGTTGAAGTGGACACTCCCTGAGTGAAGGAAAAGCATGAATAATAGATTCTTCACCCAAAGGAAAAAAGGGGAAAGGAAGTCAGAGGGGAGGGGTGTGAAGGGGCTGATTAAAACTGATAGATTTCATACAAATACCTTCAGTTTAAAACTTCATAAAAACATTAATAGGGGATGTTATTCAAAGGATCAAATGGTTGACACTTCCTCAAATGATGAACACATTCGCAGAGTGGTTTGAGGTGATTCAGAAATAATGGAGCCCTCTTGGAGCCTACCTTTAGTATCCTTAGAATGGATATTCAGGAGTCTATTCATCCCATTTTATATAAGCACATAAGCACTTACACATAATATATTTATTATTCATATTCAGCCGGTCGTAGTGGAATGTGTGCAGCTGTAAAGTTGAATGATGCCATCTCTCTCCTCTCAATTTTTTCACACCATTTATTTCTGTTTCGATAAAACTTGGGCAATTTGCCTTTGAAATCTGGCACTGATAAAATTACACCAAGTATCTGTGCTATCTTGGCAAGTTTTATCTATCACAATGATGCAGTTTGGCACATTTCTTTACTTAAAAAAACATGTAAACGTTTCTTGCTTTAGACTTTCTAAAACGTTTTATCTGACACGTTGTGAAACAAGTGCAGCTCCGTGAAGCACAGTGGTTCTTTGAGTTAAACGCGAACGACATCAAGCTAACATACTCACAATGCTAACATAACATCGCATTTGCTAATTAGCCCTATACATAAAGTACAAAGTATTGGATAATGTTGACCTGCGATGAAAAGTCAAAGTCAGGATCAAGAAGGGTATTACAATTCATCCAGAGGGGAATGTTTGCACCAAATTTCATGGCAATTCATCCAATAGTAAAGACATTTCATTTAAAACTACAAATGTCAACCTCATGGCGGCGCTAGAATTAAAGACAGAGGATAACCAAAATCATTAGGACTCATCCTCTGGGGAACATGAATGTCCGTAGAACATTTCATGGCAATCTATCCAAAAGTTGTCGAGATGCCAACCAACCAAGAAGACTGACATTGCCCTCCATAGAGCCATGCCGTGGTTAAAACATTAGTCATTGGTGCAAAAAAGGTGCTGCAGCATTCTTTGAAAACATGTTCACTGCAGGCCTATTTCCAATTAGCATGACTCAGTAGTCAGGGTGCTGACCAGACAAGTTCAATGCCTGCCTTGTTTCAAGGGTTTCACAAGGCATGCAGAAGGTGACACTGAGGCCAATGCAGCGCATAATCTGAAGTCAGCAATAAGGCAGGTGGCAGAAGGGAAATGTCTTCTATTTATCCTCCCTGTCGATTTTTTCTTTACCTGCCTCCCTGTCCCTTCTGTGCTTTCAGAACTTGCTATTCTCTCTGTCTCCTTGTCGCTGGATGACTTTTTCTCCCCCTTCGCCTGTGTCTATGTATCTGGCTGTCTTTCTCTACCCCCCCCCCCCCCCCCCCCACCCCCTCTCTCTCCCTCCCAGAGTCAGCCTTTGATCTTGCCAGTCCTAGCACAGAGGTAGACAGTGATGCTGTATAGCTTTTCTCTGCCTATTAATGTCTTAACTCTTGCTCTGCCTTTTGCAGGAAGTCTACTGAGACATATTTTCCCCACAGCGCACGGTCTAATGACAGGCCTGGACACCCTTAATCACAATCATGCTGTGTGTGTGTGTGTGTGTGTGTGTGTGTGTGTGTGTGGTTGTGAGGAATACAGCAAATTGAAATGATGTAAGGAACAGGTTTAAAATTCATATAAGCTGAAATAAATGTGGTGACAGGACACTCCAGTGTCCTTATCAATGACAAACACACCAAATCATAGCCAACTGTTTGTTTTCATAGACAACGCATAGCACACAGTGGCCAGTTGTAATCTGATGCAAATAATCAATTTATGGCATAAGATACTTAAATAAGATATGCTGAAAATATAATGACACTGAAAGGAAAAACATAGAGGGACATTATGTAGATGTAAAAAGATTATCATGTAAGCCATTATATTAGTGGCGAGGACAACATATGAAGGTATCATCTTGGATGGAAATCTGCCTAAATATGTCATCCTGAACTTTAAATCATCAAGGCATCATACCATCCTGCCAAAATTTTGAATCACTATTCCTCAAAGGAAAAAAGGAGGAAACAATTTTGTCGATGACAATAAAGCAAACTGGTACATTAAGATGAATATCCTTTGTGGTGGGTGCCAAGATTGCTTTCCTGGTGTCACACACAAAATAAATAATATCAAGAGAGCTCAATTCTCAGAATGGGAAGAAGTTAGAGAGTTGAAGATACTGAAACAGTTATGAAACGATGCCACACTGACACATTTACCCTTGTGGTGTCTGTATACAAATGGCAAAGTTGAACTTGACCAAAACAAAAACAGCTTTGAATATGGTGCTGCATACAAATATGCAAGCAACAGCTTTGTTTTTGTTTTTTTTCCACTTAAAAGAGGACTCAGCTGATTTAGTATTGCACTTCTATAACACTGAGTCACGATGGACAGTTCAATCAAATCATTCAATCAATCAAAATCGATGCAGCAGAACCAGAGGTATCATCTTTTTTATTGTACACATTCTTCTTCCTTGTCATAACCTGGGGCCTACATTACCCACAATGCAACCCACCCACTGACAGTTTGGTCTGAGATTTGGTTGTGCTTTGCTACTAGCGGCTAATGTAGCCGTTGCGTTGGTCCAACCAACGGTTCAATCACTGTCCTGTATGACAAAGAAAGGCATCCAATCCTCACATTGAGAAGCTGCAAATGTTTTGCAATTCTGCCTGAAAAATTATGCGATTAGTCTATTATCAAAGTATCTGCCAGTGGATTTTCCCGCGATTGACCAATTGATTCAATTGCAATTGATTCGAATTGCTTCAGCTTTACTTCACTGTTGAGTAAAACAAAACAGAAGCAATGAACCAGAAGAAGAAATATTTTTCAGGATCCCACAGTAGTCATGGGCAGAGTCGGAAGTCAGTTCTTGATTCCATTGATCCCTAACTTAATCACAATAAAACTCATTAACTTATTTTTTAAACACACAATAAATGAAACCCCCAACCATATCTAATCTTACCCTAAACATTCCGACAACCTTAATTTTACCATCTCAAGGAATTTGCCTACACATAACTATTTATAATCAACCTAACCCAACCTCACCAGTGGCATTTTTATTGTTTTACCATGACCGCAATCTTCCCTGAGTTTGACCAAGTGATTATAGTTTCCTAACCTTGACCACACAGAAAGCAGTTGTCAGGTGGGAGTGAAGATTTTGCAGACACGCTCAGTAGTGATAATCTTGACATCATTAAGTTTTCCCCAAAATGTTTTTTGCTAAAACAAATATTGCTGCAGATGATTGCTTTCCTCTCATCTCTCTCTATGAGCCCCCCCCCCCCCCACACACACTTCTCTCTCTCCCTGCTGTCTATTCATCTTTTTCTCTGCTTCCCTTTCTCTCCTAGAGTGATGGCTCAATTACCATTCCTCACACTCAGGCTTCAAAAGTGAGCAAAATGGGGCAGAATTTCTTGACCATGTAAAAATAGAAAGACTTTTTTTTATTTTCCCTTACTCCTCCTCTCTTGCTGTCAGAGTTCACACAGCTCAGTTGTGTGACACCTGCAATTTAAGAGGTTTCTGGGCTGGGGCTGGAGCCGAGCTTTGGATCGATTCAGTGAACTCAGTACTTAACGACAGAGGAGGGTAAAAACTTCTGAATGAATATATGAGGGAATAAATTAGTCATAAACTCTGCTTCCTATTAAAATATCTTATCATCTGGTTTCAATATGAAACGATGGAAAGTCATTTATCCCAACCTTTCCATTCATCTATTTTCCAACTGCGCATCCTTCTACTGCTTCCCTTCATACCTTCATCTCCCCGTTTCTGAAGTCCCTCTTTCTCTCCCCCCTTAATCCTCTCTTTCCCTAAGTGCTAGCTCCCAGCTGCGAGCCTCTGGGATCCACATGACTTGATTGTGTTTTGATGTTCTTGTGAAACTTACAAGTGCACTCAGGACTCAAGACCCATAACATACATTTTCAAGACCGTTCACCCAGAGGAAAAGAGACGGGAGGAGAAAGGAAGAGTGCTTACTATTACCGTTGTCAGTACAGTGTACACACTCGCAGTCGCTTATGTGCACACATATCCCCCATATATGTGAGGGCAAAACAAACATCCTGTATATAGATGTTGTAGATTAATTCGGTAATCCCTGAATCCTTGTCTCTTCATGCCCTGAATCATGACCAGAGTGCCCTTTACTGAAAACCGTACATTGCCTTTTCTTTTTTTTAAGTCTTCTCAGAACTTTCCTGTCTTGGCATATTTTTGAGTAGTTTTCTGTTTCTCTCGGTTTCACTCTATACAATTATTAATTATTACAATTATTAAGCTCTATCAAGTTGGACACACAAAAGGGTTACATTTTATTCTTAACTTCCTACTAAAACAATGCATTTTAACTGGGATGTTCTATGTTATTACTGTACTATCAACTGACAACCAACAAGATCCTTTGCAACAGCAACCAATAATGCTTTCAATGTACTTATGGGCATGTGAGTATTGTATTAAGACAGACTTGAAAAAATGTGAACCTATCCTTCAATGTTGGGTCAAATATCAACACTGGACAAGCTGATACTGACTATCAAAGGATAATTGTGGTTTGTTGCAATTTGAGTTTGTACATTTGGCCATGATTATGATGGCACACAACAGTAGCATCTCTATAATGAAGTATATGAGGACAAATTTCCCTTTTACAAGGACTCAAATATAAGACCAAGCTGTTAATACTTATGTATCAACACTGGACAGTTCAAATAAATTGAAATCAAAGCAAGAGTGGACTAATCTGTATGAATATGACAAAGTTCCTTGGCTTTCTTTTTCTTTATCACTGTTCTTTATAATATGTGTTTAGAGTTATCTCCTTTCAGTGTGACTCCCAAGAGCACCTACATATTCCAAGAAGTCTAAAGAGTGTTTCTTTTCGCTGATCTTAAACACGTCCTTGTTTCTGGCACTCTATAGCTTAGAGAAGACAGAGAGGTGGTGTTTGTGTGTTCATATTTCTCTTTCCCGGGGGTGGATCACATCGATGTGACAGGTGGCTGTTGGCCAGAATATTAAAGCTGGTCTGAATGAGGCTTTTTTTTTTCTCTCCGTGAAATCAATAAGTACTATATTTGGGGGATAAGGCTCTGGGAATTCAATACATTGAAGTTATATTTAATAAATCTTGTAATAGAGATACTTTAAATGATTCTTTGGGAATTCAATAAAGCTACTGACATTGTAATTTTTTATATGTAAATCAAACTGTAGATAATGAGTGATTGGAATGGCAAAATGCCCTGCATGTGCACTGTTTCCTTGTTAACAAGCACCAGGAGACTCCTAACTGGTTGGGCCAATAAGGAGAATCATGGCTGAACATTAACTGAACTGCAGACTGTGGACCAGAAATTAATGTTTAATTTTCTCATGTCTCAGAGGGTCTTTTTCTTTGAACTGTTGTGCCTAATTTCATGCTACACACACATTCACACATACAGCAGGACTGGCTATAAGTGCACACACATGCATGTTACATGTTTTACATGAAACTATGTACTTATGATCAGATGCACAAACAATTATTTGTATGCAGCAAGAGCAGCATTAACAGACCTTTGCACATTTTCTTTGTATTGACACACACTGACACTCAGAAAAGTCAGACTATTTTTTTATCTATGCCAGCAGAAATATCTCAACAAGCAAAGAAACATGAATGTTTAAGACTTGGGGGCAACAACATCTGTCCAAGTGTGAAAACATAAACAGACAGTCTTTTGTGTTGTTGCTGCTTTACCATTCATTATGCACAGCTAGTTTAAATGAATAATGCAGGTGACTAAATGGTTCTACAGAAGTAGTTCAATTATCATCATGAATAATAAATTTGTTATTAAAAGGTGCTTGGAGATTTTAGTCACACAGTGAAGCAGTGTATAATCACTTTGCCAGACTTGTGTGTGTCAAATGAACTTCTCTTCAACACGACCTAGCAATCGCAGAAACAGCAAAATATCTGTTCTCAGGCACAGTGAAACGCTTTCACAAGAGTGATATCAAGTTTTTAATTTGTACAGAAAATAACATCACACTTGTTCAAGGTAACTGATGCATCTTGAGTTCTGTACAGTCAAGTAGCTCAAATGAGCTCAGGAACAAAATGTGAGTAAACTGTGAAGAAACTGAGTCATCAGCATGTCTGAAACAAAAATCACATTTTTCCAATTGTGAAAAATGATCTTATTTTCCCCCCCAAGTGTTCCTCTCCGAATTAAATGGTCACATAAAACTTTAATCTTCTTCTACCAATTCCCTTCACCCCTTTTTCCCAGCCATGTTTTGTCCACTTGCCTTTCCATCATTCATCAGCTATAACAAGGAAATTAGAGGGGATTTCAATTATTAATTGGCTTTAAGTTCCAACTGAAGCTTTAATACATTCCACATCATCCATCCATCCATCTTGCATATTGTACCTTCTTAGTGCAATGCAGCCTTTCCCAGCATGCATGTGATAAAAGGCATGGAAAACCCATTTCAGGCCAGAGTCACATCAACTTCCAAACACAACATTTTGTTTCAGCTAAATTCACATTATGTCACCACAGCCTCCACAGTGCTGTAGCTCGATTTCTTTGAGAAACTACCAGAGTGCACCTGCTCAGACTGAGAGCTGCAGGGATGGAGTAAAGAGAAATCTGTTGTGAAAAATTACTGTGAGCCAAACTTTTCAGCAAACACAAACCTGAGCCACTGTTAGCTATAATTTGGCATTACCTTGCATAATTAGTCAACTGCAATGCATAATAGCTTTGATTCTGATAGCATAATTGTCATTTTACATTTTAGGAAATTAACGGATTAACCAGACTGATTTATAATAAATGCAACATGAAAAGGTAAACTAAATAATAAAAATAGAGACAGTAAAGGAAAGTGCAAGGAATTGTTTCTTCTTTGTGGAATTTAAGTGAATATATTTCACAAAAGGCATCCACATGGATCACAAACTAAATAAACAATTACATTAATAATGTCCAACTGGGAACATTTTGTGTCTAGTGTGTGACAAAAGTGCTATTTTGATACAGTTTGTCATTCAGACATGGCACTATATATGACACTTGTTGAAGAAAATTTGAAGACAAGTAAGGTTAATCATGTTAAGTGAAATGTAATGAGGTGGAAGATCTAGTGGAGATTAAATAGCTGGCAGGAAATAGAAAGACACAGTGGGTCAAATGAGGCTCTAACCTTTAATGAGATCAATGAGCCATAAGACAAAGGATGGCAGGTGAGAAGATGGCCAAATTAGACTACAAATGGACAGAAATGAAGAGAGTGTGATGAAAGTGAAGAAAAAAAAAATTAGCTTTTTTATTAGGAACAAAACTCTGACTCTACAGCCGTGCTAGCAGCACTGTGAGACTATACTTTGGCACAACTAAATGCTAATGTTGGCATTGCAACATACTCACAATAGCAATGCTAACATGCTGATGTTTACTAGATATAATGTTATATACCATATTAATTTAGCTTGTTAGCATGCTAACATTTGTTAATTAGTATTAAACACGAAGTGCAGCTGAGGCTGATGGGAAGGTCCTCATTTATTTGGTCATAAACCAAAGTATTGGACTAATTACATTTTTGACCTAATGATGGTGCTAGAAGAAAAGTTAAAGATCACCTTTCATCCTGAGGTAGATGTGACATGAATGTGTGAACCAATTTTCATGGCAACCCTTCAATAGTTGTGAAGACATTTCACTCACAACGACAGATGTCAACCCCATGATGTCACTAGAGTAAAAGTCAGGAGATCGCCAAAGTCTGTAGGATTCATCCTCAGGGGACAACGAACGTGTGTATAAAAAATGCCATAGCAATCCATTTAATCGTTGTTGAGATATTTCAGTCTGGACCTAAATGGTTGGGGACCGACAGACCAACACTGCCATTTATAGAGCCATGCCGCAAGCATTGTTATGAATAAAAGACATTCAAGCTAGAAAACAAGGATTAAGGAGAGTAATAACATGTAGGCTAGCTAACGCCAGCACACATTGTCTCTGGAGTTCAATATTAACCAAAAGCCACAGGCAATTATATAAAGGTTTAACTTGTTCTGATTGTGAAAAAAAAAAAGTAAGGTGAGAAAACAAGGCTGTATCACTGCATCGTACGTATACTTTACTAGTCATACATTATCAGCCATGCCTCTCAAGGCCTGAGAAAAGTATTCTTGGATGAAATAAATTGCAAAGCCCCTTGCTTGACCACTTCGTGGGAGGATCTAGCCTGCTGAGAGTTTGCTGTGCTGGCTGTCTTTTTGGTCAGCGAGAGGGCAGTAGCCTGGTGCCACCTCTTTAAAATCTCCCCTGGAGGAGTGATACATGGGTCTCACTGACTCATCTTATCAAACTGGGTCTGAGCTTAATCCTCATCAGGACACTTTGCTTTAGAGAGAGAGAGAGTGAGAAAGAGAGAAAGAGCTGGCATGGGAGCTTTTCATGTGACAAGTTTTTAATGTTTTCCCTGGCACAGCTATTTGGGCTGGAATAAACAGACTTACATTGTTTTACAGGATCATGCAAGCTGCTGAGTCATCTTAGAAAACTGCCTTTAATCTATGAATTTTAAAACAGACCACTACTTTGATCTCCTTAAAGTTTTTTCATCACAATATTATGTTATGGATTAATATAACTCTTAACAGTTCTTTCAAAGAATAGTCTGAGCAGACCTGTAGTTATAAAATACCTTTGAAGGACATGAAGCCTTTCACATCCCTTAATCACTCAGAGGATTCAACATCCCACTGGGCCTCTTAGACACAGCTTCAACCCAATTCCTAAACCACAAATCTGGGCTTCCCCTCCTGCCACCGAGATCGATCTTCTAACAACAGGTGTTCACAGGTGTTCAAATGTGGTCACGCATCGACTGAAAGCCTTTCTCAGCTTTAGAACAAAGAAAATCAGCTCAGCAGGCAGCGGGAGAGGGAGGGTCGCAGTTTATGTGATGTCCTCTAGATGTTTGATATGTCACCTTCTCTTTGCACTGGAGATGTAGAGTTGAATACCTAAAACATCCTCTGATTTGAAGGAAGACATAGAGGATTTACCTTTATATACAGTAAAAACCTGACTGAGTTAGTTGAACTTGCAGAACGAGATAAAGATAAACTGTAATTTGACAAAGAAAGGTATCATATTTCACAAATGAATTCATTTAATTCAGTGTTCAACCTTTCACAAACTCAGATTACCACCCACCCCTCACTAAACAGTTTTATGTGATACCTTAGAAAGAGTAAGGTCAAACTTAGAGCATGGCTAACCTTGTTTACACACTTCTGCTCAAACTTTGTGATATTTCTTTTTTTGATGATGATGATGATGGTGACTGAGTGCCCTGTTTTGCATGTATTTTATGACATTTTAATGTATGTTATCTGTATTGTTTGGTGTTGATCTATTTGGTCCCCTTATTATTATTATTATTTTCATGGTTATAGCTACTTCCTGCAGATCAAAAACACATTAACAAAATGTTAATTGTGACCTTTTTGCTTTTGACTAAAATAAAACTTCTCCCTGAGGGAAAATAAAGTTTATCAATCAAACACTACACGCTTGCGAAAGGGCAGAACGAGGCTAGAATGGATATTAAACATAACATACACATGACTTAATTTTCATATGGCCCATTTTCTTTCAGCTTTGAGCTTGTTCAATGCTCACTGTTCCATTTAATAGCAATGAAGTTGTGGTTAATAGTCACAGTAGAGGTAGGCTTAGTCCACTGGACTGTAATGTTAAAGTTAGGATTCTTCTTGCTGACTTCACAGCTTTGAAGCTGTTGTGCCTTTAGGTAGATAACGTTCTGTTTTACAGCGACTTGAAAGTTCAAATCCAGATTTTTCAAGCATATCAATTATAATGCATTCTCAAAGGAACGAATGCTAATGGCGAATCGTAACTGTCAGATGCTGTTGTGACTCAGGGGGGCAGTCTTAGGCAGTGACTTCATTTAGGATCCTAGTGGCCTGAGGGTAGAAGCTTTTCCTGAGCCTCTAGGTGCTGGCTTGGTGTTTCCGGTCCCAACTGCAGCAGGGAGAAAAGGCTGTTATCCGGGTGGTTAGCATCCTTAATGCCTCCTAGACTTATTCTTGCAGTGCCTGGTGTAAATGTTAGAACACCGCCTATTGTACGTTCAGTTGAACAAACCACTCTTTGCAGGGCCTTGCGGTCCTTTATCAGTGCTGTTTCCATACCAGGCAGTGATGTTCCCCGTCAGGACGCTCTCAATGGTACAGGAGTAGAAATTCCTCAGTATTTCAAGTGTCTGAGGTGAAACAGTCTCTGCCTCGCCTCTCTCACCGCTGAGTCAGTATGCAGCGCCCAGGTCAGGCCCTCGGATGTGGACACCAAGGACCCGTTGATATTAAAGGAGTTGTCGTTCCTTCTGCCCAAAGTCCACTATTAGCTCCTTTATCTTGCTGACATTCAGGAGTAAGTTGTTGTCCTGACACCAGCAGGTCAGGTCCTCTACTTCTTTCAGGTAGTCTTTTTCATCGTTATCTGTGATCAGGCCCACCACAGCTGTGTCATCAGCAAACTTGATGATGGTGTTGTTGGAGTTGAAAGTGCCTACACAGTCGTGCGTGTACAGGGAGTACAGCAGGACTTTTAGTTTTGTGACGAGCCTGGAGGGAACATGCTTATATTTAGCAGGTATAATTTACCATGTTTACCATCTTAGTTTCGTGGGTTAGCATGCTAATGTCTGCTAATTAGCACTGAACACAAATCACAGCTGAGGCTAATTGGAATGTCATTCGTTTTGCAGGTATTTATTCTTAAAAGATGCTAGTGGCACGAGATGAAAAGTTAGTATATCACCAAAGTCAGTGGGCTTCTTCTGGGGATCATGAATGTCTGTACAAGATTTCATGGCAATCCATCCAACAGCTGTTGAGATATTTCAGTCTGGACCAAAGTGGTAGACGGAGTGACTGAGCAGCAGACTGAAATCTGGTCTGTTGAGAACCCATGTAGCAGATTTTTTTCATTTGGATTTGGAGCCACTCCTCATAATCTGGGAGGAAATGACGGTCGTGACTGTACACTGACTTCAAACAAGTCTATGCATAGTAAATTACACAATCACTTAGTTGGAAATTAAATTAGCCTCTCTAAATGCATTATAATTCCTGTACACAAGAAATGATTATTCAAGTGATGAACAGGGCCAGTCAGTAACAAACATAATCTAACCTCTTTTACACACACACACATACACCTTGACTGTACTGTTTTTTTCATTTTCTATCACTTTCCTTTCCATTTTTCCTCTAATCATAGCCAATAAAATACAATTATGTGTCTCTGTTTCTCAGTCTGCTTCCCAAATATCTCACTTTCTTGTCCCTCTCTCTTTACCGAGCTCTCCTCCTCCTTCCTCTAGCTCCGCTTCTTCTTCCCCTGTCCTCACTCTTCTGCATGACCAGTTCCATGTCAGCCCTTAATTGTGTTTTGATGTTCCTCCAGACCTGCAATTGAGCTCCATTCTCGCCAGCCAAAACAGAACAGACATTTGTCAATGCACAGGCACCGTGAGATTCCTCACTCTCTCTCCCACATTTTCTGCTGTTGCCCTCCATTTCATCTCCTTTTCCTTCCTTTTCACTCTGTCCTACTTTTATCCAGACCCTCCTTATACGTGTATCCTATCTCTCTATCCAGACCAACCCCTTATTCTATCTATCTATCTATCTATCTATCTATCTATCTATCTATCTATCTATCTATCTATCTATCTATCCTAGAAGACTTCAGAGAGAGTGTGCAATGGAGCAGTAACATCAATGTAGGAAGAGACCACAGACCTCCTTTCCCCTCTGGGGCCCATGGGTCACATGTAATCACTGTTACTTATAAGACAAACAGACACACACATAGACACACACAGACACACGCACACACACACACACACACACTGTTAGCCTGTCCTAACATTCAACTAAGCTCAGCTCGGGGAGTAAATATTTGTGCTGTGCAAGCTCTAGACAGAGGAAGGCTCCTCACCTCAGCACTGTGCCACCAAATCATGAAATATTCAGAGAGAGAGAGAGAGAGAGATGGGAGGAGGGAGAGAACGAGAGAGTGAGAGGGGAAAAAAGAGAAAGAGAGGTCACACATAACAGAATAAGATGGACGGAGGGAAAAAAGTGCGTGGGTAGGTGGCTCGGTGCTACAGCAGAAGATCTGAAGCAAAGGAATGGGTTGTTTGTGGAGAGGAAGAGAAGGAAAGAAAAAGGCAGAGGAGGTGTTGAGGGAGGCAGAGGGAATGAACAACAAGGCTGAAGGCTGAGGAGGGTGAGAGAGAATGAAACGTAGAGAGGAGAAAGGTTGAAGAGTGTGACAGGACAGAAAGAAGGCAGAGGAGCAGAGAGGGAGAGGAGGGACGGGCACTCTAAATGTGGAGGACAAATAAAGATGGAGACTGACAGGCAGACAAAATCAGGAATAATCAGGCAGCACAATGTGTGGTGTCCTACAGCAGAAGAGATGTGTTAGAGTAAGTGGATTGCAGGAAATGATGCTCTAAAGCTCTTTATGGTCCCAGTCTGTCTGCAGCTGAGGAGTGATAATCCCTATCCAGGACTTAATGAGGGTTTATTCTTTCACAGGTCATTCTGTCCTGGTATCTTAAAAGACTTCTCACTGCTTATTCCACTATTACACTTGTTTTTCTCTATTTATTACTTGTTACTTATTGAGTAAAGTTTACTTTGAGCTAATTATAGTTAACATGGCTTATACTTGAACAACAGTTCAGCCCCTCTTTACTGCCTTAAAAGATTTCTGTTTTATCTGCAATTTTATTCATTGTGCTCAGGTTTAGCCAGACTAGCATTGCTATGGACACTACATTTCCAGAGTGAAATATTTTGACAACTTTTGGATGGAAAGCTGTAGATTTTTATACAGACATTCATGGTTCCCAGATGATGTGTCCTAATGACATCAGCAATCGCCTGACTTTTTCCTCCTGCAAAAATCAGCGTCAGGTTGATATTTTTGGTTCTGAATGGAATATCTCTGGAACTATTGGAGGGATTGCCATGAAATGTTGTGCAGATTTTCATATTCCTTACAGGATGAATTGTAATAACTTTGGTAATGATATTATAACATATTGATCTCTCTGCAATTATTCGACAACGTGAATGTAAAATCATTGGACAGAACAAACTGTTCAGACATTGAAAATGTGTCTTTCCAAAACTGATCTGTTATTCACATGCACTTCTCGCAGTGATTGGCCAGGAGTGTGGAAGTGAGCAAGTTAGAAGGATTTCAACTCCTCTCTCAAGCTTTAATTCTTCACACGAGTGCTTTTCATCACTATTCACCTGTTCAAACACAGGTATAAAACAATGATATCATTATTTTGGCTTTTGGGGACACATATGGGATATGAATTGCCTTGTGTAGTCTTTGTAAATGATATATGTAAATTAAGTCATCATTACACAAGGAAAGCTACTGTGTTTCAGTATCTGGAGCAACAACATGTGTCAATTTTTAATTCAAAGATGCACGAGAACTGAAGGTGTTCTGGTGGGTGGATTTAAAGAGATTGTCAGCCACTGGAAAAAGGGAAAAATCAATCTGGTATATATAAGTATTGCTGGTTTTGAACAGAGCATGAACCTATACACCCACAGCACAATAGTTTTTATTTTCGTGTCTTTATCCCAATTGTGTTTTCTGTGTCAAAAGCTCTGTATTAAATGTAACTTTAAACTGATTTTCAGTTAAAGGTATTAAAGACTGGGTAAATATTGAAATATGGACAGTTTATCTCACAAATACTTGTACAAACACATTTAGAGATTGGAGAATCAAATTGTGAATTAAAGATTTAAACATGTAATGTTTTGTGTAAATGCAAATACGGTATTGTATTGTAAGTCCCTTGCAGGCAGCTATTCTTCAGTTTATTGTTTTCTGTCATTTGTTGTAAGATCTGCCTTTTGAAGTGTTTTTTTTTTATAAGCCTGAGCAATGAGAAAATATATTGACACAACTTTTTCTCACTCATTTCAGTGAAAATCATTGATGGAGACAGGCCACATATAGTACAATAAAAGTATAGGAAACGTCATTATAATATGAAAAAGATGCAAACAATGTTTTATTTAGAACAAACTTGTTTTTCTTTTGTCATAGCTCTTTAACAAGACAAATACAATTGTAGACGTCGATTAAAAGGTCAAAGTGATGAAAAATAAGCAAACCGTTTTCAAGTTTTAGTAGAATGTATGATAACCACACATGATGCAGCTGCTGTGCACCATCCCTGTTAACCTTCTCCCTTCATGGCTCCTCAGCAGGAAGCCAGACATCCTCTTGCTTGATTATAGAAATTCCAAGATGATTTGCACTTCTAATGATACACTATGCACTGCTAACCATTAAATATAAAATTACCTACAGAACAGCCAAGAGCTACATGTTATTTATTTACATTTATTAATTTGGCAGATACTTCAAAGCCCTATGGTAGAAGTTGGATGTGCGGCTGTCCTTTTGGCTCAAAGTTGAATGGTTGTATGTTACTTTTGAAGAAGGTTCCTATCAGAACACAAAGATCATGTCAAGAATGTGAAAGGTGGGGAAAGCTAAATAATACTGCCAATACAAAAGGCAGACTTCCTAAACGAGTCAAATGTGCAGCAGCCTATTAGCCTAGTAGCCTATAAGCAGCCTCTCGAGGCTGCGATGTTCGTTTGCCTAGATAATTGACAGTAGTTCGGTTTAAAAATATAAAAGATTTGTCTAGGAACACTAGTTAAATCGTCTTTGAAGCATGAGTGTGCCGGGTCAAATTCCGGTTAGCTTTTTAGATACTGTGTGTGAAAAGCTGACATGTTCTTGTAAGTGATGCAGTAGTTCATTCGCGTTAAAATGAGAATGATTATTCCTCTGGGGAGCACAAATGCACTCGGTATGTTTCGTGGAATATGTTAATGAGATTTAGATTTTTATATTTTATACATAAAAGTACTCCATTTAGCATTGAACTCCTATAAAATTGCCACACTCGCAATGGACGAGTTTTAAGTATCAAAATAATGCAGCACAACCAGAGATATCATCTTTTTAATGTCACACATTCTTCTTCCTTGTCAAAACAGGGTGCCTACATTACCCGCAATGCAGTTTGCATCAGTGATTCAGACGTGTTATGCTAGTAGCGGCTAATGTATCCTCGAGCCAGTAGCCTCAAGCAGAGATGTGGAGCCGGCTACAGAGGTCTGGTAAACTCACTTCTTACTCTCTTCAGTCCCAACAGAAACTGACTCAAGTGACATCACTTAGGGCCATTTATGCAGCTCCCTCTGGAGTCACAAACGGCTTTATACACCTTTTCCCACATATTCACAAATTTCCTGGAACTCAACTTTGTTGAAATATCATGCTTTGAACAAATGTGTTTCTTGGACAAATAAATGAAATTGCCATACGCCTGCCCCACTGTTCATAGGGTAAAAATATATATATGGAAATATGGACAGCAGTTTTGCTCCATTCACCCTTCAGGAAGTAAATGTCTTAAAATTGACCATCAGAATCAGCAGCCATGTGCCTAGAGTCCTTCAAGCAGCAGGTAGAAAAGAAGGATACAACAGAGAGAAAGTCAAAACTGAAAACAAAAATAACAAAGAGGCTTGTCGGGAATCGGGAGAATACGGTCTTGTGCTTTTAAACACAATAATGCTGTAAGAATCCAATTCACCTATCATCTATCATCTATTCCCACTTCTTATCTTTGTTATATGTTGGCGATTTTAGCAGCAAGTGGAAATACTACTGGGGGAATGGAAATTGTCCCTGGAAACCTGAAGAAGCAATGCCCGAACACTTTGATTTAGTTAGCTAAATCACATATTTGGAAGTGGAGTACGGTCTGTGCTATACAGATGGCACACAAATACGCATCATTTCAGTGAATGTCTGAACACACCAAGACTGTATTTTCAATCAAGCAAGGCCAAAAATGATCACAGAGGCAAACTCTACTGCAGTCTGGTGTTGCTGTCCATGGTGCTGAAATGCTGTTTTACGCTAGGTACCTATTGAGGTGCATTGAGAGAAGAGGTTAAAATGGTAATCCTGTTACTGTTCTTTAGTTTTGTTAAGATGTGTGTTTGCACTGCAATTTTCATCTGAGTTTTTCTGTTGTTTGTACTATGTTCTTTCTTCAAACAAACTGCTGTTGCTGCTGATGGTATGTGCATGCAATAGCCCATATTATTTCACCCCCCTGGATAACCAAAAACACCAGCTGTTTGCAAACATACACAGCCATTTTAAAGTCTTCAAAAACTGAATAATGTTAATGAATCACTGCAGGAGGGAAATTAAATTACAGTACACAAGTGGGCTACAGAGTGTTGCTTTAAATTGTCACTCACAACAATACAATGAAGGGACTCACAAGATCATGTAAATGAATGTGTGTGTGTGTGTGTGTAACCTTCAACCCAACACGTCCTATATCAATTTATACTCTATTTGTCTGCTTGCCTTCCTCCCCGGCCACCATAAATAGCAACTGCCCCAGACACATTACTATTCCTACAACATAATCCAATGCAGGTATAACCTACATCATAGCACAGAAGTGATACATGAGTTTAATAATGGCCTCATATTTCCTTCCATCGCCCCAGCGCCCCCCCCCTTTCCCCCCTCCCCCCAGCCGTAATCAATAACGTCTGATGGAAACGACTGACCCGCGTGTTTTACATGATGTAAAGTGAGGTGAAATATCACAAAGACCAAGTTAGATTTGCTCGCATGGACTTGGCTCCTCAATCTCGGGTCGCGGTATAAAAATCGTCTCCTCTGCCTGCGCCAGAGCTTCCCTCCTATCCCGAGGAGAGAGAGAGAGAGAGGGGGAGAGGGAGGGAGAGATACAGATACACGCAGTGATACAGAGACACAGTGAGGGATGCACTGGCTGAAAGTGGAGCGGGAAGTCCGGGGTTTTCCTTTTTTCTCTCCCTGTTTCTCTCTCGTTTTGGGATAAAAAAAAACCTCCCATTAAAATTCAAACAGACTGACTTTACCACAAACATACATCGGGGAAAGTTCGCTTTTGGCCACTTTGGGGTCAGTCTGCACCTGCCGACGCCGACCTGTCCGTGTTTTCAGGTTTCCAGACAACAACTCCTCCATTTATTTATTTTTTAACTTGCTCAAGTCGGCGGGGTTTTTGTGCGCAATGGCCGGTCGTTTAAATCGTCTGCCTGCCCGTCTCCACATGGGGGGAGTCCGGATGCTTGGCTAAAATAAAGAAAATCAATAAAGAAGAAATAAACTACTCCTGTGGATCCGAGAGTGACCTTCTGAGTCTGGATACTGGGACGATTTCAGTAGCCTCTTTCATGAGACCTCCTTACCTTTTCCTTTTGGGGATCTATTTAGGAGTCTGTGCAACGTCTTAGTTCAGAGCGCACTTGTGTCTGACTCAACGATGTGCTCCGGGGGGAAATACTGTGTCTTTCTGTTCTTGCTTGAAAGTATCCTGTCGGACCCGGGCACCACGAACCAAGGTGAGTAGAGCGTGCCTGCATCTCACCACATCAGAACAAGGGTTGATCCACCACATTTGACCATTTTCATAGTCATTTCCAACAACACGGATTCTCTGCTCTCCCCCATTGCACACGCACGCACGCTCACACGCAAAACACAAGGTAACCTAATGTTTTGCAGTGCGGCTCATTTACTGTCTGCACGCTTGAAACATTGATACACATTCAAGACTTTAAACAAAATATGCTCAATTAGAGAATAATGCCTTCACTTATCTTACATGGGTGCCATGAAGAGTAGCACAATGTGATGTTTTCACAAGTGATACTAGGCTATTTTGTATATTAGGTTTGTTTCAATAATAGAATTACACCTGGGTGAATAATGTGTTTTACTTCAGGTGTTTTGTTTTGTTTTGTTTTCTTCCCCTCCTCTGTCAGTCTGTTGGCTGAACCAAGAGATGTCAGTCTTGGATTCAGTAGATTTATCTGTTGTCCTAATCACTGATACTGTATAGCTTACACAACACATCTCTGAGACTGAACATGGCAGTGATAATAATTTTTTGGTGTCTTTTAACACTCTGTCTCAAAATAGATTCATTTGGCTCTGAGTTTTACGAAGAATACAAATTTAAAGATACATTTACAGCCTCAAAATGCCTGCGAAATCTTCGGTTTGCTGGTTGAACAAAGAGATGCCGGTCAGATAATCATTGATAACGTATAGTTTACAACACAAACCTTTGGCATTGGTAATCATGTTTTAGTTACTTTGTTAATGCACTCTGAATGTACTCTGTCTCTAAACATATCAGTATAACTGTTAGGCCTATAGACAGGAGCTCCATCGGCCAAATTATGGAAGAGGCTCTGACATTATTCTTCACCTCCAAAAATCTCAGAGCACAGAAACATTGCCTCAGCTATAGGTACCACAAAGTGTTACAGTGAATGTCAGCTTCTAGCACACTCTGTCAGCTATACTGATGCTTTTGAGTTGCCCATTTCTGCCTCTCCGTCTTCTATGATGAGTTCATACATTCATGGATGAAAATATCTCCCAAGAGGATTCCTCACAGACACTTGTGTTATACTTACTGTAAGAAAAACATGTGAATTCTATTAGGTTGGGCCAGTGCTTGACACTAAATGTATCCGAATAATTTCCCTCTTTTCAAAATTAATTTCCACTCAAATGCGCATTGTGTGCAGACACACAGGACATAATAATGTTATCTCCCCTCAGTTGTAAGTCACATGTGGAAATGGTTGCCATAATGTAATCGGTTCATCTTCCACGTTTGCAGAGGTCAGTTTTATATTCGTTCCTGAATGTTTAATGTTTAGGACACACATTTTCAAAGACGGAAGCAGTCGTTTCACTAGCCAAATGTCAAAGTCTCCTTCACTTCATTTTTATGTGTGTCTTGTGTGTGTGTGCTCAGTTTTCCCCACAGGATGCCTGTCTGCCTGTGGTGGTGACAGGCTTGAAGGGGAGGAGATGCACATAGGGGAAACATGAAAAAACGTGAGGAGTTTAAAATGGAGTTTAAAAATGCTTTGAGAACAAGCTAACATTTGTTTGCCAGGTACAATTTATCCGAGTTACTTTTCTAATGAATGTGAATCACTTGTGTATGTCCTCTCAGACCAAGAGAAAGTGAGAGAGATGAGATGTAGTCTTTATATAACAGGGTATTTATTGGTCATTTATTCTAACTTTTATGGTCAATTTTGGTAGAAATGACAAGTTACCTTGTCAATGTGATGTCTTAATTTCAAATGTTCTCTAAGCTCCCGCCCCCACCTTAGTTACTGTTGCTTTACGTCTGTCAAGCTTCCCACTCTTGCAAAATACATAATGCACTTTATTATGTTGGTGGCTACATACATGATAGCCTGCTAAAAGCCCCAGGCTAAAGCTACCAAAGCTGTCCAAGATAATAAGTCAGCATCCTCAGCAGTTGTAGAATACATGGAAATTGTAGGGTTAAGTTAGTCTTAGTATTGCAAGTATGATCTTTTATCTTCTCAACATAACCTGTGTGGATGCTTAGCAGAGTTGTACAGTATGATTACACTTTTAACGTTAAAAGAGAAAAGACACAAATGTGTCTGGCAAAACAATATATCTGGTAACATTGGTTGGAGTGTAAACTTCCCTGTAAACTCCTAGTTACTGTTGCCAAGCTACAATTGGACAATGGCTGTTTGGGGGAGGGGTGTAGTGAACGGTCAACTGGGTATTTTGTCGAGTCAACAGCAAAAAAATCAAAAAGGTATTAAGTTTAAGAAAGCAAATCCTCAAATCTGAGAAGTATTGGTATTTTCTTGTTTGGCTCACACACAAATCAATTATTGATACTATCATTGGTACATTTTCGGTCAATCAACTAATCACTTAACAGCAGAAGCATTCAGGCAAATAGTGCACTGCCTCCCTCTTTTAACACGACGATGTGACATCATCTGCATCATGATCAGCCGAATTACATGCTGCTGTCGACTTTTATTATCATCTCATATAGAAAATAATGATTCTTCGTCTCCCAATGGCTTTCTGACATCAAAAAACAAGGGCCCTTATAGAAAAGTCTCTCTGGAGGATCTCAGCCTAGTGCTTGTCTACTTGGATATCCTCAGCCAAAGACTCATATAATTGCGGGTTAGGATTCCAACTTAATGTCTTGCTTTTGAGAGTTTATGAGCCCCTTACAGGGAATATTTATACAAAACATTTCCCATTCCACTTTAGTCAGGTGTCACCCACAGAAATACACGTTAATTTTCTTTTCCTGTATTGAACTGCTGCTCAATAAAGGCTGTGTACCTGCTAATGAAGAAATCTGTGTAATATATGTGATTGTAAAGTGAGTAGGTGGCTCACATGTGGTGCCATGCACTTGGTAGACACTAGACAACAAGGTTTCTCGTATTTACTAAGAGTGGTGGGAATCATAGATCAAAGAAAACAATCACAATACGCAGGTGAAATAATACAGGCATTTCGGCAATACACCAAACCATATCATGATTATCATCATCTTTTCAACTGAAGATGAA
The DNA here is from genome assembly GCF_043641665.1 of Enoplosus armatus. Lineage (NCBI taxonomy): Eukaryota > Metazoa > Chordata > Actinopteri > Centrarchiformes > Enoplosidae > Enoplosus > Enoplosus armatus. The sequence goes on along the minus strand of NC_092180.1, from coordinate 11,456,311 downwards.
AAGTAATAGTGACACTTAAGGAATTTCACTTTCACTTTTTCCTGAGAGTTAGGTGAGAAAATACATACCATTCTCATGTCTGTTCATTAAACATGAAGCAGGAGCCAGGAGATGATGAAGTTATGTTTACATTTAGAGTCACTCACCAAAATGCATTGTGTATTCCCTTGAGGTCTAACAAATGCGTTTAATGTATTTACTTCCTAAACATTCGCAAGGTCAATTTTAAGTATTTTAAATCCAGCTTTCTTTATTAGCAGTCTTCTTCCCTGCACATTGCGACATACTGTTTCTTGGCATGTTGACGCCACCTGTAGATCATTGGAACAACATGTGTGCACATGTGCGTCCTCATAGAAAAACAGCTCTATAGTGCTGCTAGAGGTAAAAAACTCCACAGGGAACCTTTAAGATGAAATGGTTTATAACAGTTTATACAAGTCTAAACCGTGTAAACACACACACACACACACAACATGTCTAGTAGTAAAGTAGTAAAAGAAATATACAGCTATGCCTCCATAACACAGGAGATCATCACCGTTCATTACATTTTGACACTAACAGTGACAGTGTTTCTGACTGTATTCGTACAAAACTAGGCTTACACAAGCACATTGTGAGTTCCAGTGAGTTTTTAACCAGGTAGTAACATACTGTATGTCACAGCTGAGCTGTCTTTCAGTGATGGGAGCCTCAATGTTAAAAGCTACTGATTCTGTCCCTGACACTAATGATTCAATGCACTTAGTTCAGTCTGAGGATTCAGTGTTACAGATTTGTCGGTTCACGTACTGAACACTTCACCCTGCAATATTGGTGAAAGTGTATCAACGACATATCACAAGAGAAACTGTGTCAGTTTACTGCTATATAGACTATTTGTGCCCCCCATATTTTCTAAAATGTGATAATTTTCCAATGGTCTGGAAAAAGAAAGGACATTTGCAGGTTATTATACTTCCAGACACAATACCCAGACAAGAGTAATGTGATTTGGACTCCTGATAAATACTCATGTGTGTGCAGTGTGTGTGTGTGTGTGTGTGTGTGTGTGTGTGCGCTTTGAGTGAGAATATCTGTGTATCAGATTCAACACTGTGGTCTTGGGTCATCTATTATTTCCTGGCTCCAAAGATAGTTGCAGGAATTTAATTATTGTATGACTACAATACTGTGTACGTATGTTTGTGTGTGTGTGTGTGTGTGTGTGTGTGTGTGTGTATGTGTGAGCCAGACAGTAAAGGGAGTTGGTGGAAAAAGTTTGCTGCTGTCAAACATGTTATGGAACGTCGCTCATGATTATGAAAGGTTGTTTTTCTAATTTTGTCAAAAATCAATATCTCTGTCACTCTTGGTCTGTCTCACAGTCTCTCTCCCTCCCTCTCTCTATGTCCTCCTTTTGAACAGAAGCGAGGTCTTATTATAATTCAGCCCTTAATTACCAGCAGGGGATCAAGGCTAAATGAAGTCTCTGTAAACACTGAAGTGGTTCATTTAGTCTCACCAAAGTGTATCTTCACTGGTTATCTAACTTGTTCTCAAAACAGTAGCAACCCCATTAAATTGGTCCAGATTTGGCAAAGTCCGCTGTACACTGGAGTGACAGGTCTTCTGAAGATGTGACTCTTTGGTCTATAATGTCGACCACTGAAGTGGGACGCACTTTATTGATAGAGATTGTAATTAACTGGCTGTGTGGAGACAAAGGAAATTGCACATTCATCATATCAAATTGGCTTAGGGGGCTTAGCAAGGGCCAGATAATGGCTCTTTTCATGCCTGAGCCGTGACCAGAGTGCAGACAGCTCGAGACTGTTACACTTGTATGTACACAATGTGGTCATGGATGCACACAGAAACAGACAGTTGTTAACACGCTCACGCAAACAAACATCACCAAACACTAATGCTGTGATCAGATGAGACTATTTTTTAATCTTTTCAAATGATCACTGTGTCAGATTAGCTGTTAGGGTCATTCATTAATGGCGTAACTTGGCTCAGGCTGCATTCAGACCAAATCAGGCGTTCCGGTGAAAACGCCAGTCCTCCCATTCATTTGAGTGTGGGTAATGAGTTTAGGCTGCGGTGGTGGAGACTGCAGGGGGTGCCAAAAAAAAAAAATGCAGCGGCGAAAAGTTGAAACAGATTAAACTTTTGGAGAAAGTTCCAGAGCTCCCACACTGCCGCACAACCCTGCACTAATCACCGCAACGTCTGAATTGGTCTGAATGCAGCCTTAAAGACATGGCAGACTACACATTGGACCTTGACCAAACAGAGATCCTGTGTGTTACAACTTGCATAACGTAGTACGACTTGCAAAACTAGGTGAAAGAAGGCAAAATAATTCAAACATGAATCAAGGCGTCCCAGATGCTGTGACAGTTAGTTGCCACTAATACATAACTCGATTAAATGAGCAAGTCCCCGAGTCTGACAGGTCGGCCATTATTGAGCTGATATTGTGCAGTGTGAATTCGACATGAGTCAGACAGATATGAACACGCACTTAACCAAAAATGCAGGTATGAAGTGAGTGTGAGTGTCTGTCATCATGAAATCATGGGATCCATCCGTCCGTCTGTCTTGATCCGTCAGTCCATCCATCAGTATATAACACACAAAACTGTTCAGACTTTCAACATGTGTTTACTTTCGGTGGGAATTATTCCCCCATTGTCATTTTGCATTTTCAGAACAATGAGGCCAAGATCATTATGTGCATCATGTTTTCACTAATCCATACACAATCCAACACCACTGTTCCAAATTGACAAAACCTGGTTAACCTCGCTCTTTCCTGCCAACAACGACAATATTGGATCACTCTGCAAAACCCCGGATTACTTTCAATGAAAACATTTTTTTTATTTAGGTGTTTTCATCACTGGGTTCTTTAAAATTCTTACTTTCTTCAGTATCTTGCGCGTCAACTACGGTATGGTTATGGTTAGGGAAAGATTGTGGTTATGGTAAATAAATAAAGTATACATAGAGTCAGGCAACTAAAACAAAAATCAGTATGTCTCTGTCTCTCGGTCTGTCTCACAGTCTCTCTCCCTCCCTCTCTCTATGTCCTCCTTTTGAACAGAGGCAAGGTCTTATAATTATAATTCAGCCCTTAATTACCAACATGGCCAAGTAGAGGGAATGGTGGTTACAATTAATACAATGGCAAATGTTAATTGCAGGTCTGTGATGGGATGTACCAAAAAAGGACCCAAAGTGTAAGACGTGGAAGCATCCAGTATGGGTGTTATGCTAGGGATGTGCTATGAAGTGACAAAATGACATAATTTGCTTCGACGGGGACCGGTTAACGGTCGGTTAACTCCAAACAATGTGATATTGTTACTGAAAGGGTTGTCACCAGTCATAACAGTAGGCATGCTGCCTTGCATTTGTCTTAAATTAGTTTTGATTAAGTCATTTTTTTTGGTTAAGTGTTCAAAGTTTCCATAGTCCTTCCGTCTTTCCCCTTTATTCATCTTTGGCTTATCTTTGATGTCATGGAGCACAGAAAACTCCTGACCTCTGAGAAGGAGAGTACTAATCTTCCAGACTTCACCTAGATGGAGGGCGGATCTGTTAGTGTTGGCGTTGTCCTGGACTTTCCTAAGAGCTGTTATTTCATAGGTGGTTGAATCTGATAAGGGCTTTACAGCTCTGTCAGCTCCTCATTGACAGCTTGATAACTATTGTCTGCTCTCTTCCTATTTTGTCACCTCCATTTCTCTTCTTTTTAAATTCACTGTCCAACCTTTCTCTCTTCCCCTTTCTGCTCTCTCCTGTCACTCTTTGTGCTTACGCTGTCGTTCTTTCACTCTTCCAACTTTTCTCCTCCATTTTACTTGACTTTCTCTTTCACCACCCCACTCTCTCTAGTGGTTCTATTGGACACTACGACAGTGCTAGGAGAACTGGACTGGAAGACCTATCCTGTCAATGGGGTGAGTGATGTTAGCCTTTCTTAAAATAATAATACTCTCTGTTAAGCATCTTGTCTACATTGAATATAACCAGTCAAACAAGTGAGCAAAGTGAATATAATACACCAAAAATAAAATAAAACATTTTGATGTACCAGTTTTACTGGTTTGGTAGAGCACAGCTCAGACCTAAATATCCAAACTGACTTTCTAAAGCTGAACCATTGAGCCAGATTAGTCAAGGTTTTTCTTGTGCTTATGTTCGATACAGACAGGAGACAGGACCTCAGGGCTCAAAAATCATACAGGCAGCAGGTGACATATTTTACATACCAACCTTCCTGACAGTTGTCATGTGTCATCCATTGCCTATTTTTAATGCCTATAAGGTTAAAACTGGGCTAGAAAATGTAGTACCTGCTTCACATTGAAATATAGTTCAGTCAGCCATGTCACTTGGAATAGATTATTATGTAAAAACAATAAGTACAGCGTGGATGTTTGGCATCTCGGCTTTGACCTCACCAACACAAGGCGAGGCGAGCGCAACACAGGTGAAGAACGAAGGAAGGAAGACTCAGAGCCTACAGGTGGATGCTGGGGTGGAGGTGGGCTTTTGAAATGCTGTGTGAACAGTGGCAGCGGTAGCAGCAAGTGACAGCATACCTTTCAGGTGAGCGCTGTGGCACCTGCCATGCAGAACAAGAGAGAGCATGGCATTGGCAACTTAATAACACGGCCATGATTAAAAGGGTGTGTGGATATATGTTGCAGCGAAAGGAGCATGTATGCTTTGTGAGTGTATAGTTGCCGATTCAAGTGGACAGACTTGCAGGCTTCATCACTAAACATGATGTCTTTTCACCTGCAAATCACCAAAACACTGCAGGGATATGATGTGCTGTTGTTATACTTTAAACCAATACAATTTCACAAAGAACTTGTGTGACCAACAACAGAAGCAAATGGAGTTACTGGCAGCCGCTTTGCAAAGTCACACCAGTGTGATTGTCCTGTTTACATGTCTGTGCTGGAAAATATGTCCTTGTTACAGAAACGCAGATGCGTGATTATCTTGCTTTTGAGAAGCCAGAGTATGTGATCTGCTTTCTCAAAGAGAAACAGGGATAATGTTGCATGTAAATGTCTGTCTGAGCATGCACGTCTTTGACTCGACTGACAGAGTAATTAGCCAGAGAAACAAACAATATGATGATTTACAATATCATGGTCTACGTGTTGATACAGGTAAAAGCCTGACACCAGTGTAAGTGGAGGATACACTGAATTTCATGTGACCCTCATCATATATGTTTGGCAATAAGAGATCAAATCCAGTAGACAGAGGTAAAACGTACCCATGGATCCAGTGGTGGAAAGTACACAAGAGCTGGACTTAGAAGTACTTGTTATATTGTATGTTACTTTATACATCTACTCCATTATATTTCATAGGGAAATATTATACTTTGTACACAGTTATTGGACAGATATAGTTACTTGATTTCATAAAAAACATACATTGCATTTCTAAAATACACTATGTTAAGATACAACCTGTGGTTTCCAACCAATTGGCTTGTGACCCCTAACAAACAAACACTGTCTGGTTGGGTCCACTTGTCAGAGTTCAGATGTCTATGAGTTGTTCGCATTTCCACTCTATACCTCTCAGATGGTTTCATTTAAATAACTGTTTGAGGACCAAAGAGGTTAAATTATCAATTGTTAAAAATATTAAAGAAAAGTCACAGAACTTAATAGCTTAATAATTTAATAATCATCTAATCTCATATTCATCTGGGGACCATTAGGAGGGCTTTGGCCCCCAGGTTGGAAACCACCGGATTGAACTACTACATCTTTAGTAGATAAACTAGCTCCGTCTCAACCAGCTGCAACAGGAAAATGTTGCTTACACATTATTGCATCAGTATAAAAAAATCAAAAAATGTCATATATATAATAATATATCAGCTACATGGGACATTTTACTGCAGAATGAAGATGTTTCATTTTGATACTTTAACTACATTTTGCTGTTAATACTTATGTACTTTTACTTAAGTAGTTGTACTGGTACTTAAGTAAAGTTAGTCTGGGTTTATGCTGAACCTCTGAGATAACTCAGTCGGTTCAGAAATAACAGACCCAGGGGATGTTGAGGGGTTGATTACACGCCTCCGCAGACAGCAGACAGTGATCAGAAACCTGGATTATGTTATAATCAAGTGATCTGGGATATGAATAATCGGGTTACTCCATGTCCTATATAAAAAGATAGAGTCATAACAACTTCCTGCATGTAAACACTCCAGTCCCGAAGGGCAAGATCTCCACTAGTTTCTTGCTTAACCTCATCTGAACATAAACCCTTCTGACAGCAGGTAGCAGGTCATGCCTTATTACAGCTTTTAGCATGAGCACTATGGATCATTAATACACGTGAGTTCAGTAGATAAAAATAAAACTTGCATAATGTTACTGATAGGATACTGCTATCTAAATTTCAAGTTCTTCTTCCCGTGCTCCCACTTACCTCAACTCTATTCACGAATAAAGCACACTTAACCTCGAATAAAATATGATTAAGGATTCACAAACAGCACTTTGAGAGTTCAGTGAGACCATTTTCTAAAACATAAAGGCATAATATATCTCCTAAAACACAAAAATCTTGATTCAATAGTCTGATCTCTGGGTGTCTCCACTGGGGTTTTTATAGAACACATACGTCAATGTTTACGTGCAATGAATACAGATTTGGTCAAGCCTTTAGAATATCTCGAGATTAAACTAATTTAATTGTAGCATATCATTCTTACAGGGTTAAGCCTGAAGGGGGAAGTGCTGTAGATTTCATTCTTACAAATATTTCAGCTGGGACTGAGCAAGCATCAGCAACAACAATAATTTTTCCATGATGTTGTGTCTAATTCGGGACACGAGGTGGTGGTGGGACTGTTTGTGCTTTCAGGCTATTATTAAAAGTGTAATAAATCCTTTGGAGCAAAACCAATAAATAGAAACAAAATACTGAGATATTTTCAGGGACAAATACCAATACTGAAACGGCTTCTCCTCCCTTGCACGCAGCCTAAGCAGGTTTTTGCTATGGGGAGGAACAACGCCATTAATTAGTTGGACAAAAACGCAATGCCACCACCCAGATTCACATCAAATCAATAATTCATCACAACTACAGAGATTTAATGATATTTTCATAACACCTCTCTCTCTCTTCCCTTTAGTGTGACAATGACAAATTGTCTTGTTTTAATCAAAACCTCACACCTCTTAGCCAGGTTGGGTGCCTCTACCATTGTTGTTTATACAACAGTCTCTGTCTGTGCACTGTAGTTAGGTGTGTGTGTGCGTGTGTTTTCAGCCTAACTGCCTAATGTCTTTTTCAACACCATACCTTGAAGGGGAAATCCACGTTCAGTTTCTTTTCTCGCTGTACACATAATCGCACAGATTCTTGTTGGTGTGTTACTGTACAGATGATTTTTTCTTTTTGAAAATGACCACTATGACTGAAAAGAGAACAGACTAATCTATAGATACATCTACTACATTCATGTAGTATTATTAATGTATGTAATGTATGTGTACCGCAGGCAGACAGTGGGTGGTTAAGAGTTAATGAACCTATCCTTACTGAAAAGATTGAAAGCAAGGAATTTTCTTGAACATCATGTAAAGACTGCTATCGATCATATGACTAGAAATCTGGCTGTGGAATTGTCATGGTTGGGGGTTCCCATCTTCACACACTTGGTCCATTGTGATTACAGCTTAGACACTGATGACGCCAAATCACATCCACCCACTATGATGAAAAATGCTCAGATGAATTTTTTGCTGCTATTCATCACCAGTGTCTCACATATTCTGTTATATTGAGACATTGAACTGGTAATTGTCCACTGTCGGTATATAAGTAGGTTTGATTAAAATGATCACATACTGTAGTTTATGGGTTGTGGTCAAATGCAAAGGAAAGGTCTAAGAGTTCGGCCTTCAAGGGCTGAATTAGCATTAAATTACAGCTATAAACAGCACCTCTTTGGCTCCCTTTCTCTTCCTCTCTCCTTTCTCACAGTTCTTCCATTGACATCAGTGGCAATGTAGTTAGCTTCAGCCATGAGTAGGCGTGGAAAGGCAGCTAGCTGGGGAGTGCAGTTGTTGTGCCAGGCAAAAGTAGTATGTGCTATAGCCAACTTGTATGAACTCAGAAATTAATATAAAGTTCTGGCTCTACTTCCAACGGAGGATGTTCTTCGAGAAATAAATGTTTAATAATGGCGCTACATTAAATACTTCACCACTTAATTGAATGTTCCCTCTAAAAACTGACTGTTGTGATTAATGAAGGTGATTTTCGGTTAAAGCCGTGTCACCTCGCTGCTAGTGAAGGAAAGTAAGGTTAGTAAGCCTGGTCTTTATGCAGCCATCACTGATTTGGAAGATGATCTCTTTATCTATGAGGCTAAAGTTCCAGCTTAACCTCTTTTCAGCGATGAACGACTTTCATAACAATTTTCCACTGACTAAATTCAGTGGCTGTCAAAGCTTCCTGTCAGGAGCCGAGTGCAGACCTTAAGCTGCCAGGAGGCACAGTGAAAAAAAAACCCAAAACGTCACAACAAGTAGAGTTGGGAACTCACCAGAAGTTTTGTCTGAATGTTTCTGCACAATTATTGGGCTTTGCAGCTGCTTCTGAATGTCATGGAGAAGGATAAAGTGTGTCTCTATGAAGTCCCTGAGGGGCTGTTACAAGCTGGCATCATCAATTTGAAAACACATTCAAAGCAGGATGCAGAACACTACCTGAGAGGTAGGAGTCTTCTCTGAAGCCCGGTCCAGACTGGATGTGTCATGCCCAAACTGGGATTTACATGCGCAGTTTGCAGCTGCTCTGTAGGGCATTGTTCCAGAGTACTGTGACAAAAACAGGGGGGAACAGGGAGGAGAAATAGGTTAAAACAGGATGTGCTTTTTTTTATAACCCGTTTGATAATTTATGTTCATAAAGAAGAAACAGAAACATCGATTAATTAAAGTGACAATTCAATTACAAGCCCAATTTTCAAATGACAAATGATAATCAAAACAAAGTGAGATCATAAGTCTACAATGATGGTTTATATTACTGTTTAACATTTATATATAGCAGTAAAGTTATAGGCCCTGAAGGCTTATCAGTGAATTTAATATGTACATATGTTCTACTGTGGTGACATGACAATGAGGATTTGAAAAGGATTTTCATTCTTGTTAAATTTGCACAGAGTAGGTTGCCGAGGCTCAGCTGACACACACACCCTCCACATCTTAATGTGTTGTGCAGCCCTGTGCATCAAACAAGCTGATTGGTTCATAGAACTTCCTGTCACGAGGCATGTTCAACACAGAAAGAGGAATCTGTTCACATTAGTACAAGTATAAAAGAATCAGCCAGTCAAATGTCTCAGAACAATACAAGTGTACTGCATGTTTGCCAGTTTGCCGCCCAGATAAGCATTTTCCTCTCTTAAGGTTGCTACACACCAGAATTATCAGTGCCGGTACATCAGCCACAAGTACCAATCTACTAAGCACCGCTCCAATAAATGAATATTGCTGCCATAAGGAACGTAAACGAATGCCAACTGAGCAGCTGCTATGTGTCTGTCCACTTTATGTCTGAAGAGGGACTGAGACACTTGAAGTAAATGGTCGTGTGGTACATGATTCTCCCACTCGCTCCTTCAAATCACCATCCGTATGCAGACACCGTAGTCATTAGTTATTGCGAACTTTGTTAAAATCCCTTTGGACCTGGAGAAAGTTCCCCTGAACAAACAAAAGTCAATAGGACATTTCACCGGGGCAGGTTTAATTGCAGTCTGAGTGTCACTGTGTTGATATGAAGTGTTTTAATTGCTTTTTGGATTAAGTGAGGACATTTTTAACAAACTCAAGGGTCATGATGTCAAACACGTAAATTAGACCCAAATTGCTTTCGCATCATGTGTAGTTTTCCAAATTCAGTATTTCATCACAGGGTCAGCCTCCAAACTAAGTCAACGGTGAGCCTTTTTTACGGGTCGGCTCAGAAATCCTGGTATTGCACTCTCGCATTGCAATATTAGTGTCAGTTCAATACATTAAGTTGTTGTACACCTTGTACCAAAAAACCTGGTTTCTGTCTGCTACAGTCTGCTAAGCTTGGGGCTAATAGGCAGAGCGATTAGTAGGTGCATATCTGATTGCCTCAGAGAGCGTGGGCTGCGGCTCATCTTTCAAACTCTGGGTTTGCATTTGTTTTCTCTGCTCTGAACCATGCCACATCCCAAGGGGGCATTTTAGAACACTGAGGCACGGAGAGTGACAAATTACCATTTTCTCTTGTTTGTATGCTTAATGGAACTTCAATTACTTAATGCTGATCTTATGCAAACCAGAAAGCCAGCTTTCTTTAAAGATACTAACTTTCTGTTTCTGGTCTGTAAGGAGGGCACTGAAATGCCACGTCACGTGTGTGAGTCTTGCTTAAAGTTACAATTCCTTTCTATGACTTCCACTGCATTTCCACTTTTATACACTAGCAGAAAATCTCAGAAATGACAGGCTGATTGGCATGTGGCAAAGCACAAGGCGTTGCAGTCGTCCACAACACTAGTCGGCTTCTCACTTCAGTGAACTCAGAATGAACGCGCTGTGGCTCTAGGGATGGCAATGTCGGTCTGTCAGTCAGTCCTCCGCTTTGGTCAAGTCTGAAATATCTCAACAACCATTGGATGGATTGCTATGGGATTTGCTACCGATATTGATGATGAAAAAAACTTTGATCCCCTGACCTTTCATGTAGGTCCATAATAATCCATGTCCAGTACTTTGGTTTACAACCAAGTACTTGCAAAACTAATGACATTCTCATTAGCCTTGGCTGTATTTTGTGTTTATTGCTAATTAGCATATATTACCACACTAACATGCTAAACTAATGCTAATGTTAGCATTTAGCAAAGGATAGGTTCACATTTTTTAAAGTTTGTCTTAAAACAACATTAAAACAGTTTTTACTTGCTGTGATCATGTCTGCTGTTTGTACAGGCCATGAAGAGATCACTCTCTAACATCCCTCTAATGTAAGTGACGATGGAGGACTCAATCCAAAGTCCTCATTCAGTGCAAAATGTATTCCAACGTTTATTTGAAGCTAATATGGGGCTTCAGCAGTCTGACTTAATTAAATCAAGTGGGTAGCTTCCAAAGTTAGAGCCTTTTCAGTATAAAATTCCCTCTTTTTGTTTCAGTGTTTCTGTGCTGAGCTGCAGTGGAAGGATAGTAACACAAAGAGGAAATTTTGTACTAAAAAGACTGCAAACTTCAGATTCAGATAAAATTCAGAACGTGTTTCTGCACAGAACGAAGACTGTGAATTTTGTCCCTCATCTCTCATATTGGAAGTGCATTAGGAAGGATCTCTTAATGCCTGCTATAAACTGGAGGAATGATTACAGCAAGCGAAACCTGTTTCATTGTTCATATCATTTGTATATTGTTTTAAAGACACGCTTGAAAAGCTTCACAGACCTGCTAGCATGGCTGTAGACTCTCAGTCTAGAGTTGAGTTAAATACTAATAATTAATTATTTGTTATAATCATATGCCAATAGAAGCCTATGCCACGTTTGCATATACTAACATATACTAAATTACACTTATATTACAAAGATGTTTTTTCCATTTTCAGATTTTGCTCATTTACCTTGAATGTTTCCCATTGCAATGATTACATAGTACCTCAGAGTCCACTTAACATAATAAAGGCACGGGCACAGCATTATTGGCTGGCTGGAGTTCCAAATGAAAGAGGAAATTATTATGATTGATTAATCATTTAGCCCTTGGGTGTCACATAGAGCTAATTTAGATAGCTTAATTAATATAAGATTAATTGCTTTTGCACACTCCAGTCAAGGTTAAAGTGTTGTTTAATAATTTATATTAGAGAACACTCTACCTCAGGTGTCTTGCCTCAACTCGTTCTGTCTGTCATCCAACTTTATTGGGACGCTCTTTGTGCGACACATTCAAGATATTCATCAAGGACCGTGCAGCCACAGTGTGGGTGTGTATAGTATGCATATCACATTCAACACAGCAGCTTTGGATAATTTTCTCCTATTGAACGCCCCATTTTGCAGATATCGCAGGTACAGAATTACATAATGTATCAACATGGCGGAGAGTGAAATCAATAAGCAGTCACAGAGTGCTTTCCATTTAGCTACTTATACTTTCTCACGTCCTCCATGCTCCCGTCTGTGGACCTGGAAATGATAGTCTGCTATCATGGAGGAAGTTTCAGTCTTCTGCGTCTTGGAGAAGGCTGGAAGGGAAGAGGCTTACATAGCCTGTTTCATTTTGAAGGTTTCTCCAAATGTGGCTGAGATATGTAGTCTTCTTTTGTCCACATTAGGAGGACACTGTCTTTTGCAGTGTCTAAGTATCCCATAATCCATTGTGCTCCTTCAGGTGTTCAATGGAGCGTTCGTAGGGATCTTTGTCAAGTTGGTATGCTAAGAAATGTCACATAACTGCATTGTATTTATCTGGTATTTCCTCTAAGGTGGTTCTCTTTGCCGTTGGTCTAGTTCATGTGATAATTACATCAGATGAACTAGACCAATAAAAAAAGGCACCGCTGTAAATGATGGAAGGCATACATTCTGCTGTTTGTTCTTGTCTGCAGCTTAGATAATGATATATTGTTAATCACAGTGTGTTACGCTGTTGAGTGCAACTTCTCTCTGCAACTTAGTGATACATTTGGCCATAGAAATGTTGGACTTGTTGATGAGGAAGACACTATTCATTCGAATCAGAGTGGAAAGAGCGGGCTGTTGTGAAAAAGCATTACTGTTATATTAATATTACTGCAATACACACACAACCAAAACAAGCCTTGCAGTGCTCCAACGGTTGGTTCAATCGTAGCTTTGATTATAACATAAGTTTAATGGAACGTATGTCCAGGAATTAATTGTCAATTAGTTTCTGGTGAAACAGATGGAAATGTTGGCACATTAGCTAAATAGCAAGCACCCACACATTCCCTCATGATGCCTTTATGCTTGTCAACGTTTTTTAACTTTCCGAAATGACAGTCCGATATTCACACCCACTTCACATTGTGATTGGCCAGTGGTGTGGAGGTGAGAAAGGTGCCAGGATTTGAACTTTCACTATCGCTCTTTTTCATTCGTTACACAACTACTTCTGTCACTTTTCACGTGAACAGCTGAGTGCAACATGAATGCCTTACACGAGAGACTGTCTTAACACCACCTAACACTGTGGCCGTTAGGAACAACACATCGTGCAAACTACTTATTCTCAAGCATAACCCGACTGCCCGATTAAATAGAAACGAAATTACTACAAATACTATTCATTCTTCTGGATTGTGTGTGCGCTAAATGTGAATCCTTTTTCACTGGCTTATAGCATCTCAACCTCCACAGTTTTGTCTCCATTTTGAATATAATAGTTTAGTCTCATTCATACATGAGGTCTTACATGCTGTAAATGTCTACCATGGCATTTACGGAACAGAATCAAGTATTTCATACTCTTGAGATATAATTAATTGCATGTCCAGCTGTGTAACTGACACAATCTCAGCTGCCCATTCATTGCCACAGGAGTTGTGAGAAAGACGTTCTGTCAATAAACATTAGGGCTTTTGAAGCCCTGATCATCACACCATTAAAGCGGAGCAGACAAATGAGAGAGCCTGGCTGATGCAATAGCTTGAAAACATTGGTGAAACTAACGACGTGTCTCACAAACGTCATGTTTCTATAGAAATTAAGTTTCACTACATGCAATAGAAGGCGCGCAGGTTGAACATTTTATGGAGCAGCTCTGAAACCAGATCATTCATGGGTTCATGGATTGTAATCTCCAAACATGATCTCCGTATTGATATATCTGATACTAATCTGCTGCTTAGTACAACCAATATAATACATACCCATAACTGAATGTCTGCATACAGAATAACATCACCCCAGTTATACAAATGTTAATGGTATCTAGTAATGCCAGTAGGATGGTCTCTTATTGTATACATGCCAAACAGAAACATATTTAGCAAATTTACTCGCAAACTAAACTGTCTAGATGGTAAAACTAGTTGTGTTGTACTTCTGAATGAAATATTCAATTAAACTGTTTGTATGTTATTTGTTTTTAGTGCCATGTTCACATTGTAGGCAATAAAGTTACTAACCAAATGCTCTGCTTGCTATATGGCAATTGTTATTTACAAATGTAGCCATATTTGCTCCCTATATTTTCACAGTGGGACGCTATCACAGAGATGGATGAGCAAAACAGACCCATTCACACCTTCCAGGTTTGCCACGTCATGGAGCCAAACCAGAACAACTGGCTACGGTCTGGCTGGATCCAGCGGCAGGCTGCACAGAGGGTCTGGACCACATCACTTTCTCAGACACACACTCTACTTGTTCAGAAATCTCTGCCAGATGTTTGGATCAAATAGCAGGTAGTCTTGAAGCAGGGCCTGGTTGTGACATTGTCTCAAGGTTGGGAAAGTGTCGAACTAACTGGAGGGAACGCAGCCTTCTACGTAACACATCAGGGTAGGAAGAAAATGGCAGGCAGATGTACTGTAACAAAAAACTTCACTGTGATGGAGAGGGGCTGATCTCCATTGAAGTCAATACAGAAGAGCTCATGATAAATCAAAGATGGTGCAGGATTTTGTCTTTTCACTACACTACACTGGAGTGCTGCTCATTATATCTGAAACAGAGCTGTATCACAAACTCCTGAAAACCTTATGATTCTGCAGTTTAAAATGGCAGGAACCGTTACCTTTTATCAAACTGTGATCCTTTTTACTATTGCTCGTTTGTGCTCTCAAATTTCATGCTGTCTTTTTATAATTACTTTCTATGAATTCATTAATTGCTGTGGTGCTTGCACTTAATAGATTTTTGTATGATATGTAAACATTGAGCCTGACATTTGTATTGCATGATAGCATTGACACTGCTATTAGAAATATTAGGCCAATAGGATTTATTCTATCAGACAGAAACAGTTTATTTCTGGTCAGGAAAATATTAATTATTAAATATTAAATATTTGTAATGTCTAATGAGCTTGTGATAATTTGTTTATTTATCTATATTCTAACTCAGGTATATGTGGAGCTGCGTTTCACACTGAGAGACTGCAACTCCATTCCTTGGGTGTCTGGCACCTGTAAGGAAACCTTCAACCTCTTTTACCTGCAGACAGATGAACCGCTCCCTGCAGGGACACGGTTTCGGCCTACTGACTATGCCAAGGTTGGTTATCGGAGAGTTCTCTGTCGCGCTACTGGTATCATTCAGTAGCATTGTGCTAATAAAGTGCTGGTTGTTGGCTTTAAGGTGGACACCATAGCGGCAGATGAGAGTTTTACACAGACGGATCTTGGAGATCGCGTTCTTCGCCTCAATACTGAGGTCAGGGAGGTCGGGCCGGTGACACACAAGGGCTTCTACTTGGCCTTCCAGGATGTGGGAGCTTGTATCGCACTTGTGTCTGTCAAGGTCAGTGAACAGGGTGGTGTGACTTCTGTTTGCATGAACTACAGCCATGAACTTGTCAATTTTATTTCTCTCACAAGACTTCAACTTCCTGTTTTTCTCTTTCACGTAAGGCATTCTACAAACGCTGCCCATCGACTTTAAGGAACCTGGCAGCATTTCCTGACACAGTGCCGCATATGGACTCATCCTCTCTGGTGGAAGTGAGGGGAGCATGTGTGGAGAATGCAGAGGAGAGGGACACACCTAAATTGTACTGTGGAGCTGATGGAGACTGGCTGGTACCACTGGGCCGCTGCGTCTGTAGTATTGGCCACGAGGAGATGGATGGCTACTGCCGGGGTGAGAAGTGTGTTTGGATGTTTTTGTGTTCATGTGTGTGTGTGTTTGTACTAATTTTAGAGCAGTGCACTTCACCAACAGTATACTAAAGCTGCAGATACAGAGACGGAAACAAATGGAGGGACAGAGAAAAATACGGAGAAGAGAAGAGAAGGCATTGCATCACATTAACAGATCTACAGGGCCTCCCCAGTCATCTGAGTTTTTACAGAACTGCTATTCCTTCCTCTCATTCTAAGATCCTGCATCCTTGCCCCTGATCCTCTCCATCCACATCTCTCTTCATCTCTTCACAGCTCCACCTCCCCTCATCGTCTTCTCTCCTCTCCTCTCTTGTCCACTTTGTTTACTCTTCACTTACAACCCCCCCCCCCCCCCCCCCTTCTTCCTCCTCTGTGTCCTTTTATTTGCTCCCTTTTCATTCCTCCCTTTTAATTCTCACTATGGCTGTCTCTCATCACCACCCCTTTCTGCTATGAGATCCTAAACAATGTGAATATGAAGAGATTATTGTGTGTCACCCAGAGTTTCCTGACATTTCAAAATCATTACTCTCTGGACTCAATTATTTGGTTCAAATGGAAAAGTAATTTCTTGTAATGTCAAGCTGTTTTTGGTTTTCTGTCCCTGCTGTTGCCTTGATAAATATCATGCTGTGGTACATAAATGCAAACATCCGCCCACGTAACATTTACATAAAAGCTCTTGAATTTCAAAACCTTGATAAATACCACAAAGCTTCTGTGAAGGGCTTTTTGGGATGCCTCTTCTCTAATTAGTCGTATCAGCATTACCTAAATGTTGCCCATTGTCAGCAAAACAGATTAAGAAAAAAAGTTAAGGCAACTGTTGAGTTGTTCCAGATAGTCTTTGGCCTGGTTTCTCAATTAGACTGTGCAGACAGACTTTGGAGATAGCTGGCTAATTGCCTTCATTTGTTAGTTTCACAGCTAATTTAGCTCGCACCTAGCCTTTTCCAAAACGCCCCCAACCCTCTCTTTCATTTACGAGGATCAGACTTACTCTTGTAATTAAGGCAGGTGCTAAATTGAGCCACACTGCACGATTACAATTGAAGTGCACCCCGTGTTACTTGCTACATTTTTCCGAATTACAGAAGTCTCAGCTGGTTGGGTGAAAATCATGTAGTACCCCCTGTGGTAAGGTGGTTACTCAGGTTATTACGGAGAGAACTCCAACAGTCATTAGTACAGCTGATATGTAGGACAGGCTGTAAAATCTCTTTTATTTGCTCCTCGGGTGTAATTTTTCTTTTTATCTTCTTCTCTTTTATCTGGTTTTTATTTATCTTTTCTCTCTCTCGCTCTCAGTCATCTCAAAGATGTGGTTAAACAACACAGAAGCCTGTCAGGAGAGATTACTGATGAGACGGCAGCATAGGAGCAGCACTCTCATGGTGTCCCTCTTATATGTCCTACATGTATACTCTCCCTATTCAACCCCTTTGTTTGACAGTAGTGGTTTCTCTCCATTGTGCCGTAGTTGCAGCAGTGTCAGGGGGATCTTGGCAGCCGTTCTAATGAATGGGTCAGTAACTCATTGAGCAGTAACCCACTTGGCACTTGGTAAACGATGTGTTTGTGTATTTATTCAGCCATACGTATTGTATATTCTTCGAACTAACAAACCTAAGTTGTCAGACTATTCAAGTTTACAGTAGGAGTATAGTGTTATTTTATATTGCAATATTGATTTATAGTGGTATAGTATATTTCCTTGAAAATCAATTTAGAAACTGTTCATGGATTAAATAACCAAGTAGGAATGTTTGTTTTCAGCTAATCCAGCAAGTCAAACATTTGACAAATCTAGGTATTTTATCACATAGATGGTGAATTAATCTACAAGTCTAATATTGCCATAAACCAGTCCTGCTCCTGGTTTGCAACATTGCCCACAGTGGTCTAATACAGCCAGAGATATCAAAAGGACAGCTACCTCGGCGTAAACAGTATGGCAAAATCTCTGACAGTTGACAAATTTATATCGTCTCACAGTATATATCATCCTATTGTCCAACTGTAGTTGACAGAGCTCACTTTTTTAAAGGGGATTCTCAAGACCGACACAATAAGCCTATTTACAGAAGTATTCTAGTACTATTGGTACTTGCTATCTCTGACGGTATTATTGCCACTTTAGTCTTGGTTTTCTGACTTGCTATTAACCCTGTAAAACTACCTGGATAATTTGTCATGACTAACAGTATTACACAGTTAAATAGCAAAGTAATTTTTTTTTGTCAGCAGTAAGAGAATTGTAGCATAATTTCAAGCATTTAATGCTGCACTAATACTGAGTGAGTATACATAGTAGGGATGCACGAAGATCAGTGTCAATGCTGATACTAATGTTATTAATCAGATATCGGCCATGACGTCAATGCCATTATAAAATTCTGTGTTTCTGCTATCAGCTACATTAACTGAGTCGAGGCAGACTGTGCCACAGCAATCCCTGGCCTCATGTCACCTTACATGAAAATTCTTCCAATGAGCTGAGTCATACAGATATACATTTGGGAAAAAGAGAGCACTGGTATTGGATCAGAACTTGGAATCAGCAGATAACCCGCATCTAACACACTGGAAATAGGGCACAAAAACAGTACAAGAATACCTGTTATCTCTTATAGATGATAGATTATCACTATCAATTACCAGTTACTAAACAGCTACCCTGATATAGTTATAGACAAGTTAACTTGTGCATGTACATATGTAATACTAAACTAGGTAGAAACTAGTTAAACACAACTTAGTGGTAATGTCAGCAACAACATCAGCCTTAGCATACACAGGTATAAATGCACCTACCATTTAGTTTAGAATTAATTACAATTCACAAACAACTGCAGAAACATGTAATCAACCATAATAATGATTTAATACAGTTAAAAACTAATCACTCATGCACACTCATACTGGCATTAGAGTTAATTAATGAGTGCTAACAAGGGTCATGATACAGAGTTGCACACAATTACCTATGTGATTGTTGTAGCCAGTTACTATATAGAAGAAATGTTTAACACATCTGTGGTACTTCATGCATGTGCAATGTACAATGCAAAATACAACATGTAAGTAAAACTTAAAAACTGTTATGAGGCTTTCAGTATGTTTTCACTTTTGGCAGAGCTAGACTAACCCTTTCCCCTTGTGTCCAGTCTTTGTGTCTGCTAAACATTTCCCAGAGTTATCTCCGCACTAGACGAATGGACATGAAACTAATATTGATCTTATCATCTCACCGTGAGTCTGAAAGAAAACATATTCACCCTTCTCTGAAATACTGTTGTAGCATCCTGGGTAAAGGAAACCAGAGATGCTGCTATGCTCTTTTGTTGAGTGAGGGCTGAACAATTAATCAAAACATTATTGAAAACGCAATATGGCCAAGTGCAATATCCAAATCGCAGAAGCTGTTCTTTTTTGATGAATCAGAATCAGAATCAGAAATACTTTATTGATCCCCGGGGGGGAAATTTTACAGTAACGGTGCTCCCATTCAAGATTAGAAAGCAGCATACATTTTGAAATAAAAGTATGTACAAAATATAAAAATAAGAAATAGAAAATAAAAAATATACACATTTACAATATTTAAGTGAAAAAGTTAAGAATATATACAGCAGCAATGTATATGTATATCTATATATATATGTATGTATGTATTGCACTGTCATTTAAGAATAAATAATAGTGAGGTAGTATGTGTAGAAGATTTCCAGTCTGTTTCTTCTGAGTGTCAGTGACACTCAGAGGGAGGAGTTGAACAGTTTGATGGCCACAGGCAGGAATGATTTCCTGTGGCGCTCAGTTGTACATTTGGGAGGAATGAGTCTCCCACTGAAGCTGCTCTTGTGCCTGACCAGTACGTCATGGAGAGGATGTGAGACATTGAAAGGTGACATGTGTGACAAAACAGCATTATAATGAAGTACAGTAGTGCTGCAGAGATGCCCAGGCCTACAAATGTTGTTCTCCGGATGTTAGAAAACATGTTTGTTTGGTACAGACCCCAACAAATGCCACATCATCATGTCTTTTAATAGTTTTGTCAGTGAAAATGAACATCATGATCATTCCCTCTAATTGTGAATCATACCAAAATCGTAACATTTGTCAAAATAATCACAATATGATCTTTTTTTACCACATCGTGCAGCACTGACAGCAGTTGTAGTCGGGTTCAGAAATGTCAGGTAACATCTATCGAGGGTGATCTGCAGTGCAAGTTTCAAACGACATCTTCGGACTCATTAACATTAGCTTAGAAGAGGTGATCAATAGCAACAACACATTATGGCCTTGCAATTAATGATTTATGGCATTAATGATTTATGGCCAATTATTTTGTTCTCATCAATAATTTCCATAGGCCTTGCAGAGCTTATGCTGTGATGAAGATGTGCACTTTGCAAGTAGTTGCAGGAAGTTTAGGCATGAACTTGCGATGACTTCTGCTTTCTCCTCGTTTTCATTTTGGAACACTGCTTCAAAGGGTACTGTGATCAAAGCTGTCTGAGAGGCAGCATGGGGAAAGAGCAAAAGAGGGAGAGAGAGCGAGAGAGGGAGAGAGGGAGAGAGAGAGAGAGAGAGAGAGAGAGAATAGGGAAAACCCCAGCGCTCCCAAATATAAGCAGAGCTCTGCGCTAACACGTCCATCTTTCCCTCCCAGCTGCCTAAACAAAGGCATCAGCGCTTATCAAACCCTGCTTTCCACCCCAATAGCATTCTGCCAGACTGTTTTGACATCTCAATCGAGTGCTTTATTATTCTATTCCTTTCATTCAGTGTCAGCCACAAGAGGATTACTCAGAGATAGGCTGGTTATATCATGACCTAGATAAGGCAACATCATAGCGCTAATGCTATTTGTTCCACATCCTTTCGTCACACCATCATATTCAAAAGGAGGCAGTGAATTGAGGGGGAAGCTAATAGAGTCGTCTTTTCGGATTTCATTTGAATCAGAAAAGATAGGCAGACAAGACCAAAAGCCCACCAGTAAGATAAGTGATTACCGAAAAATACATTAAATATTTTGGTTTCAACCATCATCCTGTACTTTTCATGACGTTGATACCAACACAGCCCAGCTTCTCTTCATACTGTACAGACGAATAGTGAGGACGCACATTAACAGAGATTTTCAGAATCACACAATAAAGTCCACCAGTGTTTTCCCCTTTTTCTCTAGTTTTCCAAAAAATCGACAATACTTAGCTTGCTCACTCATGACCTCTGCTGTCTCGAGACACAGCATTGATCAGGCAGGACAAGTACGAACCTTTGACCTTAAATTCAGGCAAAGTGGAATGGGAATTAAGAAAGTCAATACATTCTCGTACTTGTATCTGAGTCACTGTGCCCCTCTTCTGTCCATTAAGGACTGTGTTTACTCTGGCCTCTAACGCAGCTCAGCCAGACTAGAGCATCACTCATTCTCTGTGAACTTCCCATCTGCATATCAAAGCTGAGAGACCAGGGTAAACATAGTCTCTGGCTCCATCTGTTTCTGACAACGTAAAGCCAAGAGAAAACTTCCAACTCTACACACCCAAACAACTCAAAATCTCTTAGTTGAAACGTCATTGCATTCCTGCAAATGTGCAGGTGATGTACTTCCTTTGACCGAGCCTCTGTAGGTTATCTATTGAAACTCTAATCTCAAGCATTCTTAAGTGCTACTCTTAGTTTACTCTTAAATGTTTTGATAAGTGTCTTTTTTAAGCTGCTCTGATCGATATTTTTATGGATCAAATTACTGTGTAATTTAAAAGGGATTACTTATCACCTGGCTCTGCAGGTCCCATCAGCTCAACAGAGCATCTTTTAGCTCATTGTTTTAGTTTTCCGGCCCGCAACTTTACTGCTTTGATTCACTTACTGCTCTTATCAGCAATGTTTTCAGCGTGCAAGCAGCTGTTTTCAGCTAAAATGCTCTAAAAAAAACAAGCACCGAACGGCGTACAGACAAAGTTAGCAACTAGTTGCTGAACACAGTCGAGCATTTAAAGAGCCTTCCCTTACTGCTCTTAGTAGTTGGTGGAGACCAATACAGAGCTAGAGAGTGATTGAATTTTGGACTTGGATTCATCAGGTGGACATGAACTCAACTTCAAATGAGTGCTAATGTAGCTCCAGAGCTGCTGTGTATAGAGTGTATAAATAACTGTTTGCTAACACACTTCCCATATGAAGTTTATAAGTTGACAACATAACAATCTTGTTTACAGCTTGTAGCGCTGCCCCAAAGTGGCCAAAAAAGTAATACACCAGTTAAATTTTTGTCACCCCTCCTATTATATTTTCATTTTGAGTAATCATTTTAGTCATTTCTCAAGCAAAAATACATTCACTGCTTCCTGCTTTCCACATTAGCTGATTTTCATATATGACAGTAAATCGAATATCACCAAACCAAATGACAAATTGATAAATCGATAAAATAATCAGCAGAATATCTGATAATGAAAACAAATCCGCCCTAAAGCTAGCGACACGTGTTCGTGTCTGCATTATTGTTGTATGTTTTGTGTGTACAGAAGTATTTGCTCTGAGTAGGAATACGTATTTTGTGCCAATATTGTTCCTTTCATGAATAAGAATGCGTTCCATGACAAAAAGCCAAACAACTGACAGTGAACAAATTGGACCTCATTATGTGTGTGTGTGTGTGTGTGTGTGTGTGTGTGGGGGGGGGGGGGGGGGGGGGGGGCGGTCTTTTCAACTTCTTTGATAGAAATAGTGGTATGAGTATTGTAATTGCTTTTTGGTGGTGATCTTCCCAGCGTTTACCTGAGAGCAGGGAGCAGCTGGAAATTCAAATGAATCTGTGTGTTTGTTGCCTTTGGCAGGAGCTCAGCATTGGAGGAAAGTAATATCCAAGTGAATGAGGTGCCTCAAAAATTGGAAGCTGGGTGACAAATGACTCCTCTTGTGAGGAGCAGAGCAGCAACAGGATTTTGGCGAGGATTTCTGTGTGTCAATCTTTAATCTCATCCCTTTTACTTATCTTTATACTCAATTATGTCCAGCGGTTTATGCAGATTGTTTTTTCCATGTATCTATTTCCTCCTTGCTAAATTCCATCGTCATTTTCGCTCTACCTCGCATGTCGTCTCTCATTCAAAACCATTGACCATTGCTATTTAAAGAAATATAGTGACCTTTTACCACTGCGTTTCAAGGAAATATAGCTGTGTAAAATAGAATAGAAAAGAATACGACTGTTTAGAAAGCCAATTTGAATGAATCGACACTTTCTCAGTTAATCAATTAATTGGCACATTCGCATGTTGCAGAATTTACAGTTAGTGATTGGATCTTTCTTGCCGAAATGCTCCTTGGGAGTTGTAATTAACTTCTCACCTAACGTTTTAATGTCCACAGGCTTGTGCCTTCTACTTTTCATCCAACAATCAAACATGCTTTCATCAGTTGATTCATCGATTTGTTGACTGAAAATGAATCTACAACTATTTTGATAGTTTTTGATGTTTTGTCTGAAACGATTGTTCAATAATAGATATAGCAGCTTTTTCTGACGATCTACTAATTGATTAATTGATTAATCAACTAATCGTTCAGCTCTAATTTCAGGCCTATCTAAGTGATCCAACTGTCAGTCACCCAACATTGTCTGTGGAGAAAATTAATGGGACTTTTGCATAACCACTGAGCCCTAACCCTCCTCACCCTTCGCCATTCTATGGGGCTTAAACTGATAATTGTATTGTATGCTCGAGGTGTCTTAAAGTTACTTGACATACTGACATACATGTAGATACTAGATGCTGCATCAGTTGGTTGGCATTACAATCTGAGGGATTTTAGTGTATCTGCAACTACTGAATTTATTAAATCAGAATCACCATCACTGCATGAATATATGTACCAGGAACAATTTAATTCAATTGACTTAATTTCACCAGGGTCATACACTCAGTAACAATAATACTTTACACGGAGTCCTGGTACAGTACTGGCTACTGGCAGCTGGACATCATTCATGTGACACAGTATGAAACTCATCACTGTATAATGAAAAGGGCTAATACGAACAGAGGGATTATAGTGGTAATGCTTCTCAATGGACTCACTATACTGTGTGCTTCTTACTTACAGTAACTGTGGGAAAAATATTAAAATGCCGAAATTATAAAATCCTTCTAGCTGTCTGCCATGAAGTCTTGATTGAATCTCCCAATAAGTTACCTTCTCCTTTATCATTGCATTGTCTTATAGCATATCTATTTAATGATTTTTAAATGATTACCCCATCCACACACATATATAAACTCATACATTTCACTCCTGCAATAAAAATGATCTCCAGATTCCCAGAATATTACATCATGGCACTATTAGTTCTTTATTTTTCTCTGCTGAGATATGTCTGGGGAGAAGGAGGCAGCCTGCAATGGTTTTGCCATCTTCTGATAAGACTTAAGGGAACGAGCGAAGGAGAGGAAAGCAGGAAGAGAGATGGGAAAAGGAGAAATATTGGAAGAAAGATGAATAAAATCAAGAAAAGGTGAAAATTGTGGCAGAGCAAAACAGTTGGAGAAAAATTGGAGAGATAAGGAAAGGAGAGTTGGTTGAATTGATGGGGGGGAAAAAAGAAATGGGAAGGTAAAACGGGAGGAAGTAATGAGGTAGGAAAGTGAACCGGGGTAAGGATGGAAAACTGAAGAATACTTAGGTCAGCAGAATGGACCCCGTAAGTGGATGGAGGTTTTAGACTGAAAGCAGGCTATAATTGTATTTTTTAATGCATTATTTGTATGTTAATAGCATTTTTACCTGCCTGACAAATAATACAAACTTTCCTCTGTCTGTATTCAAGGGAATCTGAAAGTTGGGACTCTATTAAACCTGCTGATTAAAACGAATGGGCTCAAGAGTCTTTTCCGTAGCTTAAACATTTACATACAGTAGTATCCACCACATCAATTTACCTTCCTAACGCCTGAAAATGTTGCTCTTCTGTATATTCTTGTTCTAGCATTTCGTTGAAGCTGTATTAAACATATTTCCTCATTTGGCATCTCTAGAAACTATAATCTCCACATCTGAAACAGTCAGCAAATATTTTTAGCTAAAGCTAAAGTAGCAGCAGTACCATCTGTCAGTTCACCGAAAATATCTTGATGTCTTGTCAATTATTGGATGGATATATTTATGTAAATGTTGTACAGATATTCGTGGCGGATGAGTCTTTACTTGGCATCAACTTACACCCTATTTTTAACACTTTTATTTTAGACTTGATACTTCAGCTAGCTAAGGAGGGGAAATATAACCTTCCAGTACCTCCAAACTTATTTCTGTTGCACGTTGTCTCCCTTTAGCTGGCTGGTGATAGCAATAATCCGGGTTTAGCGAAGTAGTTCAATAGTTGAATCAGGCAGCTGAAGTGAGGGCAGGACTATGTTAGCCATTGATGGTCAGTTAACAGTTTTTTTGAGTGTTTGATTAACGCTTCATTCTTCAAGTAACTTTTGCTAACTATTGGATCTTGATAGCCAACCTAACATGAACGACCGTCTGCAGTCCGGACAACTTGATATGACAACTATCTAAATGAAAAACCTGTTGAATCTTGCCAGACCACAATGAAAAAAAAACACATTTTGGTGCTGTGGAAGTCTGCTAGTACATACTTGTAAACCGCCTTAGTTTGGCGATGAGCCGTTTGTAATGTGTTTACTTCAAAACATATTTGTGGGTTGTGCGACTTTGCGAATCAGAAAAGGGGCCTTACAGGAGTGTTCCATTTGTTAGACTGGACAATGGGCAGGACTATAAGCATGTTGCTTAGTGAGCTAATAAGGCGGTGACAGTGATCCATAGTACCTCAAGAAATAAGGTCAGACCACAGGTGAGGAGAGAAGCAGCTGGAGCTTTGAATTAAATGTATGTGTGCTGATGGAAATGAAATTTGCATGAGGAACATTAACCTTGTGTAACCTGTTTTTTCCTCCTCTTTCTCTCCAGCTTGTATGCCTGGCTTCTTCAAGGCATATGCTGGAAACACTAAATGCACCAAGTGTCCTCCACATAGCTCCAGCCATGATCAGGCCGCCACCATCTGTCACTGCGACAAAGGCTTCTACAGGGATATCAAAGACTCCTCCACCATGGCTTGTACAAGTTAGTTGAGTAATTACAAAAAAAAGAACTTTCTGTCAGCTGGGAATTCTTAGTTTCTGTTTGCATGTCTGTAATTTATTTTAGTCTGTGGTTCCACCTTTCTCGTCTCATCCATCTACTCTTTTTTTATTTTAGTAGTATGATTGAGCAAAGTTATACATATGCTTCAACAACTTTATGCCTCTATATCTTCTGAAAAAAACATCTGTTTGGATGTACCTCATTCATGGACATTCAATTCAATTCAATTGTATTTGTATAGCACCAAAGTTATCTCTAGACTGCACTCTTTATAATATTATTTACAGAGACCCAACAATTCCCACTATGAGCAAGCACTTGGCGACAGTGGCAAAGAAAAACTCCCTTTTAACAGGCAGAAACCTCGAGCAGAGCCAGGCTCTGGGTGGGTGGTCATCTGCCTCGACCGGTCGGGTTGAGAGAGAAAGAAAGAGAGACAGAAAGCGAGTGAGGAGAGAGGAGAGAAAAAAAAAACACATCTGACAGTAGTATCCATGAAATTGACAAGTAGCAACACTTAGGGCACTCCGAAAACTTCCCACCCACACACCTACGCACAAATATTCAAAAACACTCTCTCGACTTTAGTTCTGATCACTTTGCCAAATCAGACGTTGTACAGTTGTGAAAATTCAGAACTGTTTACCCAGGAAATGAACACATAGGGTGATGGAATGAAATACTGCAGAATATGTTGAAAGCCAACCACCCACACACCTACCTACACACACACACACACACACACACACACATTGCAGATTCAAATTATGCTCACTTGCTGCTAATGTCCTTTAATCGTCAGATTTAGGTGATCATGTACCCACTTCAGCTTCATCCTCAAGGTCAGATGAGTGGTGTATTCGCTGTTATACTTGAAACCGATACCAACCTGCATTTTTGCACAGCATTATGCCAAAAGTGAGATGTTATTGCTGCACATTTCATTTCATATTCTTAATAAACTGTAGACACAGTGGCTCTTCCAAGAGTACAGTGTCTAAAATGGCACCACTGATCACAGATGATGTGTTTTGTCCACTCAGACAATAACCAGACCACTCTATACGTGGTATGCGATATTTGTGCAAGCGTATTTGTTTAAAAACACCTGACAAAGTGATCAGTGGGTTATCAATGAGTAAACTCTCTCTAAATACCTTTTCATTCTCTTCAGGGCCCCCGTCAGCTCCCAGGAACCTGGTCTCATTGATCAATGACACGGCTCTCTTCCTGCAGTGGATGCCTCCTAGCGATACAGGAGGCAGGAAGGACATCACTTACAACATCCTGTGCCAGCGCTGTGATGGAGGTGACGGCGACGGCGGTGCGATACAGTGTGAGCCATGTGAGCCAGACCTGCGGTTCATCCCACGGCCGCTTGGTCTGACGGGTACCTCTGTAGCAATACTAGATTTCGCCATGCACGCCAACTACACCTTCCATGTGGAGGCGTTGAACGGGGTCTCTGGGCTGGGTGTGGCTGCTCGCTCGCTGGCGAATGTCACCGTCAATACACACCAAGCTGGTGAGTTGCAGAGCTCTTGTTCACTTCAGTGCCACTTTCCAATTCTGTTCGTTTTACTGTCTTCAGGTCCAACAGTGACAATAATGACAAGCAGATGTACGTCCTACAGATTTATAGGATTTACTTATATTGATATGGCGTCTTGACTTAAATAAGATTTACAATTAATTACTAATTTAACATTTGAAAGTGCTTAAACAGATAGTGGATGAATTGATCAATCCATCGAAAGAGATCAATTGCAAACTATTTAGATGATTGATTATTAATTTAAGTCATTTATCAAGCAAAGCATTTGCTGGTTCTAGCTCCTTAAATGAGAGGATTGGCTGATTTTCAACGTTTTACATCACTGTAATTGAGGAACTTTGGGTTTTGGACAAAAAAAGCAATTCAGAGACTTCACATTGGGCTCCAGGGTCTTATTTTGAGCTCTATTTTCTGACTAACTAATGACTTTAAAATATATTTGAAAGATTAATAACGAAAATAAAAAGTTGTTCGTTGCAGCCACGAATTTCATAATTACATAAATAAATTTAAAAACATTTTGCAGGGCTGAAATAGTACATGGTAAGCTACAAAATATTGCGACACATTCATCATTTTAATCCTGCTGGCATGGGCAAAATGGCCATCTGGAATGGTGGGCCATTCCCCAGTGGACCATTCACCCGTGGGATGGCAGCGAGCCAAGCAAAACCGATAAAAAAATAGTGTACAAACTAGCAGGTTGCAAAAGCTACTAGGAGTTTCGCTTGTCCACAAGTTCATCTTGCCGCTGCCCGAAAATACCCGCTGCACCTAACAACCTAACTTACCTGAGCATTAGGCGTTGACCAAAAACATCAAATTGTGCTATGTTCCTGCATCCACAATTGACCTCTTTGGGCATTGGATGGAGTATCTGTGGACTGGATGTGAGCAACCAGTTTTGGGCAAATGCTTGTAGTGACAACTGTCCACTGTATTTGCTAAACTAAACTGTGTCTGAAAGCTTTGACTTCAATTCCTTAACTTTGGTGCATAGTGACTAGAGGACACTAGTGACTACAGTTGTTCCTAAAAATGGCAAATTTTAGTTGACAGGACATCTGCATGTAATGTATTCAATTTGTTCTCCTTTTGCAGGAGAGATGGTTGAGGGTTAACATTCAAATAGCCATATTTAGCTCTAAAATATTTATAAAGATTGATTTACATGCTTATGCTATGTCCAGTCGTTACATAACACCTGATTCACAACTCATGAATACTGTGTTTGGGAGCAGATGAAGATATTTGTGCTACAGTAACAGGCAGGGGTTTATTTATTCTGCAGCTAGATTTGCCTTTCTCCTTCCTGAGTACTCAGTCCTCTCCTCAGTCCCTGTCTCTGTGTCCAGCTTAATGTATCAAGAGGTGAAGAGCTGACAGAGCCACTGTGATCTGAACCTAGACCTAATTAGTAGAACCCGACTGACCTGAGGTCAACTACAGCCAGCTGTCCTCGATGCAGCATTGTCTTTGGATTGAATCAGAAAAATAGGAGACCTGAATTCAACTGAACCTCATATTTTAAAGGCAAGAATATTGATGAAATATCTGATGAAGAAGGATGAGATGAAGGAAGGAAAGAGAGTGGATTAATAAATTATACTGGGATGTATGTGCACATTTCTTCCCTTTCGGCATGCGCAGCAGCAGTGAAATTCAGTCGTCAGTGGCTCAGATACAAAAATAGGGAATTGGGAAGTGGGTATATCATCTATGTATGCAATAATAGGCTGATATCGTCCTATCAGCATAGAGTGGAGCATGGGAAGTGCAAACAATGTCATACAACATCCTATCCTTATCCTATTTTCCTCTTAAGTTTTTGAGACAGCAAGACATACACTCTCCTGGCTGAAAGTTTGTTCTACAAGTACAGTCACTTTGAAGGCTTACAGATTACATTGCATGAACAATAGATGCCAGGAACAGTCTTAAAGACTTCTGGTCTCAATTCTGAAGTCTCTGTTTTGATCAGAAGAATGCTGTGTGATATTTAAACAAGCTTCGGCTAACATGCTGATGTTTTGCAAGTGTAATGTTGACCATGTTCACCGTCTTAGTTTAGTGTGTTTACATGCTATCTTAACGGTTCAGTACAGTTGAGGATGATGAGGATGTCATTAGTTTGCAGTCATTCAGAAGAAAACAAAAAAAGTCAGTAGGATTCGCAAATTCCATGGTACAATAGTTGTTGAGATATTTCCGTCTGAACCAAAATGCTCGACCAGCCAATCGACCGACCCATAATAAAAATGACTCAGATCAGTAAGATTATTAGTGTAACTGTGAGCCAGATTCAAATCTTGAATAACTGCGTACAGCAGCTTGCTGTGTCAAAAACAGTCATATCCCAGATGAGCATGAAGCAGCACTAATGATGGAGTCCACGGTTTAAGTGAGAGCGAGGACCCGAGACTGAGCGGAGGGAATAAAAATGTAATTTCACATTTGTTGTCAAGTATTCAGACTGTGCAAATGCTGTCATTGTGTTTATGAATGGCAGACTTTGATGTGTAATTCCTAAATATTACCATTTTCTTATTCATTTTTTTTTATCATTTTCTGACATCCTTTCTGCATTTATAGGCTCTCTGTGTTTAGTGGAGTTGTGTTTATGCTTCTCTTAGTTTTTCAGCCAATGTGGAGTGCATGGTTGATAAGTGAGGGGAAAAATTGGTCCCAATCATCATATTGCCATCTTAATGGTCTTAAAACATGCTCCTGCTCCTTCAAGAAAAGTTAATAACATTCATTTCTTGTGGCTAATTCTTGTGGCTAATTCTTCCCTAGTATACAGTGAAAAATATTATGTTAAAGTATTATTTTTAGAAATGCAATGTTTTGCTGATTGGCTGTTACCACACCATGGAAACCAGATGTCAGGTGTGTTTGTGTCACTTCATACCCATCTCTCTGGCAAAGGCAGCTCGACTGATGGGAGGAAGTTGGAATGCAAAATAATCTCTGTAGAGGAGGAGAAGCAGCCTGTGGGGATGTTCCCATTAGGATGTTTAGAGTGGATTAACTTGTCAAACCGCCTTTCCTCAGTAGGCACACTGTACGCACACACAGCCTGACAAGCATGCAAACAAGGCGGCAAACAAATTCATACACATATGACAGTTGCACACACAGATATTGTCTAGAAAAGTTCATGTTCCTGATTTGGATTTGATAGGTATTAAGAATGCAGCTTTAATTGAATACCTTTTTGATAATGTTGTTGCATTTTCTGAATATCTCTCTAAAGCGTGGGTTAGGAGGAGAATGGGTGGGTTCCTCAGACTCTTGTTTCTTTTTTCCTCAGACTCTTGTTTCTTTTTGTCTTGTTTGGATTTGTGTATTGTGTCTGGTACGTAGGAATATATCCCGGAGCGTCATTTTTGGAAAGTTTATGTTCGTGTTTGGACAATGTTGATGCTTATATATATGTGTATATGTGATTTTTGTATTGTGCTGTTAGATGATGGTGGGCTAACATGCCAGAATGCTTTGCTTGGCGCTAGTTCATGTGTCTGAATAAACCCACGAGGGATGGGTTATGTAAATGACCAGACACTAAAATAAAATATTCATTAATTCATTCACATTTGCCAAACCCATGTACCACCTACAGCCTTGCATATGGTCTGTTAGTCTTTCTCCAGCTTTTCCCTGCGCTCTCTCTTGTTTTTCTCTCTCTCCCACACACACACACACACAAACACACACACACACACACACACACACACACACTTTTTTCTTCTCTTACTGCTTCCATTATAGTAAAGATACCCCTCTTCTTTGATTGAGTGTCATCATACAATTGTACAACAGATAGATATAGTTCCATATATAGATGTATATCCATTAGAGAGAGTACAATGACCCTTACTTTAATTGTGTGCTTTGATGCAGGTTGGAATGAGCCTGATCTCTTGTTTGCAGTTATATAACTGTCCTGCACATTTTATGTGGGATAAATAGTATGTTTGCACACTGTACACCATTAATACTGTTTGAGTGCAGTTTTCCATGGCTCATAATCTGCATTTCATTGGACTGAGATGTTATATGAGTCCACAGGTAATTCACAATATCACACATCTGTTAAATTCTTCAGAAATAACTGAAACAAAATGTAAATGAACAAGTGACGTGCATGAGGCATTTCATATATATTTTAGCTGTGCACAGAGGAGAATCTTCTTGATGATGCTGTCTAATAACAGGCCAGTGCTAGAAAATCAAATCAAAGCACAATAAGTCTGTTGTTAAATGCAAAACATTCTTCAAGCACTCCAAAACTTAAATTATATATATAAATTATATAAATTCAAATGAGGTGGAACATCCATCGAGTTGAGAGAAATGCTTGTTGTAAATCTGTGCTCGTCTGAACTCATGTTTGGATGGACTTGGGACGGACAGGAAATTAACGCAGATGCTGCAAGGTGATTCGTATAATTGATTGTGATAGTATGCCAATGATGGAATAATAGCCAATCAAAAGCAGAATTAGCAGTTAACTGGATTTTTTTGTGTGTGAGGGGGGTGATTTATTTTCTGTCGGCACACTATCTGTTTGTAAATTGCATATTAATGCCTCATTATGCTTTTAATTATGCTAAACCTATTAATCTGAATTACTAATAATTTCTCTTCTCTATTGCCTGTGTGCTTGTCTAACCTTGATAAGTTAAAATGCTCAGTTAAGCAAGATGCATGATCACTTTGTGTTTGAACAGAGTGGAGTGTTCATCGCCTTCGACGATATGATATAGTTATCAGTCAGTGTCTGAGTAATATTTAGTAATAATGTTCAGTCATGGATTCTCAGAAAACATTTGATTGCCTATTTGTTGCATTCTCTCCTCCACACTTAATTTCACTTTGTAGCACAGGATGCTGGTTTTCTGCTTGTTGAAGCTGATGAAGGTCAGCTGTTGTCCTGACGCCTCTCAAGGCAGAAATGCAGAGCCGTGTGAACAGGATGATCTCTGTGTTTATGAGCACTGTAGATATTGCTCAGCAGAGCGTTTCTCACTGACGATTCCTCCCACAAAATTCGCTGCAGTGTTCTGCGAGGAGGCACAGAGAAATCAGTGCAAATTTGTGTGAGGTGCTTGCTGCACAGAGGTAAAAAATGTGCTCCTACAACAGGAGCAGAGAGACAACCGCAAAGATAGACTCACTCTGTGTTAAAAGTAATCCTTATGTAAGATAATAAAGGAAGGATTGTGCCATAGCAGAGGCGGAAAATGGCTATTGAGCCTTAGAAAGTTTACACTAAAGATTATACCTGTGAAGTTTACATGGGTTTTTGTTGGCTAATCGAAACAAAGCGTCATCAGAGTTGTGCTCAATTCTGCCCCAGTACTACAGCTTGTACTTGTGTTCATCATACTAGCTTTTAAAATCAGATGAATAAATACTTAAGTAATAAGTAATTAGTAATACATTTCGATACTATTTTTTGTATTGTCCTCAGACTCATTGTTGGTAATGTTAGACTAAAACAAATGTTTGGACATGTATAGTCTGTGGTACGTAGTTTGATTACAGCTTCACACGTACAGTGAGTTCACCACCATCACATCGTTTTAGAGCCCTTACCCTCCAATCCGACACTTTGTTGAACATCTGTGGCTTTCCATGGCACATAGTATTTGCGCTGTGTGAGCCACCGTTGGTACTGTCTAATGAATCAGTCATTTCACTCATTTAGTGCTGTTTTTCCTAATTCATTACCTCCATCTTCTGAGCATATGTTTAATCAGTTCAACAGTGGCGTAAAAACGTTGGACTGGTTGGTTGGTGTTTGCTGGCTTGTATATTTTTGTTATTCCAGTAAAACCGGTATTGTCAACATCATGATTTGTTCTTTTACAAAACAACAACAACAACAACGACTTCTCTCATGCTAAATTCATGTGTGAACATTTCCCACTGTTTTGTGGTGTCCTGATTCAGGAGATTTTCCTCTTTTTTTACTTTGCTCTTTTCCACTTTCCTCCAGTGGTTTCTCTTCTGTTTTCATCTCCTCTGCTCTGGGAATAAGGCTGACTTCTATTTATATGCTCAGATGCAGGGGAGATGCAACCTCGTGGGATTTCTTTACAGCTCTCCCTGTTCACTCTTCCTCTCTCTCCTCTTCCCCCCTCTGTCCTTTCCTTATCTGGTTGAGCATCTACAGTCGAGGGTTAACCTATTTTTACATGTTGCCAATAACTAGAGTTTACAGATTCTCAATTATCTTTTGATGTGTGAATTGAGATTAGAATGTAATGACCATAATCGTTGTTTCTCATACATAACAGTAGGTGTCTAACCAGTGGATTGATTTATCCTGAAACTAAAATAGCTTTTTGCATGAGAGTGTAGAGGGTTTTTAGAGAATTTTCTCACTTTGCAAATATGCACACACACACGCGTGGTGACTGATACATAACATTATACTGTATGCTGCAGACAGAAATCACCTCTAGTAATGTGATTCTCGCAAACATTCTTATCCCCTAAGTGGGTTATGCATATTTATCTGCCTGGTTACACTGATGCCGACTGAAGTACATCATCATTACTTACTTGAACATGACATTTATGGGAACCATTCTTGTTTGGATGTGTTTTAACAGATTAATTAAAAAATCAGCTCATATAGTCTCAAATGTACTCACTCATTTACATTATGGGGTCTATTCATGCATGATTTTGAGGATTTTGTGCAGGGAATCCTTTTACGATTTTAAATAAATGTAAAACTACTAATAAGCCACCACAAACAAACTTGTGGCCCGTGTACAATGGACTTTGATAATAAACTACAGAGTGACCTGATTTAGACTGTAGATGTCTCTGCTGGCCTCATGGGCTGATATGTATTTTGCAGCTGTTCCTCTTCAGATTAGTTGATGTTCGCCTCAGGTTTCGTGCGTGCCTTCACCTGCATGCACTTCCACTTTTATAGTAGATAACTACAGAGGTTTCCTGTCAGCACTGTGTGATAAAGCTGAAACAATAAGTAGTTTAATCGATTGTGTCGATCGACAGAACATTTTGAAAATCAATTTATCATTTTAGTAATCAAGAAAATAAACCAAACATCACAGAGTTCCAGCTTCTTTTCTTTGCTTTACGAGATAGTATGTTGAATATCTTTGGGTTTTGGACCCTTGGTCAGAAAATAATCTATAAATCTATAAATCTATAAATAAACATTTAACATTTAAAGGAACTGGTGTTTAATGTTGTGAGCTTTGTAATAATGACTGTTCTTAAGTAGGCACTGCACTTGTCATTATTAGGCTCTAACTTTCGGTAATTCAGATACGGCACAGATGACAGTTTGTCCTTGCCTTGCCTGTGTACTTGTGCACTGTAGTGTTCTGTCAATACGCAGTGTATATTTTTGTTGGTGAGTCTATTGTTTGCCATTAATAACTGCAGCAGGCAGCCAGACTGAGAGGCTTGAGATATTCCCACAACATCTCCACTCGCTCTGTGCAGCTCAGGCACCACCTGCCACCAGGACAGAGAGGGCACATGTTACCTGGAATAACATGGCATGTGTGATCTGGCTCTGCAAAGTGTTTGATAGACAGCACAGTCCAATGATTGAGGGTATTTGGGGTGTTGATATGTTAATGATTGACACACTTATGATGGTTTTTGTCTCCTTTGATAATCCTATGTAAAACTTATCTCAGTTGTCAAGAGGTGTCATTTTTATTCAAACACTGTGACATGGTTTTGTGGCTCTGTTTCACCGACAGGATGTAGTTTAGAGTTTAGGTGGATAAAGAAATGCAAAATTGGACACACCTCAGATTTGTCACCTCGACAGTGCATTTTTGCAGGAGTCAGCATCAAACTCTTGCTTCCTGTGGGTACCATTTTTCTCTCTGCTCTTTTTTTGTTTTAATACAAACAGTTGAGCTGCTGGACTGTGACGTGTCCTGTCTGGGCCGAGCCGCTGCTCGAAAATCTTGGCTTCTTGACAAGATGTGAAAGTTGCATCTGAACCCCTTTGCATGCGACTAAATACGGTAACACCGACAACCTTTCTGAAGTGCCCCACCCAGTCTGTGCGTAGTAGGTTATCTGCTTCTCTGAGCATGAGGACAGTTTAAGACATCAATCTGGGCTCGAATTTGTATTCCAACAATGATTTCCCAAACAGCACGCTCGACAACAGAGGGACTGGATCTATTAGTTTGCCAAATCATATTCTGTTCAAGCAAAGGCTTTATGAATAATTGATGGTAAATATTTGAATCTCTGCTAGGTGATTTTGTGTCTCCTCAGCAGCCTTGTGTAAAATATTCCCCCAAATTCAGCAATAATGACAAACATGATAAACAGTTGCTGCATTTCTGGTGGTTTGGTTAGCAAAAATGTTTCTCTCGGGCTGCACATCACACTGGAGCTGGACAGTAGAATGGTTGTTTCTTGGCCATCCTTTCCCTTTGGGTATTCCTCTGATACAGAAACAATTTTTCTTCCAAACTGCCACCATGTTGTTACATTTCTCAAAAGTTTTACTTGAGATTGTCAACTGTAAGCTGGAGAGTGGAGATGTTACGTATAAGGCGAGCACTTTTCTCAGGCTCTATTTCAGACTTATTTTCCCAGTTTGGAGTTCTGAAACTTTTTAGTTTAATTTTGATATGTTTCTTGTGATGGCTGGAGACACTTTTAAAATGTGTTTTGCAGTGGTGTCTCTGAACTTAGTGGATTCGCTTTAGAGTTCACTGCAGTGGCTCGAGCAATAAATGGCTGGAATCACTCATTTCCTCATTCCCCTGGGCCTCTTGGTCAGGTGACTGTGAGCTTCTCAGTCCTGCTAGAAAAATGCAATTTTTCTTGCTTATGTTTCTCCCAATCCTTATACTTTGTGTCAAGAATGACATAAACATATCAGTAAGTCAACTCTTAGTACATGTTTTATTTTAGAAGTATCATGAAATTACCAATGTGTGGAGATTTAAACTAGCGAATTAACTCATCTAGAAGTGTCCATGGTGTGAAAAGACATCTTGTCGTTGTTGTTGTTGTTTAAACACTTGAACTTTCACGTGTGCAGCATTTAAAGACCTCCAAACAGCCTCCTCCTCACCGACCTGTAGTCACAGCTGACTCGAATCCCTGCACGCTTTTTTTGTTGACTACATCCTCAGGTCCTGCTCTGGTGGGTGTAGTCAGGAAAGACTGGGCCTCTGAAAACAGCATCGCCCTCTCCTGGTCAGAAGTGGAACCGCCACCCTCAGACATAGTGGACTATGAGGTCAAATACTATGAGAAGGTAAAGTCTTGTATATTACTAAAAAAGTTAGTTTGACAGTGTTCTATGTTTATGTACCATATGTGTTAATTGCTTAGTGTTGAAAATGGTTTATATTACAGTTATTTTAGCTCTGAAATTCACCACAAGTGATTACATACACTGGGAACAATCACTGCTCACAGAACAATGTGCATTGTTCACATACAGACCCCCAAATCTACTGTAAGTGTAGCATCCATAATATATTGCTATCTCTGCTTTGTTCACCATCTGCTCTGATAGTTAATAGGATAAAAATGATGTGTTAATGTTGCGTTGATAATGGGTTTATGCAAACACGTTCGTCTGTCCTGCCAAAAACCTGCCTTTGTTTATCATCTCTGGCAATCTGTCTCTGCTTTTCTAGGAGCAAGAGCAGCTGAGCTACTCATCAACGCGGACCAAAAGCCCCAGCGTGGTGGTAACAGGCCTCAGCCCCTCCACTGTCTATGTCTTTCACGTGCGCGCTCGCACTGCTGCTGGCTACACAGCATACAGCCCCAACTTTGAGTTTGCTACTGCAGCTGAGGGTACGTCTGTGGAGGAGCGAGCTTGGGGGAATCGTGCCTGTTTTTATACTAACTGGTGTTTTTAGGAGGGATGGTTATAATATTAAGTCATTCAGTCATTCAGTCAGTTATTTGTGCTGAAATGCCAACGGATATGGAGCTCTGTTTTAAAACAATGCGCGGGTGAAGAAGGGAGTTTCAAAGCCAGAGATGTGGAGTCATCAGTGTTGATCAACAACCCCATAAAAATCCCTGCAGACATTTTATGGTCATTCTTTGCTATGGATCAGTGAAACTCATCAGTGCTTCTTCAGGCATGAGCCATTTATTTAAATGTTTATAAGCTCTGTAAGTTCCTGATGCACACATAACGCTCTGCTGATTCTAATGCTGAAATATGCAGAAATGCACAGCCTCCTACAAGATACACACTTTGGGTGATGAATATGTAGATGTCCACCTTCACATTCTCAGACTCCCGTTTACCATTGCATCTGACGTAAATCCATTTTTGTACTGGATTGTGCTTCTTCTTATGTACCATCTTCTCTTTCACCTTATTCAACCCGTACAACGCTCTCCCTCACATAGCTCACACACAGTGATTTAGACCTTTTTCATGTTTCCACACTGTTTTCCTATTAACCTGAATTTTATACAGTTGGAGAAGTCTAAGACCAGGTCTGAAACAACAGTGGAAATAAATAGATACACTATTAAGTTTTATCACCAAGAGCAAAGCAGTTTCTTACTAAGTTTCTAAGTTGAGTCGTACAGAGGTGTTGCCAAAAACGCTCTTTTAAAGATACTTATTTCTGTTATGAAAACATTTTTTATATGTACAGTATATTTTGTTGTTTGCTCACAGGCAAAAGCGCAGAATAGTTTGAAATAGCTTTTGTTGTGAGATACATAGAAGAAATATCCATGATGTTCCAACGTAGCAACGGAAAAGTAAAATACGTTTTTAAATTTTTTTTTAAAGATTTATGTCCAACTTACTGTGCGGCCAAATCTTTCAGTGAACGTTATGAATCGCCGAGGTCTGAAGTAGAACAGCTTCAACATATGTGCCTCAATCTGTTTTATCAGTTTCATGACAAGGCAGTCTGGTTTTGGTCAGATTTAGGATACTATAAAATGATTGGATGCCTTCTATTGCGTTTTCAACAGTGATAAATATGGAGGAAGTTTTAATTTAGCAACACAGAAACTGAATGTTGTTTCCATTCATAGTGAGTAGTGTGTCAGCTCTCTGGTTTGGGAGAGAGATGTTAATGTTAACAGGAGCTGATTGGTCTTTCCTCTGTTTTCCCCCCTTGCTTTCTCAATTTCCTCAGATCCTGATATCGCTGATCAGGGTCAAGTTCTGGTGGTCGTCACAGCGTCTGTAGGAGGTTTCTCTCTGTTGGTCATCCTTACCCTCTTCCTCCTCATCACTGGCCGGTAAGAAACCCCGTTTCTCTTCGGTGCTGGTTTAACACACACACACACACACACACACACACACACACACACACACACACACCTCTGTGCTTCTCTCCTCATAATCTCCAGAGTGACGCTACAACCAGAAGTCTGTTAATGGACTCTCTTTTGCCACCAAGCAGACACTCTTATTTTCCAAATGGCTGAACCAATTTTCTGCCTAATTACTCAGCATGTAATGCATGTACCAGCAGTTTGCTCCATTCCATTAACTTCCACAGGTTATCTCAGACTGTTGTCTCCAGTCCGCCTCTGGTTCGCAGGGTTTTACCATTAGTGGCACTTATTAATAAACAATGAAAAATGGCCCAGAATCCGTAGATACTCCGTCTGGATTTTTACTTAACTGTGATACAAAATGAAGCGATAATTTTTGATCACACAATTTGAGTTAAATATTATACGCTGAAAATATCTGAACACACAAAAAACTTGTTTCAGGTACTTCCCAGACAACAAAATGATGGACATTTGGCCTCATACAAGAACATGTTTGTTTTCTTATCCTAAATCTCTCTTACATTTTTCTGTGAAGCTTGCTCGTGTTCCAAGTCGGATTCTCTAAACTCTCAATGGCACAAACTCGCAAATTGCTTGTTTCAACTTGATGAACGTGTCCTGTTAGTGACCAGGGGCACATTTGGGAGATTTGATAGTTAGCATAATCGACACCCCTAAGTTGCTCTCAAAGGCTACCTGTTATTTCATTCACAAAAATGTTACCCAATCATATTTAGACTTAGACTAGGCTTAGATTAAGGCATTATAATTCATAGTATATAATTCTACTGAGTCTAAATATCAATATGGCTTATGTCTTATAAATCATTTTATACAAATGAACACTTCTAAAGTCAAAAGCTGCAAAGTATTAGCACATTTTAATCATATGATGACATTTTCAAAGGGCAACCCTCTTCTATGTTTTTTACATGGAGGCTGCAAATTGCTCTTTTTCTTGAATACTAGTGTTTGTTACTTTTGTCTCAACTCTCCCTCACTATGGAGACTGAGCCTTGAAAGCCTTGAATTTCTGGGACTCTGAAACGGATAAATGTGGGGAAATGAAAGAAAATAAAAAGAACTACATAAAGGCAAGAACAAAAATTGCTCTAAAAGAATGGGTTATAGAAAAGAGGAAAATGGCTGTCTGTTTTTTCAACCAGAGATGTCTTTGCAAACCAAAGATTGATGATGTGGCATTACAAGCAGTTCCCGCTGTCAGAATACATGTGCACATTCCCACCTTTTGTCATGAGGGCAGTAAATACTTGTTTCCTGCTGATAATGTCAACTAATTCACAGTGTTGCTGAGCACAAAACACTGAGAGGGTTAGA
The DNA here is from genome assembly GCF_043641665.1 of Enoplosus armatus. NCBI lineage: Eukaryota > Metazoa > Chordata > Actinopteri > Centrarchiformes > Enoplosidae > Enoplosus > Enoplosus armatus. The sequence continues at coordinate 11,416,008 of NC_092180.1, read as the reverse complement.
GATGGTGAGGATGTTTTATGTGGTGCTGAAGGTGATTCTTACTGGGTCACCTGTACAGGTGTCAGGGGTATATTAAAGCCAGGATGAAGTCAGAGGAGAAGAGGAGGACTCGCTTCCGCAGTGGACACGGTACTGTATGCAATGTTTTTTATTGTGTGTGTGTTTTAAATTCTGTTTTGGCTTCTTATTACTTGCATGGGTTTTCACACTGGTATGCATACAACTCGCTGTCTTGTTAGTTCATCCAATTACTTGGTTGATGGAGTTAATTGAAGGTTTGTGGCTTGTTATGATTGGCTATGTGAGAGCACAATGCTAATGTTAGTGCGTAGAGAAAAGAAAAAGCAAAGCCAACTCTTGTTCTAAACTAAACTAAAAATTCTGATCCAGACTCAAAAGTCTTCAAATGGTTTGTGCATCACCTATTTAAAAAGCAACATTATCAAAAAGTTAAGATTAAATCTACTCTTCCAAAATGTCAGCCAATATTGGCTCATTGCATGTACAGATAACTGTGTATATGTTGGCCAATAAGTAACAAGAAATTGCAGTACAGATATACCAAACTAGGTTTGAGCTCATTTAGAAACACTGTCTCCATCACATAGTTTGTCCACCAGAGAGCAAAATGTCCCGCTCAATATGTATCTTGGTCACAATTCTTTAAAGAAAACAAACCTAAAGGATGTGTATCAAGATGGTTGTTCAGGTTATGTGTCTATGTGAAAAAAAATGACTATATATTGTTATCGGAAATGTCCCAACTCCCAAATATCCAAAAGTCCAGTATTAATCTTTTGTCTGGGTTATCGTCCAGATAACAAAACATTAAACTGCAATCAGCGGTTGAAAGATGTTTATTCCCCGTGTCCTTTCAATACTTTTAGCACACACACACATGTGTTGATCAAACTAAGCTGTAGGCGCAGTCTAACTACACCACTACACTACACTACACAAAGAAATATCTCTCCGTCTGTCTGCATCACTGTTGTGTACGCTATTGATTGTGCATACTACAGATTGGCCAGTATTTTGATGCTAAATATTTCATTTCTTTCAGCCATTCTCCACTCGCAGTATCTCACACACCCATTATTGGATTGTGACAAAACTTGGGTAACCGCTGCTCTGTTTTAGAATTGCAGGATTGACCCAAATGTGGTGCTACAATTACAGATAAAAACAAGTTTATGGATTGCTCCACAGGGGAAGCGTATCACTCTTGGGGATCAAAATAGTGTCCTGTGTAATTTACTAAGACAGTTCATAGAGAGCTCTTGTGGCCCTGTAGGCCTCAGGATTCGATCTGAGACCTGCAGACACATCTAACCATTCCACCTGCTGTGTGCTTGATTTGGGGATTTGTGATTGATCCAAGAAGAACATGGTGGACTGAGAAAAAAAATATTGTGACATGCTGACATACTTCCACACATACACACACACACAACTATGCACTTCTACACATGTGAGGACCTTCATTGTCATAGTGCATTCCCTAGCCCCTTACCATAACCAGCACAACTTAATGCTTAACCCAGACCCTAACCCTAACCTAAACCTAATTCTAACCTGAACCTTAAAACCTGACTCCTCAAACCAAAATGTCTGCACTTTCTAAAATGTCCTCACTCCCAAGGACTAAAACTCAAATTGGTTCTCACAAAGATGCATGTACAAGTAACCACACACACACACACACACACACACACACACACACATTGGACACAAGGCCTGTCTGTGTGTGTGCATCACTACTGCTTGTGTGCAGTTGTTTGTGTGCGTGTGTCTTCATGCTGTCCGCGGTGTCTTTTCCTCCAGTGGACAGAAAGTTGGATAGAGTTTTGCTGCAAAATTATCCAGTCATACTTTTTCAAATTATTTTAATTTTACATATCATCAGATTCTAGTTTTACTTGCAGCACATGACAAATAATAACAGTCTTGCCGATATAAAAAAAATGATTTGAATAGTTAAAATCCTTGCCCACAGTCATAGCTTGTTGTTTGTTCTGTTGCTGTTGTCAGGGGATGCCAGCAGGCTCAACAAACTGGTAGAAACGGCTTGTTCTATTAGAGCAGAGCTTAGACACCCTGGAGACAGAGGTAGAGAGTAGACTCCAAACTGGAATCTATCTCAGACGAAGCCTTCAACCTTCTACAAAATGAGCTGACTCAGCTATAAAGTACATTTAGTCCCCAGTTCATCTGCTCGAGGTGTACCAGGGGCTGCTTCAAGTTATCATTTGTGCCAGTCATCATGCACAGTGCTCACTGCAGCAGCGTCCCCAGCCTCAGCCAGTGAGGAGGATGCTGAAGCCTGGCTGCCTGCAATGTCTTTATTCGCTGCTCTGGGGCATTTTCTGAGCCCCCCCTCATCTTTCTCCATCCCTTGACAAAATAACATAAAATCCTTACAGTATAAAAGAAGCAAATACAACATTAATTGTGAACTCATGTAGTTGAAACAAAAGTTAACTTCTCTGGCACATCTCAACAAAACTTTAACATTATATTATATATCAGAATTTACTGCAGAGATAATGTCTTTATGTAGTTTTATTCTGCATTTTGAATAAATTAAACAAATGGTTAAGATAATGGCTAAGGGTGTAATACATACATACCTCATTTTTCTACTTAAATCAAAGTCCTTTTTAAGGAAATTATTTTGAAATCCGGTGAACCCGTGGTTCAAAACTGCCAACTCACTCACAAACGTATTGCTCTATGATACTAGATTGCATCGTGTTGCACATGTGCTCGTGTTATTATGACCATCTCTTATATGTGCGTGTTACTTATATGTTTCATGTGTATGTCTGTATTCACCCTATTACTCCTATCTTGTCCCTAAGATATTGCTGCAATGCAACTGTAGGGGGATTATCAAAGTTTCAGGTTCAAATATAATATGCTAAATGTTGTAATATTGCATACTGTATGTTGTGTTTCTTCTCCTCCAGTCCCATTCTCTGGGATAAAGACCTATGTGGATCCAGACACATATGAAGACCCCACTCAGGCTGTGGAGGAATTCGCCAAAGAGATAGACCCCTCATACATATGCATCGAGAGGGTGATTGGTGCAGGTAAAATGGATGCACACGCAGTACGTGCACAAATGTACACCAGCATTAACTTATTCTGTGTACTGTACATGTGTTTTCTGTATTTATGGCAGGAACGGGTAATGCGTGACTGGTATCTAGGTAGAAGTGGTTATTTAGTGCATGTCATTATCTGGGTATTATTTCCTAAATTCAATTTTAGAATTACACTGGCAGATTGTGAAAATGTCCCGGTGGCGTTTGTCACATTTTATGTTGAGTAACAATTTTATTTCATAAGAAATGTTAAACCTCATAAAGTTTGAGTTAAATATTTTATAGCCACTCTTAGCAAGCTGATTTTAAAGTAATTTAGTGTATTGACCCTTAGAGGAACAAAACCAGTGCTGCCGACTATGAATGATGATGTTCTATGGTTAATTAAATCGAACAGATTGTGTCTGCTGTTTAGCCCATGAGTAATCATGAAGGTGCCTCCCATTTGTCTAGTTTCTGTAACATGGGCTCCATCTGGTGGAGGCAGCGTGTATCTACAGATGTTTTAAACAGCAGGGCAGCTCTCATCTCTTTTGTTTCAACTTCAAGTTTTAATTGATTACCCAGCTGTCTGACTCACAATGTTTGTTTCACCTGGAAGCAAAAACACACAGAAAACATAATGATCAGTTATATGGGTAGCAATGATTACAGAATATACCAGTGTTTTTAATATTTCATTGAGTTACAGTAGATCTTGGAATAAGTCTTAGGTATATGAGAGATAACGCACTGTTTTGCATTGTGTTGTTTTGGCAGGTGAATTTGGGGAAGTCTGCAGTGGACGTTTGCGTATACCTGGAAGGATGGACATCGCTGTGGCAATAAAGACACTTAAAGGTGGCTATATGGAGCAACAGAGGCGAGACTTTTTGCGTGAGGCTTCGATCATGGGACAGTTTAACAACCCAAACATCATCAGGCTGGAGGGAGTGGTCACCAACAGTAAGCTCTATATGTGTATCAGTGTGTTCGCAAAGATGTTCTTCTCTTCAGCTTCAATCTTAGTTCATGACATTATTTAGTCTCTTTTCTCTGTTCGCCACTCAAATCATGTCTTTAACCTTTTCCTCAGGCAGACCAGTAATGATAGTGGTGGAGTACATGGAAAATGGAGCGCTTGATTCTTTTCTCCGGGTAAGAGGGATGCACGTTCACAGACGTACACCTGTTTCCTGGGGAGCTTTTGCCTTCCATACATCATATCTGTCCTCTCTCTTTCTCCACAACCACTCCAGACGCGTGACGGTCAGTTCACAGTGCTTCAGCTGGTTGGCATGATGCGTGGCATCGCCGTCGGCATGACCTATCTTTCAGAAATGGGTTACGTTCACAGAGACCTAGCCGCTCGCAATATCTTGGTGGATGAAAACTTGGTGTGTAAGGTGTCTGATTTTGGCATGTCCAGAATCCTTGAAGATGACACTGAAGCGGCCTACACTGCTACAGTGAGTGTGCATCTTGATGTTACAATCTGACAGTTATTGCAGTGTTGAATTTCACCTTAACAAGCTTTTTCTGTGTATTTTGTGTCAGGGAGGAAAGATACCAATACGCTGGACAGCACCAGAGGCTATTGCTTATGGAAAATTTTCCTCGGCTAGTGATGTATGGAGCTACGGCATTGTCATGTGGGAAGTGATGTCATATGGTGAGAGGCCCTACTGGGAGATGTCCAATCAAGATGTAAGCTGCTCCATAACCACTAAAGCATGATTAAGACAAAAATCATGTGTATTTGTCATTTGTATTTAACTTGATGACATTCATCTCAGGTAATTTTATCAATTGAAGAAGGCTACCGTCTCCCCGCACCAATGGGCTGCCCCGTGACGCTGCACCAGTTGATGTTGCACTGCTGGCAGAAGGAGTCCAGCCAGCGGCCACGGTTCAACAATGTGCTCTCTTTCCTGGACAAACTCATCATCAACCCCAGTAGTCTGCTCACTCTGGTGAATGATGTGCAGAGGTGACGTATCAATTCGTACAGACACTGTGTGAAAGGACCATACTGGTGGTTTTAGCCCACTAACTATACATTGTGTACAATACGATCTCAAGCATACTGTTTTATTGTTTTCCCACCTTCCAGGCAGCCATTGCTTTCAATTTCAGTAGGGCATAATAATCATTTTGCACAGACTCACTTCTTTTAGATACTGTAGGCAAGCTTCACAGTGAATGATGGTTTAAATTAACTTTTATTAGTCTTGTTGGTGCGTTCAGGTCAAATTTGAATGTTTTATCGTCAGCCCCCTTACAGCTCCCTTATGTATGTATTTATGTGCCATTTGATATAATATCAAACCCAGAGGATAAACATTAAACAAACATGAACATCTTGACAAAGATTATGTAGATGTGGTACTCTCCTGAGAGTTTTTCAGTAGCGCACACGACAACAAGGTAGAGATGTTAAAACCCTCCCTGCTCAGTATCACATCACCAGACCATGACCAGATCATGCAAGTGTCGGCAATTTGATTTTTTGAAGGCAGGTTAAGTAATGTGTTGGTAAACGATTGGTAATAATGTAGCGTCTACACAGTTTGTTGTTCAAAACCACTTCCTCGGTTTTTCAAAGAATATTTACTATTCTGCACAACAATATGCTAACTTTTCTGTTTGTAATCCTTAACTTTCCTTTTGTCATCTCAGTTTCCCTGACTCCCCCGAGGACATGCCAGACTACCCTCTTTTCATCTCTATCGGCGACTGGCTCGACTCCATCAAAATGAGCCAGTATAAGAGCAACTTCCTTGCAGCAGGATACACAACACTGGATTCCATTTCAACCATGAGTATAGAGTGAGTGAAGCCAAATTATACAGAGTGCAGCAGCTACAGTATCAAAAGGCACACTAAAAGGAAGCAAAGTAGCATCAAAGGAACAGAAAAATGGTGAAATTGATTCCACTATTAAGCTTGCTTAATACAATATCAGTACAGTGTGTGTATATCATAAAGCCTTCTTTTAAATGTGTATTATTTTAATTTGATGATGCTATAATACTATCTATATGTCCTGGCTTAATCACTGTATCATTATGAAGCTGCAGATATGTCACTCCAAGTTGCACAATTTTCTGGACAAACTCTCTGACAGTTTGAAATGAACTATGTTACGACTACTCCTAGAATTACAGCATTTTGTCCTGCTGTGCTAAATGTGGTTAATATACACATTATCAAGTTTTCCCAATGTGCTACTTGCAGGTTAAAGTGACGTGGACAACTTAATTGCTGCTTATCAAACTAATTAATTTGAAAACTGTGTAAATCTTCTTCTCCCCTCTCAGCGACATCAGGCGTATCGGGATCTGTTTGATTGGTCATCAGAGGAGAATCATAAGCAGCATTCAGTCTCTTCGCCTGCAGCTTCACCACATCCAACAGAGTGGCTTTCAAGTGTGAGACCACTGCACAAACACAGACTGTGTGTGTGTGTGTGTGTGTGTGTGTGTGTGTGCGTGTGTGTGTGTGCACACTGAGCTGGAAACAAACCTAGAGTTCCTTGGCATCGTCATTCAACTAATTGCACAAACACCAGACTGTTGTAGACAGGTGTAGCAGGTACCACACGCTGCTCATGTGAGAGCGGTCCGCTGCAACACACACACTCTCATCATCTTATGGATCATTATCAATACAGCCTCCACAACAACCAACCTCTGTCAGCGTTGGCCAAATGCGGTCTCTTTGTTATCTCAGCAAATACTAGCATTCACTTGAATTTAGGACTTCTTCTCTCTAGTGTCTATTCAAGTGTTCACCAATACCTCTTCTCTTTCCAAGTGACAATCCAATGGTTTCTATTGACTTTGAATGGTCTCAAGTCTGTTACCTCATGACCAGAGACAAGATAAGATATAAGGTATAGTCATGTATGGTACAGTATGTGATTTTAACAACTTTTCAAGGTGGTTAATGAAACAATTCACCAGAAATAAAGGTTGACAGAATGGTAAATACAATCATGTTTTTTGAACTGAAGACCGCTGAATGTCAAAAGATTTTATAGAAATATACGTTCTATCCTCATGATAATGCAGTATGTCTTGTACAAAAAGTCTTGTGAAACTTGTATGTTTTATTCAGTATGTTTGTTCCTTAATAAACAACCCTATTTTAATACTTTGTTTTCTCTCAGACTTTAACCACCCCAGGCCTGAGCATTTATCTCTTGTCAAAGCAGTCTGTTGATTTCTCATGCACATTAACACACACACACACACACACACACACACACACATACACACACAGGTATCCATGGATACACGCTCTCAAACACACACATGCACAATAACAGCGTCCTCTTAATTGTCATTCAAGAGACTGACACATTTTCTGGACATGAAGAATTGTCAGGTGAGTTTGTCAAACGGGTGCTTATGGAAGGTAATAGATGAAAGGCATACGGCCTTAAAGAGCCAAAGACAATGGCAAAATATGAGGTACACAATTGGTTGAATATCTACAGATATTTAGATTTCATGTGGTATACTGTTTTTTTTTTTTACAAAGGCATATGTTTTTCAACGTATTGTCTATATTTTACTGTAATTGTCCATTGAAATAATTGGGATAAATTAACTTACAAATGCAGTTGCAGGGTAAAACAAAAGCTGAGAAAATAGGTAAATAGAAAATGTTTTTTGAAAAAAAGAAAAGATGAATAAATAAAATAAAAGTGGGATGGATTCACAAGTTGCATCTTATTCATCATAAACATTAATTGTTCCATTTTAACTTCATAAGCCTAAGAGATATTAGCTTTTTGGGGGGTAGTTGTTGTTTTTTTTACATTTCATATACTCCCTTTTCCTGCTTGACCATTCTCTATTGAAAGGTGTATGTTGCCAGTGTGCACAGAACAGTGTACTGATCAGGATTCTTAAATTGATGTTTCTGGCACATGTTGTATGTGCCATATAGACCTAAATGATCTTATAAAACATTGCAATCACAATGCGGACTGCAGTATCAGATAGGAGTCTGCCTTGTTTGGCCTGCAGGTGGCAGACTTGAGTCAGCACACTGGTCTCCCAGCAACACAGTGTAAATAACTCAGTGATTATTCTGTTGGCTAGGGAGCATGAGGGAGAAGCAGAGAAATGAATGAAACATTGGGTTGACTCTGGTTATTTAATGAGCTAACTTAAGGGAACGTTAAGTGCATCCTGGAAGCAAGATCCCAAGGCTAAATTACAGGTAAAATCCAGCTCTTCAAAACAATCCGAGAAAGGATAATACAAGCTAACGTTAGCGTTACCAGTTAGCGTGTTAGCATTAACTGTAACGTTAAGCTAGCTAAGTTAGGTTTCAAACATCGTGTTTGTGTCTGTATTGTAAAATTGGCGATATAACGTACCACAGAGAAAGTGTCTAACGTTAGATACTGCCTATGTAAACTCGGTAAACTGAAGTAATTAACTAACGTTAGTGGCTAACGTTAGCCAAGGCAAGCTAGCAGCAGTAACAACAAGAGATTAACTAAATAGCTGTAAGCGAATGTTAATTACGTTAGAACCTGGTAAGAGCCCACTAAGCATGTTAGCTTAAGCTACAGTTAGCGAATAAAACTCGTCGAGATAATGCTATTTCTTCATAGTTGAAATGAGCCGTTGCTCTGTAGCTAATAAACACGGACGTCTTCTCTTTAACAATAAACTAGTCAGGTGAAGTGTAGAGGATGGAAGTTAACTTGATTAACTAACGTTTAATGCGAACTTGTCGAGTCTTTGCTGAAACTGCTGTCTCTTGATGGTCTCAGGGAAAACTTTAAACAGTTTAACGTTACGCAATGAAGTGGGACCTTTCGGTTCCTTCATTTCGATAGCGTTAACGTTAAATAAAACCTTCTATCCAGGGGGAAATGCGGCATCATTCTCGTGGGAGTAGCTACTCGTGTTGAGTGACATTAACACCAGCCATGCCTTGTGATGAGGCCGTATTGGGTGCACGCAGTGTGTTAACATATTTTATCCAGAGCAGTCAGAAGAAATATCAGTGTAAAAGTACAGAAACATGCCTCTGGTGTCTGCTTCAATAGAGATGCTAATGTGAACCTCTAGGACACCTAAAACAGTCAGAGTCTGTGCCAGGGATGGTGTTACCAAACTTACCCTAACTGTTACATTATTAATGGCCTTTTTCTTGTAGATCACAGGCAGCTGATGGTTGCTGGCTAGCCAATGGGGCTGTTTGACAAGTTGGCAGGATGGCTGGGGTTGAAGAAGGAGGTGAATGTGCTGTGTCTTGGTCTGGACAACAGTGGAAAAACCACCATCATCAACCACCTCAAGCCCTCTAATGTAAGTCTACCCAATGCGTTCTATGATTTCTTTGATGTTGCAAAGGACTAAGGTAACAGTATAGTGACTTTTCTGGCATAACTAATGTCAGAAATGTTATTCACTCACTTGTGACATTCATGTATTTAGCAAATTAGTGATGAGTGGATTGTGAACATTCATATTGCATGTTACTGCCTTTGTTTACTTATACCTATCTACATCTTCCTATGATTATCTACAGATCACCTGTGTATGGTTAACTAGCATGTTTATGGTTAACTGGCAAAGAATTTAAGACATGTTGCTAATTTGTGCTTCCTATTTAGGTTTGTGTTTACAATATATTGTATTTGTCTCTCAGGCTCAAGCACAAGACATTGTCCCAACCATTGGCTTCAGCATAGAGAAGTTCAAGACATCCAGGTAGCTGTTCATCATAAAACAACAACTTGTTGGACATTTCAAAAAATTGGTAGACCAAGAATTTTTAAGTCATCTTCTCATAGTAGTAATATATAATTTATATATATATATATATATATATATATATATATATACTATGTTTTTCTCTCTTCTCTTCTTTTAGTCTTTCCTTCACAGTGTTTGACATGTCTGGTCAAGGTCGATACAGAAACCTTTGGGAACACTACTACAAGTGAGTGCACCAGTGCTACAAAAAACACCATTCCTATTTGCTGTAAATATACATATTAATTCCTGTGACCTCTGTGATCTGTATTTCTCAGGGAAGGCCAGGCTATCATATTTGTCATTGATAGTGCAGACAAACTGAGGATGGTAGTAGCCAAAGAAGAACTGGACACGTTACTAAACCATCCTGGTACGTTCATGTACATTTAACGTGATTCTTGAATGTGGGTTTGAATCCCTGCCCCGTTATCTGTTGTTGTTGTGTTTCTTTCTTTGGCTATTTTCAGTCTAAACTGTGCTCTATGCAAAAATGGGTGTTACTATTTTTGAAAAATGAGCACACACTTACTTTCCAACATCATCCCTCTCACTCTCACGGCAGATATTAAACACAGGAGGATCCCCATCCTGTTCTTTGCTAACAAGATGGATGTCAGGGATGCTCTGTCCTCAGTCAAGGTCTCACAGCTGCTCTGTTTGGAGAACATCAAAGACAAACCCTGGCACATCTGGTATGAGCATACATACACACTTATATGTATGCCAATGCCATTGAGAAAACAGTGGTGTAGTTATCAGTGACAAATTACAGTCTGCTGTAAAGTAATGCTGTCTGGTGAGAGCATACAGGCAGAATACAATATGCTTTTTGTGGTAGTATTTAACCTACATCTCCTCTATTGGAGGCAACACACTGTTAAGAAAGACATACAAAACAAACTAAACTTGAGTTTTGTGTAAGTGAGTAGATAATCAGAGTTGAAGTTGTGTCTTCAAATGTAAATCTGGCAGGATGTGACAAGGCAGTCACTTATAGGTTTTTTGCTGTCTTTAATATGATGTGTTGCTGTGTTTCAGTGCCACCGATGCCCTGAAAGGAGAAGGTTTACAGGAGGGAGTCGACTGGTTACAAGGTATGATGAGAGTGGGAGTGTGAAGGTGTGCTGAGCTCACAGTGCAGTTTGGTAGACATTTTGTTCACTACTGAGTTTAGAATACATGTATATCACTTTTTACCTTCATTTCATACTGTCAGATAAAAAAGAAAAAAACTTCCATCTTTTTGTTTACATTTAGTCATCTTTGCTAAGCTAGCATCTATGGGTCATTTGTAGATGAATAAAAAATGTGGCTTAAATTAGTTTTGCTGTGTTATGGACTTACATTAGTTGTATAACTTCAAGTTGGATTGTGTAGTTTAGGTGTAAGAGACACATTTATAATTCCATTACAGTTGTTAAAATTGCCTTATTCTTTATCCTCATTTCAAGCAATAACAAACATTTTCCCAGTTAATCCTACAAATGTGTTGACTTTGAAAATGTCTTTGTTTTTCTCTGCTTCAAAATGAATGTGGTCTGTTCCACTACATCAACATCATCATCTTTTCTTTTTATTATGTTTACCGCTCTCATTCAAATCCTTCCATAGATCAAATTATGCAGTGAGTACTGGGTGTTTAGTGTTGTGTTATTTATTGTGTTATTGCGTAGCTGTAGAAGATTGTATTTAAAAACTCCCCTACTTTTTCTTTACCATGTTTACTGTCTAGCTGAGTGAGCCACAGGGTTACTCTGAACTAACTGTACAGTTTGTCTAAACTCCTGGAACTCTCCCTATATCCAAAACGTTGTTTCTTCGGTTTTATCGCCTACAGCCTTTTGGCTTCCCATTGCATTTACTGAATCAATGGTACCCCTATAAAGGTGGTGCTGATGTCTGATATCAAATTCTTGGAGGAATACTCTATCCCTTGAGTATCAAATGCTCAAGTTTCAAAGCTTGAAAGGTGGAAACTCCTCAGCCTGCTCCGGCAGCGTAATCCATTTCTCCGCTGTTGTTGGTTCCCTCTGTTACGAGAGACAGTGGTACATACATTTTTATTGTTTTTTTACATGGCTTGCTCTATGTTTTACTGATTTAATTTCATTTCTCATGTTTTTCCAGATCAAATCAAAACAATGAGAACATGAGGGCATGAGGATGGACACATTGGAAGTAGCAGCGTCCATGGAAGTTTTTTATGAAAGACGCGTTGACCCTGTATTCAGAGGTACCATGGGATAGTAATGTTTTTAATGGGGTATTTAGATGGTTCTTGGTTCTAAAAATGCATCCACCGACAGCACTAAGTCAGTGAGAAACATTAACACGTTCATTATGAGTTTAAACTGATGAATACAGCTGTCCAAAGGGCAGTAAAACATTTTAAAAAATATGGAAAATTCTATGTAGATATTTATTATCCCTCCCATTTCTCTTTATGTTTGTGTAACAGGCTCACAGGGATCGTGATAAACTGTAGCTGCACTTAAATAAGATACTTCAGTTGGTGCTGTCTTCATTTTAGGGAGCATGAATATTTGGGATGACATATTGTTGGGTGGTGTGTTATTTTTTTATCCCTTAAAATATCCCGTGTCTGACAAATGGTATGTGCCAGCTTCCCTTAAGAGACGACATGTTTCACAGCTGGTTTATTCAGACTGACATGACATTATACCAATGATGTAAACTCATGTAAATGATCTGCAATTTTATCCTTTAAAAATTGTTTCCACCTCTGAAATATGCCAAATGCTCTGGGTTTTCTTTTTTTTGTCTTTTTTCTCTCAGAGCGTCTGTAGATGCATTATTATTTATGTTTGAAGCATCACAACAGTTCAGTGAACAATCATTTACTTCTTCAGCAGTGCAAATCTTCTGGTACTTAAATACCAGAATTTTTTCATGCATTCCAGTGCACACTGCCTTCTCAAACTTGCATATAGGGCCATCTCACTGTCACATTAAAAACAACAGTAACTATATCTTTACTGCAGCTACAACTTAATGCAGCTCTGCTCATGTTTGATTAATGTTGCTCTTTTTTGAGTAGCTTTGAAAATATATTTTGCGTATCGAAGATTAAATGTTTAACAGGACCCAGTAGATTTTGTTGTACATATTGTTAGTTGTGGCTATAGTGTACATATATAGATAGAATATCTGTAAGTGATAACATGATTGTCATAAAGTGAATGTAAAGTTAATTAGCTTGCTTAAAAATCAAAACTTCTCTTTACAAAGCTATTTTTAACTAGTGTTTTTATCTTTGCCTTATTTTATTGCTCAAAGAAAAAGAAATGTAATCAAACAATATGCTTCTTGCAATTTACACATAGTACTTCAGTGATTCAAAGGCAGAACACTGAGGGGGAAAAAAACATCTGCTCAGTCTGCACAAAGTTTTTAATGCAAGCCTTTGATCCTCATCTCTAGTCTCTGACTGAAAGCTTGCATTAAAAACCACTTCTGCACAGATCAGAGTGCGTGGCTGCTTTTTCAGTTTTTGTCGAGCTCCATCACCTCAACCAAGCTCCATAACAAGTGAGAGGTGTTTCACTGTTTCTGAGTAGTTTCAAGGCAAAAAGGAATAACTGACCAAAATGTATGATAAAATCTTTAGAATAAGAGTGTTTTATTTTATATACTCTGTGGTATCTTGTTCATAAATGTTTCATCTGTAAACCTTATTTTTAGTTGTAGAAACTGCAGAAACGACAAAAACGCCTTGTAACACAAAAAATGTTTTCCTTCCGATAACTGTTGACACAGAGCTGAATATAGACATATAGATGGATATCAGGGTGCATTTACTAATGGGCGTACTTACAGTCGTGTTCACTTTCAGCACAGCATTATACAGCAAATCTTGGATGTTTGATTGACATTAAGACAGTCATGTCTTGTTTTGAAAAGGATTTTGTTCATGGTTTCAAATATTAACTGTAGAATGTATTACCAGAGAATATGGGGTCAATTGGACAAAACAATTTCTATTTGTGAATGTAATTATTTAAGTTGTGGATGAATTAAAAGTACATTTACCAACCAGAGATAACTTAAAGGAAAAAACACAAGCTGGATATTCTGCTTTTGTTGCAATCGGGCGGTTTGCATCTTCCTGAAAGTTGTATATCATTGTACTGTAATGTCTTCGTTGCTAGGAGACATTTCCAGTGAAAATTGGTCTATACGTTACATTCAACTCTGCTTTTTGTTTTAGACTACCACTGGGGGGCACCCATGTCCAAAATATTCAAATCCTACTCATAGTTGCTTTAAGGACACCACATTGATTTTGTAATATTATTGTCTATTTCTTATAACTGTAAGTCATTTCAGAGTGGTGATTTACTGGGAGAAGTTTGATCAACTTTCATATCCTCCAGACATCTTACTTCTTATTTTCTCCTTGTGAGATCATGTCTCATATGCTCCAGGCATCTGTTTCCAAACAAGGACCCTCCGAGCACAGGCTCACTTTAGCACCAGAGAAGTCACAGATTCTTTCTTCAAACTGTATCATCAGATGAGCTGTGTGTTGTTTATTACATTGTATGTCTTCATTTTCAAAGAATAAATGTTCTGGGAAATGAATATTGTTTCATGGTTTTGGGAATAATGGTACTGAGGTGGCCTCATATGAGTCTCATGTTATCTGTAGGGAAACTATCTTCTCTTTCTTTCTTAGTGTCTCTCTCACCCTCTCTAGCTCTCTCTCGCCCTCTCTCACAAACATCTTAAGCGCTGCCAGCAACAGCTGCTCATTAAACCTGGAGTCCTTGGGCCCTGAACAATTTAATTGGTTAAACATAAACATTCATTTATACAAGTTATGAGGATTCCTGTTATTATGCTGTGCAGCACGGCAGTTGATTTTTGTAAATTGTGTGTTGTTTGTATCCATATGTTGATATAATGGCACGATTAAGGAACATGTGTAAGTTGTTTGTATCATCAAGCCTCAAACGCGAAGAGGCTGAGCTTTGGTGTTTGGCTTGATAAAGTGTCAAGGTCATGTGCCAGCCATCTGTCAAACATGCAGCTAGGAACCTTTCCAGCTGTCTTCCGGATGTTTCAGAGTTTGGCATCAGTATTACAGAGTCACTAGTCAGATATCAAACAAAGTCCAGTTCAAGTCAACATTATTCCAATTACTCAACTTAAATTGTCTGTATTTGTAATAAAAAAAACTATATACAGTTGAGCCTCTTGAGCAGAATCAAATAACTTCCTCATTATTATTCCTAAATGAACAAGACACATAATTAGAACAGAAAAGAAAATGCTCTTTGGTTAGTCTTATGCAGAGCAAGGAGAGAAGTTACATTAAAAACCTTCATTTACATCGACCTCACAGGGTCATCAGGGCAGAAACAGTAAAAACAGATTAAGTCTGGTATTCTTTATAGACAAAACATCAGAAATCAATCAGATACAGAGAAATCAACTATCACAATGAATATGAATATAGTAAAAAAAAAAAGAAAAAAGAAAGGATGACCTCTCAAATCGTATCACACATTATGATGCTGTCCCAACACTTGGTACAATTAAGATGAATTCAGATGTTGTGTAGCAACGTAAACCCTCACCTAGATAAACCTGAGATGAATATATTAGCCTCTGTCCACGGTGCTGAAACGGCTCTGTTGCCAAAAGGGGGCGCTGTGCGCGTTTAGCGGTTAAAATGAGCGCGTCACCCTCTCTCTCTCTCTCTCTCTCTCTCTCTCTCTCTCTCTCTCGATGAGTAAACACGTCAGAAAATAACTTCTCCGTCACACTGTTTGTGCGTGTCTGTCGTTATACTTTCTCTGTGTGTGTGTGTGTGTGTGTGTGTGTGTGTGTCAGGGTTTAAAGTCAGACTGTATCATTAAATCTCTCCGCTGCTCTTCAGGATCCATCCTAATTGGATGCCTGTCAGTTTTGACAAGAGTAGGCCAGATTAAATGACTTCAGGCAGAGGGGGCCATTAGGTAGACACAGTTCATTGCTGTATACCCTGAAGGGAAAGTGGCAGACACAGAACACTTAAATGATTTCTAATTGCTCAAAGGTGGGGAGCATTTTAGTCTACGAATTCCATGTTAGGCCTCAAAAAAGGAGAAAGAGTGGGCCGTTTCTGCTTAATAAGGTATTGAATATTGGGTTGCGTAAAATGTACTGTGTATTAAATGTAAGTTTGTTTTTTTTAAGTAAATGTATCGCGCTGTTTTCTCCTGTTCAAAGCCAAGAGGGCATCGTCAGGCCGGTTTCTCATCCTCCTCAGTCGCGCAAAAACAGTTTCTGTGGGAAGTTAATTGCGGTTGTAAGGTAAAATGCCGGCAGTGAGGAGAGTGCCAGCGGGTAAAAGGCCACGTGAAGTATGGCTGCGCAATTAGGCGGCTGTTCCGCACTGAGTTGGAAGGAGCAGGAGCCACGTGAGGCGTGAAACTCTTCCACAAATCATTGATTATTTAATGTGTAAAAATGCAACGTCGATATTAAATTCAGTGGTTGAAAAAAAAAACCCAGTAAGCCGCCCGTCCATCCCCGTTATTGAGTAAAGGAATCTTTCCCTCCCTCCTCCAGTCAGATCAGCCGCTGTGACGTGTCGGTGCTCATTAAGAGGGACGTTTGGTTCCTCTGACGTGCGCATCAGTCCTCTGACGGCACCTGCCCCCTTATAAGCCCCAGTAAGTCACCCGGGAGACCTCCACCAACGTTTCTTTCAACGGATCCTCGCGGTGCTCTTAATAAACCATCCAACTGTTCTGCTCCCAGTTTTCTGCCTCAGGTGCCCCAGCACATGACTCAAGGAACACTTGAGGTAAGTTTTGCACGTGTTTTTCAAGCTTTAGTAAACTGTTGAGGTAAATGAGATTGCTATCTTCTTTCCTTGTGTGAAGATGTTTTAGGGGACACTTCATTATCTGCAATATGATTTGGATAAGGCTGTGTCGAACTTCGGGTGGTTGTGTTTTTATCATGAGTGCTGTGCGTAATTTCAATTTTACGCGCATGTGTCCGAATAGAAGGACGACAGGAGAAGTAGAAAAGAGAGAGGATTTGATCAG
Organism: Enoplosus armatus; assembly: GCF_043641665.1. Lineage (NCBI taxonomy): Eukaryota > Metazoa > Chordata > Actinopteri > Centrarchiformes > Enoplosidae > Enoplosus > Enoplosus armatus. Next base: position 11,399,070 of record NC_092180.1, on the reverse strand, counting down.
AAACCGCAGTCACAACATAAAAAAAGACGAGCTGTAATTAATTTTAAACCAATACTCACAGATTTGTTTGATTTATTTTATTGATGTAGGGAATTATTTGACATTTGTGTGAATTCAGCGAGGCAACGTGTGGCACTTACTGTATGTCTTTGCCTGACGAAATAGAAAAGAGATGACAAAATCGAGCTTCCAGGTTTCTTTCCCAACACATTTTCACTTGACTTATTACGATCATGAAGAGTGACGATCGGCACTGCCTTGAAAGTCTAGAAAAGACCGCTTTCAAGGCCACGAGAGCGCATAGAATCCATTAAATATTATATTTTCCTTTGGAGTATTCCTGTTATCACTTTCTATTTCAACAAGTCAGTCGCTTGTTTGGTCAGTTGAACCTCTAATCCAAACAAAACCTGTTAAAAATCAAACGTGTCTGTGGATTTCAAATGAACCAAAGAAGGCTTTCTGTTATGAGTCCAACTCACCAGATGCAGGAAACTAAAAGCCAAGTGATTTTATTTATCTTCTGCACTGTACTAAACACCTCACCCTCCGTGCGCCAAGCAGGTCTCCATGCCCTCCCGTTCCTAGCGGAAGACCGGTGCGACAATGACCATCCATGTAGAGGGGCTTGTGGCTATCGCGGTCTTCTATCTGCTGATCCTGTTCGTGGGCATCTGGGCGGCATGGAAGAACAAACACTCCGGGGAGGCGGAGGGCACCGACCGCAGCGAAACCATCATGGTCGGAGGGAGAGACATTGGATTATTTGTCGGTGGATTCACCATGACGGGTGAAGTTTGCATTTATTACTCAACGCTTTGATTTGAGTTGCTATGGCTGTCTAAAGAGGCTTCAAATGTAGCTCTTAGGTCTGTTTTAACAAGTTTAATCCTTTCTTATTTTAGCATGTGAAGAATCAGCTGGAGTTAGATAATTCTCGTTTTTTTCTACTGTAGTATGACTTGTTTTAGTATGGGGTTTTTTTTAGACATAAGTCACTCCACCAGCTTTAAGACAAATTCTTTGACTCAAAATTGTCTTGCATTGGCATTTATCTAATTTTAAGAGTAAGTGTTACAATATAAATAGATTGAATTGATACTTCATTTAGCAGAAAAGGCTTCTCTACATGTTTTATTAACACAAATGCCAAATAGGGGTCATTTTTTAATCTGATGTTCTCATGTGGTGACATTTTTTTTCTGTGTGTTGTGTGTGATTTTCAGCAACCTGGGTTGGAGGAGGATACATCAATGGCACAGCTGAGTATGTGTATCTACCTGATTATGGCTTGGCTTGGGCACAAGCTCCCTTTGGATACGCCCTCAGTCTTGTTGTGGGTGAGTGGCGATATTGTCACGTTTAAAACGATGTAAAATACAGGAGTGATATTACTTGTAAGCAGGAGCATAACAAGGGATTTTGGGTCATCAGACATGTTTCTCCCCATTTACACTCAAATGTACCCCATACATTAATATACTGATTTATTGACCACATACCTGTTTGAAATGACTGGGTGTTAATCAAACCTTCACCAGACGTCCAACAAGTCCAACAAATCTATTTGAAGAAACAGAGCAAACTGAAAACAGGAATACATATAAATGTACACTTTAGGACTACAAAAGGCAGTTTAGTCCAGATTTAGGGGCCCTGGATGGTGGAGGCCTCGAAACTCAGCCTGTAATGTGTCCACTCCTTGTCCCAGGTGGTCTTTTTTTCGCAAAGCCCATGCGCTCACGAGGTTACGTCACCATGTTGGACCCGTTCCAGCAGCTGTATGGGAAACGCATGGGTGGCCTCCTCTTCATACCTGCACTCATGGGTGAGATCTTCTGGTCTGCTGCCATCTTATCCGCCCTTGGTAAGTTCATGTTTCTGTCCTTAATTAAATAAAAGCTTCTTGAGTTTTTGTCTACATGATGGTGCGGTGGCCGTAATATCTGTTTTGTCCATGACCTTAGGTGCCACTCTGAGTGTCATCGTGGACATCAACATTAAGATGTCGGTGGTGATCTCAGCACTCATTGCAATCTTTTACACCCTGGTTGGAGGACTTTACTCCGTGGCCTACACTGACGTCGTGCAGCTCTTCTGTATCTTTCTCGGCCTGGTAGGTTCATGTTGAGCACAAGTGAAAAGTAGATAATAGCAGCTAATGTAATAAGTTACCGCTCTTGAGTAGATTTATTGTGTTTGTCGCACCAAGTGTACTTTGACCTTGACGTACGATTTGCCAAATCGCTCCAAAAATAGTCAAAAATGCTGTTCCAAGGGCACACAGTGACATGAAATGACACTGCAAAAATGTATTTGTGACAAATTGTCTAGAAATAATAAAAATAAACTAAGGTGGGATAATTAAAGTGATACAAGTATTACCATTAAGTTATTGTTAGTAACTGTTTACTTCTGTATTTGTTTCTTGCCATCTACAGTGGATCAGTGTCCCCTTTGCTTTGACCAACCCTGCGGTGTCAGACATTACAGTTACTGCAGTGAAGCAGGTGTACCAGTCACCCTGGAGAGGCAGCGTCCACAAGAGTGACACCTGGGTCTGGATTGACAACTTCTGTCTCCTGGTACAGTAACCACGAGTTATTCATCTCTCGCTTTATCAGAATTTAGTCTATTGAAACAAAATACTTTCTCAAACTGGAAAACGGTCTAGAGATGGAAAATCTAGAGATGAATCAGTCATGATGATAATTGTTTGTTGCAGCCATAAAAAGCCATATCTACTCACTGACAGCTGATTGACAGTAATACAGACTGCACTTTATCAAATTGTTTAAATGTACCTTGTGGCAAGGAGTTTCATACATTCTGACATTTCTGCGTTATATTTTTCTGCAAAAACGAACTGAATGAAGAGTGTCTGTCTGAGCTAAAAAGAGTGACTCCTCCTCTGTTAAATGTTTCCCTGTTAAATGTTCTTTTTCCTTATCATATTCGAGGGTCTAAGGACAGAGCGTGTCGTATGCTGTACAGATTGTGAAGGCCTTTGAGGCAGATTTTTGACTTTGGGCTATATAAATAAAATCGACTTGACGTGACTATGTTGGCCGTCAGTTCTGCAAATGTCATTCACTGGTCTCTGAATGTACTGCAGATGCTTGGAGGAATACCCTGGCAGGTGTATTTCCAGAGAGTCCTGTCTGCCTCCTCGGCTACCTACGCCCAGGTCCTCTCCTTCCTGGCTGCTTTCGGGTGCCTCATCATGGCTGTGCCCTCCGTTCTCATCGGGGCCATCGGGGCCTCCACAGGTTAGAGAGCTCACACATGAGCTTGCATGAGTCTGTGTGTGTATTTGTGGGAGGCTCCGGATGGGTCCATGTTGCCCTTAGATCTGAGAGAGCTGGGTAAATAGCAGCTGGTTCACCTCATCCATAATGAAGCAGCACTTTAATAACCATGCTGGTTGTGTAAATATTACATTAGAGGGAGGCAAGGGACCAAATTAGAGGTCTGATCTCCAGATTTTTAGGCGTCAGAACATCTGAATACACAAATTAGTTTTGTCTTGTTTTAACATAAAAATAATAAACATGAGCTATCATTACATTACATTACATTACATTAAAATGACAAAAATAAAAATGTTTCACATACAATTCAACCTTGCTTCTTCCCATTATCAGTAAAATCTTATTTATTTGAGTTTCAGACTTCTGCAAAGCTGGTTTAATTTGTCTAAAAGTGTATTTCATTTAAAGAAACTAAATGAAAAAGAAAATATATCATATAAAAATATTTCATATTCTAATGATTGTGCATGTGTGGTGCATTTCTGAAATTGTTATGCATGAGTTTCATACCGTATGTTGAGGAAGCTATGGCTTTTTCATTATATTTCAGCATTGTGAATGTTTAATTTCAAATGGCCTTAATTTCTGAGAAATTTGGAAAAGGTCATGTGGTTGTTTATCTATTTGTATACTGGGAATATTGGATGTGTCAATTTAAATGCTCATTAAATATTTCCTTTGCTCAGACTGGAACCAGACATCTTATGGTGCCATTTCTCCTAAAGAGAAGGACCAAGCAGACATGATTCTGCCCATCGTGCTCCAACACCTCTGCCCGCCATTCGTCTCTTTCTTCGGCCTGGGTGCAGTGTCTGCAGCTGTCATGTCATCTGCAGACTCTTCAATCCTTTCAGCCAGCTCCATGTTTGCGAGGAACATCTACCAGCTTGCCTTTAGACAGTCGGTAAATACATATGTGACAGTGTTCTGTCAAAGTTGATACAAAATCCATGTTTTGTTGGCTTTTTTTTGGCTGCATATGTCACAGTCCTTCTTCCACTCCTCTCTGTCTCCTCAGGCGTCTGACCGTGAGATCGTGTGGGTGATGCGTATCACTATCTTTGTATTCGGCGGCCTTGCCACAGTGATGGCGTTGGTAACCGGGACGGTTTACGGCCTCTGGTACCTGAGCTCAGACCTGGTTTACGTCATCATCTTCCCCCAGCTGCTCAGTGTGCTCTTTGTCAAAGGCACCAACACGTACGGCTCGGTGGCTGCCTACCTGTTCGGCATGCTGCTGCGTATAGGTGGAGGTGAACCCTACCTGCAGCTGCCTCCTTTCATTTATTACCCTGGCTGGACCATTGAGCAGCGGGTACACCACATGACAGGAGAAATGGAGGAAGTCGTCATCCAGAAGTTCCCCTTCAAGACTGTCTCTATGCTTGCCTCCTTTCTGGGTAATGTTGCTTTCTCCTACCTGGCAAAGTACCTGTTTGAGAGCGGCAAGATTTCACACAAATACGACTTTCTTGACGCAGTGGTGTCCAAGCACAGTGGAGAGATTATGGATAAGACGACGCTTGTAACTCGTGGCAACAACATCGGGCTGTCAGAGATGGCGCCCGTCAAACCGCGGCTGAGCGTGACCTTGGCGGCCGCCTTCACACGCCGTGACACACTGCCGACAGAAATGGTAGAGGAGGAGGAGGAGGAGGAGTCCAGCCCTGACTCCTCCCACCATGATGAAGAATGACAAACTCAGGATGTGATAATAAAAAATAAATAAATAAATAAAAAAAGGCTGAACACATGACTGAATTGCCAGAGAACTGGTTACTCTGTCAGAAACTCCAAAAAGAGACAAGAAGCAAACCTCCTCCCTTGGGACTACAAAGTACCACATCCCGCTTGTGGTGACTGGATAACAGCCACATGTCAGGATATATAGTGTAGCAGCTTGCTGATTGTCCGGACATGAAGTTTTCTTTCTGTGAAGTACATCAAACACACACACACACTCATATAGTACTTATAGATAGTTAGGTGTACAGTATATTCATCCTTTTTTGAACTGGTTTGGAGATATACTTAAAGAAAACTGTGTTCATAATTTGATTAATTTGATTTTCTATCACTGATGAAAAAGCAGACCGTTAGCAAAACTGCAGATGAGTGGAGATAAGAGATGCTGCATACAGTGGTGAAATACTGGATCAGGAATGTGAGGGAATGAATGATGACAGGTGCTTTATAAGAAGTGACTGACAGCACAACCGTAGTATGGAAGGAATTTACCAATACATGTACCCATTAGATGAAAGCAAAAGCGTGATACACACACTTTAACACCTGTACCGAAATGATTATACAAATTGGATTGTGAGAGAGTGGAAGTAAAATAGAGCAACAACTGGAAATTATGGAAAACAGGATATTTTATAGTTTCAATATGTCATATCAAGCCAACTCCCATCTGTTGCACTGAAATGACAGGGTTGTGATTTCTAAATTAATTAACACATTAAACCGACTGTAATGTCATAAAGTCAAATACATCAGACACCTAAAATGTGTTTAGTCTGGTCCAGTTTTGACAGGCAATCATGTCTCTCTCATGTATATTATTAATTATTACTGATAAACACATTACGACTATGAATCAAGAAAGAAACAATCCATGTATCATGCTGAGTAGAAAATATACAAGCAGTAGTGATGGTAGTTGACTTGAAGAATTAGCTAATATTCTCTTTAATGTCAGTTTTAATCATAAGAATCAGTGTAAATTAGTGTTTAAAATGATCTTGTATTTTAACTGCCTTAATGAAGCTCATAAGAAGAGATACGTTTAATTTCCACAGTTCTGACTGGACTCTGGTCAGACTGCAGTGAACAAAGACTTGAATATGAATGTAACCTCTACAAAAGACCTAATTATATCGAGTAGTGTACTTCTACTGCTGTTTGTGTATGTTTTTGTTTGTGAGTTTGCAAAGTCGAACAGTAACTGTTGCAGAACAACGTGGCTGCAGGTTCTGATTTACACATCAGTTCTTTATTTGTTGTTAACAGCAGTGTACAGATTATTTCTTCTGTGATGTGTATGTTTGTATAAATATGGAGAAAAAAGCTATATAGATAACAAATAATGCTGGTTAAAATCTATTCATATAAGATGGAAAGGATGCTGTCTAAATGTTTATTTATTTTTGATGTCATAAAAGATGAAACAATAAAAAAGAACAAATATTTCAGGAAAATATATAAATTCTACTTTTGCAAGAAGATAAATTTGGTATTTTTGACTCTTGTTAAAAAGCCACTAATATTGCTTTTACTTAATTTGCTTTCCTAATTTTCAAAATTTCCACTAAATTAGATTGTAGTATGCGTTGTGGTTTTTTAGCTGTTTTTGTTGTTAGCCATGATGCTGAAGCATGAAGAGCATTGTGATCCTCCAGGGATGAGGTTCTGTTGTGTGGGTTTTATCGCCGTGGTTCCCGATCTTTATAGCATGTGATATCTTGAAACGAAGCTATGTTGACTTGGGACTTCTGGCCTGTTATTGTAAAATATATATTTTTTTAAAAACGCCATTGAATTTGCAGCCGGCCCATGCTCTTTCTTGTCTGTCAGGCCCTTCAGCTAGCTGGACGGTTGACAGAGAAAGAGAACATGTCCGAAAACGTGACTGAAATTACAATCGCTTGGCTTGCATCTTTGTCCCCCTCCATGGCCACAGTGAAAGACGGCATCTTAAAATAGCTCTCCCTCTCTGGTTATTTACATTACCTTAAGTGCTGTACTCTCTCTCGTCTGGGACTCGGGGAGGAGCCACCCGGGGGTGGGTGGGGTTGTTGGTGGTCAGGCAGGGAAGATGGACTTGGGCGGGGGTTAAAGGGGGCTGTAGCTTACTGGCGCCCGTTGCCATGAAATCCACCAACCCTGGTGCGCAGGAATGACGCAGGTGCCCCACCCATCCACTGCACCTCCTCCCTCCATCGCCGGCGTCCTTTTCGACGTCCTTGAGAACTAAGACCAATCCCATAAAAAGAACAGAGGGTGGAGAAAAAGAGAGAGAGTCTCATCTCCATTCATAGAAAGTACCTCAGAGAGCACTCATGATAATTAACAATTATAAAGGAAAACTGTCGCTTGTCCAAAAGTCAATCCATTTATTTACGGCTTTGGGGAGGCGATCGTTGGGGGATGGTTTTTGCGTAGAACTCTCTACTAGAGAGCATTTGGATGTAAACCAAAACAGATTCATTCATTCATAACTGCTGGATATATTTAGAACGTCCTATGTCTCTCCAGGAGTCATTGATATTTGGCCAGTGCAGATTTTTGTCCCGCATTTGTCATAATCTACAACTGACATTTATTTTGATAGAGGATTCTCTTCTCTTCCCTTCTAAGAAAGCTCATATTAACTTTATTTTTACCCATAAGTGCCCTGAATGATTTTCCTTACATTTATTAAGAAACCTGAAAAAACTTGCCTTCCAGGACCCTTCCAAACCTCTCGTACAGCCGCATTCTTACTTTCCTTCTTGGTCTGGAGGAAGATTCTTTAAGTGTCTAATTAGATCCCAAAAGAAGAACCAGCAGACTTTAAGCTCTGACCAATGGACAGACAACATGTTTAAAAATGTGAAATTGAACAGTTTTTCTCTATGTTTTTTATCTGCTATAGATGTCCGGCTTATTTTCCCAGACCAACCTTAAGAGATAAAAGGGAATTCTAGGAATCAAGGTCCCACTAGAGCACTTTGCCTCAATGTGGACATGAGGAGATGAGATTACAGAGAGCAGACGCTGCATTCAGATAGACATCTAATGTGCTGGAGTAGGGCATAACTTTAGAGAGAGGACTCAAAGCAAGGTGACTGTCCAGGTACCTCACTGCTTGCTGGAAATGTTATCTGTGATATGGAATGCTGTTTTTTTGTTTAATGTTCAGACTCAAACTTGCACTGGATAGCCTGACATTGTTTGGTAAATTTGATCTAATTTCAAGTAACATAACATAACATATCACTTTACATAGATGAGGTGAACAGGATAGCATCAACAAATGTAACAACAGCACAAAGTAGCACCTCAAACATCACCAAAAAGTCAACAACTTCCTGCCTTAATAAAAGTTAAATATTTAGATTAATTTAAGGACTACACAATACAACAAGACACATTTTCAACGGTATCATGGTAGAGTAAGTGGATAAATGGGAACCCATATTACATGTTTATTTTAAAGGGGCACCACCAAGATCAGTTTACTCATCATAAGTAGTATTATTCTGCCTGTGAGAACAGTTGTATAAAGTGGTGTCTCTGGAGGAAGCTTTCCAAAGTCCAACAAAACAGCCCAGGATTATCTAGTATATGTAGGACTCGAGTCATCACATTTTTAACACAAAGTCTAGATACAAACTGGGGATGTGGAGATGGACATTTACCCGTGAGGGTCCGTCTAATGAAATACGCTCATACTAATAAAAAATCCAGATCTTCCTGGACTGCCCCATTAACAGGAGCAGCGGTGTTCAGACTTCAGTGTATGAGCTCTGGAGGCTTCAAGTTTTTGCATCACACTTGCGTAAGCTGCGTACTGGACTGAGATTGGCTACCATACTAGTTGTGATGTCACAAAATCATGCTCGTACATACACGGAGAAACCATCAAAACAGCTATCATTCTGCACAGTGAAGGTCAGACATCCAAGTGAAGTAATAATATGCAAAACACATTTTTGAGTGGAATGGGCCTTTAATTTTTCTTGTAAGCCCAGACTGAGCAAAACGTAGAGCATCAGACACGATTTCTGGATCGTGACACAAGGCAGCTCATATCTCATCTGAGGCTGAGGCACCACCATCATGTCGGCAGGCCTCTATTTATGTCCTTCTTAAGTAATGTCCCCTGTAATTCAATTGCAAGGCAGCTAATTGAAACATCGGAGGAAGGCAAGGGATGGAGAAGTGGAGAAGACAAAGAAATGATGTAGGTTTGAGAAGGAGATATGTGAGAGTATGTGTGTGTGGCATAACAATGTAAATGTGGAGGAAAAATAATTTCTGAGTTTTCGACTTATTGGCACAAACATACATCTTTTTTTTTATACACGAGTACCAAACAGACACGCCATACGATATTGTCTAATTGTTTCCCATATATCTCTCCATCTCCTCCATTAGTCCCTCCAAGCAGCTGAGGAGCATCTTTAGCAAAATGAATGTAGCGGCTGCTCTAATCGAATCAGCCAAGGGAACCTAATTATGGAACCAACTTTATCCCACTCGGGCCGGCTGCAGGTAGACCGTCTGGGGCTCACCACAGGGATGAGGCGACTGCTCTGCAATCGGCAACCCCCCCCCCCCCCCCTCCTAATTCTTAGTGAGTCGTAGCCATGAATCAGCCTCACTGATATGGAATGAGAGCTGTGAGTCAAATAGTTGCTCAGATCCTCCGAGACTGGGTTTTACAAGTGGTGGAGAGATTGATGGATCAATGAGAATCAAATTGTGCCTGCATGTTTGGGGAGTCAGTGGTGCAGAGATCGAGAATGAGAAACAAAAAAAAGATCTTGCATGTGAAATTAAATTCATGTCAGTGTATCGTTCACGTCTGGGGTTTTTCTTTCTTTGTGTTTTGGCTGAATATATTAATAGATTTTTACATTTTTCCAAAGATGTACAATTAATTTCTGTTACAGTATTTTACAATTTGACTCAGTTCTCAGTTTCAGTGTGCACACATTTTAATGCAAAGATTTAAACACAAAGTGCTGTGCTTACTCACAAAGTTCAAAACACTTTATCACATGTTCAGTCCAGATTACAGAATCAATGCAACATGAGTTTCTCCTTATTTTAATAACATCTCCCTGGGGAGTAGCGTTGAAACATAATTGCTAATGACTCTACTGAAATACCAAATGTTTGATGTGTTAAACAAACTTTCTGGTTGATACAGAACAAAATCTGATGCAGTCAAAACAACAATCATCATTTTTCTGTATGAATGTAGGATTTATTGTGTTGTTAAGTTAGACTGCTTTATCGAAGTTTACAGTAATATAGATATACAACATATTCAGTTCATAAAATGAAGGTTTTACTCTGTAATACAGACTTTTAGCATTTTGTTCTCACTGCTATTCAGTGAACATACAGCCTGATAATTTAATTACATCATTTGATACAGATGTTTTCATTTTGTGTGCTATGTGAGACTTAAGATTTATGAAAATTGAAAGTCTGTTGTGAAAATTGAGCCAAAGCAACTGTAAAATACTAATTCAACATTAGCATCTTAATTTCTCTATATTCGGACTTGTCTTTATTCATATGAGGGCTGCCCTGCCATACAACATGTTCCCCTCGCCCCATCTCTTTTCTAAAGACAGGAAGGACGGGGCATGCTGGGTGGACAGTCTTTTTTTTTTTCATCCCATAGAAAGTCAGTGGGGAGAATAATGTAGCGACCGCACACACACACACACACATATACAAAAGCACACATTAGCCCCAGGGGACCTGTTCACTCTCCAAATGAAGACGCTGAGGGAGGGAGGGTGGATGGGAGCCATGTGAACCATTCACATACACACATGCACACATAAGGGCCTTGGTGTTGGTGACGGGTGGGGGTGGGGGTGGGTGACACAAAGGCACAGAAGGAAAGATGTGACATTTCTGATGAAAAGGTTTTTATGGAATACGGTATGAAGAAATGTTTTCCATTTTAAGGTGTACAGTTTTTGTCGAATTTCATTCTAGATATTATTGGTTGCTACAGCGTTACTTTAAACTGGCTGCAGGAGGTGCAGCACTGAGGGACAGTAATGGTGAAGCACAAGAGAAGAAACAAAGGACAAAGGCAGGAAGAAAATGTTAGGAGGGTCGTCGTACCTCTTAGCTCATCACGACACACATCAGCCTCCAGCCCCGCCCTGTTTTACGTGTGTGTGTGTGTGTGTGCGCGTTTGAGTGTCTTTGGTATCACAATCAGTGCTCCGGCTGAGTCTGAGCCAGAGGATCCATTAGAGCTGATTGAGAAGCACAAGGGTGCAGACGTAACCCTGAGAGAAGGTGACGAGAACACACACACACACACACACACACACACACACACACAGTCCAGTCCAGTCACACGAAGCATGAGTAAGACTAAAGACACAACAAAGGCATACACAGTCCCACACACACACGCACATACTGTACACACACTCGAAAGCTCTCATGATGAGGGAGGGATGAATTTGCAGTTGAACCACAATAATGAAGTAAAAAGTCTGAGCCATAGTGGTCTGAGTTCATGTAGGAGGTGACTGCACAACAAATGTACAAAAGAGAGTGTGTGTGCGTGTAACTCAAGAGTTAAAAAAAGAAATGGAAGCCTAATTACAGGATTACCCAACACTTGGCTCCACATAGTTCTTTTTCACAGCAGACATTTTTGACTTGTCATGGTAGAAAAAGCACAGGTGTTGCTAATAACATCAACGACGGCTCTGTTGTATTCATGTGATCCAAGTAAGCCATGACAGTGTGACAATGAGCCAGCACGAACACATACCAGGAGCCTGAAACAAAAGCAGGTGAATGGAATTCAGCCGTCATTCATTGTATTATTCACATCTGTGCTTTTCCTTCTGTGACATGTCAAAATGTCATGAGAAAAAGGTACTACTTGTATTGCTCTGTACAATTTGCTTGGCTGTATGATCTGTGATGAGGGACTGGATCTTTTTTTTTTTTTTGTTCCAGAGCATCACACCGCCAAACTAAACTGCATGTTGCTACAATGAGTGGTTGAAATATTGACAAAAAAATAGACAAAGAGTAAGGGCAAGTGATTCCCTGTCGACAGAGGAGACGAAAGGGGTTTCTGCCCCTCGTCTCTGTCTGTGTGTGTCAGACAGGAGCAGGGACACGAGCTCGGGTGAGGGCGAGAGAGAGGAGACAACACATGGATGATGGACTCGGTGCTGTACAGGTCACACTCCAGTACACTGCAGAGTGACAGTGTTTGGCTGGGTGTCACGTCAGAAGGCTGCCTTATGTCACAAGCAGGGGGTCACATGATTGCTCAGAGTGAGGGACAGCACTACACACACACACACACACACACATCCATAAAAACATGTCCAAACACACACTGAGTAAAAGTAAAGTCAACAATCCAACAGCACTTCAGCTACTGGCATAAACCAAAAAACAATTTCCTTCTCAGTATTACACACATAGAAACATACATTAGCAGAATGTAAAAGTGGGATGCCGTGTTTGTTTTTCTATCTATCTATCTATCTATCTATCTATCTATCTATCTATCTATCTATCTATCTATCTATCTATCTATCTATCTATCTATCTATCTATCTATCTATCTATCTATCTATAAACTATAGTTACTAGTTACTTGTGACCCCTTACAAAAGACTGTGTGTAATTTCAGATGTCTATTAGTTAGCAGCTCCACCAACAACATCAACAACACTCAAAACAACATGATGTATGGCCTTAGAAATATGAACCAAAAACTACGGATGAATACATGAACTGATGGGTCTCAGAGGGGAACCTAAATGATGAGTAAATGAGCTGCCATATCTCGTAACCTTCATATTCTCTAGGAAATGGCTGGAAAGCTGAACCTTACAACTTCCTTTATCCAATTATCTTCTGCCAGACTGTGAGAAAAAATGGTAACATTTAACAGCGATGACACAGACATGAGGTCGAGACTGGACAGAGGACGATAATTTAGGTGTGGTCTGCAGAGAGAGAGAGAGAGAGAGAGAGAGACATGATAATTTATTTTATAGTGACCAGTGTTTGTAATACACCTGTTCTTCAGTGTTGTGAATATAGAAACAAACCACATAACCCCAATAAACAAGCATACTGCTTTTTATACAGTTGGCCAAAAAAATGTAATTTAAATGTAGTAGAAATAAAAGAAAAAGCCAAAACAATGTCACACAGAAGAGCTAACACAACAACCTGCTTCTTCATTTACTGTCCACTAGATGTCACCCTAATGCAAAGATTGAAATGTCTCGAGTGGAAAAGACTGGGTGATAGATTTACGTTTGTGCTCAAAAACGAGCATTTCAAGTGTCAAGAAAGCAATACATTTATGTGCTTATGATGTTATTACCACCAAGAATCATTATTATATCTAATATATACCGTGTTGGTGTGCCGAATAAAGAAAGACAAATCAATAAGATCAGCATTTGTTTATCATCCACTTGACATCTTTCCCCAGTTTGATTTGGTACAGCTGCTTCTTCTGCACCTGAAGAAAACTCATGTCAAGCTTTCTAAGTTACATGTTACATTATTGCATTTATCAAGACATGACACTTATCATCCCTTTGAATTACACAAAATTAATTCAGAAGTCTGTTTTTCTTCTTAGTGTGAGATTTTTTTGTATAATACACAGTGTTTATTTAAACCAACATTATTCCAGGATTTGGACAGAATATCCAGATGTTTTAAACGCTTTTTGCTTCATCAGCATCTTTATCAACATTTCCAATGTTGCACAATGTTTTGTGTCTTATCCTTGAACACTTGCTTTACTTTCGTATCTGATTGGCTAAATCCCTGCAAGGTTTATTCCATTCCACAGCAATTTTTCTGCAACGCCTTTCTGATTCGTTTTTACTGACTGTATCATTTCTGCAGGCTGCAGCTGTACCTCTAAATGTTTCTGTTCTCTAAAACCTTGTTTGTTTCTGAGCAAAATTACGAGTGTTTTCCATAACACAGATGGATCTTAATCAACATTCTCTCTTACAAACAACTGATGCTTTTTATGCATCAAACATCTGAGATAAGGGACCAATTACATCTCACTTAGTGTTCCTCCTCAGCAGAAATACTGGTGTGTGCACTGAAACATGAATACAGCCTACACTGCACTTCAAGACTAGATCAAAGAGGTCTTTGGTGTTAAGCTGAAATCGATCCTTTGGTTAAGACTTATGTGGGTTTGAGGAAAAGTGCTGCCTCTTTTCAAGGGATTTTAGAGACACCACAGGCCAGTCAGACCAGCTTTATCTTATCGTTAAAGTGGAGGTTTTTGGCAAATCATGTGTTTTGAACTTCGCCTGTTATTCTATTTTCGATGCAGAGGTGTACACATAAAGACCCCAGGCACACTCATGCTACCTCCCCTCTCAGTTGTACAGGAAGATTTGGGGTTCATTGGTGGAAGTGCATCTCACTTTGTCCACAAGTGATTGACTATTGACCAATGTGATGTTGTGTTCAAGCTGAACACATAAACCCTGGGAGGCCTGAGGATGAGTTTGATTCCTGGGGGGCCCAGAAGAAAAAATGCTCAAGGCCAAGTATGACAAATAATGTAAGACCCCTGCCCCCCTGAACTTTGGCATGCAGCTTGACTGCTTGTTTCCTAAAATAAACCCCAGCCAGAATGCATGACAGCACATGAATAATGCATCAAAAAAAGTTACACCAAGCATTAATACTAACAGCCATAGGACATTTTAAGTATGTTGACTAAACAATCTCATCTCAAGGTCCATTTAGTAGCTGTACGGGAGCTTTCGATCATATGACACAGTCTTCCTGCAGATGGAGTTTTCCCGGTTGTCATGAAATCGAAGATGTTCAAAATGTCCTTTTTTTCTGAGCACAATTTTTAAGCCAACATGGACGAGAAGTTGTTGGAAGAGTTCAGAAGAAAAAGTCCATTTAAACATCTACAATTCCAGGACAACAGAGCAGACTCCTGCTGATGAGGATCATGTGATATGATGGAAAGCTCAATAACACTTGTGGTACTAAATGGATCCTGAGGTGAAACTGCTGTTTTGAACTTTGAACCTCTGATTGACCCTTAGTGCCACAACTGTTTATAATCTCTCTACTCATTTTATGTGACAGGTTATATAATGTGTTTTTAACATCATGGTGTTTTATGGAAACATAATGAAAAGAGAGTTGTTATGTTTGCCCTAATAACTTCTTCTTCATAATAACAACTGCTTCTAGTCAATTAAGGGTGTATCAATATCATCTGAACATACCATACAAAGTTGCTGCAGCCTAATGAAATACATGAACCTTTTCTAATGTTACGCACTGTGCTGCAGAAAGACACAAACATCCTGTTACAGATATCAACACATCCTGACTTCACGCAGTCGATGAGCCGTCATAAAGGCATTAAAAGCAGGCAAAAAAATCCATTATGGTGACAATAAGCTCTGCAATGTTCCCAAATATTTACCACCGTAACTATAACTAAATACTATAGGTCAAGTAAAGTAACTCAAAAGTAGTCCTGTAAGCAGTAAAAAGTAGGCGTAAAATGGAGGTTAAAAAAGGCTTTAGAGGTGCTAATAGGTTTTGTTACTTTTGGACAGAGCCAGGCTAGCTGTGTCTCCCTGTTTCCATTCTTTATGCTAAGATAAGCTAACTGGCTGCTGGCTGTAGGTAGCTTCATACTTGGGGTATCAAGATGAATCTTCTCATCTATAAGCTAACTCTTAGAAAGACAGAGAATATACGTATTTTCCCCAAAATGTCAAACTTTTCTTTGAAGTACAGTAGCCTGTTGCTGACAAGGATATGTCAAGATGTTTACAAGTTAGGAAGTTACATGGAGCCTTTGAAGGCAGCATTATGTTTTCTCAGAGCTTTCCAGCGAACAGTTAATGTCTCTGTTGGCCGTCCTTTTCCTTCTCCTCCCACTCAACCAAACCAATACAAACATCTCTGTACAGTGAGGCGACTCTCCAACTGTACGTCCTCGTCGGGGCACCTACAGGGACACAACCAGGATTCAAAAGGAGACACAGAGAGAGAGGGAGAGAGAGAGAAAGAGAGAGAGATGGCGCAAACCGACAGCCAAAGTTCAACTTTCCCTGAGATAGTGGAGCTAAACGTGGGTGGGCAGGTCTATGTGACCCGTCTTGAAACTCTCACGTCGGTCCCCAACTCTCTCCTGTGGACCAAGTTCACCCAGAGCCTCCCGGGCGACCTGCCAAAAGACAGCAAGGGCCGCTTCTTCTTCGACCGGGACGGCTTTCTGTTTCGCTACATTTTGGATTATTTACGGGACTCTGAGCTTTTTCTGCCCGAGTTTTTCAAAGAGAGGAGGAGGCTGCAGAAAGAAGCGGACTTCTTCCAGCTGCCGGAGCTGTCGAGGCGCCTGGCGGCGGTCAGTAAAGACAGCTCGTGCGCGGAGGACAGCGGGGACCCGGAGGAGGCTGAGCTCACGAGCCCGGTCACCTCCTCCTCGGACAGGACCCTGCGCTCTCCCGGGGTCGACGCCGGCTACATCACCATCGGTTACAGAGGCAGCTACACTATCGGGAGAGACATCCAGGCAGACGCTAAGTTCCGCCGGGTTGCCAGAATAACCGTCTGCAGCAAGATTTCTCTGGCCAAAGAGGTTTTTGGAGAGACCCTGAATGAGAGCCGCGACCCGGACAGACCTCCTGACAAATACACCGCCAGGTATTACCTCAAGTATAACTTTCTGGAGCAGGCGTTTGACCGGCTGGCCGAGGCGGGTTTCCACATGGTGGCCTGCAACTCCACCGGGACCTGCTCGTACGGCAGCAATGACCCGGGGGAAGACAAACTGTGGACCAGTTACACCGAGTACGTTTTCTCCCGATGAACGGACCGAGAGCTGCAAGAGTGCATCCACGACTTATTTCAACTAACACTGGGAGTTATCATCAGTTATACAGCAGTTCTTACATTTATTAACAGCCCAAACTGGCAGTTTCAGTATCTTGTGTTTCTGTGACTCTCTGCTCTGTGCAAGTGGGATCAGCCGGAGTTGAACTTTTCTGAATTTTCTCCTGCAAGAGGACTCACTCCAAACTCAAACACGGACACAACAACAACAATTTGTATGTCATTACTCAAGAACCTCTTGAACAATAAACAACATTTTTTTTTATGTAGATAACTCTGGTATCTGTGTCACCACATGTTTTTGCAAGCAATGTTAGAGTCACAATATTGATTGAAACACTAGAAGTCAAACGTTACATCTCCCCACATTTGTAACAGAATATGGGGGCAATTGTAACAACACACATAATACCTTCATATAAATACCAAGGACCACAATAAACTCCCAAGAACATGGATATAGTTAAAACAACGTAATATCCATTGAACAATTAAATCCAGTTTAATTAAAGTAATCAGTTATACAAATATAAAAACAATCTAATGAATAAGTAACAGAAACTGCTTCACACGAATAAAACATCAACATTTAGATGTAGTTAAAACCATTTTATCTCCATTCAACATGCATTCACAGTTTAGTGTGTAAAAAATTGAATGGCTCCAATCAGGGTTTGAATTTCAGTGCTGTCAGTGTCAATACTAGGCTACTAATACAAACCCAAAACAATAGGTGAAAAATATGTTGATTTTCAGCCAATATGGCATTATTTAGAGTTAAGACAACTTCTGATTCATAGACATTGAAAGCATAAGAAATTGGCTCTTGGGGGGAATTGATGTTTTGATGTTGTCGGGCGCCAAATGTAATACAGCGTTGCAATTGACCCCAACCGCACCACCCATGACACAAGCTACCCTGCTGGCTAGAAATAAGGAAGCTAACGATATATCAAATGTGAGACACAAAGTAGGCAGATTTAAATTTATAGACATTAAAGGTGAAGACAGTATGAATAACCTTTCACACCTCAAAAATGAAAATGAAAAGCTTTGAAGTATGAGGAAGTTTGTTTGATCAGTTTGTCCTTTTGCAGACAGGGAGGGATCATCACAGACCATGTGCGTAATTAGTTTCATGGTTCTGTCTCATTTCTGATTGGTGCCATTTGAGATGTAACAATTGAACCTTGTTACAGTTGCCCCCGGTATCCCCTACATCTCATTGGTTAGTGAGGAGAAAAGACAAAATGACTCTTGTTATAATGAGTCACTGGGTCCTGGGTTATTTTTATGGCCTCATAACCTTCATGGCTTTCATAAAGACAGTTTTGTTCTTAAGTAAATGACATAAATGGTAACTGAGGGTGACAGAAATGTTAGGAGCTGGTTTATTTTGATCCTTACTGAGCCGTGCTTGCATTGTCATGTTATTGTAGAGAGGCTGCTGATGTTCTGCAAACCTTAACTAGGACTGTACAGTAAATAGCCTAATGTTTGGTCTGGTTTTGACCTGCAGCTCCTCCTGTATTCTCCTAATAACTCTCAAGTGTTTCATTGTGGGGGATAGATGGATAAGGAAGACATCAAGTTGCGCCTTTGGTATGACTTTTATTAGTTGTTTTGTTAAATTTGATCGAGCACACATGCAGCGTCACTGCTTTCACTGCAGATTACACATTGGGACTTTTTCACAGTGCTACATTGTTATGTGCCATCTATGAGCTGTTGTCATTGTTTTCTCTTTAGATATAAAGCTACAAATAAAGTGTGACATTGTAACACTATATATTGTTGTATTGTATACTATACCTTATCATCCCCTTGAGTGAAAACTATTTAAGATTTATGTCTTTTTTTTCAAATACATTGATGCTTCTTTTCACACAAGTAAGAATGTGGTTTTTTTTTCTTCTGAGGTCACCAGTGTCTTAGTGATTCCTCTGTGCCAAAAAGAAAGAAGGCATTTTAGAAATTTACAAGACCATCTTATTTGGGCTCTTTCATAATAAATTTATACTTAGACATTTTCATTGATATATTCATCTAGCAGAGTTCCCTCGTGCGATCAGCCACACTGACCTCATTCATGGATACCTTTACGTAGTAAGTAAGGACATATTAGAGATCACATCTCAGATGACCTCAGTAATTAAGTCAGATCATATTGTTTTTAACATTAAATGTGACATTTATCAATCAATTGATCTATGTTACAGTAGAAGTGCATTATAAACAAAAGGAACTAAAATACACAAATGACAGATGAGTTGTCTCAATTCAAAACACCATTGTGAATTTGCAGTATGAGTTCTACATACTGAACACAATTTAAACCAAACTTAGGAGGAGTAACTCTTTGCATTCTCATTTCTCCTCACAGAGGTTTATCATATTCAAGTAAGTTATGTACATTACTCTGAATTTTATACATTTTTACAGCCGTTTCAACTACATTACTTCTCCTTTTATCTGAGGTCCAGTTCAAGTTGGAAAATGAATTCAAGAATGAAAATGAATGCCAACAAATTGTAGCCCAAAACAGCACTCGGTTGCCGATCTGGCAGAGCATAGCAGAGAGTCCTTCTCTGCTACACAGAGCTCTGTTATCTCCCCTGGGCAGGATGGGAAGGAGGAGGAGGGGGGGGGGGTTCTCTTTGGCTGACAAGCACAGTAATCAAATGTCTGTTCCCTTGTGGGATCCTGGGGCTCAACTCCAAGCTATCCCAGGATCAAGTCTAATACAAAAAAAGGCTTTATGTGGGCTGTGTGTACTTGAACACAAATGTGTTAAAAATTTAAAAAAAACAACAACTATGGAATATAATATATACATAAGTAATAATAATATAAAAACTGTAAAATGTATTGAAAGGGATTTGTTCCCTAACTCTCAAATGCAAACAAAGTCATATGAAGACATATACACAAACAAAGATGCGCGCACACACACACACACACACACACACACACACACACACACGTGTTCCCACCTCAACCCAACCTCCCACACACACTTCTGCTACCAAGTAGCTTCATAAGAGCTTCAAATACAGACATGTCCACACAAGAGGCCTCGTATCTGCTGTCAGCTGATGCGGCCATCTGGACAGGAAAGAGGAAGAATCGACCGCAGCTCTTCCTCTAGTGAGATCACCAGAAACAGGACGTGGCGCTCGCTGTCCTCAGCAAAATCAGACACATTTTTCCTCATCGTGTGTCTTACTTAGAATGTATTATTATGAGAAAACAAAATGGGTGAATACTTTAAACTGCTCTGAGAGGCAAAGATGCACTCCAATACCTTACATCTTCTACATTAGACTGAGACCTTATGAAAGGATGGGACAAGTGTTGGTCAAAAGACATAAAACACTTAATTAAATATACATATCTGAGGCAATGATGAGTTTCTCTGCCAAGCAGCTATTTCTAATACAGACCTTGTTGTGTGTGTGTGTGTGTGTGTGTGTGTGTGTATCCTTGGTGATAAAACACCTCCAAAACACATTTCACTCGATGCATGCTATTTTTTTTACTTCTGTAAGAAAACTCTATCGGCCAAACACTGAAAATGTGCGCGCGCGCGCACACACACACACACACACACACACACACACACACACACACACACACACACACACACACACATAAATGAACACACAGAGCGCAGGAGGGAGACAGATAAAGAGAGCCAAATTAGCCAATTTGCAGAGTTGGAGATAACACAGACGTGTTGGCTTTCTTCATATCAGCCTCTATGTACTAAATCTTTCACACTTTCTCTCACAGTCTCTGCCTCTAGCTCACTGTGACCTGCATGTCTGTAATGCTGTTTAATTTCTCCAGCTTGTCTGATATAGACACATCACACTGTTTACAGAGAGAACAACACATGAATAATTAATCCAAGCTGTGTTTCTCTTTGTTTAGAGCAGGTGTGAGAGCAGAAAATATAAATACAATGGCCTTTAGCTAAATGTAAGAACATTCTGCCTTCATTCCCATGTTATCTGAAATGTGCCATCTACAGTTCCTTATACTGTAATAGAGAACCAGAAGGTCAGCTTCAAAATATTTCACAATCCTTAAGCCACCTTAAATCTACTTAAAACAGCAATACGCCTTTATTAATTAAACAATGATTTCGCTCAACATGAAACACAAAAGCATAAAACAAAGCATATTTTATTCCTGTATGTCAGCGTAGTAAATCTGTCTGGGCCACACATGCAGCTGTTACAGGAAAAAAATGAAAAATATCCTTTAAAGGAATAGTTTGACATTTTGGGAAATGTGCTCATTGCCTGTCTTGTAGAAACTTAAAGGAGAAGATTGATAGCACTTTCATAAATGTCTGTTAAATACAGTATAATGCCCAGGCCACACCACCTCCCTCTACCTGTGCATGACGACTACCTCACTGAACTGCTGCGGCTTGCACGCATGTGCTGTCCACGCAGACAGCGTTGCTGCTGCCTGCCTATCTCTTGCCTATCTGAGTTTGATAATGGACATCAATAAAAGCCTTGTTAACAAATGAAGGGATTCAGTCCACAGAAACGCTAGAGGGCTTTTAATTTGAAACAGATGTCTGTGACATTCTACTGATATTGACATTGAAACTGTAGTGAGAGGCGTAATGTTGCTGGTACGATGTGAATATGAAGATCAACACTATCTATTTTTGCTAAGAAATGCACACGTCATGCTGAAAAAATAGGTGACGTGCTGCTGCAGGCAGGCCTTAGCCGCACTACTCCTTTAAAGGCACAATCAGTAATCCAAATGTAATCAGAATATCTCAACACAAAGCTGGAACCTGATATGACTTGATAAACTGATTGGTTGATATTTAACTTAACTAGTATAAACCTTAGATATTTGTGGTCAAAAATGAGAGATTGTCCCTTTTAAATGTCTGTAAAGTGTCTGATGAAACATTCCCATAGCAGCACAAACCAGAGCTCTTTAGCTGAGCTTGACAGTTACTTCTTCAGCAGTTGACAAAACAATCCCAACTCAAGGTCCACTTACTCGCTTGTTCTGGATCTTTTGATTATATCACATGGCCCTTATTAGCCTATTGATTTAGCTCACTTGCCATGGAAATATGGAGACTTTCCATTATTCTGAGCAACTTTAGGGCTTCTCATCCATGTTTACTTAAGGGTTGAACATTTCGTTCTTGACCTTAGAAACAGCAGTTGACAAAACAATCCCAACTCAAGGTCCACTTACTCACTTGTTCTGGAGCTTTTTCATCGCTCTTTAATCTCCTCGGTTATCTTGGTGTTAGAGCAAACACCTCACTGCTTGAATAAACTCTGAGACGTTTGGCAGCCGTTAGCTGCTAATGTAAAGTACACACATTGTAACCATCACAGGCTTACATCATTGTTTGCGCACCACCTGAACACATATTTAGCCCAGTTAAGTGTTTGTGTTACCAAGCAGTGAAACCATGAAGGATTCATACATTCCTTGAATTATTAACAGTTCTCAGAATTGTGTTCAACTAAAGAAAAAGAAATGTCCTTGTGTGGACTTGTGCCTCATCATAGTGAATATGATATATTAGTGACCTTGTCTGTTTCTTCGAACACCACCAGCACTTTTACAAGAAAACAAACATCCTCTTTCACAAATCCTCCCCCTGGAGCTGCCGTCTGGCAAAGGCACTAAAACACTGTTTAAAGCTACAATCCATCATTTAAAAGCCCAGCTATGCTCTTGAATTATGACACTCCAATCTATAATAATTCGACGCATGCATCTTTCATACTGCAACATCATTCAGTTTTACAATCTGGCAATGTGGTTTTGTTATTGCCATAATGGATGGCAACTTTAAATTGCCGTTATTCCTCTTCAATTACAAGCAGTGATACAGTAGCAGGGCAGCACAATCTGGGGTTAGTGTTTTTTTGTGTGTGTGTGTTTGTATCCATGTACAGTGTGAAAACCAATCACTGCACTGGAGAAAAGGTAAGATGCAGAAAATGAAAGCAATAATACATTCTAGTCAGAACATTGCTCCTCCTGCATGACTCTGTGAGGGGCAGCGAGACATAAGCCTCTTTCATCTTAAAATGCAAAATCCAGCATTAAGACAAGATATACAAACCTGCACACAGGAAGCTTTTGTTCTACTGTCCTGTTTCTTGTGGCTAAGAGCACAACAATGCAACATGAAATGGAAAATAATAAAAGCTAGCTGATCAGATCATGTTTTTAATCACGACAGCATCACACATCACAAAGTACAGCCTATGTCATATAACACTTCTTGCAGCAGCGTTAAAGCTGCCTGCAACTGTGCGTTACATTTTCTAATCACACTGGCACAAGAAAAGGTAGTGGAAGAATCAAGCTGCAGTCCTAAACTTTTTTTCTTTGGAAACTGCAACTAACTTTTATCAAGTAAAGACAGTTCACAACCAGCTGTGTACAAGAGACAGTTAGGAGGCTTTTCTTCTTGAACAAGGGCTTACATGAAGTGGAATCAACAGTTCAGTAAGTTTTTTTTTAAAAAGCTCTTATAGGATGTGGATTTTCTTAATTGTTTTGACTTTTGCATGTATCTCGTTTGTGCTTTTGAGACACTTTGCATGCCATGCTATCAGGAGGAGAAAAAACTCCAGGTATAGCTGCAGATAGGCAAAGACACAAATCTGTGATCCTCCTGTGGCCATGTTATCTGTCTCCATCAAGGACTCAACCTCAGTGCCTCTGAGCAGAAAGCTCTTTCTCCCATGTCTGCTTTGTGTAGTTTTGTTGGGTAGAGGGAGGGTGTAAATGTCACCAGTCTCCGCTGAGCTGCTCTCAGGTCCCAGCAGCAGACCGGAGATTGGTGCAGCTCCCAGCGACGGAGCTGAGCTTTGCACTGTGTCGGTAAACTGAAAGGTAAAAGGCTGCCAGCATCAATCAGCTGCAGGGAACATAGAGGAAAGAGAGGGAGCATCCTCATCCCCTGCTGTGGCTGCAGTGGGCTTCCTTTCACAAGAAGTGCAACCCCCCCCCCCCTCCCTCTCAGGGCTGTCTGAAAGGGCAAGATGTGGAGCTGAAACTCAAAGTCCAAAACTGAACCATCTTCTGTGTAAGTTGATCTGTGAGACTGTTACTAAGGTCTCTTTAATTTGAGCTGTAACACCATTTCATGAATAGTAAGATACTGCATTGTTTTTTTCCTTTGTGCAATGGAAAACAACAAAACAGCATTTCAGTAACTGTGACTGATACTAGATGAAGTATCACCTTTACAAAATTAGCTTATACATTTTCAACTTTCTTTGCCTTTGTAGCTAGTCTGTATGATTTTGGTCAGCCAGTCAGTCATCACTTTGATCCAGACTGAAATAAATCAACTATTAAATGGATTGCCGTGAACATTTGTACAGACATTCGTTGTCCCCAGAGGATGAGTCCTAATGACTTTGGTGGTCCCCTGACTTATTTTGTAGTGCGACGAGCAGGTTGACATTTGTCGTTTCGAGT
Source organism: Enoplosus armatus (assembly GCF_043641665.1). NCBI lineage: Eukaryota > Metazoa > Chordata > Actinopteri > Centrarchiformes > Enoplosidae > Enoplosus > Enoplosus armatus. The sequence continues at coordinate 11,374,618 of NC_092180.1, read as the reverse complement.
GAAATATCTCAGCAACTGTAGGATGGATTTCCACAAAATCTGGTAACAACATTCATGACTCCATGGGCATTAATTGTAATAACTTTGGTGATCCCCTGACAATTCATTTAGCACCATCATCAGGTCAAAACTTCTATTTGACCAATACATTGGTTCCAAAACGAATGACATTTCCATCTGCCTCTGCTGTACTTTTTAGTGCGAGTAAGTAAATGCTAGGATGCTAACACGCAAAGCTAAGGTGGTGAACAAGGTATAAACATTATACCTGCTAAACATCAGCATGTTAGCATTGCCATTGTTAGCCTGCTGATGTTAGCATTTAGCTCAAAGAACCACTGTGTCTGCTGTAAGTACAACCTCACAGAGCAGTTAGCATGACTGTAGACTCCAGGGATGTATATGAATCCAAATACGTTATTTGGGAAAGCACAAATAATGCGATGGAATCAGATCTTTCTTAGCTCGAAAGAGAGAGATGATAAGTACAGTGAGGATGTGGAAATATATGTCATAATTAATTATATATATTATATATTACTTATATAAATTAATTTGATGCTTTGAAGGCACAACAATTGTATGACCAATAAATATTAGGTTACTAAATACAACATTTGCCTGATTTAATGTGACTTCCGGCAAAGCCACGCCCACTTCTGGTCTTCTATCCGAATACAGACACAAATAATTTTGCTGGTTGAACAGATACAGATACAAATAATGACGTCAATGTACAACTCTAGTACATTCTTGTTCCAACTCTGTCGTTGTTTCACATTAAAAAAGTTTGCCAGACTCCATGCTTGAACAGCCTTTGAGGCCGTGTTTGTAAGTGTGATTAACTGACTTTTAAGAAAAGTTAAAGTTCTTCTTCTAATGTGTTCACTTTGTTTAGCATTTGTACATCAATAATGGCCCAAAACCTAATATTTTGTCATGATCACTGATTAAGTGAGGATTGTAAAAACAAATTCTAGGTCGTCCCGCCTGTCTGTTTGGCTCTGGACAATGTTAGAGCAGTGATATTCAACTGAGAGGACCCTCGCCAGATATCTGCCAGGCCCCGACACGCCCACTTCTTCCTCACTGCTTCCTGTGTCGTCCAGATAGTACAATGGTGACAGATGATTGACAGGCAGATAGAGGGGGATAGTGCCTCACTTGAAACTTGGAAGTGTTTCCTCATGTCACAATGCTTTCCTGTGTGACACATTGAACAGACTGTGTGTTCATGCAGTCTGTATGTCAGCGTTTTAATATCAAGCTGTGTTACAGGCGCACCAACTGTTCGCTGTATTGTTAGAAAAATTTGTCTCAATAGTCAATAATTTATCAAATTTCAAAAAGAGCCATTTTTTGTGCTGTAAAATTTCACAAAGATCTTTCAGACAAGATCTCTTATTCATGCGAGCAAACCACTGAGAGGAAGTTACTTTCTGTAAAACACTGGATAAAAAGAATAGTTATGAAATAGGCTTATATTTGCATTGACAGTTCAGGTTGAGGACCCCCCCTTACCCCCAGATAAATTGAACAAATTCTATTTCAGATTTGATTTTCAGTCAGATGAACAACCCAGAGCAGTAGATAGAGTAGAGCCGGCAATCCCTCCTTGGTGGATGTCTTTAAAAGAGGATGGACCAGGACAGAGGCAGTAGGGAACTTTGTGTTTCTTTCCTCTAAAGCCAACAGTAAAAACTGTTTTAAAATAGTACTATAAATAACAGCTTTGGGGCATCTGTGAATTTCTCCCATGGAAAAAAAAAAAGCGAGTCAAATCTTGAGGTGGTTCCATATACCCAAAGGAAGCAATGGGAGCCATAGAAATTCTTAAGACCAGGGTCATGATTTTCCACTTAGCTGCTTGGCAATCATATCTTAAACAAGAAAAACAGTCACTGTAGCTTTTTGAAAATGTCCTGGTGATGTTGAAGACAGATCTCTCCCATCATGTGTCTCATGGTTACTTATTCCCGTTTACACCGGTCAGTTAGACAGATTTAAAAACGTACATCCGTCTGGCAGCCTCTTTGTAGATGCTCCAACAAATAAATGAGCATTATTCAACAGCTGGTCCTGACGTTTTCTTTTTAGCACAGATGACATTGATGTCTGAGTGCAACCTTCCATTCAGCCTTGCAGATTAAGTTTTGCTCTTTTCTAAAATTTGATGCCCCAAACAGCACGAAAGCATTAAATCTCTAGTAAACTAAGGGACAAATATTATACATTTTACAGCTCTAAAAATGCTGCAAACTGAAGATATAATTATGTTCTACTATAGTCTGGTTTTCATTGACTGATTACTGGAATAAAGTGAACATTTTGACATTAAGTATAAAAGGATTCAATCTCACTGATGGAGTGAGAGGGTTTAACTATTACACTGAGAGGAATGTCTGACATCTCTGCTCTGTAAACATCGTCCACACAGTCAATCTGGTTAATCTTTCACCTCTCAAGCTAAATTTGAAGTAACTAATGTCTCTACATGTGTAGCCTGCTTGTTCTGTTTGACCCTGCGCTGTTTCCGGCTTTCTGTACTAAATAGGTCAGGCTGAGAGTCACAGGAGTCATCCTAAACAGATGGGGCATGTCAGAAACTGAAAAATGTCTCTATTTGTGCCTTTGGGGAACTGAACTCTCCCGTCCAAAAGACCAGATCACAGTAAACCATAAAAACATTTCCATCCATCAGGCCAAGAGTGCTGGATGACCAATGGTTAACGTTTCAGTTTTGACTCTCGGTCCACAGAGAGCTCGGAACCAATAAAATTATTTCTCCAAGGTAAAAACCACCATGTAGTCACTGCCACAATGACCTAAATAACATCTTTGTAACTCTATTCTTGCAGCTTCCTGTCCTCTCCTCAGATCTTTCTCATTCATCTGAGTGGTGGCATAAAGACATGACTGTTCATAACTGTCAGATGGAATCGTGCAAGTGAGGTCAGCGTGAGCTGTTGCAAATGTGACTTGCATTGCTTCGCAACTTCCTCATGTCGATGAAATACTGCTTTCAATGCTCCAATACTGCGTTTACTCAAACATAGGCTACATTACAGCAGTGTAACCTTCCTCATGATTCAAACAAAAGGTCACCTAGAACCACATTTCTCAGTAACTTTACTTTTGTTTTTCTTTTATTTCAGTGAGCACACAACCACAGACTTCCTTAATTTGGGATGCCAGAGCCTGAATCGACCGTTTTAGGGCATGGCACTTCCCCATTTAATGGCCTGAGGACAGAAAACTCTCTCTTCCCTTTTGTCAGTTTAACATTGGTTCACCAATTTCCTGTAAAACTCACCCCAATAACACAAAACATTTTCTTGCTTACCACAACACAGGTGAACTGAATTGTATTTGTGCCCCACAAAGCATTAACGGTTTTTCAAGAGAATTAGTATATCTATAAATGGACAAAGAATACTCTCTGTGGTGCTAGTGTTTCAGTGTTTAAAAGTTTTACAAACAGACATTCTGAAAAGCAGAAAGTGTTTATACTTGAGGAGAAATGGCTGTGGATTGCAGCATACTGCTCAGTAGTTTATAAAATAAATACTTTTAGTATTGGTAACTGTTGCCAAAAATGGACAGTTAGATCTGGACTGTCTTCACAAGAAATACCATTCAAGAATTTCAAGACAGACATTACATGGGAATATTTCTTGATAAAATGTTTTTTATTTAACTAAACACTGTCGCTATAGCAGAGTCAGATAAAGAAAGAGAACGTGGAATCCTCCTAAAACATATATTTATTGGCATTAATTACCACTAGATTTCAATTTGAGAAGCATTTTTTACCAGATAAACACGAGAAAATATATGTACTGATTAACTTTACAGGCTTACTTGCAGTCACTTACCCATATACCTTACAACACAAGAGCAAAAAAGCACAGCATTTAGTGTTGATGTTGATGTATTACACAGATGAAGAAATGTTTCATTACACAACAGAGTGGAAGATTAACTAAAAGGTTGTGCCAAGATGTGTTAACTTTTAAACAACTATTTATTCTTTCTGTCCCGTTTCTTTAGACAGCATTAAACACCTCATGTAAAAATGTGCTGCATCTTTGTAGCTGCTGTTAATTCTTGTTTAGTTAAAGGATCCCTATTAGTAGATGCCATTGTAGTTTAAAACTAAAGTGCAGGTACTTGCCAGTACGTCCTTATGACTTTAGCAGTGTCATAAAATATCAAAATATCAGTCATATTGTACACAAAACATTTACAAATGTTTCACTGCTCACAGGGTGATCTGAAATAATTTGGGCTTATTAAAATAATGGCATTTCTACCTACAGTACAGACACTGAAATTGTTCTTTTACTATGAGACCAATGATGCCACCATGTGGTACACAAATGAATAGCAAAGTAAAAACCTTTAGAGATTATGTTCAGTGCACTTTATTTACAAAAATATTTCAGTTAAGATGCCAATTTCCATGCGCTATTTATACCACCGATTTATCCCAAAGTGCACTTGGTGAGATTACAATAGAACAGAAAGTGCTTCAGTACAAGTTAAAATGTGCCTCCGTACATGGGTTACATCAACAAGAAATATCTGATATCTTTAACGTACTATTGGGCAAATATCATATATAACACAAGGATAGGACAAAGAGCAACACTAACATTAAAATAAAAGCAAACAATCAAAATCAAACACTAATAATTCCCATCATTATTTTATTTCATATATTAAATCTATCTTTTCCTGAAAACAAATTAGCAGAAGAAAATGACACGTAAACGTCCCATATTAACCATGTTTGATTAAAAAACAGCCATTAAGAGTGTACTTTGCCTGTGGATCCACAGATTGTCAAGATTTTCATCACATCATAGACTTACAGTTTTGCCAGCAATTACTAATCCAACACAAAAGTCATTGCTTGGTTGTGTGGACGATGTTTTATCCAACAGGAATTCCCAGTGATTCGGCTGCTTCCTCTGTAATGTGGAGTGCTGCATGTTGGTCACATGGAGGGGGCACCAGTGGCTAAAATGTTGATAAAACATCATTAAAAATAGAGTTTGATTTTTACCTGCAAATAAAATGAAAGTTTCCTGGACAGTGATTAAGCACCGTTTTTCAGAGGAAACTGTCCATAAAAGAGCACTTGCTTTTTGCTCAGACACTGCTGAATCAATACAACAATCTGCGAAGGCTTGTGACATGAGCTACATGAGGTGAGATATGTATCCGAGAGAATCAGTTGAGGTCATTTTCTCACAAAGACCAATACTCACACTTAAGTTGGAAATAGCAGGGCTCGCAGTAGGGCTTCCTGTTTCGGATTCGAACCTGGACTCCAGTCTCAGTTCCTCCGAGATGTCGGTGGCAGCCCACACACTGAGAGGAGGAGGGAGAAGTGAGAAAGGACTATTTAAGAGAGATCCAGCTGACCTGTAACGTGGGCCTTTTGTGTCTAAACCACCAGATTGTCCGCCACCCAAGCACAGAACAACTAAGCTTTGTATTTGCATAAAAACACATATTATATATAAATATTCTATGAGTGCTATGTGCGTCTGTAACTCATATGGAGCAGAGAGTTGCACAAGTGAATCGACTTTTACATCTACATGCTAAATAACCTGGGTCAACTAAATCTGGGGGTCCTCTGCCAGTGAGATTTTCACAATAAGGATCTAAAAGCGAAGCAGGACAGCGGGGCTGGCTTCTTCTACTCAACCAATCATATGCAGAAAACTAGAGACCGATAGAGAAAAAACACACAGGACTACCACACCAGACATGACCGCCAGGCCAGATGCCTTACACAGACTAGGAAACAGGCTGGTTAGGAAAGATAGAAGCATAGAAAGGTGGCAGAAAAGCTCCTGCTAGCAGGTAAAGCTGATGTGATTGTGAAGTAGACTACGGATATGACACTCCTGCTGACCTTACTAAAAGGTGTGGTCACATTAGTCTCCCGTCTAATTACATTTTCAAATGAAATACGCACTAAAAAAAATGATGTCGCAGGTAATGCATATTGGGCAGAAAGATCATGGTGTAAGCAGTCTCTAGTCAAGTTTCCAGCCAAATGTAACGCAAAGTTTAAATGAATTTCAAGAAAACTGAATGCAAATGAATGCATGTTTCCACTCACTACTGTTTGATTTATTTATTTATTTATGTATCGCCGCCAATTCGCCAGTCTGGTGCCATTAAACCATTGCAGAAGAAGACAGCCTAACGAGATGAGGTAATTAAAAAGAGCATTATGTGGAAAACATGATGGAAATATGGTTAATTTGTTTCATGTATTTCTCTATTATTGTGTATGTCTATACAGTATCTATTTATTTTTGTTTTACATTATATTAATTATATTTTGTTTCATTTTTTACGCACAAAATTAAAATGTTAAACCCTAAAAACAGGAGGACGGAAGCGCACTTTACGTGGTTTTGAGCCTGGTAGTGTAATATTGTACAAAACAAGGTGACGGTACACTACAAGAACACTGACTTTGCCTTTTCAAAACACAACTTATCGCTGTTTTTATTGGCACATCCATGTAAACTCACAGATCAAAGTTGAACTCGAGAGACTGACGGTGCTCGTACCAAAACAGGTACTGCTTCCATAGAAGTGAATGAGAGGTGAAGTAATCGCAGGGATTGAAGCTACTGTGACCGCACCTTAACCCAGTCATGACCTCTCACCTGGAAACAGGCGAGGTGGAAGCAGAGACTAAGGGTCTCTATGACCATGGCTGCCCCACTACCCAGGACACGCTCACACACACAGCAAGTCCTCCTGCCACTGATCATCCTGGGGCAGCACATGTTAACAGTGTGAGGCCAAAATGTATCACAAGACAAAGGAAATAACACACTACAACATGCACGAGAGAGACATTCTCTGTATTCGCATGATTTACCTGCCATGATGAAAGGAGTCCATGGATGCATTTCTCTGGGATAATATTGCGCCAGTGCTGTAGCGGGAGGAGGAGTTCCTACTCGGAGCACAGTAACCTGCGGCAGCCGAGTGTGGACGAGGGTAACTGAATGTAGCAGTCGAGAGAGGGGACTGACGCAAAGTATCCAGGTTGTCCAGAGACTCATGCCTGCAGAGATGACGTCACAGTACAGATGGTAGTAAGGGGGTAAAAGGAAAAGACAGGGAAGAAATGTCATAACCACAGTTTGTGAAACAAATAGCTGCCTAAAAAGGTGCAGCAGAGTCGCACTTGGTACAAATACACCCACCTCTTCAGAGGAACCCCAACATATATTGGTTCCTTGTAAAAGCTGCTGCTGCGCTGACGTATCCAGCTGTTGTCGGTCAGAAGTTGAGTCCTTTTCTTCATCTCCTCCAAAATCTGCTGCCTTTCGTGCTCAACCTTAGACGCAGATTGTCCTTTGCTTTTCCTCTCATCACCTGAACCAATCAAAGTTTGGGGGGGTTAGCCCAGCACATCACCACAACAGAGGGGAGTATTATAACGAAGAGGGTAGACTAACCTCTTATCTGTTTGTGAGGGCCAGCTAATGCTGGGGTAGACAAGGACTTTGCCCTATGGGAGGAACAAAAAAAGACAGTCGACATTATTCTACAAAAAAGGGCTCATGTCTAATAAGGATCTTTGAGAAAAATAAGGCTTTTAGGGTGTGCACCAAACTGGACTGCATGCTGATGTTGGCGTCAAGGTGGCTTATCCATTCACAACAGTAGTTGACTATTTTTGTTAGGTGGCCATTATTTACAAATCACTTGCTTCATATTTTAGTTATTTTATAACAAAGAATACTGTGCTATTTGCAGACATACTACACTAGGACCTTTATGCCCAAAGCTAAATATTAAGAACTATATACAGTAACCAAGTCATACTGAGTGTTTGAAAATAAAGGGAAACTGAGCTAGTCTTGTTCTGACCTGTGTGCAGGAGACAGCTGAGCAAAGCCACAGGACTCCTCAGCCCTGAGGTACAGCATGAATAGTGTGAAGGCCCAGCAAAAGCAGCAGGAAGCACAGCAGATTCAGCAGCAGTGTAGAAAAAAAATCATGACGAGTCAAAAAAAAGTCATGTTTAAAGAATTTGCGAAATAAAACGTCTCAAACCTTACATTCAATAGTAAGCACAATGATCGTACCATATGTAACACTGTTAGACTCAGCAAAGATGGAAAAGTTGACAATAACATTTATTTACCAGGTTTGTTCAGTAAACTTGTCCTTCAGCTTATCTCTGTCAGGGCTCTGCTCTTCTTCTCTGCTTCTCAATCCATTCACATGGAGCTGGGTGCTGGCAGGGCTCTCCCCACCATTGGTCACCTCAAAGGTGTTCTGCTTCCAATAAATGCAAAAATGAGAAAAGAAATTTAATTCTATAGAAAGAAATCTGAAACACTGAAATTTAATGTGGGCCAGGAAACAGCCAGAAAATGTGCATCTAATTGGCTGTAAAGGTGAGGGTAGCAGGTTGCACTTGTTCCTGGCAGCATGGTAATGAAAATGTTAATCAAGTACAACAAAGTTCTGTCAATCAGGGGCCAAATTTGAGGAGCTCTTTTTATAAAGGTGACTTTATAGAAGAAAATCTGATATAATCATTTTTTTATGATCATTCAGTTATTATTAAAAAAGGCTCTGAACGCCATTCAACATTACCCCTGACTTCCTGCATGACTCCCCCACCATTGCATCTTGTTGAGCCCTCTGCCACTCTGCCTCCAGCCTCTCCTGGTCACGCTGGTATTGCTCCTGAAAAACAAAGACAGGCACACACACAAACATGTTGCTTTAAACTTTGATGAAGAGTAACAAGGAATGTTTACCTCCTTAGTTCTGTGTTGGGAAAATAATCTTCACCTGTAGGAGGCGCTCCTGTTCTTCCTGCCACTTCTCCTGACGCCTTCGATCCTCCTCACGGTCCCACGACCAGCTGGATGAGGAGGGGCTGAGGGATGGCACCTGGAGCTGGTGATGCACAAACAGACTGTAGGCTGAAACATGATCACAGTGCAGTATCTCTCACACACTCACACACACACACTCTCACACACACCTTGTGTTTGAACATGCATACAAACATCCTTTGATCAAGTGGTTACTTACATCAGATATTGCAGATTCTGAACCTCCTGTGTGAGAAAATAATGGGTCAGCAAAGATCTCCTTAAGATGATCAGGTTGTGTGTAATATCATATTAGGTCACACATACACCACACAAAGGCTGGGGACACGTTAGAAGATTGAATCCAAAGCATTTTAAAAATACACCACATCACACACGACCGATGATTTTTGTGCATCTTTCCCTGGTTTCACACTAGATAACTTTGTTTGTCCGTCTGACCTCTGGAAAACATTTTTCAGCATCTTACTACGGAGCACAAAAACCTTTGGTGTAGCTGTAGCCAGAAATAGTATCAACACAAACTCAGTTTGCACTGACTCCACCGCTGGAGGTTAGCAGCAGGCCACTGTAACAACACTAGTATACAGCCCTGCTAGAGTCACTAGTAGCTACAAACATGTTGGACAAAATGAATGCAATTCTGCTAATGTATCCCCAGCATAAAGATACCGCACGTAAATACTGAAAAAGAAACAGTTGAGCAAAGAGTTAAGCATGCCAAAGTAAAAAGAAAAGAAAAAAGACGCGTATCCACATGCTGTATGACCACACAAATCTGCTTTGTTCATTTGTTGATGATGCTCCACTGCAACTGATTTTAGACGCTAGCATGTTGCTCAGAGTAGAATTAAAAAAAAAAAAACACCACACACAGTGCAAACATTTACCACACAAGTAAACCCATGAGCTGAATCTTGCAGAGCCTGAAGAGAGAAGCCATTGTGGAAGAACACGCATCAGATTCATTAACAACCACAAAGGACAGCATTACAAATCACTTACATTAGAATCAAGTGATCAATAAGTAAAAGAAGCATCTGTTGCACACCGCACACGGTACATTATGGACATGATCAGTGCTGTCAGCTCTGTGGTTGCAAGGTAAAGCTGTGCCAAGACAAGCACTTTTTTGCCCGGCAGTTTGCAAAAAACATTAATGGTTAACATTCATTTATAGAAATGCTACATCTTTAATAGTTGTTAGTTAGTTTATAGATAGGCTGCTTTGATACTGTTAAAAGTGCTAGACAGATGTTAATATGGTGGTACTAAATAAAACTTCTCATTTAAATCACTGATTAGCTCCACTGACTCCTTTTAATTAGCAGCCCCTTCTTAAAAAAACTACTGAAAATGTGCATTTTATTTGCTTTTAATGAATACCCAACAATTAACCAAGCCAAGCGCCAGCCACCAAAGCTGCTACACGGGTCTAAATTCAAACTGGAATTTTACCTTTGTGTTTGAAAAATTCTGTCCTCCTTGTCTGATTTTTCCTAGTAATATCATTAAAATCTACATGAAGAGGAAGGGCGGATAATGTGAGAAATTACATGTTATGATTTGTAAAGTTATTGCTATTACACACTCCATGCCTGTTATTACCTTTACTTTTGGCTGTCCTGTGGTTGTCAGCAAGCTCTCCATGCATGACTTTACCTTGTAAAACCTGGGCAGGTGAGAGAACACCAAGATTCACCTGATGAACACCACTAATTAAGCTGCACTCTCAGAGGAAGCTCTCTGCATTCATTTTTGAATTCAAGTGATTGCTGGCTAAAACATTGCTCACATTGTCTGTCTGCCCATTGAATTTGGACACTTTCCTGACTGTGGTTTCTGTAGAGGCACCACTGTTGGCATGGTGATCAGGGCAACCTATCAGAATGGGCGCTGCAGCAGTCAGATTGAGGGTCATCCTGCTCTGGCCTGGCTGGTTGTGATGACTCCCCTCAGTGGTGCTCCAATCTAATGAAAATAACCAGCCATCAAAAAAAACTAGGGCCACACTGTAAACCAACGTTTGAGACCACTGGTTAGAAGTTAGGAGGTTAAATAATTTCAGGAGGTGGGACAAGAAATGTCTCTTTTTTGGCTCATTATATTACCCTTGTTGCCATAGCGCCGAATGTCCATGGTCAGACTGCCAGTTTGCAGGGAAGATGACATTTTATCCTTCCACTGATTGTAGTTCATGTGTGCCACCGCAACTCCATTAATAGCCACAATCTCATCGTCCACACACAGCTGGCAAAGTTCCGCTGGACTGCCTGAGGAGGGATGGACAGGCATCAGGAAAATGAAAAGTGAGAACTGGGACAGCAAAAAAAAAAGGTATCAGCTCCAGAAATGATTTGTTTAGCACAAACTGAGAAACAAACTGCAGTATTGAGGATGAGGTTGCTGTTCAGAGTTGAAAAGTAGGCCAGTAAGCCAAAACTACATAGCAGCGAGTAAGTGACACCTCCTCTCACATCTTATTAAATATTCAAGGTTGAGTTTTAAGTAGTTTTAAGCATGTATAGTGAATGCACACAAAAGAAACAGTTCACACGTACCATCACTATAATCTGTTTGGATAATCAAAATCTATAAAAGGACATTTCTCTTTCTGAAAGCATAAAAAAAGTAACTTTTTGCTCATTTCCAGCCACATAAGAAGCTGCTTCGTCTTTGCTCTCATGAACATAATTTTTTTGTGTTTCGGTCTGTCTGTGTTGATGCTGGAACAAACTTCCTCTTGGAGAAGCAAAAACACACTAAACATTGTGAGCACAACGTAGCATTGCCATCCCTGTCACTAAAATGTCCTTGTTTCACAACACAAGGTTCAAGGAAAAAATGAATTCTAAATAGTATGTGCCATAAATGTGATGTTAGAAATCCAGAGTTAAATATAGCTGAATAAAGTCTTACCAGGTTGAATGGATTTGACTCTCGCCCCTGTGGAGTCCCAATGAGTCTGGAAACCAAAGTCTGGTCTGCTGTTGGGTTTAAGAGTAAGGCTCACTCTCATGTCACTGTGATCCACCTGAAACACACACACAAGCACACGTAAAAGGTGACACCCTGTGATCCAATGTCCTGTGCTTCCTGCTGGAAATTAGATACTTCAGAGGCCTGCGAAACAAATATAGTAAGAGATACAGAAGGACTAGTTTATTGTGTAATATACAGAGCAATCATCACAGCAGCCCTGCAACACATGCCATCTTTGTGAAGTTTATATATTCAGGTTTTGTTGTCAGAAATGCTGATTTAATGCCATTGTAAAGTTTGTGGCTGTAGTTAATAGTGGCACAGCATTACTTTGGAAGGCGTTTTCTTCAAACCCCATTTACTCAAATAAGGAGGGCAGAATATCAAACATAGCATAAAAGACTGAACATTATTAGCTTCAAAAAGAGAACTCTGTGTATTTGCACATATAAGGTGGTTTAGGGCCATACTGTTTAAAGGCCCTGCACACCCACACAGGTGTTTCCATTTACTCTGCTGATTAGATTGATTAGGTTGAAGTTGGGCTGAGCTATGGACAATGAGGGAAATGTCAATAGACCTTTTCCATGGCAGACGTTTGGAAAAGCAGAGGTGAAACATGACAGTGAGCCAGCATGCACAATACAAGGACCCTGGAACTAGCTCACCTAAATAGAATACAATTGTTTTAAAATGTTATCAATTACTCTGTTGTTTTTCCTGCCATGACAAGCCAAAATGTCTGCTGTGAAAAAGGTCAAACCAACAGTCCTGAGAGAAGGTCTGATTAGTCAAGATAAGTGAAAACCCTTGTGTGGGTGAAAGAAGAGTGTGCATGTTCACCACATTATTTTCCAGCCCAAAATATTAATGTTTTGGTCTACACTACCATCTACTCATTTCATGAATAGAAAGCTATTTTAATAAGAGCAATCACTAATTACAACTTGGTATTTTCAAATACAAAATGGCAGGCAATTTTGTCTTTCTTAGTCAAAATTCTAGATAGCTCTTTCTCCTCTGCATGCCTCTCATGTCTGATCACGACATCTCAAGCAGCGGAAACCATGAGTGGCATTTATTTGCCTATATTTCTTTACAATTGGTTATTTTGATCAGTCACTTATTAAGTCACAACAAATATCAGCAGATATTGATCAGCGCCTGATCACTGCACCAAGTAAAATAGCTTATAACTACACTGAAAAGTGATTATTTTTCCACCCAGTTGCCTTTGTTCTTTGAAGACACCTTTGGCTTATGTTGTTTTTCTATTGATCGACGGGCACCGTCACTGACTAATAAATGAAATTGATTTGAATCCCTGATTAGAAGTGTACAGTTTGATCAACATAATTCAATCCTAGATCCAAACATTACAACTTTCTAAGATGTTCACAGTTTTATAAGTGATCATCTTAAGTGCATATACATAAAGTACAAATGTGTGCTGAAAAATAAAACATACCTTAGGGGGGTCAATGCTGGCATTAGAGGGGAGAGTTGAGCTTTTATTGTGGTGGGCTGGCAGGTTTGAGTAAGGCTGCTGGGTTTGGGTGTAGGGCTGATGGTGATAACCATTGGTCTGGAAAGAGGTCTGGCTGGAAAGAGTAGCTTTCACCTCCTCCCCCTGTTCTGTACCATTCTGCTTCGCCTGGTTAGCTTTCTTCTGTCCGATTGAAGCCTGGTACGGACCCTTCAGATGGGCAGTCGCAGTCTGTCTTTTGAGCGAAGATTCGGGGGGTGGAGAAAGAGATTCCTCTTTCTCACTTTTCAACAGCACACCCTGGTTGTTGTCTACCTGGAGATGAACAAAAACAAGATGTGCCAATTGAAGGACAGTACAGATACATTTGATCGCACCATTTACTCTGCAGCATGTGTGACTGTACTGACAGTTCTGGTGCAGAATGTCTACAGCCAACCGACATATGTGAAAATAACATGTAATCTTGCAGTGAGTTGACACTGCTCACAATGGTGCTGCAGCATTTCTATTATTAATGAGGAGGGCGATCCAAGTAAACAAAAAGGTAACACAAGCTCACTCACATATAGTACACAAACACAGGAAATACTCTCATCACATTAACTAGTTTGAGTCTATTTGGACGACTAAACAAGTCTCTTTACACCCTCCTGAGCACTAACTTTCCATTGAGCCAAAATTATAACCGTCCAGACTGTAAAATAAAACCGGCAGGTCTGTCTACTTTAAAAGCTCCTCGGCTTTTGGAACACATAGACCCATCTACTGTTTATCTCTGTCCTAACATCATATCCATCACTGTAATCACCAGCATTTTGAGAGCGTCTTGATATCAGAACTGGACACATTTCAAGTTGCAACAGGATGTAAAGCCTGAATGAATCATGGGGATGGGCTGTTGAAAAGTGGCCTTGTTGGTAATATAAAAACTCATTAGACAGAGTGATCCAGTTTTATCTGTGGGCGGTAGAGAAGGAGGGTGGTAGGTTATAAAAAATGGTTGACAAGACTGGGTAAATGTTTTATGTATGCCAAGTTATTAGCCACTAAAACAGCAATGTAATGGTGATATTTTATATTTTTCTTATGATCAACAAATCTCATTTAACGAACAATACAGACCTCCATTGTTGTCCAAAAACTATTAAAAGCAACAATAATTCACACTGTTGCAGTGGGTGACATGTTCCTCCCTTTGTTATGATGATTATTGGCATTGTATTTTATTTTGAGTAAGCATTTGAGCAGAGTTTGCTAAAAACTACTACTATCAAAATCATGTCTTTGTGACCCGTTTTTGAAGAATTTTGGTCTTTTCATGGAATTTAGACTTGTTCTTTAAGTCGATGCCATGACAGGAAACAACACCTACTTTTTCCAATTAATGGTCACTGTGTGGAGACCATTTGGTTGAACTCCAATACATTCAAAGAGTAACAGTGCTATAGCGGTGATGACCAGTGAACTCACATTGCAGAGTCTCGGCAGTGAGGACACCCTGGACTGCTTGCTCCCAAAGGGTCTGGCTGTGATGGCAGCAGAGAGACGGGATGAGCCCTCTGATCTCCGGTAACCACGAGGAAGGCTGGCTGAGCCAGACCACGACCCAGTTCTGGACAAGTACTTGTAGACGCCTGCAGCCTGCTGGCCCCTGCCTTGCTCCACAGTTGGTTTCCAAGATGTCTTCTGGCTCTCTTCCTGGGACTTGTGGTTCTGGTGGTTCTCCAGAGCATCAACTCCTGCCTGATTAACTGCATCAGGGCAAAAAGTTGGAACTTTGTTTGGCTGTATAGTTGTGATCAGAGTGGAGATTTGGTTTGTAAAAACATTTTCTGGCTGGGCCAGCTCAGATTTGGGCTTGAAAGGAGCCGGGCTGCCCTGGGCTTTGACTTGGGTCTGGGAGCTGAAAGGGCAGTCCAGAGAAGGTGTGGTAACTCCTGCTCCATCTGAAGCCAGGGAGGCAAAGTGGGTCTCCTCTCCCAAGATGTTCCCATCAGATGCAGGCATGGCTCCAACTGAAGATGCCTGAGAAGAAATAAGTCAACGTTGGCTAGACATTTGTCATGTAACGATGTAAAATAAATCTAATATGTCATGTTAAACACCTTGACTCGCACAACTGCACCTGTACCTGAGGAGTCTTTTCTATTATCATTCATGTAGGCATTTTCACCACAAGTATACTAAAGTAAACACAGCCAGGGACTTTCATTAAGGCCAGGGAGGTAAAACAGAACATAACTTACCTGAGCGAGGGCTGAGTTATGGGGGCTAAGTGGAGCCTTGGGGCTGAAAGGTGTCTCAGTGGCGTAGCTGCGGGCCAGCAGAGCTCGAGTACGTGGCCGGAGATCAGAGCTCGATGATTTCGATGGAGGAGTGGTGGAGTAAGGACGGGGTGCAGGGTTATGCCTGCGTGGTGACTGCTGGTCTCTGGGGGATTGGCATGTAAGGGAAGAGGAGCCAATGTAATAAAAGGAAGCAAAAAAGATGGGGGGAGGATGTGTGTCATATTACATGTGTTCACTGTGGCATACTGAACAGTTATCAAGCTAAGTGCAGCTTTTCATACACACTTTAAATCAATTCTTTGGGAGTGTGAGATTTTCCATTACATTTGTAGCAGGTTGTACCTCTTTAGCAGTCCGCCTGCTTCATTCTTCTCAAAGTTAGTGACAGCACCGTTGATCATCTGGGTAATGACATGCTCTCTGTCTTGCGACTTCCTGCGGAGGTCAGACTTAGTGCTCCTGCGACGGTTCTTCCACTTTGTCAAGTCCTGAAACAAATGCATAAGCCAATAACACTGTTGCTTATATGCACAATGAAATGTTGTTATCAATATTTTAAGGCTGAAAACAAATTTTCTTTTGACTTATTTCACTCCAGAAAACTTGAGTTCATTCTTTAGTAGATGACAAAACAATCTAGAATTTAAAAGAAGGGCATGACCATATTCAGATGCAGTACTGCCAATTCTCACCTCAAGGTTAATTCAGTTGCTGTTCTGGAGCTTTCGATCATATCACACAATCTTCATCAGCAGATGAAGTTCGCCAAGTTGTTATGGAATTGTAGATGGTCAAATTTCCCCTTTTCTGAGAACTTTCAGGACCACTTAAACTGTAAAAGGACTGCTATATCAAGGTAAAGAATAAACTTTAAATCCCAACTTTTAAATCAACATGGAAGAGAAGTCCTGAAAGTGCATCTACAGTTCCATGACAGCTGGGCAAACTTCATCTGCTGAAGACCGTAAGGAGCTTTGGAGCATATCACACTAACAGCTACTAAAGAGACCCTGTAGTGAGATTGTTACATCAACATCTTTTTGTTGTAAGCTTTTTCAAGACTTACATCCTGCCACTGAGCTTCACTGTCCTTGGCAGCAATGCTACACTTGCGTTTGTTTACTTGATTCCACTCCGGTACCATGCCAGCGTCCTGCCCCACATCATAAATGGTGTTCCCATCAGGAACTTTACGCACAGGGTATACCATCGGGATGTCACTGAGTGATTTGCTCCTGGTTCAGAAAGACAAAGAGGCAAAACATGGAAATAAATAATGGATTTACAGAGCAAACAAAGATGTTATTTAAAAAACACTGCAGTTTCATGAAAGTGTCACTTTAGAACACTATGTAGCAGAACAAGCATGATGAACAGTGGTATTGCAATGCAGCGCACACAAACATGCCACACACACACACACAGTACATGACGGGCCAGTATGCCACAGTATTAACAGCTGCAACACGGCACATTCTGCATCCAAACAACAGAATCCTTAACCAAGTGCGAGCAGGAGAATAGCATGCAAGTCAAGTAACGCAGCAGCACAAATGGCAACAGATGTTGCTGTCTGGATAACACAACAGCCGTGACTTGTAGCAAGTAATGGCAGTGCTGCGGGCAACAGAGAATGTCAGATGTGACATTCAAATAACTTACAGCAGCATTTAGCAGGTGGTATATCAAACCTATGACATAATTTGATGGGAGGAACCAAGACCGTGATTACAAACGATGCTGTAGTTTGTCATAAATTCTACTGTCAAGTCTCTGCCCAGAAAATTAACTGTGGGAGGTATACCAAGTGTTCCATCTTTATGAAAAGGCAAATTATGTCTGCAGCATAATTTCCTTTGTAGGTAAGCTAAATACAAACAAAATCCGGCCCAGCTGAAGCAGCAACACAGCAATCATAGCCAGAGCAGTCTCCTTTGCTCTGATTTTATGCCCAAAACTTCAGGACTTACCAAATCCAGCCAGGGTTGACCTGAACAGGTTTCTCAGGTCTGACCTGGATTTGATATGCTCTACAGAACCAAAGAAACAGACATGAAGACTGATGAACGCAATTATACGTCTAAATATTTTTTTTAAAAAAGGCACCTGGTTTGACAAAAGGAACTAACAGCATAGTAACAAACGATGACCAGGTATACATTACTTACAAAAGAGGCAATGTTATTTGATAGATACATATGGCTGCAGTGCCACCACTGTAATGCAAACCTACAACACACACAAACACTCAGAAGACCTTGGCAGACAAGAGTGTATTCAATGCACAAATGCTGCACAATATTTTAGTCACTTTTATTGACCCATTATGAAACCATTTGTCTAAACCAAAGCCACATTCACACACAAAGTAAACTGGATAACATTAGTGCTGGCAGAAAAGGTGTTATAAATAACATGTTTCTGTTATGGCTAACAAAGTATGACAACACATGAGTCATCTGTTTAACCATTATGAACTAATGAGTCACTCAGCATGGTGCTGTTAAAAAGTCCTCACATCGTCAGCGCTATGAAAAGGTGCCAGAGTAAATGCCAGATAATACAACATGCGGTATTTTCGAAAACTTTAAATCAGTAATTGTACAAATTCAAAGCACATTCAATTTACCTGACAACTTCATAAAACATCCATTTGATAAACAGAGCAAATTTTGCATATCTTTACCACAATTATGTAGTTTGGTGATGGATTAGAGATTTGCAAATGCAAAAACAACAGGTGCACTTTGCCACTGTGGTACACAACGAGATAATGAGTGGATAATGAGAGGATGGTGTGTTAGAGCTTGTGTCAACTGTCAACAGTCTGAACAGTGTGTACGGTGTGTGTGTTAGGTATGGATATTCAGAACAGGAGTTAATGTTCAGGCTTGGGGAGAGTTGCTTAGAGATTCTTTTGAGGCTCTCCAGATGTGGCGGAGATGCTTTGTGGAGTAGCAGATGTCACAAGCCAGGAAATGAAGTCAAACTCTTCCTCAGTAGAATCCAAAGCTTTATGGCTACAGTCAAAGAAAAGAAAAGAAACAGATGCATGAAATGACAACATGATTAACAGTAGATAAAATAACACAGGAAGTCTTTTAAGGAAAAGAAATAAGACAACAACTTGCAAGATGTTTGGTTCAGCCGTTTTAAGTTAAGTCATCTTTCTTGCAAACTTGCACTAGCTATTTCTCTGTGCCTAGCAAACTAGGATTTAGTTTGCTGGAGTAGTTAAGCTGGGTTTATAAACTACTATTGAACGCTATAGCATAAAGCAATCAACAGAAGACATTTAAGCACATGCCATCATGTTACACTGCAGGTTATTTTAGCACCACACACAAAAAGGTTCATATTAGATTTCACCAAAGGAGGCGCAGTAAGTCAGACTCCAGCCTGCAAACTCAGCCATGTGTTGTTTTTTGCTTCTTTAATGTTACCGAGATGGCTTGCTGTTCAAGCAATGCGTCAACAACTTTGCACATCAAGCATATAGCAAAGTACAAAAATGCATCCTCAGCTTTGCTTGTATCAGTTTTGAGTAAATCTTCCACTGGCTTGCATCATAGAGCAGTAAAAAACAACCAACAGACCTTAAGCCCTGTATTTTACGATACCAGGGTCTTCTCTGGGAGCCAAGGTAAATCGTGCGCACGCGGACCTCCTCTTCAGGTGTCCAATATTGGGGTAAGAAGCGGCCGTAGTTGGAGTTGGTAGATGTCTGATGACGGGTCTGCTGCACTCGCCGGAAATACAAGTCATCTAGGACAGGGTCTGCCTCAGTATAATCGTCTTCTGAGTCTTCCTCACACAGAGCTCGCAGGAAAAGCTCTTCATCGATGGCACGCTCAGTGGGAGACACAGTGAGGTGTGGTTGAGGAGAGAAAGGGGCATCTTCAATGCTGCAGCAAAGAGTGGTACACCCGCGTCTATGGTTTATTCACAGCTGATGGTGACGCTTTGGATAAAATAGTTACACCAAGTATCTTAGAAATGATCTGACCGCACAAAGCTGCACCAAAATGTTAAGAAGGCAGAAGTGTGACTGATGATTGCATGGAGGCAAATTCACAGGTATTTGAGGACAAGGTTAGTGTTACACAACGCTTTTCAATTTCCAAGCAGTGGAGTAGTAGGTAGAGTGGTAGTGCTCTGCTTGGCTCCGTTATTACTCTGACATCCACTCAGCTCCATGCTGAACTGGCTAGTAGGATGAGAACAGAGCTTACTGCCAACACCTTGGCCAGCCAAATCAAAAATTGTATATCTTCATCCACTTCTGAAAAAAGTTCCTGTTATTTGTTGAGCACTTTGGCCAGTTGAAGTACTGCTGTCATGTGGGAGATGCTGGCCAAACTGACCCTCCTGGTGATCTGCCACCGAGTGTAGTGCTCACCCTGACATAGTCTTCAGAGTTATGTTGTGATTGTTGTTTTAAAAAAAATATATCTCCTTGAAGTAAAGGAAATTTCATGTTAACTTCTTAGTCCAAATGTTCACTACAAAAGGGTACTTAAGTGCTAAAAACGTATCAGACATCAGCCACTTGGTCTAGATTGACAAAGTAGTTCTGATGTAATTCTAGCAGGATAGAAATAATAAAAGGATAAATTCCATAAAAATATGAACAATTATTACTCAGTGTGTGTTGTTTGAAAGTGAATTTGTCTACTTCTGACGGCTGTGTTCATGAATACATGCCTGTCAACACCAAGATCATTGATTTTGGGCTTAGTGTGAAGAAAAAAGAAACTCCAAACTGACAGATAGCAGATCAGTCCTTAACAGAACTGTGAAATTTGCTACAAAATGAGTTTCAACCAAAAACAATCCATGTCATTATACTAATGATAGATATTTAACCCACTTCTCTCCTTTTTTTTGCCACATACAATATTAGTAAGACAGCTGTTTCCCTTTTAATGTATGTTACTATTGTCAGAATTCCACTGACTGGACTAATAAGAATGAAATTCCATTCTAGGGTATGTTTAAGTTGTTCGTATGCATATATGCGCAAATTCAAACAAGAACAGAGAGAAAAATGTTAACTCGACTGAAGAATTGAACGTTCAAAGAAAAATAAAATCGACTGCAGACAGTCCTTTAGGGAATGAGTGAGTTAGTCGCAGCGAGTGAACTTTCTGTGTACAGAAGCCGAAACATTTGCAGTACCTGGCGAGTGGACTAGTGCAGTCCCTTCCATTCTCCTCCCGTCCTTGTTTCCTCCGTAGGAGTGGCGGCGGGATATAACCTTTGTTTCGCTGGGTTGAGGTCTGTGTGGTCTCCATCTTGAACACCTGCTCAGCTTCTGCGTCACTTCCACAGCCTTCAGACCGCACAAACACGTGGAAAATGAGCAACAGAAAAGACAAAAGTTTAGAGAACAAGTAGGGGAAACATAAGCTAAAAGCCAAGAGCCAAGAATGCATTACGGTTAAAATACAAGTCTAAATATCGGAACAAACGGTGAAGAACCTTTATAGGGTGACTGAGTCTTCAAACAGCCAAGCCTCTAAAGAGTACAGTGCCAAGTATTTTACCCTCTCTCATCGCACACACTTTTATCACCACAGTGTGGAACTTGCCACAATCTATCACTGACGTGCACTGAGACCAAGCACGGCAGACTGCAGACAAATTACACATTGTGTATGAGGATCAGCAGCTTTCACAATGTTGTTGATCCAACAAAATTAGG
Organism: Enoplosus armatus; assembly: GCF_043641665.1. Lineage (NCBI taxonomy): Eukaryota > Metazoa > Chordata > Actinopteri > Centrarchiformes > Enoplosidae > Enoplosus > Enoplosus armatus. The sequence goes on along the minus strand of NC_092180.1, from coordinate 11,353,255 downwards.
CTGATCAAGCGTAACGACATGGTTGCATATGGAGTCGCAAATTTATGAGTTTTTTTTAATTACATCTCCATTTTGGCATGCTCTTTTGCAGATTGACTGTAGCAGGCAGATCTTCTCAGGAAAAAAATGTTTGTGGATAGGAAGTGATGTCTGCCACCATAGCAAAAGCTGCAACAGCAGTTTGTATGGAATCAATATGAGCAGGGTTAGTTTGCACAAAGAAAAGAGCCATAACAGAAACTCTTACTGCATCCAAATGAAGTTCAAAGCAAAACGAAAAAGATGTCACTTTTGACTTACCAAGTGATTTCAGCAAATTGTAGTGCATAAACTTTAACGCCACACCCAAACAAAAAGGAATTCACACTTCGGGCGTTGTGGTGTGCACATATTATTGACTAGAAGGAGATTGTACCGTACCTTCACTGTTTGGGCGGAGGGCTCGTGAGTCCAGAGAGTTGATGCTATCCACAGAATTCGCCAGCTTATAGCTCGGTCTCATGTGCCGACATTCCTCCCTCTCTGGGTACCAGCACTCCCTGTACCCGCTGTCTTTCACAAACGCATTACTGCCCTCATCCAGAGCCTGGATTTAGAAGGCAGGGTTAATGTAGATTAAAAGAAATAAATAAAAGGGCAACAACTGTGTTAAAAGCCTAGATGAGCAGCTTACCTTGGACAAGGCCAAACCCAACAACCCTTCAAAGGCCTTGAAGATAAGTGGAGGACCAGTGTAGAATGCGTCTAGGTGAGCCTTGCGACCCAACCAGTAGATTGTGATCAGAACCTGAGAAAGAGTGGACAAAGACATGTATGGAGTACACAAATCCAACCACACACACAGACCACTTCTCTCTCCTTCCCTGCTGAAAAGGAGTGCAAGTGTAGGGTTTCCTATAAATTCAATTTATACATTTCTTTATTTAAATCTGGCAGATTAGGATTGGCACCAGGATAGGTAAGGCCATCATAAACAAAAAAAAAGGCTTTAATTCATGTAGTAAAAATATATCACCTAACAAATCAATGAAAAGTTACAATGACTTGCCAAACTAAAAACAGGAGAAAACAAGGTTAACCTCACTGGCAGCCCTCCCTACCACTCTAACAAAGTGGCCATCAGCAATTTAGAAAGACTAGCATCTTCCTAGTGAAACGCTGCAGAGTGGGACCCTGTCATTTTGCAGCCCCCCTTCTCTCATAGCAGAGAATTGACAATCAATCTGTGCCTGGCAACATTACGTTTTCAGTTGAACCAAGGAGAAGGATATGCTGTGAAATAAAACACTGAGTAGTACTGCATTCAGAAAACTTTTAGAAATTTGTTCTCTGAAGACAAGATAAAAAAACACAGACGTTGTTAAAAGGATGTGTATAGTCTCGCATTAACACAACTAGGAGTCTCCTGCCATGCCAACGGCTCTGTAAGGCTAGAATTACGCACAGCAGTGCTTGAAATTAAATGCTAATGTCAGCTTGCAAACAATGACAATGCTAACATGATGATGTTAAGCAGGTATAATGTTGACCATCTTAGTTTAATGTGTTGACATGCTAACATTTGCTAATTAGCACTAAACACAAGCTGAGGTTGATGGGAATGTCATTTGTTCTACCAGCATTTGGTAATTTGGTGTTGGACAAATTACAGTTTCGACCTGATGATGGAGTGAGATAAAAAGTCAAGGAATGAACAAATTCGTTAGGATTCATTCTCTGGAAATCATGAATGCCTACACCAAGTTTTGTGCCAATCCATCCAATCATTTTTGAAATATTTCCGTCTGGGAAAAAAGGTGACATTGCCATCCCTATAGAGACATGCTGCTAGCCTGGCTAAAAATGTTGGAAAATTAGTCTTCCCAAAAACACAAATACAGAATTTGTTTTTCCCTTCTATACTGCAGTATATGATGCTCTTTGCTCATAGCATCAGCCATAGGAAATACTGGTGAGGCGAGGCATGTGGCCTTTACGAGACAGCTTAAAACACTGGTACCAAATACTTTTGACCGTCGAACACCTGACCCTTAGTAAAGACAGTGAGTCCTCTGAAATACAGGCCCTCTTCCTGGCATTTAGTTGTGTTTAATTATTTCAGCAAGCAAAGCGTTTTGGACACAATGTATTTCTCATTTGCCTTGAGGCGAGGGGATATTTCTTTGATGGACTGCTTTTCTCCCTTGCAGAGCAGCTGCCTACGTTGCTAAGGGATATGTGTCAGAATTTCTCTATCTGTATCTTAACAAAGTCATCACAGAGCAGTCAGCAGATTGAAAAAAATCCATGTAGGGCCTCAAGAGATGATTGAATTGACTAAATACTTTATAGGATAACGCTAGTCAGATGAAAAGGATGAAAACTGTGTGAGTGGCAAAAAAGGTGTCTGTATGGATTCCCCATTATGCTCGATCAGTGTCTGTAGCTTTCCAGTCATTAGAAAGCATTCACTGAATACAGATATCTGAGTTTTAGCCATCAGTGTCATTGTATAGTGGAAATGTAAGGGTAACCAATTTTCTGCCCAAATGTTGTACAGAGACCCACTGTAAGATGCAGTTTATCATTAATAAGCAATTCTGTTGGTTATTTAAGCATGTTCGAGCCACTGAAGCTAAAATTGGTTTTAGTTTTATTTGTACAACCTGAGAGTAAACCAGCGTTAAGGTCTTATGTCAGTCTTAAGCACAGGGACAGGATGTGTTCATTATTCTCCATTAGCTTGCCACCTACCTCATGCCAAGCAAATCATTACACTGCACGCAAAAGATCATCACAGGCTAATCCTATTTTAAACAAGGTATTGTTTGCCATGTATGATTTTATTTATTAATTATTTCAGAACTCTTAAGTCACTCATCAAATCCTGTCAACAATTATTCACATCAGTGTTGTGCAACAAAGGCTCATGCTTTATATTTTAGGAATAAATAAAAAAGTAAGAGGAGGGTGGATTTAAAAGGTTCATAATGTGACCCCACTATATTAAAATAATACACACATTATCAAATATTTTTATGCTGCAGCAACGACAATTAGTGAATTAGGCTGCTCTGTCGTGACAAAAATGACAGAAAATATCATCAAATACTGTATATGTCCTTTACACTCCACGTGCAGATCGATGTACATGTACTGAAATAGGCATCACAAAGGAACTATGATACATTTGACCCAAATATCAACCTTATTATTTCCCCCCAAATCAACCCAGCTGAAATCTATGAAGTTTTAATTAATAATCATTGTAAATAATACATTTGGCATTTTTTCCCCATTTTAAAAGATTTAGAAAAACAACTCCTAGGTGTATTTGTAGAGGCAATTTTCCCCCGATCTACAGTATTCTTGACATGTGCAGTCATGAACACAAAACTCATACACTTCATGTATCAAGTTTAAATGAGACAAAACTTGCTAGACTAAAAACATCATCAGCTCATTTCATCCTTGTCATATTAATAAGAGATGCCGATTTAGGTTACTTTCTGGCATTAGCAGACACATCTATAGAACATGCTTACACTGAGGTTAACTGTAAAAAGGAAGAAAACCGAATAACTGAAATAATTTAGCTAACACAGGCTTATTAAAAAACTCCAAATAAAGAATCTGAATGTAATCCTCTTTTGTTTAGGGAGCAACAGTACATGTGAACACAATTCCACACTATGCAAAAACAGCAACACTCAGCTCTGTTTTGGAACTTTAAAAATGTACTGTATGAATAACTCGTCTTCAATTATTTGTTGTTATCTGGTTGGAGAGCTGCAGGACAACTGTGGATTTCAATGGACGCAAATTGACCCTAATTGGTTAATTCAAAAGGAAAAATGCTACACCCATTTCAAAGAAAGAGTGCTCTGACAAACAGCCTCATTACCGAGTCCATGTTGTCAGCTATTGTGTGATTCAAATGAGGCTTCCCAGATAACCAAACAAACTCATGAGCTTCGAAACATGTAAAATACCAGCAGAGCACGCAAGCGTGTACACATGCAGTACTCACATGTTCCACATATGTAGAACACACACATACTTATTGCAGTTGGGAGAGGGGAGTTTACAAATGCAGTTTAAGGCATAGTGATAAAACATAACTACCTTTTGGCACAGACGATCTAGGGTTTAATGCCAGATTATTAGAATGAGCCCCAAACTCAAAATCGACAAAACAACCTCCTTCATCATCATCATCACTCTGATTCTGGATGAGTCTTGATGCTGGTGGGATGTTTGAACCTGTGCACCACAGTTACTGGTAACTGGGTTGACAAATAGGATGTTGACCATGGACTATCTCCCAGGTGGGTGAATGCAGTGGTAGTGTTAGGGGTCCTTTGCTAGGTTAAGTGGAGCAGGACAGTTTCCTTTAAGGTTTTAAAACTCATTGGCCAAGAGATGGAATCAGGAAAATATAGGAAAGATAGAAAAAAAACAGTTGAGGAGGAGAATAAATGGAGTAGTCATCATGGTCAAACTTACATTTTTGAGCCTTCTGTTGCTTTCATCTCGCCTAATAAAAAGGAAAAACAAATAAGTAACTATATAGAAGAGTGATGCTTATCAAGCTGCAGTTTACAGTATGACTGCACATACAGTTACATCACTAAAATGCAATGACGTGTACTGTAAACAAGATAGAGAGCTGTTAGGGGGAAAAAAAACCTACTGTGACGTCTCAGGCCATCTCATTTGCAAGGCTCTACTAATCAGCTACTTATCAGAATTCATAGAGAACAGGCCATCAGCTCGTATAAAGCAGCAGCTTGTCAGACAAAGCTCATACCTTTTAAATGCAAAGCAGCTGTGAAACTCAACTATACACCTTTTCCAGTACAGGTATTGCAGTAAAAATACCTTAGTGTTAAACATGCTCAACACAGCCAATACAGAAAACGTATTTCAGACATTATGGATATATATTTCACTGTATTTGATCGACTGACAACACATAACAGTACGTGTTTTAGGAGTAAAACCACTCATTTAAAAAGGCTTTAAGCCTCCTAAACAGATCCTAACAACAAACACATTGCAGCCAAATCGAACTGACAATATCACATTAGTCAAATGAGTTGAACTCTATAAGTAAAGGCGTGCTTCTATATGCTGGCATGAGCATCTGTAGCTTTGGACAGTTGTACCGGAGTGTTGCACGAGTGGACAGATCCTGCAGGTCTCCTGGATGAAACAGCTGTGACACATTCAGTCCCAGTTTCCCACAGGCTTTCAGGAATACATTCACGTTATCCTGGAGATTCAAGTTACATAGACAGCAAAATGACAGAGTTCAAAACATGTGAGCATGCAGAAAACTGGTATAGAATCAGAGGAGGTTGTTGATGATGTTGTGGGAGTTGATTAAACTTGGCTGTTTGGAAACATTAAACTTGCACTGCTAGGTACAGCCTGTAACATAATGCTTAGTTAAAGACGGTTTCTTGAAGGAAAAATAACACCAGTCTTCTCCTTCTAGCTCTGTTAGCAGCTAGCTAAGTTGCCCCATTTGAGACTTTCACAACCACTGCTTCAGATCCCAGATGACGACACAACCTAAGAAGCAGTGATCAAAACCTTAGCCAAGCAAAGCAAATACTGAGAACAGGATCACTTAGCATTACAATGTCAGTTTTACCTTAGTTATTGTTGGTTTGTCATTGTCATCATAAGTGTACAGCCACTTTTGGAAGTCACAATGTTTTTGGGAAAAAAAGGGGGGGGGGTCATTTTAGGTACATCATAAATGTAGGCTCTCTCACTTAGATAAGGAGGGTTAGTCAGAAAATGCTTTGGCATTCTCTAGTGGCAAATACACAAACTGCAGGATGTGATTCTGAACTGATACACAGAATGCATGCACTGCTTTTCGTTTTAAAATAAGAATATCCACAATGACCAATAATCTTTATCCCGATGTGTACAGTCTTTATTACATATAATCTAAATTCCAATGACCACGCAAAGATAACGCACCTTTACCAACAATAAAAATGTTCAAAGTTCTACAAATTATTTATTTATTCTGTACTTATTTAAATGTCTACTTGAAGGCTAGAAAATCAATGTAAATACTTGTGCTTTAAAATATCAGAAATGTAAAATATATTTAATTGGTGGTTAAAAGGTTAAAATATGCAAAAACCACCAGTATGGTCCTTTAGGCTGTCAAAGTTACTGCTGATTCTCTGCTGCATCTGCATCTCACACCCCACCATCACTCCAGCATCCACTGTTGGCCTCTGTCTATTTATTGGCCTCTGATGGGAGGTTGCAATTGATCTTCCCCTGCCCTTGCTTTGGGCAATTTTGGCAATTATACTTGTATGAAGCCATCGAAACATAGCCTGAGGCCAAAATAAAAATCTCCATTTGCATTTATGCCCCAAAAAAAGAAAAACACAACTTTACATATTCGGCAGTTGGGCTGTCGCACTGAAATGCAGTTTCAAGATCATTCATATTGTGACAACACTGTCTCTCTGCGCCTTTAACAGGAAACCACAGTGTGTCAAAACTTCCGGGATAGCAGGTGCTTTCTTATTTCCTTATGTACCACATCTACGAAAAGCTTTTAAAATGTGGGTTTTTATTGGGTATAATACAATTGTCTACAGGACTCAAATATTTACAGATGCCCTCCATATTGTTCGACTCTCAAGGGTAAAGAAAACATCCCCTGCACCACAAAGCCAGGCTACAGTGTTAAACACACACACACAGTACGAACTGTAAAACGCAACACTCACCAGGCCGGCGATGGGAGTAGAAAGCCTGTTTACTCTCTTAATGATGCCAGGTTTCAACTGGTTGATCAAGCTATATGTGGAAAAAAATTAAATAAAAAAACAAAACAAATCAGCAAACAGTTTACAAATATTCAAGCTTTATGCTGCACATATTTGAAAACCAATACGTATTTTGTATCATCAGTGTCCCTAAAGAAGCTAAATAGAGTAGAGCTAATTATCCTGACTATAACTTCTACTAAAGAAATTACATTAAAAAAAACTCACTTATAAACCAGTTTGATTGCATCTTAGACAAAGAACCAAGAGCTTTAAGCTAACTTCCATAACTAGTCTTCTGGGCTACTAGCCTAGACTTGTTGCCCAATTGCCTCATTTGTTGGCCTCGTTGTTCTTTTGTTGCTGCAAGCTGATGTTATAAAAGCCAGCTGTTATGTTATGAGTGTGCTTTGGAAGAAAATGGCTGTAGATGGTATAGAAACAGTGATCTTATCTGATGGTCTGTATTACATGTAATTTTATTATTGGGATATGCCTTTATCCTTAATTTTTTTGTTTACCTCAACTTATAGGCATGTTTAGAGATATTGAGGAACCTCCCGAGAGCAGAATTGGATATTACAATTTTTTGTAGAGTTGGTTCAGGGCTGCTGCTGAAGCTATGCTGTTAACTTAGCCTGACTACACTCTCTAACCATAGGTTTACACAGTAATTTAGCTTGAACTGAATTCTCTAAAAGAAGAGCATGACTTTTGTAAAAGTCCCAAAACATCAAAGTTTGAACATCATTACTCACTCGCAAAGCAGGACTCCATTCTCTAAGGCAGCACGGAAGTCGTTGCAACCAAAAGATTTTCCAGTCACTTCCTAAAAAATAAATAAATACACTGTTTAGAATTTATCCAGGTGCATTTATTTTCCATCAACATCCGTGTGTTCAAAGTTTCTTTGCCGACTGTATTTTACTGGTGAGATTTGTTTTCCAGTTTTCTAAGAGTGCTGCTTTCAAATACACACCTGGAGTCAGTCAGACAGTCTTCAACAGTTGGAACCTAAAAAGCCATCAAAACTTTTCCACACAGTAAAACTTACACTACACTACTGCATGTGTTGTTGCAATTACATTACGTTATTTTAACTGGTGTAGCCTGCAGATGTCGACAAGTAGGATGCTCAAGTAATATGATGACACATTCGAGTGGATGGTATCTCAATGTTAACACAATTCACAAAGGATTTTATACTAGAGCCTGTCCGATATTAGTTTTTATTATTCGCTAATATGTATTAGCATGTTGGCACTGGCATATACGTCAGCAGATAAGAAATGTCAGTGCAGAAAAGCACTTTAAAGTTTATTTGTCAACTGTAAAACATCCCTCTCGGTACAAATTATCGCAATTCTCACACATAAAATGTTTATGCTACATATCTCTTTAAAAAAATGAATACTGGCAGATTATCGCTATTATATTTTTTCAAACTCTCAAATATTGACATCAGCCTCAAAAATCCAGTGTTGGTCCTGCAATATTTTATACGGGCTCCAATGTGTCTCTAATAACAGCACAAACTGCTTTAGTGTTGACACAAGTAGTACAAAGCACTGCATCTACCAGTGGAGAAAAAAAATAAATAATGAAAATTAGACTTAAACCAACACAGCTCATAAATTGCAGTGTGGTTGATACAGTGTTAAAAGTATTTTAACTAAACTGTTTGGTTCAACTGTTGAAGAATGAGCTGGTCCTTTATGCAATCCTGGTAAAAAGACACATAAAGCTGCAGCCAGTGAAAAAAAACAACTACGACAAAAATTTGGAAAACAAATCCTGGTTGAAGTTAATTAAAATAATTATTCGGTCTACAATGCAAACATTTCCCTTTTTTGTAGTGGTTCTCAACAGTAAAACAAAGAGTAAATTAAGGGAGCTGGACGATGTTAAGATGTAACCTAAACAGCTGAAAAAGCCACCAACTACTGTACAAAAGCAAGACTTAAATGATCTCTCTATACAAAATTAATAATAATATATCTACCAAGAAAAACAATGGGCCATAAAAAATGTAAACATGTAAGTGCACTAGCATTCCCACATACAATTCTAAACATGTTTTTGGTCCAATCAAATAATACAACATAACCTAAATGATTTTACATGGCAGAAGCTAGCACAAGGCAAGGGGAGTTTGTAATGAGGACATAAAAATGGGGCTATTAAGGTTCGGCTCCATAACTAACAGAGGGCCCCAAAAGGCTATTCTTCTCACTAATTAGTCCCCCCAGGAATCCATGATCACAATTCGTTTTCAGTAGAACTGGGCACCGGGCATGGAGCGGAGAGCTTCTCGGCGGAATCAGACCAACAATGCAGTGCCAGGTTAACACAATAAAACACAATCATGTGGTCAAGACGCTGTCTGTTCTGCAGCACCAAGACTTTAATTGGTCATTTCAATAAACAATTGCTCCTATGAACCACAGATTCAATGGATTCCAACAATATGTTTTTATGTGTGATCTGCAAACTTCTCTAGACAGCTTCATTTGTTAAAGTGAGTTTCCCCAAGTCTAAAAAGGATCAAACACAGCAAGCATCTCACCCGGGATAAGAATACAGGCATCATTACTGAATCTATGTGATCCAATTCTAACATGTAGTCAATGGAATACTGTAAAACTTAGAGCTTCAACGATTAGTCGATTAATCAAATCATCGTTTTAGTCATTTTTTCAGCAAAAAAGCCAAACATTTGCTGGTTCCACCTTCTCAAATGTGAGTATATGAATCTTGTATGTGCCACACATGAAAGTAAAGTGAATATCTTTGGATTTTGGCTCTAAGAAATTAGAACCGGCGATTTTCACTACTCTGTAGACAAACTGATTAACAATTGGCAGATTAATCGATAATGGAAATAATCACTAGTTGCAGCCCTAGTTAAATTAAAAGGGTCATTTAATCAGATGACTGGCACCGTTCTAAAACAGAACACCTGCTTAAATATTGGACTGTGCTTATCCCGTTTCACCAGAAACTAAACGGCCTGTTTACATAATGTAGAGGAGGCCGATCCATTCTTATATCTTCTCCAGTCCAGAAGGCATTGAGCAAACATTTACGTGTAATTGCTGCTGGTACGCTACGCTAATGCGCTAATGACAAACAGCAACAATTTCTAGACACGTGAATATATGGAGGCTTATTATCCTGCAATCTGCAACACTGAACATTAGTGCCAACACATTCACATTGCTGTTTTGGCACAAGAAAGAGTTTATGACACCATTTACCATTACTTTAAAAAGCAGCATGCCCTGCTTCCCTCCTGTCTAACACACACGCCTCATCACTGTTCATCCATCCTTTCATCCGTCAGTGCAGGAAAATGGACGGGGTAAAATTGGCATGGGCTCACTGCCAGGAGAGCTCTGGACAGAATTCTCATAATGATCCACTCAGACACAATTGATGTTAATGGTCCTATTTAGAGGTGCTGCATTCAGTGCCCAGAGTCTACAAGTTGTATTCATTGGTTATGATTTTAGGATTACAACTTCTACAATGTTGACAGGAGCAGCCTATAACAACCTAGAAAAGGCATTGCTATAAAACCACATCCTTCACAATGTGTGCATGGCAAAACCTGCCTACCCCATGTGCCTGTCACGTTAACCACAGCAAGTGTGCCAAGAGCAAATTTACCGACTAATCTAACAGCCAGTACATCACATCTCAGTGGGCAGAACTCATAGTGTAAGGCCTGCTGCTGCTGCACATTTTCAATTTCTCTTTTCTTCTAAACATGACCTCATTATCTGCCTTCCTTCATGTGCATTTCCCTCTGAAGCTCTTTGAGTCCTGCAGTCAAATCATTTTTATCTGGACAGCCACAGAAGATATATCACACAGGGCTCTGTGTGCGAGTCTCATCAAGGTGGATTTTGCATTTGAACTCAAGATAAGTCTGTAAAGGTGCCTCACGTTAGGTTTATGGAGGGTTGAGTCTGATCCAAACAATGGACAAGTGATGTTTCATGGCTGAAATGAGCGCCACTGACTAACATGAACCATTTCCTGTCTCCACAAGGGGTTAAATGACTGACTGGACAACTCTTCATAGTTGCTTGCACAGAAAAACGTCTCTGAAGCAAACAAAGAAAACGAAATTAAAACAAAACAGAGATGTACCTCAATCCAGCGTTGAGCCTCGTTGAATGCGTCTGCACAGCTGACACTGGTCTGCTGGCGCCACTCCATCTTTTATCTTCTCAACAAGCAAAAGGCGCAACTCTGAAGGACGAGGGCAAAAAAAACGTCACATTTAGTTAAACTTATTCATTATGGAGCACGGAAGCCGCCACCACACCATGAACCATCACCAAGCGTATCAAATAAGTTCAATTAATGTCGACAAACACGAGGAAAACGCATGAAATTTGATAAAAACAAACAAACATCTCTTTCAGACAAACTGCCTGGGCTCGTTCAGGCACCTTGTGCTGAGCGCAGCTGCTCACCGGTGAAAGTTCTCCGCTAATTGACATCCAGTTAATCTGCGGACAATCCGCACTTCTGTCACAGGCTGTCCATCACTGACGAGTTCCGCCTATTGGGTGAAGTGGAGAGAAAGGTCTCCGCCCACTTCTGAACTACAAGCAAAGTTTTTGAGGTGGAGTGAAACCGAGTGGAACCGAGGGAAGACATGCAGAGAATCTCCTCGACCCTCTGGTGGCCTGCTGGTGCACGACACTGTGGTCGGCGGTGACAGAGCCACACAGGGGAACTGTGCACAGGGGAGACCAGACAGGCATGACAAGGCAAGAGAAGTTTATTTAAGCATCTTTCAAACACATGGGCAATTTATAGAGTGTTACACAAGGCGAGGAAATGCATTAGAACAAATAAAACAGCAACAATCACAAACAAATTAAGATACAAACAAACAGATAAAAATGAATATAAAATAAAATAAAAATAGACACAAATAGTAGACCACAAATACAGTTACAGTAATAAATTGCCCCAAATTCAATGATGGACATAAAAGTGTAATTGGGAAATTAATCTATCAAAGGTGGAGAGCAGTTTTTAACTTTAGTCCAAGTCCAACCAAATACTGCCAGACTCCCAAAATAAAGTATCCGAACTGTTTTTAAAGGTTTGGAAGTTTCATATTTTATTTATATTTATTTATTTTGTTAACGTTAACATTACCTTTAGAATTTATTTTCCAATGCGGTCTGGGTGGCGTTTCAAAGACTCAAAACTCCCAAGAATAAAATTCTGGTGGAGAAATGTTGAAATGTCCTCACTTACTTGGTTAGTTAGTTAGTTACATACATACATTGTGTCTGAAATACTGAAAACATCTCTTAACAATACTCACATTGTGTCAGTTTGTTGTAGCCTACTTGATTTTTTGTGACCTCTGCATCCTGGATAATAAATAACAAGCAACCTGCCTCCTGTCGTTGTTTGCTCTACATTCAGTGGCCCCTGTTGAGTTTAGTTGATTCAGACATCTAGTCTGATCTCACAGCTACAAAATGTAAAAAGCCTCATGTAACCCATTAACTTCAGAGAACGACGAGCATTTAAATGGCAAGTGTGTAAAATAAAATGTTTGTACAGGCTACAGATATGTAAAACAAACTGCTTCTGTCTCTTCATTTGTTTTATCCCACATCCCTTCCCAGCAGAGATAACAGCAGCCTGATGCTGTATGCAAAATATGAGCGTGTTTCAAGGGCAGGTCTCTTCACAATCTTGCCTTTTATACTGAAGTGTTTTTATGTGTGATCTGAAAACTTCTCTAGACAGCTTCATTTGTTAAAGTGAGTTTCCCCAAGTCTAAAAAGGATCAAACAGAAAGAAGAATGGCCTGTGTCCATTTCTGGTTTCTGTGTCTGCTTTGTTGGCCAGGTCACTCTTGGAAAAAGAGATTTAAATCTCAATGAGACTTTTACCTGGTTGAATAAAGGATATATATATATTTATATGTATTTTCGCATATGAATTGCACATATCTATGAATAGAAAACTGTTTTTCTTTTGTACTTTTCTTTTTACACATTTGAAAGAAAAGCATAATGAGAATCTGGCGGGGAGGCCTCATCTTGTATTACAGCACATGCTTACTCCAATCCAATTTCCTGCCAAATGCCCAAGGAGGTGCACTATATAGGGAACAAGGGGCGATGATGGAATCACAGAATTGTAAAGTAAAATGAGGTGCAGAGGTGTAGGACACTGTAGAAAATTTAAAAAGATGCCCATTAAGAGCACAATGAACATTATGTGAATCAATAATCTTCACAGACTTTGAATTTATTAGCTTAACCAGGGAAATTAAAAGATCATTTCCTGCACCATCTGGTAGTATTATTACTCCAACAGAACAATACGGATTATCTTTTTTGCTTTAACCCTAAATCCTCTGGCCTATTTCCTCAAATGTCGTGAAAGTTTATTGAATCGGTTCGCCACATTGTGAACAAGTCATGATTAGAAATACCTTTAAGGACACAACCACAGACACTCTTTATGCGTGGACATGTAGGCTGTGATAGAAGGACCAGTTACTGAATATGTCTTGTTCTGTTTCTGCACATCTGAGAATTGACTGTGGTATTAAAGTGCAAAAGCTTCTGTTCATCTCATTGTGGTGCTCGATGTTTGCTTGAATTATCTTAGGTTGTTAGATGCCTGTCATGTTCATATCAGTGTCTTTATATGAGATGTGGACCGCAGCTCTGCCTTATAGAACTAGGACTCCACCACCTCTGTGCATGTGATGCTAATTGCCTTGAGACTGAAGAGTGGCGCACTTGAGAAAACAGATCATCTTCATTACAGGAATGAGGGTTTGTTGCATGTACTGATCTATGACTGATTAGGTGAAGGATAAGATTAGTCAGTATTGCATCAGCATGAGCAGCTCATAAACTTCAATGATGCAAACAAAAACTGGTTCGGAGATGATTCATTCAAATTCTGTGCATAATACGATCTGACGTGTGTTTATTATGTTTGTTCAAGAGTATCTTGATCTTTAACTGTAATGTGTTCTGAATGTAGTGAATGTACAATGATAGTTCCCAGTAAAATACATACATTAAGTCAAGTAGACAGTGTTTTATGCTGAACAGTAGGGTACAGGATCGTCCTTCAACAGTGATACTTGATTTATATTAATTGATACTAAAAAGAGGTAGAAGTCTCTTATGTACAAATCTAGAGTTAAACACTCAGCTGGTTTGCAACTGTTATTTGGTATATATATATATATATATATATATATATATAGAGATTTTTTTTTTTTTGCTATGCACAAGGCCTCTACCAATTGCATGCCATGGCTGCCTTTTATGTTCTCGCAGCCGTCAAAGTTTGCATTATCTTATCTTAGAGAAGGAACGACTCTAACAATGAGCACAGCTAAAAAAAAAAAAAAATGAAAGGGAACGTAACAGAAAACATAACAGCACAGAAATAAAATGAATTTCATTTTATTTTTGGCAAGTTTTCCTATGAATACATCATCTTATCAGAGCTGAGGGAATTATCTATTGCATTTATTTATAACTACCAGTAGGTGTTGCTGTAACTCTGCATGTGCATGCATCATTTTGGGGGGTGTGGGGGTGGCGGGTGATGGCTTGGTGTTGGTCTAGGAGACTGGGTATGGTAGACTGAGTGAAATGGACAGTGACGCCAATCTGATTTGCCCTAACATGAAGCAGTTGTTTCCCATATTTCCCATTTGTCTGTCCCCCTGGGTCCAGACCACTGTGAGAAGAGTGATGAGATGCTGCTTACAACCCTCGCTTTTCAATTACATCCACTATCATTACTGTTATCAACAGCAGCAACATCAACAGCTAATCTCCTTCCCATTATTTTCCAGATAGAATTTGAATTGACAAAAACCCAGTCCAGTTTTGACTTGACTTAAACTCTTGACACAATAAAAGATACATTTAGAATATTTTCATACAGAGAGATATTTACACAGCTTAACCATGCTGACTGCCAAAATCTTTATGAGTCTGCTTTGGCCTAAAAGTGACAGTGCTGTTAATGTAAAAGTGTGTAGCAGAATTTGTGATGGATCTTGTGCAGGAACAAAAGCGTCCTGCAGCGTCCAGTTTTGTGAGAAACAAAAATGGTCGACATAATGATATTTAACCATAAATATTATTATGAAATCAAGCTTTAATGTAAGTTATCTCTTATTGGGGTTTGGTTACTTTAAAGCTGTATGTTCTTAAATGAAAATATTTCAATTTACTGCACATTTTCAACATTTAACCTATGTGTAAATTCAAGTTAAGTTAAAAGTGGATAATCATTTGCTCATTCATTATGTGCATGTTCACAAATACAAACTGCATCTTCCTAAATTACGAAAATTGCACTACAAATCATTATATTGGTAAAATATGGGCAGAGTAAATCCAATGGATAAGAGCTTTAATACTCTATCCTTTTGTTGCTTAAATACTACACATAAAAGCTTTTCAATGTCATGTTATATAAATGAACTATATGTGTGTTAAATCTATTTCACAGTCCGTCTCCAACAATTAAACCATACAGTATATTGCACCATTAGCTTCAGTCTCACTCCAACCCCCCTCGCTGTGGCATCAACCTGATATGTCAGCATATAGCCAACATACTTTCTGTACTGTATTATATCATCTGTTATACTTAGCGCAGACTGCATTAGTGAATCATTATGGTCATGGTACTCAAATCTGAGATCATTAGCTGGAAGGTCTGCCTGTATTGCTCCTATGTGAACTGTATAAAAGGTGGACAGAGATGCAAAAGTCTCCCCTACATAAGTCTCCCCTGCACTATAAAAGTAGCCATGGCCGTTGTTAACATATTTAATACAGATAATCATGCATACTAAAACAAAAATGTGCATATTAATTTTACTTCTGTTTAATTTCTTTCTAGTTGGATGGATGAAGATATGGAAAGTGTGCGCTCTTACCTGTTGCCTTTCTTTTTTTCATGTTTAAAAAAGCAGAGGAAAATGAAATGAGTATACTGTACTATAACTATTATTGTGCCATGCTGAGGTGAGTGAGTCCATGTCAATGATTCCAATGAGGATGGAGAGAACGATCAGCTGGAACGTTATCTTGTCATTAGGGAGTGGGGTGATTATGACCAATAACAATGAGTAAATATTTGTGTGTATGGCATGAAGTGGATTAATAAAAGGTGAAAATTGAAGCCATACACTGTAGCAACAATTTGGGCTTATCAACTGCAATCCTGCTGTTATCCTTTCACAGATAATATTATAAGGATTTTCACATCAACACAAGAGGTTTAAGGCTGCAATTTTCATATTTCCGGGTCTTTTGAGAACGCATGCCACCAGAACATTTCTCTTCTTCATAATTCATAATAATAACAATGAGACAGAATAAAAGCAAAGGATGCAGATCATCAAAGGTAAAAAGAAAAGAAAAATAATTACTTTTCCCTGTTTTTTAATGCCTCCTTTATCAACAGCCTTAAAGCTCAAGTTTATCGTTTAGCCTCTTCACCTCCACTGCCCTCTCCTCCTCAGTGCCTGGTGTGTGTTGTCCCTGCCAAGGTCTGAAACATTATCACAACAGGATGTGGGCTGGAAAAACACTGAGAGTGCTTCCTCTGCAGTGCCAGTCACCTGGGAGATTCTTCAATTATCATTGCATTTTAATGTAACTTCTGAGTCTGAGCTGTGCTGCAACTCAAAGGAACCAAAGAGAGGGGGCAACGCGGGCATTATACTTGTGGGAAAAAGCTAAATTGATCTTGTTTTGCCTTTCTGATTGCCTTTAAAGTGGTTTTGTAGTAGGGTCCTTTGATATGTAAAATATTTTAAACTGCAGTTGATATGAAGGTGTGTACATGACATGTACATGAAGGTAGCAGCTGCTGTGCATTGCTGTCCAAATGCCAGTCAGAGTAACTGATCACTATTCATACATTCAGATTATAGTTTGAATATATAACTTCTCAGGCAGTTTTTACACAAACAATTAAGAAAATATCAACTGAAGTTTCACATTCCAAGTTGGCAACTGGCCGTGTGGGAGTGTTTTTCCCCGTAGTTTTACGATGTCTGTCCAGAACGAGAAAATGTGCTCCTATTTCTAGAACTGCAAATCACCTCTGACGGTTGGTTAGAATTAGTGTGAGTTGTTGATAGTGTGTCTTTCTTATAGTTTGTTTACAGTGCTGGTAATTGGTCAACATTTTTCTTTTTTGTGGGGGCTGATCATACTTTGTATTTGATGATGTCTTAGTAGTGTGCTTGAATTGTGTGCACCAGCCTGCATGTTGATTTTAACTGAATTAGGCCATGTCTGTAATTATAGTATTTAGCAGTTTTTATGAATTACTGTTATTTTTTTCTGCAGGCTGGTATGAAGACATGCTAAAATATAAGAAATAAGCTTTATTGTTATATCCCAAGCTACCATCTGAATGGCCAGATGCACAGTGCTACCGTCCTTTGATAAGACCCTTAACAGTGGCCCCATAGACTGTGCTGTGATGCCTTCCTGTTGTGTGTCAAGTCACATGTTTTTAGCTTGTACAGAACAAGCACACCAAGTTTTCATTTCAACAAATCAAACAACAAGTTTTTGTCCTACATCTGGATCTGTATTTTTCCCGGGCCTGTGTCAAAAAAAGAACTGGTACATTGCAATCCATTGAGAAAAACACCCAGTAGTGTAATGAACTGTCTACAATTATTAAATTAATCAAAGAGTAAAAGTAGTAAAGCAAAATAATATTATTAAAAATGCCAGGGAAAGCAGCCCAAAGCTTTAGTTAAAGTTAATAACAGCTAACTATCTGTCATCCTGGAACATGACTGGACTTGTAAGAGACTGGTTAAAGGCTTTATAGACCATCCTCTTATTTCTTCCTACCAGTAACTCATTTTCAATTTTACCCAGAAAAGACAAAATATACAGTGACAAAATATATAATCTTTCCAAACAATATTGTACCAGTATAAAGAAATTCTATTCTTACAGAGCCATATATTAAATATTTGCCAATCTATAGCTAAATGTAGCACTATTATTTAGCTGTAACCACAAAAAACGTATGGGAATCCATGATTGATTATATTAAATTGAAATTTCACGTCTTATTTGTGTGCACTTAATGTAGGACATTAAAACTCACATTCAATAATCTATATATTTTTTTATTTCCATGCAAACAGGATTGCAAATGCATCATTAGTCAAAATTAAAAGCAAAATGTCATCGACACATCATTTAAAATGTACTTTTTATTTGCATTTTCAAATTGGCAGACATGGAAATCATGTCACGATCTCAAAGGTTATGTGATTCATCATGTACGTGGTTGCAGTGCTGTGCAATGTTTCCGCCTTCATCGCTGGCAAGCAATTCTGTGAAAGAGAATCAAGTGCCTTTTGCCAGTACATAACCTCTTGTGTAGTACCTCCACATGGCTGGTAACTAGGTCACTGGGTGTTGTTGAAAGGGCAATAAACACAGCTCATTATCATTGGCAGCCAATAGATCTAGGAAAACGAATAAGGTGGTGATCATACTGGACATCTAAATAGCTACAATACTTGCAACTCTGATTGTGACATATGTGCACGCAACACAACTATCGACACAAGTTACATTCAGGCAATAAAAAACCTTCTAATGAAATCATTCTTACATTTTCCCAAAACCCCAAACGCCACTGCTGTTCCTCTGAGGTGTATGAAACACTGTAGCTTTGGATAGTCAGCAACAAGAACCACAAGTCTTTGCTCTGTTTTTTATTGACGGTTCGGCTGGACATGTTGATGGACAGTTTTACACATTAGACATTTGACAGTTTTGACAATGAGCCTTTAAGTGTGGTTATTATTGTGACAAATACATATATACTGTATGTACAGTTCAAAAATAAACAGGTGACAAAAAAGTGACAATGGAATCATTATGACTAATAATGATTACAAATTAAAACACAAATAACAACACATTTAAATTTTAATATACAATGAACAAGACATGCATTAAACAAAACAGTTGACAATTAATCTGGGTAACATTTTGGCAAACTGGTATCTTTAAAAATGTGCCAAATTAGCTATTAGCAGTTCCTGTTTGCTACTATTACTTTGATACCTAAGAAAACAGATAATGATTCTCAGGCAAATCTTTTACCTTCTTTTCTGTGATTCCTAAGTGGATTTATGGAAACATATTCTCAATGTATGTCGGAGAAAATGATATTCTCAGAAAGTGTAATGTGTCATGTCTGTGTGTTCTTTAACTCTCCCGCGGCCTCAAGTGGAAGCTGCTGGGGAAGTGGAAAAGAGGTCGTTTGATGAATACAAGTGGGACGTGGAATGAAACCACAGCTAGAACACACCGGAGATGCTTGGCCAATATCGTGTTAGATGGGAAGAAGTCGTCAATAGCTCACCAAGGGAAGACAAGGGCGCAAACAAACAACAAACATAAATGCACTTAAATGATGGCTCTTTGAACCCAGATTAGTTGTTTCCCAATTGCATATTTATTGTACATACTAACTGTTTTTCTACAAACATCAAAGCCTTTGAAAAAGAAGATATGAAACATTTAAACACAGGGGCTTTAATTATTGTATTTTATTATTTCTGTTTATAAATCTTACCATCCATGAATGCTGTCTGACAAGTACACTAAAAGTTCACGAGGGATGGAGTGACGACACCTCCGAGTTAGTGGGCAGAGATTAATGCAAGGATTTGCTTGTGAGAGAACATGTGTGGAATGATAAGAAAGGTGCCGCTCCTGCACCGGGACATTGAGGATTTGATGCAAATTCGATATGATAATGACTGACCTGAAAAGAAGAGCAGAGGAGGCATTAAGATGCGTCAGCACCTTTGTCTCTGTCCTACAGACGGAGGAGGAAGCAGAGTTTAGTTACAGTATGGTGAATCTTTGTTGTTTTTGTTCCAGCCACATGACTCAGTAGTTCAAAAACATTTAAAAATGACAGCTGCATCTCAGATGATTTGTCAAGCGACATACAAAATACAACTTGTTATCTTCAGTTCATAAATCATCCGCATTGTGTTACATTATACTATATATGACACTGTCTCATTCAGTTGACCACTGAGGCTTGTAAATCCAAAATACTTGTAAATCTAAAATACTCACAAATACTAGTGGGACAGGGGACAACACATAACAGACTGTTCATGATTTTAACAATATTTATAGTATTTCAATTAGTAAGTTTATGCCTGTACCACTAAACCAACATTAGTTGTGGGACTAGTGGGACTGCTATGTTGCCAACACAGAGGGCTTTGCTGCAATGCAATGCAGTGTCATCTGGTAAGGTGCTGCGTTGGCCAATCACATGAGTGCAAGCGCACATTTCTGGCACCTTTCTTTGTGACATGAACACAATATTTCTAGTGTTGACTTGCTGATCGTTGCGTTGCAAGATAAAATGATAACTTTCCAGAGTTGTAATATCCTGTGTCTTAGTATGAATTGCATTTCATCTTCTCAACGGTAGCTGAAACAATACGCCCCCAACAACACAACAGCCCGTTGTTTTTTTAAATTGAAGGCTGTCTTAGATCTGACCGCCCAGTTATTGATTTATTTATTAAAAGAACTGCTGCTTTCCTCTGTGACTCTGTGACCTACAGATCTACACATGTCAGATGTCACAACTTCTCTTGACAGAGGACTTCTGAATTAGCTGCATTCTGTCTAAATACATTTGATATCACAAGTGCGTGGGAGGATCATTTTCAGAATGTCAGGGCCATGGTAGTACTGGTAAAATTATTTCTTGTTGGTGTAGGGGATTTAAGTACCACTAAGCCCCATGGCTGTACCAGTTACTAACAGGCCAAGCAAGCACTAAATGTCTTTGGCCGGCAATCAAAATGACAAATGAAAACCTGTGACCATGAAACAGAAATTGACTAGAATAGACTAATTGCCATTCGCAAAGGAAGCAAGAAAAATATTTCTATGACTAAATTAACATGAAACTTACAATTAAGTGTCCTACATGGCCTGTTGCTGGGTTAAGTGCAGAGGAGGGTTTGTTTTTATCTCCACCTAGTATGAGTGGGCGGCTGCTCTGTGCTCACAGAGGATAACATGATCCAGTTGAAAATAAAAAAATAGAATAAAAACAAGCAATCTGAGAGTTTATACAAGAAAGGATGCAAGAGAGCATACTAACCACTGTACACTATGCATAAATGCTCTGGGGTTGATGAGTGTAATCAAGCGCTGTTTCAGATTTTGAGAGGTGGGTAAACAGCGTTTCCGTTTACCCTCTACCAAAGCCATAGCAGTAGTGGTTTTAATCTGAGTTATCTTCTGCTGTCACTTCTCTCTCTCTCGCTGTACTTTTCTGTCTGACTATATTACAAGGAAATATGCATCAGGATGGAATCATTATAAACTGGAACATTTCTTCCACTGCCTACACAAAGAACTCAGGCCCATATTTCATTAAAGCCAATGATGCCTATGAGCTTGCACAGAAAATCAAAATATGAGGCAGAAATAAATCCATGTAGCTCACCAAGTAACAGAAATTGTACAGTGCAACCAGAATATTGAATATGTACTTAAAAGTAAAAATAGTGCATCAATAACTTGCCAATATTATTATGCAAAGGAGACTATGCTGCTGCTTCATAAGCAATACATCCCTAAGTTAGGAATGGGCTGGTTTTTTTCAAATGTCCAGAGATGTGATATTTGCACAAGAGGTACATAAAGCACAAAATAATAAATGTCAAGCCTCTTGTTGCTTTGAATTCCTACAGCGGTGAACAGCAACACATGTTTAAATATGATCCTGAGACACATGTATACATAACATAAGATAAGATAAGCTTTAAATAGAGAGATAAATAGAGAAAGTAAAATAAATAATTAGAAGAGGTGTGTGAAAATTAAAACAAGAACAGAATAAAAAACAGAAACTTAGTGATGCTTTGAGCTAAATGCTAATATGCTCACAATGACAATGCTAACATGCTAGTGCAAAGTAGGTATGATGCTCACCATCTTAGCATGTTAGCATGCTAACATTAGCACTAAACACAAAGTACAGCTGAGGCTGATGGGGATGTCGTCATGTAGCTGATAAAAACTGAAGGGTTCATGAATTTGTGAATTTACTTCATCCTGAGGGGAACGTGAATGTTTGGGCCAAAAAATCCTGGCAACTCACTTGAGAGACATTTCACTGGTTTCACTCAATACCACCCATGTGAACATCATGGAGACCCTCGTTGCCTCTCTCTCCCTCATTTCCTGTCATATCTCTACTATCGCTATCTGATAAAGTGCTCCAGATGGTCAGGCCAGTGCTGTGCAGGGCAAGTTGCTGCCATTGGTGTATGAGTGTGTGTGTGTGTGTGTGTGTGTGTGTGAATGCAAAATGTAAGAGCTTTGGATAAAAGCACTTTATAAATACACACAGTGGCTTATCAAACATCTGCGGACATACAACTGGCTAACTAAATAAGTAGCATCTCGGTTTGAACACTGAAAAGCACACTGTATTCTTATCTAGACTGATAGAGCAGAGGTGTGTTCACAGCATGCCTCCCACACTCACATTACAAGGCAGCACCGATTTAACTTTGGTAGCCTTTTGCATCCTTGATTGCAAAGAGGAAACCGTGTAAGGCAGAGCCCATGTGGTTGTGGTCTTGACTGAGTGAGCATAATCACAATAAAAAAATTAAGTATAAGTTGCATTTTCAAGTTGTGCATGTTTTGCATTGTGAGGAGTTAGAAGGAGCCTATAATCCATACCAAGGTAAAGAAAAAAAGATTGTATTTACGCTTAGTGAATATTTTACAAGACACTCCTGGTTTAAGAGAGAAAAAGAAATGTTTTGCTTTCCTCAACAATATTATTCAAAACGCCACAATGTCTGAAATCAATGAGCTACAAAACCCCTATAATTCAGTTTAGACACATGCCAGTAATATCTGTTTACCTGATAGTGTCTATTGATTGTCTGCAAAAGACAGAAAACAGCAGTAGAATAAATCAAGGCCTTTCAAAAGGGCTCTCTTATGGCTTTGGGATATAAAACACCATGATCTGACTTCATTACAGTAAAAGGAAAGCTGAAACTAAAGTAGAATGGTTGATATTGGCTTTGGCTAAAGCTATATTTGAAATTTTCTTCCAGAGAATTTGTTTTAGTCTGGACTGTAGTGAGACGACTGCGGGTACAGTGTAAGCAAAAAAAAAAAACACCCGTGGCCATGCTTTCATCGTCATGGATGTCAAGGCAAACAATCTACGAAAAGTGTCTCAATGTATAATGTTGCCAATTTTTCTCAAATCATGAAAATTGGTTGATAAAACTGGTAAGGGTCAGTAGAATAAATAGAAAATATAAATTTATGGGGAACTCTGTTAGGATGACGCCCATGACATAGCAGCAACTTGATGTTTAAGTGAGTTATTTTTTTATTTGCTCACAACTCCGTTAGTTGCAAATGTGCATCACACTAGTTGTAAGGAACAAAAATAGATGCATATTTTTGACCCGCTATGCAAACCTGTGTAGCTTCTGCGTTGGAGTAGCAGAGAGTAAAAAGGAGTGATGCTCCTATAATTTTCCTTCATGTTTTATTATCTTTCCTTCACTCATGTGGCCTCACAGTTTATAAAAAGCTGGGAGATGATCATCAACACAGAAAAGGATTCAAATGGACAACTTTAATGGCTTTTAGGCCCTAAAGTATATTCACCCTAAAATTTAAGGTGAATATACTTTTAGTCATAGTTGTTGGGAACACTCACAATTATATTGCCTCAATTTGATGTTATTATGTTATGAGCTTTATCATCATAGAGCAGCATTCCTGTTTAAACCCAGAAACACTGAATTTCCTGTTTATTTTATGTGAGCATTTCAAGAGCTCAGATCCATCATTTTGAACTCTTTGTGACTACTGAGTGCATCATGTATTTCTCGTGCGACACACTTGTGAAAACCTTCACGAATAGCTAGCAATAACCACCTGACTGAGCATAGATTATTTACATCAGACAACGTGATCCAGAGGTCAGCAGTTCACCTTTGTAGGTGGATGAGGGTTGGAGGCAGACAGAGGTAGAATGATGCCGCTGCAGTCAGAGTAGAACATGAATGTGTGTGTGAAATGAAATGAGGCAGGGAAAACATTTTCTGTATTACTTTGAGTTACAAAATCTACTCACTTTCTATTTGGTTACTTACAGAATAAAAACTAGCTTTGACATCTGACCTGAGATTCTAACACCAATGCAACAAATGAATAAATGAATATTCAGACAGTTGTGGTCAGCCTTGCACTGAATATAGGTGCCTTTAAATGGGGCTACCAAAGCCAAAGGCTTAATGTTAGTACAAAAGGTTCAGTGTTATTGGTAGGCTAATGGTAGTTTTGAGTCACATGGTTCTTTGCACCATGAAGCATTCAGAGAAATGGGCAGGGAGATCACAGTGGAAGCGCAGAGCCATTATAAAGCCATTTACCAGACAGCTCCCTGCACAGTAGCAGGGTAATGAACAGGGCTCAACTGAAGAGCTCACTCTCTGAGGAGTGCTACATTTACCACTTCCATTGAGACAGAACAAAATATTACCTACGATTCAGCTGGGACGAGGTCCATCTTATTATCTGACGCAAAGTGGAAAAGCTGCATCACCTTCTACGACAGCAAGATCTATACCACAAAACTGATTGCTGTCAGTGCTTTAAAACCAGCCACGTTGCCCTCATGGTTAAAGTATGTCGCGGTTTAAGCATCTCAAAATACTTGGTTAAGATTTAGAAAAAGAAACCAACAGACTGTTGGTAGGTGACGAGATGAGAGAATCCCAGTGTTCTGTGTCAAATTCAAATTCTTCATGCAGTCATTCATCCAACCTCCTTTTCTCCGTCACTCTTGCTTTGGTAATGAATGTCACTGGTTGTTTTAGGCTGTTTTTCCAAATAACCAGGGCTGTAGTTTTTCCATAGAGGACAGTTTGTCTACTACATGTAATAATTCCAAAACTAAAATTCAGAGTAAACCAGTCCGTCCTTGAACTCCAGTGGCATGGTTACGAACTTTGGGGTGTTTGTGGATGCTGAACTGAGATTCCAAGCTTGTTGTTTAACAACATTACTAAAACATCTCTCTGTCATCTAAAGAATATGTTAAAAGTCAAACTTTTTTTCTTATTATCAGACTCAAAAAGGCTAACCCACATTGGGGAGTTATTCCTTTTTCTAAATACTTGCACTCCACATTTCCTACCTATACTGGACTTCCATGGTTACCATATTGTTAAGTATAAAATCCAAACTGTTTGATGTTTTTATCACATTGACTGAAAACCGTTTACTGCAGTCTGAATTATGTATAACACTTTGACTACACACCAGATAAGGTTCAGTCCAGGTTCAATTTAAGTTGCATGAGCTGTCCTTAGAGTATACTGTATATTCTATGTAATTCCACCTGCATGAAATTTTAATTAGACAAGAGTCTGAGACAGAAGACAGCACCAGACAACACTATTTAATGGGATGTATTACCTGTTTGCTAAAGGCTTAAATCTAAAGCAACTTCGAGAACCTTTTACATTTTCTGTATGCGAGTCTCACTGGAAACTCAACTCTCTCTGCAAACCTGAGAGTGACTTTTACAAAGTCACCATACGCTATTTCCATCTTCTCATCATCCTCTTAAAAAAGCACAATATACCTTAAAAATGCAAGTACAACCCACGTAACACCCATGTACTTTTCTCCCTCCTAGCAGGGGGTGTGCATCTGTACTGGTAATAAAGCCATGAACAATTTTCCCCATCCCTGCTTGTCTCTAACCTGTTCTAATATGTTCCCCTAGCTCTGTTGGAGGGGATTACATCTGTGGAGGATGAGGGCTTGTCTCCCCCGACATCTCACTGCCAACTGTTTCAAAGCCTACAGCATATAAGCGTTCATTTCCCTCATCTACATTTCAATCTTTCACTCATCCTTAGTTTTACTTTTGCCTAATGTAGCCAGACATGGCTGCATGATGCTCAATTCAGGGTTTTTCCTGGTTCAAAATGAGGCAAAGGTGGTGTATCATCCATGACTTATACTGGACTGTCAGTTATTTAATTATTTGTTTATATAGAAAAATTAAGTATATGCCAGGTCTTAAGCAGATTAGTGAGGCTTCGCAAACTCTGGCCACCAGTGTCAAAGTTATATGCTTTGTTTTCCCACATCCATCTCCCTGACCTCCACACCCTTTACACTTTGTTGTATGATATGAACATCTTTCATTAGACCTAAATGGCACCAGTGAACATAAACACACCAGTGAACATAAACACACATAATCACTGTTGTCATTTTTTGCTTATTAACATAATAGGAGAGGTTTGTGTTATAATTTGACAGAAATGAGCATGAACAACACTGGGCCACTAGGCACATTCAGTCTCTGGTTCAGATGGGAATGCATTGATCGCAGTGTGGATCACATTACATCTGTGGGTGCTGGGTATGGATAGGCTGCTTTGTATTTGTGTGTGTGTGTGTGTGTGTGTGCGTGTGTGCTTTCATTCATATAGTGTATCAATGAAAAAACAAAACTACTAAGCCTAAATGCATTGTTTGATGCTTAAGTGTATTCGGAAAAATACTGTTAAAAGTCACATGAACTGGGTGATTGTGGGGAGGTCCAGTTGCACTGGGGCACAATCCGTGCAATTAAAAAGAAATGAGGAAATAAAATCAATGCAGATCACTTACACTGTGGTGACAAAAGACTCAACAGGGGACAACACAGACCTAAATCTTAATTAGCAAGAATATTGATGCTGCAGCACAAAGAACAATCCAATGTAGGAGCACAATGTGCTTAAATGAAAGTATCAAACATGTATCACAGGTTTGGATTCTGCCTCAAGTTAAAATTGAAAAGGAAATAGTGACCAAAGGTGAAGAAGTACTCGCAGAACTATTTTTTTTTCTTTTTCACATGCCCCCAAGTGCTTGACCAGGCATGATCCATCACAGCATGGAGGAATTTGCTGGTTGAGACATGAATCCTTTGTGGCAGTTTAGGTTTAAGGCATTGGCTCAGTATTCTGTTATGTCTTGTCAGCAGGTCAGCCACCAAGAGGATAATGTGTCCAATTGGGGAGAATCACTCAAACTGGGCTTCTTCCTTTCCTCTATCTAATAAACCAATTAATCAGTGGTCTTAAATTTCCACACTTCTGTAATTAGTTTAACTCTGTCAGTGCCAAAGATTCAAACAGTCAGGCACATTTACACAGACATTTACAGTTCAGCTTCAGTATATGTATTTGTATTGACCCTGCAAGGTAATAATATGAACAAAAGTGATTCTTCGTCTGCTAAAACCTCTCCTGTGTACCACAGGAAACTGAGGCACCCAGTCTAATGACATTCAGGTCACATAAAGAATCAGAAATCACAAACTCTGAATTGCCAGAGGGGGCTGGACGTCAGCACTGATCTCCCCTGATTTCATTCAATTTCGATTAGATTAGATTCAATACAGTTAAATTCAATTCAATTCCATTCTTCATGATTCAGTCACATCAGATAAATACTAGTGTTGCATAAAGTGACTTTCTTTTACATTCAACAAGTGAACTCTGTTGTTTCCTTGAACATAAAACTGTCTAAATTAAAGGCTAAATTGCTAAAAAAAAAGGAAAAAAAAGACATATATATCTATATGTTTTTTAGGTCTACATATGCAAAACAGTTGAGCGAGAATAATAAAAGATCTGCAACACTTGCGAGAAAAACTATTATTTTATCCAGTCCTAGTGCTCATCTAACTATCCCTGTGAGGGACTGAGGGACCAGGCCCCCTCAGGGCTACATCACACATTATAATCAAGTCCCAGGGAGGGTCCTGCTCTCTTTAGACTTATTGTATCAGTCAGAAAGTTCAATCAGTTCACTTGGTAAAGGTCAAAAAAAAAAAAAACATAAGATACTTAACTTCTTAAAACAACAGAAGAATAACATTGTTAAACAATTTACTGATATACATTAACATTCTTCCACATGTAAACAATCGTAGAATTAGGGGTGGAAGATAAGAATAGAATATTCCAGCGTACACGGCACATGTAATTTCATATCATGATGGGGTGACCTGGTAGCTGGTAGAGTGTGTACCACTTACTTGAGTCACTGAGTCTACTCACAATACTCATATTTATCTCCTTTCCAATTCCTATTTCTAAGAGAACATCTAGAATACTTAATACAAGTTTAGGACTTTTCATGCTGTCATTCTGTTTAAACATCTTCTCTTTTACTAAATGGATAAATTCTACTGTTTGATGACAACACCGTGAATTGAAAGAAAAGCAATGGCAGTCGGAACAGGTTAAAGCAATGAGGGCTTATGAGGGTTTAAGAGGGCTTCCTTTCATGTGTTTAAAGGTGCACACAGAGATGCAGGTTAACCTCAGAATAAATATAGCATTGATACTGCATGTTTAACACAAACAACAGCAGAATTCCCTCAAAGCCTTGTCTGTGAGCATGATATGCCTGTAGCAAATGGATTTAGTCTGTAGGATTAGACCACCCAGACTGTCCTGTGTATCTGTCGTTAGTTAAGAAGCCTGTGTGCACTGAGACATAACATTTTTTTAAAGAAAGTACAGCGCTATGTACATTTCATGTCAGCCATTTGGTACTGAAATTTTGGAAACAGATGCTGTTGCACTCTTGGCTGTTGCTGGTATGAGGATAGGGTTTGGGCACTAATAATATATGGCACTTTTTGTAACATATATGCCAACACAGACTGGAATGAGACAGTTTCAAGGATAAGCGGCATAGAAGAGAGGACTGAACAATCTGCAGGTTATTTACCCCGGCCTTCTGTTTGGATTTAGAGAAGGTGAAGGTAATGAAAATAAATGTTAGGCTCAAAGATTTAGGGATTTACTTTAAGAATTCCTTTAAACTCGTGGGAACTTATATCTTATAACTTAATATCAGTAACAATTACAATGCGGCTGTGTTTTTGTTTAATCAATAGATTTCTCTGCAGTCCATTACATATTAAATATGTACGTGGAATGATCCCACTGTGTCTGTGTGACTTGTGATTTTTATGGCCTGAGAGCATAGAAATTGGATTGTCTTTTAATGTGTCTTGAAGCTCTGACATCCTAGTGGGAATGATTTATTATTTCATATAATTCAGCATTTGCAGACCATGAAATAATTGTGGATCTTCCCTTGGGAGGACTGGAGAATTAAGTTATTATTGCAGCAAAACATGCGAGAACTTGAACATGATGGCATTCCAGAAAATATTCACACATCTCTCATACATATTCAAATGCACAGGAAATCCAAAGGGACAATATAACAGCCAGCTATACGTAGATGTAGCAGCCTAGTGTTGCCACTGCCGCCATCCATTGATGCATTGTCATGACAGCGGATGGTATAAGAACCAAGAGCAGGTTTGACTGAAGTGAGTTTTGTTTTCCTCTCTATGCCTGGGGGCATGTTCAGCTCAGTCTGCTACTGTATCTGAGTTGATAACCACATTTTGGTCAGCACCAGCTTCACCTCCCGTGCGACAGTGCTAACCACTGCGCCACCATGCCACCCATGTCTCCATCAGTGTGAAGACAATGTTGTGACACAAACTATCAATTTAGTGACACACTCACATATTAATTGTATGAATAACACATATTGAAACACAGTATTTTAAATAAAAAATGATTTTGATGTGACAAGATTCATTGTAATGGGCACCGTGTCACAACTCATAAAGGAGAACATATGGCTCTTAGGCAGTAAAAAAAAAAAAAATCTTCACAATCACAATGACAGAGAGGCTTATGTTGAAACATTAATGATGGTGCCAAACACTGGAGAAAACTAAACAAGCCTTCAGTCAACACGTCCCCATATAAGTAATCCCTGTGAGACAGTCTCTGGTAACATTCTTTCAACAAGTTTAAATCCAGGCCTGTCTAATGAGACAAATTGCTTCAAGTTTCCTCTGAGTAATAAAAACATTCTCACATCTCTGTGACACTTTCTCTCTTTCTCTCTCTCTTTATGTCATACACACAATTTCTCAGTTTCATGTTTAAGATTGATGCAGGTTACATTTTTTTTTTATGTCTTTTGATTTATTCTCTCTGTTGGCTGTTGTTATTTTATTGCTAATGCAGTTTGTATTTGCATCTTTATGGCATGACATGTCTTCAAGGTGTGTCACGCTTTCATTTTCAAAGACGCTGGGATGGCATATAAAGTCAATGCAAAGACACAAGTGGATGCAAACAAACACATATTTGCATAAACACAACAGACTGCAAAAGAATTCCAGGGGTCGAATATAGAATAGATTTGTATAGAACAGAATAAAGCGAGGCGGACATTTGCTTCACATTAAATCTGACCATACTGTACCTTTGGCTTCACCTGCATAGTCACATGCTGACTACTCCCCAGCTGCCACGATGACTCAAATGTTGCCACTTAACAACTGTTGCTCATTTTATCTTTAACTATACTATACAATATTTATATTACAAGTTCCCCCAATGTGGCAGCAGTTCCCAAAATTGATTGCAACAATGGTGAGACTGGGATGGATCAGTGGTTGACTTTGGCAAGTAAAATTTTTCAGTTGTTCTAATAGTTAATCTATGTCCTATGCTAATGCAGACTCTTCTGGTTAAAACAGTAATCAGTCATAAGAATTGAATTTTGTTATTTGTTGTGCTGATTTCTGTGTGAAATGTGCGCTCAGCAGGTAGATGTATCTTGTTGTTATAGCATAAATATAATCTATTCAGACTAATGCAATAATAAAGAACCGCACAAAGTTTTAGTTTGATTTATTGCTTATTTGTGGTTGTAGCTTCAACTCTTATGACAGTTATAGAAGTGAGGCAGGGACATTGCACTATCCTGGGAAACAATTTCCATGGATGTATTAGTTAAGAAAGACTTCATAAATAATTTCTGTTGAAATGACAAATCTCAAAGTCTCAACAGTAATGATTCACATTACTGTAAGAAAAGATCTTCTGGAGAAAAAACTGACTTAATACTATCTGCACTTTTAAACTGAAGAAGGATGACACTGCTACGAAATGGTAATGACCCATCCTCTCCTACAAAGAGAGACCAAGTTGAGACCAAGATAAGACATTAATGGGGCAGCGAAGGCAAAGGCTGATGGGCATGACCCCCTCATGTGCATACATGGTCATGGTGGTGTCATAAACAGTGCATGCTCTAGTGTCTTTTTCACCATCACTTCACCAGTACTGATGAGACCATAAATACAATGGAGGTAGATTGACAGATAGATAGGTATACAGACAGATCCATCCATTTGTTCAGTCACTGGAGGAGGCTATTAAATAACTTCATATTGTAGGTCATTTTATGTGTTAGCTGCAGGTGCTGTTTCAAGGCTATGGCTATGCTGCAGTTTCTATTAGCCTTGCTGGCAGGACACTACTGAGGTCAGAACTCCCACAAGCCTGGTGGGACATTAATTATTGACACCTGCTTTTTACTTACTACCCTTTGCGCTCCTTGTTTCAAAGATAGAGAAACATATTTCACACAGTTGTAATTACAGATCAGTGTAATTAAAAATCACTTGAATTAATGACAGATCAATCCTTAAGCATTAGGTGATGCAGTGTCTCATTATTAATTACCACTCTCTGTGACCTCCCCTCTCCCTAAATGAATCTATGTACTCTTATGGCCAACACTGAAACTAATGATTAAGTTGTCAATAATTAGTGCTTGGCACATCAATAATGTTGGTGTTGGTCTTGAAGATTCTTTGAATATTTCCTCTTCGCCAAAACTCAACACACATTCATATTAACTTCCTCTGCTGACGCACTTTTAGACAACAGTTTCGGAAGAACATCAAATCAGACACACCTAACCCCCTCTTGCTCTTTCTTTAACACATAAATGAAAAATTCACAGCAATGCATGAAAGTTGCATCACATGGCTAATATGTCTGTGTAATTGGGGAAAAATTAACATAATGATTAATCTCTCATCATTTGTAGCTATGAAATTATATGTTTTGTCCATTTTCCCAGTCGGATTCACCAAACTCTCGTAACTGGACAAATTTGTTGTCAATCACTCATTTCGTGCTTGTGAGATTTCATCATTAGCATAATCAACCCCCCCATAAAATTGCCATATAAGGCTGCCATTTCATCTTCATGTGTGAGCAAGTTTCATTCACAAAAAATGAAAAGTAAAAAGAAGACTTTCACACTGCAGAGCTTCAAGTCCTGCTGTCTGGAATCAGCAGACAAAAACATAACAAATGTAATAGTGTAAGTAGTTGTTTTAAAGGACCTAAAACAATAAGAGCATATTAATAATTCCAAAGACGTGTAATCAGAGCAACACTGTGAGGTTAGATGCTAAAAAACGTCTTTCTAAAGTAATGCGGCCCATGATTAATGAGAGGCAGTCAACGGGATACAACAGTCAGAAAGATATTAGAAGAAAGAATATTATAGTCTACAGTAGGTGATGTTACACTGTCAGGGGGAAAAAGATGATGATACTGGACAGTGACCTGTATGAAGACCCTGAGGCAGCGGTCGGAGTGAGAGAATTTTCCAATACAAAGCTGTAGAAGTTGCTATGCTGAAATATGGCAATGCCAATATGATGTTGATGATACTATGTGGTGAAGAATATTAACTTTGCAAAGGTTTGTTTTAGTTATATATTTGATCTTAGTTGACTTTGGCATCATATTTAAACTCCAAATTCATTCTTACTATACAACATTATAATTCTTAAGTTAAACAAGTAGTTGGCTATGAGGTTCGTACGACAGGCCTCGACCTGGACTTGTAAATTTTGCTCGTAGCTTAGAGAAAATTCTAAATACCAGAAAATTGGTGAATGCCTCAAATCATTCGTACATGCCGCTTTAGAATGAATGCCAGTGGTTCTTGCCTGAGGCCCAATATGTATATCCTCTTCCTCTACATGTGTGACACATGAACTCCGGTGTAACAAACCAGTAGGTCACAAGTTTGTTTTAAAGCTGGTTTAGAGCCTCAAACTCAGACTAAAATATCATGATATAATATATCAGTTTTCTCTCACCAGTGTGTAAAACTTTATATCACTAATATTTTGTAAGCATTCACTATATTTCCTAGCCCGAAGTTGGACAGCATATATGTGCAGTAGTGTTATTATTGTGAATGAAAGCAGGAGTAGCCTAACTACATGATATCTGTCTGTACTAAGATAATTGCCATTGACTATAATCATGATCGAATATAATCTACCAAGGTAAAAACATCAGCAACACAATTGTGTGTCCTCAGGTGGACTGGACTTGCTTGGCCTTGGCTGCAGGAGGAGAGAAAGTCAATATCAGTCTGTATGTCTAAGCTGTTTACCAGGGAGAGTTTATCAGTGCAGGGTTTGGAGCTGTGGGTCTGGAAGTCATCTAGAGCTACTGCATCTTTACAATGCCTCATTGTGAAACTTTGATGAGAGCCACACTCCATCTGTCAAATATGCATTGCTATTTGGGAGGTGAGGGTTGTTGTCTGTCTAGAGAGACTAATGAGGCCAGAGGTTTCTGTAATGTATCAACAAATTAAGAGCATACCTTGCCTAACCCCTTTGCCAAACAAATTGCACCAAAATGTTAGTTTGACAGTGAGGTTAGGTGGATGTAATCTCATTATTGCATGGTTGGTGTAGTCATATGGCAATAAAAGGAAGCAATCAGTGGTATTAGAAACTACTGCACAAGACGGAGGAAAAGGTTAGTATGTGATCAATATTCCCCCATCAGCCTAATTGATCATTATTCTCTGTGTATTTTGTGTTTCTGCAAAAATCAATACATTTATACACGGGAAACATGAGGAGTGTAAGTACTGGGTATCTTATCTGTATGTAAAATAAAAGATGGACAAGATTAAGATGTGTATCAGGTTAAATATTCTGCAAAAATCAATGTTGTGCTTGAAATCTTTGTCCTTAAAGGGACATTGCTGAGTGAGAACTGGAAAGTTATCACTTGAATGGACGTTATCAGTAGTTATCAGCCTCATAGTTATGGGTTAGAAGAGGCCTGCTACACATACTAGGTAGTAGGTTCAGAAGGCTTAGGTTTGGGCAAAAAAACTCAATGGAAAAGGTTAGGAAAAGGTGTCACATGATTTACTTAGCTCATGTCACATGTGAAGTCACGTGCAATTCCGGTGTTTGGCCCATCCATCCATCCATCCATCCAAGAACCCAGCCACCTCCTTACAAGGGCTTTGTCGCTATGTATAGTACGTCACCTGAACACGATGCATTGGCCCACTGAAATAAATGAGTGATAACAGCCTCTTGAACCTACTAGTAGGTTCAGTAGGCCCTTGATAATGCCTATTCAATAGCCTGATAACAGTCAAATGGGCTGTTTATGATGCCCATACAAAGTATAGAGCTTCAAGAGTCCAGCTTGAGCACAGGTGTGTTCTAAAGAAAGGTGTTCACGGCTGATATACAAACTGAACAGATATTTTCTGAACTGTGTCAGTGCAACTGAATAGAGTTGTGAAGTGGGAAGAGTTCAAAATTTTACTTCATGACATCCTCATTGTTCCTCTGGAGTCTCCTGTATCCTAGCTCAGCATGATTTTTGAGAAATAGTCTTTTTTTCCCACCATTTTGGTATCTTTAAATACCTCCTGAGCCTCCATCGCCATTACTATGGGGAAGAAGCCAGTGAGAGGTGTGAATCAGAGCTGCAACAACTTCAGAATGTGTCTTTGAGTTGGGAACAAAATACTGCATCAATGTTGTATCGCTCATCGTTAGTATCTGAATTTTAAGGGCGCTGATTGGATGTTCCTTGCCAAAATGTACCTTGGGAAAAATGTTCACTGCGAACATATTTCATTCGTATTTTCTTATCTGCTTGTGGCAACTGAAGGTTGACAAATATTTTTTATGGTTATGCTAAGTTAACACAAAGCACTTGGTTAAGGTTTGAGAAAAATCATTCATTCATGGAAGTGCTTCAACTGCAAGTCACCTAGCATTGTCTAAGGAGACGAGTGAGACTTGTGCTTACAGAACCCTGGATGGGGTGCTCCCAATCCGCATCATATGTCAGCAAATTATTTAGCATTGCTATAATATACACTGGTATTGGTTGTCTTTAGATATTGTGTCAAACTCCTCATCTTCTATCTGTGTGAAATGGTGCTGTCAACAGAACACAACACTAATGTTCCAGTAAATGTTGGCCTAAATCTTACATCTTAAACCGCAAGTGTCCTGGGCATTTGTTGGGAATGTGTTCAGCCACTAAAAAATCTCACACAGATGGAACAATGATGTACAACACAGCTTCAGATTGTTAGATCCAATATTTGTCTTGTCTTTTTTTCTCCTCTTCTCCTCTTAGTACACAGACTGTGCACCTCATTAAAATAACCATGATTAATAGATAAGAGATTGCTCTGGAAAATGTGCAATCCCAGGGAAGACCACCAGTCTCACTAGTTTAATGGGAAGGTTTAGGTATGTCATCCTTATTAAGAAAAATGAATATATCTAACTACTTAGTAATTCCCACAAAGCCTGAGGCAAAACGCATGAGTCGTCAAGGTTACTTGACTCATTCCTCATGAGAACAAGTGTCTGATTGGTGAAGCTTTAAATGTTTTGAAGAATTTCACAATAATTAACAAATTAATGTTTGCCTTGGAAAACACATTACACACACACACACACACACACACACACACACACAAACATAGGCTTTTATTTCATTGCACAAGACAAAAAATGCTTTATTAAC
Source organism: Enoplosus armatus (assembly GCF_043641665.1). Lineage (NCBI taxonomy): Eukaryota > Metazoa > Chordata > Actinopteri > Centrarchiformes > Enoplosidae > Enoplosus > Enoplosus armatus. The sequence continues at coordinate 11,317,552 of NC_092180.1, read as the reverse complement.
CACTGTAATTAACTGAATCTTTTCAGTATGTGTGGGTAGACAAGAATAAACAAGACCTTTTCTTTTTTAGCAGAAGAGAAAATATTTCATCAAAACCTTTTTCTTCATTTTTTTGATTTCATAATGAATTCATGAGTTGTGATTGAATATTTTACTTCTATTTATCCATTTTTGTTTTAATTAATTTGTATTTAAATCTGCAAAGCTCCTGTTGTTTTGAAATGTAAATTTGACTTGACTTGAGTTGACACTAATTGCCGTAAAGCTGTTGATTTGCCATTAGCAGTAACATACTTATTGACATGGTGTGGATGTCCAAACATGGCTGTATGTTATATTTCTGTGGCACGGTAGATATAGTGGTGTTGGCTGATATGCCAGGATTTTTCTTTTGAATTATTCACTTTTTAAACAGACAAATGGTTCCACTGTTATGACACAAATATCATAACCATTAGACCAAAAGCAAAAGAATAAACTGACATGACTGATGAATGAATATTCATGAACGCTTCTGAAGGTCTTGTTATTCATAGTATTCAGGTTGTACAGCAAAACAGAATTCAAGTATTCTCAGTTCTTCTTGAGTGATTACACTGCTCACACACAAAGTTTGATTTTATCTGCGTTACAATGTAGTATTATGCATTCCTGTGAGTTCACGATGAAAGATAATTGGACACCACAGCTTGTAAAGTGCCTAAACTCTATGGAAACAGTTCGTCAGTTCCATCTGTTATACTTCTGATGGCTGCTGACCAAAGGGCAGGCAATGATACATTGTCACACCCTCACCCCTCCACACAGCCATAATGAGTGAGTATTCCTCTGAGCTCTCTCTCACACACTCCCTTTCACATTTGCTCTCTCTTCCTCCCTCTCATCACACACCCGAACAAAGCTTGGCTCTCCATCACGTCTGCCACCATACAGGTCCCATGTTTCTGCTGCTGGCACAGTGTCCACCCCTAGAGTCCAGTAAGAAGCCCTCTCAGAGTCAACAATGTCAACAGAATGCCACACTGAGCTTACACACCTTCAGAACAAGTACTGCGGCACAAAACCTGGTGTTAAAAAAGGTGTTACATTACCCTAACTCAAGAGAAGCTTGTCTTGCACTTAGGATAACATGTCAAAAGAGCCGTGTGTTGCATTTGCTTGAGAGGCACCTGGTCAAATAAAGCATCCATATTGTTGTCTGGCAAGGTTAAAAGTCATATGAGTTTACTTTTGAGACATACATAGTTTAGTCTGAAGTGTTATACAGAAATTATTAACAAAAATATAACTACATAGAAGAAAAAAATAAAATATTTTTAAAATAAAAAAAATAAAAACCTAATAAAATGTTTTTAACTGGATCACTTAATTTTAATTGCAACATGCAGTGTTCATTCTTTCCCCTAAGACAGTTTGAGTAAACACAGGCATCTGCGATGTCACATGTGATGCATTGCATAGCTCTAAATGTAATTAATTGTGCAAAATGACTGACAGCACTAAATTATTTTCTGTGTTTTAGTACATTGTATGGCTTGTTATTGATAACACTACTTAAATATAAACCAATTTTAACAATAAACTTCAAAACACAATTTGATGTCCATAAAGTTTATGGAGTGAAGAAGCTACAGGCAGTTTTTTAGTTGAATAAATTTCATAGAATAAGTATTGAAATCAATTTCAATGATGAAGTAATTTAGGCTTATCTTAAAAACCAGTAGCAGTAAGAAACCTTTTGAAGATGGGTTAATAACTCAGACCTTAGTTTATGTAATTACTCTCATCTTTCCTTACCATGTGTTCTTAATAATTTAGAGGCAGGGGCAAGGTTTATTTGTTACATTTCATAACTTACTTTTATGAATATATGAAACCTGAGAGAAAAACAGCAGTCACTATCACACAGTAACAGTGATAGATCGATCACATCCTAAATCGCTTCAAGGTAATTAATCAAAACAGTATGTTGCAAAGTCCATTTTCCAGGAAAATGGAAAACTTACATTTTTTTCCGGGTGGGAAACAATAATGAGGAGTAATTAACCTCATATGCAGAGAAATGCTGCCAGTCAAAGTTTGAAGTTTGTTGATCACCAGTTTCCAGGTGACGGTAACTCTAAGTCAGATGTCAACAGGTTTGTGTTGATTGCTTCAATGAATCTCATCAGAGTGTTATTTTAAAGTCTTGCACACAGCTCCGCCTCCCTGTCTGCCCTCCAAAATATTCAAATCCACAATCTGTCACACTGCTAGAATACAAGGGCCGCCTGTGCTCTATAAATATAAACACACCATGTGAATTGAGGTATTTCTGTAGTGACATTTTAAAATGCAAATTAAATTAACCTACAAAAGTACTACTCTGTAGAATTTATGTTTATTAAATGCAAATTTTCTTGGATACATTGGTTGATGTGTAAAAGACACCAAATGTTTTAAAACTGTGATTTGTATCATGTCCAAATTTGACAAAACAACAACAACAACAACAACAACAACAAAACAGTAGGATAAATTCAAGCACTTATAAATGACATCAGAGTAGTTTTGAGAAGATGGAACACTGTTCAACAAACTAAGTTAACAATTGCTCTCGTGCTCTGGACATTGAACCCACCTTGGATACAACAAAACACACCCTCTGACTTGTGCCACAGACATTCTTTCGCCAACTCTTTCCCCTAGTGTGCTGTTTATACCCTGACCTGGTCTTAAATTAGTCTCTATTCAGCCCTCTCTTATTGTTACTCTGCAGTGTGAAGGTTGCATTCTCCACTGCTACCTTTCTGCTCTGCAGTTTCAAATTCCTTCATATTATGTTTCGAATGCTGTAATCTCAAACCACAATCTATTAATGGGGTTCCCTATTACTATAAATATTTAGCGTTCTCTGGTATATAGTGTTTGCTCTCATTTCCCTGATTCAGTGCTAGTGCATTTACACAGTTCATGGAATTTATGTCCGAGAGGAAATTTAGGAGTATTACATTAGCGGTGCAATTTTTACCACTGCACAGGGAGGCTGTGAAAGCATCTGGTATCTCTCCACTGCTTGGGTTCACATACCAGGATATATTATCAACACTGATTCTGCTCCTGTGTGTATGTTAATGCACACACATTGAAATCGCCCACTTCCAAAACAGCCCTCAACATCATAAGCCAGAAATACAGCCAAGCCAACCTACATGTAACACACACAACATGGAACCATACAGACTTTCTTTGTGTGTTGCATTAGGAGTGGGAAAATGTATTCGTGAAAATGTATGTGGATGGATATGTGTGGATTGAGTGCATGTACAGTAATCCCACACTGCAACAGAAATACATTGGAAGAGTACTGCATGTGTAAGCTCTAAGTAAGCATGGCTTATGCTCAAGGAGGCATGTCAGACATGGTCAGCAGCAGCAACAGTTTTTTTTTTACCACAGATGCTAGAAGCAAGAAACCAAAGCTTTTATTTTTGTAAAGAATCCACTTGCCTTTAATGACTTAAGAAGTTGTAAACAGGGCTGACCACTGGTGTAAAGCTGAGGCAAGTCTATCTTTTCAATGAGCTGAAAGTGTCTGAAAGCTGCAATGAGCTGCATAATTGGGCTGTTGAGTCTCAGTGGGATTTGTTGTACAACCCATTTGAGATGTGTTAATATCAACAATATTGCTTAAAGTTGTTTTGAAATATAAGCAATGTTTTGGGAATAAGAGTGCAGCCTTGACAAAATAGAAAATATATGTAGCGTCCAAAAAAGCATAAACTTTGAGGAAATAATTAAAAAATAAGGCGCCACGAAGTGACTAACAGTGGCCCACTTTTCAAATGTCTGCCAAGCTTTCTGATATTGTCTTCGTTGGTTGTATAAATAATACAGGCCCGTTACCTTTCCTGTAAATATTTACCAGGCAGTGTAGTGAAAGATCAGATTCTTGAATAACCTCAACCTACTCCTCCGATAATATCTGAATATCTGCACCTTGAGAGCCACCTCTCCCACACAGCTTCCTGAGCATACTCTCACACACAAACGACAAAACGACTGCTGCCTTACAGAACGGTTTGCTGCAGAGATTATGTTTTATATCTGCATCTATTTGTTTGTATGGGAGTTAACAATATGTTCTATGCATGGTTGAGAAGAGCAGTATGGAAGTGTCCACTGGCACATGACAGATGAGATTTAGATACTTATTGATATAACAAAAAGATTAAAAAGTCTACATAAAATATCAGATAATACATTGTGTTTTGTTTCGTTTCATTAAAAGCAAAAACATCAACCAAATGAAGCTTTAAAGCTGCCCATTTACATCTAGGGTCATACAAAACTCATCAGAGCTCATATTATGCTATACGTAGTGTTGCGGCGAGGCAGTCATTTAAAATCCATTACTCCGTTCACATTCTTTAACTCATTCTTTCTTTAACAGTTCCATGAATAAATCTCCTGAAAACTAATTGGAAGTCACACTCCATGTCCCCGGTAGAAGCCCTTTGGCTAAATGACAAGCAAAGGTGTGTCAGTAGTGGAGCACTTCAGCAGCCGACCCAGTCTGTGGTGGCAATGATGCATACACTCTCTTGTAATGGATCCACACTATATAGATTGTATTCCTGCTGTAAAGATACTAGATACTGTTTTATGTGGTAGATCTGCAAAAAATTAATTGTGAATATGTAGGAGACAATCTGTTATAGTCCAATGACAATATTATGTGCTGTATGTCTTTGTAAGGCGGGATGAGGTTGAAGAATGCGAGAAGCAGGTATTAATGTCAGCTGATAGTATTTAGACTTTAGCATCATTTCTGTAATGAGCAGTAAGGTAAGGCAGTCATGTTTATACGGATGTCACTTCTTTTGTTTTTATGATTTTCCTACCAATTAAAACATTAAGGATGGTACACGTTTGCTAGTGTAATTAATTTCTGTTCATCCACCTACACGGTTCAGTATTTGGTGGAGCACCTTCCTTAAACTTACCACAGTGTAAGATTATTTTCTGCTTCAGTGAGGTCCATCAGCTAAGTCATTATTTCCTATTAGCATCACAAGTTTTGATTGATTTCTTGAGTTAATGTGAAAATGAAGCTTCATTACATCAGCTTATGTACCAGGTCTTATCATGGTAGTCAGTTTTATCACAATTCCTTAAAGCTTCAGACAAACGATGTTTTTTTCATTGAACGTCTGTTCTTTGATTACTGCAGTTTGAACATTGCAACAATTGAAATGTCGTTACAGCAAATGAAAATAATTCCACACCTTCTGTGAACAGTTGAGCTATAACAACAGTTGAGCTATAACAACAGTATAGCGTGTCAAAAAGGGAAAAAAAAACATCATACTTCAAAAGCAGCTCTAACTGACAAGCACCTAGAGGTAAGAAACACTCATAAATGTTTTTGATTGCCATATTCTATAAACACATACAGGGCTATGTTAGTCCTAAATCATGACTAAAATGGCTTTGCCAGATGGTTGCTTGTTTGGCAAACTATGGAAATGACACATTTTTAATTGTTTTCTCTCTTACTCACACCCCCACGAGCGCAAACGCATACAGTACAGAGGCACAGACGCAATATATCTTGAAAAACGGTGAAGAAGTGGCTGGAGCCGCTGGAGGCTAGATGAGTAGTAGCTTAGCACAGAAAGCTTGCTTTATACAACATAAAACTGGCAGAGCATCTTGGTAAACTGCTTTCTGGCTGTGCTTTTGATGTGAGTCATATATGCAAAGCATTCACACACGTCACAGAAAAAGTAGTGATAATGCTGTTGCACTGTATGGCTGGATATTTTCTGTCACACTCAAGTAAAAACAACATTTGGATTGCCGAATTTCTTTACTCGCATTAGCTGCTCTTGCATCAGTAATGGCATTGAAAATTGAGGTAAGAGAAGAATGTAAATTATCAACATTAAAACATCTTCAGTTTCCTGGGAAGGTAAGCAACCCTATAGTCCATATATAACCATATAGTTGTTGTGAATCTCTTCCCTGCTCCTAGCCGTTGAACTCCTCAGCTGACATTTGTTTTATTTATAGAATACCATGGAAATCAGGTGAATTTTATAATAATAATGATTAATAATGACAGCATTAGTTCCATGTTTGTTTTACTTGAGAAAGGTTAAAAGCAATCTGCAAGCAGTAATATACATTATGCTAATCAATCAACAAAAGCCAATCGAATATTCCAACAACAAATGACAATCTACTAAATTGTGTCCATACATGCAAATGCACACACACGTCTTCTAAAAATTCCATTCATTCGCTCATTTAAGAAACGTACTGCTGCCGGGATTACTTTTTTTTTTCTCAAAGACATGGCAACAAAATCTTTATATTTAACAGATTCACAAAATGTTGTGAACAGTTAAAATGTAGATGCAAATTTCAAGAATGACACATCTCTTTGGTATAAAAGCGTCTCACTTCCTGCATTAAAACAAAATGCAGTTACATTTCCTCAGACTTTATTTGCCAATTTGAATTAGTTGCATATAAAGGCAATTTCAAGGATGCGCAAAAGAGAGATATTATGACACAACAAGTAAAAGTCTAAACTTGTGATTGTTAGATGTTTACTTTAAAGTGATTTTTAAGCTTTGTATACACACTGTACAACAAAATTATGCTGTTGGTTTACTCCATTCATGATGGGAAGAGTAGTCACATCTGTCAAAGCAGAGTTTGCTCATTAGTAGGTAGACCAGCAGATAAAAGGTTTTCCTTTAAATGTAAATCAGAAGGGTAACAAATCCATTATAGTCATTTGGAAAAGGACTGCTCTCTTTGCCTTCTGTGCCATATCTTTGACTCTCATTCCCAGTCAGGGTGTTTTTACTACTTCTCATTCTGGCCAAGGAGATACCAGTGTCTAAAAGCTTCAGTGACAACAAATTACAGCTGGACCCTGGACAATGCTCTGAAGACTGATTCATTTGAAATTCATATTTTAATAAGTATCTCGGCGGATTGAGGCAGGCCTGTTATTAATCAGTTGTGGCCCAACAGCTCTGTTCCTTTAAAGTGTCAATCTATGTGGAATCCATTAGTCTGCCCTGCTGCACAATAACATTTTCTTTCAACTGGGTTCAGCAAACTTCCTGTTTGGGATATTTGCAGTCTTTATACAGGCTAATCTCCTGGCTGTGGAGCTGAACTCTACAGCCGCAAACCTCTGGTTATTTTCACTATTGATTATCAATCATTTTTTAATTAATTAATTAATTAATTAATAGTTTAGCCTGTAAAATGTCAGAAAAATGGTGAATAATGCCCATGATAATTTTTCAGGCCCCACGTGATGTGTTGAAATTGCTTCTTTGATAAGTTGGTGGGGCTGATATATGGGCTGATATTAGCTTATCACAGCTTATATGGATATCAACGTATATATGTTGGTCAATGGAAATATGTTGGTCAGTTGGTTGATCAGTCTGTCCACCCCTTTGACCCAGACTGAAATGTCCAAACAACTTTTCAATGGATTGCCATGACATTTTGAGGAGACATTCATGGTTCCCACTGGATGAATCCCAATGACTTTGTGGATCCCCTGACCTTTTGAAAAAAAATAGTTAGCAATATGTATTGACAAGCATTGAATGTATTCCCGTGAAATTTGCTACAGATAGGCTATTCAAGGTCCCCATTTATTTAAGCCTTTTTGATTCCCTGACTTTTCATCTAGCGCCATCATGGGGTCAATGTTTTAATTTGTCCAATACTTTCTATCAACCTCTGCTGTAAATTGTGATTAGTTTAGTGATAATTAGCAACTATTAGCATGCTACTCTAACAGGCTAAACTAAGATGGTGAACCTGGTAAATATTACCTGCTAAACATCAGTATGTTAGCATTTAGAAGTACTTAAAACTAAGATATGATGGAAATTCATGTGTTGTAATAATTAGTCTCCTTTTCATTGGGTTCCTTTGGTTGGTTTTCTGTGTCCCTCGTCAGTCATTTCTATGCTGTATGACTACTTGAGACTTCTCTCTGGACCACAACATGCTGATGTGAAAAATAGGACAAGGGCATATAATACCAGACTATAATATGCTAATGAAGTAATGATATGTCTGGAAACTTTTACAAGAACAAATTATCGTGCAAACCACTGCTGCAGTGCTACTGTATACCAGTGAGCTGCTCTGTGAAATTCTAAACAAATCATTTTTCTCTGATGTTTTGGACAAATGTTCATCTGTCACAGCTGCACTATGTACAACATGCGCTTGAATTGTTTCATTTAGTTGTTAACACTTTTACACACAAAGCCAGAAATGCTCACATACACAGGCACACACGCATGAAAGTGAGAACGTTTATCCATTTAAATTCCCAGACTAGCCCCTTTAGAAGAGCCCCCTAAAGGTAGATGGAGAGTGTGTTTTCCTTTGGTTGTGTTAATGGGGTTATTGATCATCCTGGCATCTGAAACATTTCTATAAAGCAAATGAAGGCCCTGCTCAAAGTGGTCTATGTCAGAGCAGAAATGCATTTAGATTACATCATTGCACAGAACTTCTTCAGAGATATCTCCTACATTCACACCTTATAGGAGATCTGATATTTGATCTGATATTTGATCTGATATTTGAATGTCCAACATGAAATGTTTTTGAAGAAAAGCCTTTTCTTAAACTTGAAGTGCTGCTTTTTTTGTTTTAGTCCCCTTGGAGCTGTGTTGTATATCATAGTGCCATTAAAAAAAATAAAAGATTCTTAATGGGACACCCTAACATGAAAATGGTATAATTATTCACAGAGGAGATGCCGTGGAATACGACTCAATGATAATACAAAAAAAACCAAAAACATTCCTCAACACCCATGAGGATCATTAAGGTTTCATCTAATGTAGCTTGAATGCATATGTTCATTAGTGTAACGATGTTTAATAAGTACAGGCATTTAGAAAGGTCCATATTTCATATGTAATACAATGGAAAAGCAAATGTGATATTACAATTTTGCAGTTGTAATTTGACATTGCAGCATATTGTGCATACTGTATCATACAGTAGCTTGAATAGGGGGCTGTAAAAGACATAATTCTACCTTTCACACATTAGTGAAACCATGTACACAACTGAACCTTTAGAGAAATAAGGCACACATCAATGTAAAATTAGTAAAGTCAGAAGTCAGGCCCAGAAATATAAAGCCAATCAGTCCCAAGAAACATATATATGGCCATATAACAAACTCAGACAAAAACAGACAGACAAAACAGACAAAATAGTGCCCACATTCATCATTCCTCAAAGATTTAAAAAGTGGTGTTAGAGATACCAGCCTTAAGTTTGAAATTTGACCTTTTAGTTATAGCGTCCAAATTAGGACAAATCAGTGTAATTTCTAAAAGGTTGGAACAAGGCTGCAAAGATGAGTCATCCATCCAAGTTTGGTTAATTAAAATTGGATCAGTGGTGTCTGGGATATCACATGAGAATTCCTAATGACAGACAAACAGACACCTAGAGTTCAACAATGAGACAACAAACTCTTCACCCTTCGAACACAGTGTAAACTGATGTTCAGCCATCGTATACCGCATACTGTATCTCTGTATTACAATTAATTGAATCCCTTAGGTGACACGTTTTCACAAAGCAAGTAGTGGTGCCAATGATAAACTGGCAGTTGCGTCCTCCCAAATACAAAAGGTTGACTGGTAATAACTGATTGTAATGAAAATGACTGATTTGTCTCTAGCAGATACATCTCGCTTCCTGTAAAGATGCTGTAAGCCTTTTCCTTTTTCCACCGGATGTTCGGCTATGTTCCCATTTGGTGTTTGTTCCGTATTCCTCCATATTTCAGAACAATTGACACTGATGGCACATTGAATAGCCTCCGCTTGTCATGCATTAGGTTAATTATGCAAAGATTTGCCCTTTTACAGAGACTGAATATGTGCAACTGAGGGCCATAATGTAGGACAGTGAGACTAAACTAACCCCTGTTGAAATCCAAACAGGGGCCATGCTGTAAAAATTGGTATAATATAGCAATGCATGCAACTTATTTTATTTTATTATAGTTTACTGAATTAGTAAGCATCAACTGTTTAAATGTGTCAATAATGATGGCAAAATCCATCACTTTTATTTACATGCCTAAAATGTTACATCTTACCTAATAGCTAAAGTCTAATTTAACTAAATGTGTTTGTTTCTTAACTGTACAGTAAAACACCAGTATCTTATAGGTCAATCCGTTCAGCAGCAGGCTAAATCAATCCATATAGTCAGCCAAAGTCAATAAAATAAAGTCAGTGTTAGCAGGGTGTCCATTAAAAACTGTCCACCAGACAGACTCCAGCCATTTCAAAAACGAAAGCCACTGCTGCTGTGCTCCCCAGCTGTATGTGCTCCTGTTCACTGTTTGTTCATTAGCATCGACTGAGACCATGTGGACACGAATCAACTTGTGAATTAGAGAACGGTGACAAGGCTAAAAAAGGTTATATATATTTAGCAGGGGTGGAGTGGGATGCACAGAATTAAGACTACTGACGATGGTATAGACACACTGCCCCACTGCTAGTGGTAGAATCAGCAGATCTGTGTGTATTTCAAGCTTTAGCTGCACAGGATTGGGTGTGTGTTTAATGGTTATACTAGCTGCAACTGGTGTTTTATCTGTTGAAGTGAAGTTAATTTTCCATGTCAATAAATAAATAAATAAAAGCGTCATTGCCATGCCATGCCATGTTCGTCATATGCGTCTACAAGCGCCTTTGTGGCGTATTTCAACACAGTATTCTTTGAACCATCCCAGTTAATTAGCCAACATTGAACACAGTATTTAGTTATTTGTGGAGCATTTTAAGTTCTCAGATCCTCCTTTATTATCCTGCCATAGAGGCTCAGTGTAGACCTAAAGACAAATAGAACTTCACGTCAGCCTTTGTATGTGTTTTTAAATGTCTTGCTGTAAAATATTTGTTCTGACAAACACTCACTGCTGTCTTTTAAAACAAGAAATGAGAGCTGAGCCCACAATGTCACCCGTTAGTTAATCTCCAATGAAATCGAATAGACTGAAAAGGTGAAACACAATGTGCACAACACTGTATTGATACATCTCTCTGCAGGGTGTGCTCTTTGTAGTCAGCGCCTTCACACAGCAAGAGTAACACAGATTAGTCAAACTGCTCAAGTCTGGTGGTTAAATGCATTTGTTACTCCTCTGTATTTTCCTGTAAAGGAAAATATGTGACATTTTTCTGAAGTCTTTGGTTGTGTGTCACCCAGAGCTGTAATGATTCATTCATTGCACTGGCGTAGCAATTAATAATAGTGCAGCTTCACCTGCATTGTTCTGCTAAAGAAAATAATTGGATTGAATTGCCGTATCTACAGTCATAATCAGTATAAACAGCTTTGATACAAACTATTCTTCAACTGTTTAGATGTCATATTTCCCTGAATAGGCTGTGTTTTTCCGCAGGTTGTGTCTGGAAAACACAGTTTTTATTACCAACAGGAGCAGAGTTTTCTGGTAGTGACTAAGTTTTGCTGATTACGGGGTGTGGATCCTGGTAGAAACTGGTAATGTCAGAGAGAGAGGGGTTTATCATCCAGGTGTCAGGACTCAATGAAAAATTGTTTTTCCTGAAGGAAATTTGGATTGTTGTTGTTTTGGGAAACATTGTACGGACAGGTGCAGGTGACCGTGGTAATGTGTAACCCTCTGCTCCTTCCGAGGTGTCAGTTCTTACGCCTCAGAGCCCGGATGACCTCTTGATCAGCTGTCCTTGCCATGACATACTTTACAATTCTTTAAAGAAAAAGAAAAAAATATATAATATCTATCTATCTATTATACCTTAATACATAATTAAACTGTCAAAGTTCTAACTTGCATGGTAAGTCAACAAGCCTGTACTCCATCCAACATCCAATACAATGCTTTGCAAGTCCAGCAGGAAGCAGATACCATGCAGGGAATGTGATCCCTGGCTCTAAAGGTGTCATCTGGCCCTGCATGGTTCAGCGGCAGACATACAGACTGCTCATGGCGTGAGGGTTGTACTGTAAAAGATGTCCGCCAGACACATTGGCAGCAGGAGAGACACAAATCGATCCCCTGCAAGAAAGCACAGAGAGCCTAAGTGGAGGACGGCCTCTTTAGCAAAGCTCTTATTAATTAATAGTGTCTCAGGAGGGGATTACATGATCTGATCCCTGCTTCTTCATCACAGCACAGCAGCTAATGATATCTGAGGGAGCTCTTCTGTGCAACACACCTACACCCGACACTGTATACGATCATTACAGTGCAGTATGCAACACTAGAGCATCCTCTCTACCTTATCATGAGTATCATGATGAACCCTCTGTCATGTGTTTCTATTCATACTGAGAGCTGAGAGATTGAATACTGCAGTGAGCCAGCTTTGCGATATCAGGCATCGGTTTCAAGCACTGATTAAGAACACATCCACCGCATTTATAAAACCTGTTGTTACCAACACACACACACTCAGTAACACACATCAGATGCGTAGTGAACAGTGTGTATATAGACATCATTTCCTTTACGAGCTCATGTATGTGTCAGTATATGATTTATGCACTAAAATTATTTATTGCAGGAAAACAGGAAACGTTACTCAACAAAATGCCTTCTTCATATCATATTCAGTGACTCACTTCCTGCTACCAAGTCCTACAGTGAAACTCTACATACAGCCTGACACACTGTAGCCACTAAGCTTACTGATCAGCAAACCATAGATCATAGAGTCTGACAAACTGGAGATGAAGATTAGCACATAATAACAGTACAAGCTTTAGTACATAAATCAGGTTGGGTTTTTTTTTATTAGGCTATAACATATCTCAACTCAAATTAGGTTGAATGTATTGCATATAACTTGTTGTACAGTCAAGTTCATTTATTTTTTGTGGACTATGCTGGATATGTATTTATTCGCATGTTTTTGAAAACCAAAACTTGATGATCTTTGGACTTAAAAGCCAATGGGCACGACCCAATTCAGCCCAGTTTAACACTCGTGCTTGAGAGACTTCCATGCAAAGTCTCTCCCTTGGCCTTTTTACAACATAATGACAGTAGACATTTTGACTTATCATAGCAGTAAAAGCACATGTGTACATAATAACATTAACAGTGTACCTGCAAGCCGTATGAGTGAGTCACCTGCACAATACCAGGGCCCATAAACTGGTAAAATTAAATTGAAATGCATATCATCTTATTCATCACACTTGGGCTTTTCCTGTTGTTGCATGTCAAATGTTTGCAGTAAGAAAGCTCAATAGAAATCTCCTTGGTTGCAAAAAAATCAAACATGTGAAACAGAAAGACAATATTTGTAATCACAGAAGGTCACCACAAATGTCCAATAAAAGCCCTTGAGCGGTTGGTTAAGACTATGCGCTTTAATCCTTTATTGTATTGAAAAGAAGCTAACCCACTCACCCTCTGCGTGAGACACTATGTAAACTTGTTGTCAGAAATGTAATGACAAATTGAAGACAGGATGTGCTGCCTCTGACCACATTTCACCAAATTAAACGAACTGTTGCACAATGTAAAAGTTCATGCTAGTGTTGCTGTGATGAATATTGTGTTTTTTATTTCCCCTGCTTATGTACTTTCCTCCATCCATATTTCACAAGCAGGCTAAATGAGCTGTAGCCTGCGCACAGCAGAACACATCAGCATTAATAAACCATGAAAAGGTCAATTGCACGTCATTCTGTGAATTGTTGTGACCATTTATAATCAGCTTTGTGTCAGATACACTTAAATCCCCCTACTCAAAGAATCCTCACATCATTAGTCCACAATCTCTGGTTCCCAGCACCCTTTATTCTGCCTATGTCAACATATAGATTTAGCCCTCCCATTGAAATTATGCAAACATCATGTGTTCTTCATGAAAGGTTCAAGCAGCTCAGCTGAAAGCTCTCGTTTGACTGATGTATCTCTGACATCACATCATCATCAGCTGCGAGACTCTGTCACTTTAAAGGCTCTGTAAACCCACACAGGCGTTTCCTCTCATCCTGGCTGATTAGAGCCCTGCTCAGGTTGAAATATATGCAGGAATTACATGATGTCAGCAAACTTCACAAACCAATAAGAATGATAAAGGTGTACAACAGGTACAACAAAACTAACAAGAGAGTAAGAGGTATGTCAATCAGGCCTAATCTTTACACACCACATGGTCCTCAGAAGGGTTGTAATTAGGCTAAATAAATGAACACACTTGTGTGGGATGAGGGGAAGAGTTCAACTGCTAAAAACAAAACAGCTGATATTTCAACTGGTTTATAGTACTCCTTATTGAAACACTGACTTCGACTCTCTGTCTCTACATTACAATTTAAACAACTTTTTTTTACATTGTCATGCCATCAGGCAGCATGTGACATTATTTATAGATGTGTTTTTACTGTAGTGAATATATATAATATAGTGAATTGAACAAAACAAGATCAACTCTCTCCCTATGAGTCCCCTTTCACATACACAAAAAGTTACCAAATCAACAGTTGGATATTTTCACATCCAGCAAAACGGATCAGTATTCATTTAGAGTCGTGTTTCTAGTCACCCAACAAATGTAAGTCCAAAATTCACTCTCCTTTTAGTTCTGTTTTGCTCTCCACCAATTCCCATAAATATCTGGTCCATTAGCAGCTACATTTTCCACTGTGTTCACCAGCTAGTCGCTAACTCTGCCTGTCTGCGGTTTGGTGCTGGGCAGGTATAGTATCATGTGGGCTCTGGTTTGGTCACCACCAAATACTTTTTTTGCTACAAGCATTTGTTCTGTTCTGCACACGGGCCTGTTTTGGTGTCTTGGGAGTCTATGTGGAGTGATAAGATCTCAGAGAGCATAAAGACCAAACATGAAAAATTCTAGTGACATAAAGAAAAACAAAATTCTGAATAATTGTCTTACTTCTACGGATTGCTAGTAAGCTAAAACAGCAGTATTTTGTGACGTACCTTTGATCTGCTTTCAGAAATGTATTAGCTAATATCGCCAACAAACATTCATAAGCTTTACAATTTAACTCATCTCAAATCAAATTGTTAGATTTATTTTTGGAGGGGGTTGTGGTTGTACTGCTGCTGCTTCAGTATATACTGTGACTCAAACCTTTAAAATAAAACCTCTAGCTCCAAAACTCCCTTTCACTAACTGTTGCTGGGCTAATGAAATATGCATCTCAGATAATGGTGTCCAAATACAATAAAAGAGGGATGCCATATGTTGGTAATCTGATCTTCCACTTCCACTGACCGGGAGTCAGACGTCTCCCCACCACACCACACCACACCACACCCTGACCTCCGCGACCTCATACGAAAGCTTAACAGCCAGGTCAGGAGGATTTGATGTTACAACAGTGTCAGCTGGACCCAAAACATCAGGGCACGGAGGTGACAAACGCACAAATAAACAAGCACATGTGCGTGTGTGCTTGTGTTGTTCACACAGTAAGTCCTGCATGGGTACCTTGAGGTCACCATAATACTGATTCACTCCTTCTTAGATGTCAGATGAGAGAAGAGATTGAGCGAGGACTTTAATCACATTTGTTAGGTTGACAAAATAGCTTTATAAAGACAGCTGAGGACAGTCATTTAGCTGAAGAGGGCTTTCAAATAGAGGAGATGCCCCAGAGAGCACTTCATTACATTCGTGTTTTCTTCTGCAGGGCTTTGATAGAATGTTTGGCAACTTGAATATTTTTGCTTTCACTTGCAGTATCATGTTCTGCCTGATCAGCTCAGCCTAATGTCTGTTCATTTGCAATGTTTCCCACAGGATTTTGTGAGACTGTGGTCGGTGGACCTCGGACCCTCTGGGAAGGTCTGGAGGCAAAGTTTTGTACATTTTAAAGTTAAATGCATCAATTGCACTTTGAGAGCAAAATAAAGAGACTGGATCTATGAAGAATTTTGTGCTCTTGTAAACAATTGTGTGCTCTAGTGAAGAATTTAATCATAAACACATTGATTTTACAGATATGAATAGTATAGCACTGGAAACTTCCTTCCACACCCATGTGTTGTGTGGGCCTCACCTCGGTCTCATCTTTCTTCATTCATTAAAGGCCCAGAACTCGGAGGGCTGCGCCTATACTCACAGAGTCTGGAGTTACAGCACGTAACTAATGTTCTATATGTATAGGCTTCGCCCTCGCTAGCTATCGCTAGTGGGATAAGGGCGAAGCAGGATATAGTCTATGCCTCACTGGGCAAGCACAAACACACACCCACTTCACGAGATGAAACAATAAGCTTTCCATGCTATGTCACTGCCCCATGTGTAATAGCGCATAGAACCCCATATGTGGCACTGCACAGTAGAAAACCTGACATTCTCCATGAGGGCTGGGAACAAAATAGCCTGGGTAATTAATGGGAAACACTGATTTGTGTTCAACACTATTGCCACTGAACAGCAAGAATTATTCACTGAATTTTAAAAGGCGGTGACGTTGTGCTGCCCTGTTTTTGTGCTGTGTTTTGTTTGTGGAACCGTTTAATTTAAAGCATCTAAAATCGATATTCTTATAGTAACTATGGATCAAATGATGTGTGTGAAAGGGGCCACTCGTAGTGATGAACCCACAGAGGACAAAAATCACCTAGTTGCATTCCCTCCTCAACTTTATGGAGTTTTAGCATCTTTTAGCTCTTTGTTTTGGTTTTATGGCCTGCACCTTTACTGTTTTGGTTCACTCTCACCAGTCTCATTAGCATTGTTTCCAGCTGCAGAAGGCAGCTGTTTTCAGTGAAAAAGCTCTTCTAGACCCACTGTTCCAGCAAGAAATGAGACTAGCTGGTGAACACATGGATCATTTAGCAAAAGAGCTGGATATTTTTCTCAGGAGTCGGTAGAAACTAGAGCTAAAGGGCAAGTGAATATTGGACTTACATTTGTTGGGTGGCCACAAACACGACTCCACATTAATTCTAATCTTGTGCCTTATCTGCTGGATGTGTAAATAAGCAACTATTTGCTAACCTCTTCGATACAGCATACCAACTTTATAAGGTTATAATGTGCCACTGTTGTGTTTGCAGCTTGTTTCCACTGCCCCCGAGTGGACAAAGAAATCAGTTAATCTCTTACAGGACTCCTTCCTGTAGTCTGAGTGCTCAGGATTTCTTAAGCTTTTGATTAAAATTGTATGTACTACTACTACTAAAATAATTAACCATACTGCTATCTATAATGCTAGACTTTCCCTTATAGCCCCATGAACCTGAATAAAATCACAGCACTAGCTTAAGAGAGGCGTCATTCACAGATATATGTGAACTTAAGTGAGGTGAAGGAGGCGTCAGAGATGTCCACTGCCCTTCTCACCAAATTGTTACTATATAATGTAAGTCATCCGCATGAAGATGTAAAGATATTTGGATGAGGAACAACATGCAGATAATCCACCCACCTTATTGTTTATTGTCATCTTTCATGTGTATATTATTTTAGCTATTTTAAATAGGCAATGCAAGTTCAGGGGGTGATTCAATAAAATATAAAAAAAACTGAAATAAACAAAGAGATTCCCAGTTTACCCACTAAACACTCTTCACTTGTCAATACCCATGATTTATAGGAGCAATTATAAACAGCTCAATATGTCCTGTATGTCTGTCCATTTGCATTTTTCATTACAGATCCTCCAGGTGGACTGTAAAACAATGGCAGCAACATATCAATCCTTTCATTCTGAAGCTGTGACTGATCAATTCATTCATGATGTGTCTTCGGGTTTATATGTTGCATGGGTCCATGAAGAATTATTGAGCGTGTGATGTGATACACCTTTACGATATATTTACCTTCGCTAATCAGTCATGTTGAGGATGTCTTCATTGCGACCTGTAGCCTCAAATGGAAACAGGTAATTATCCAATTGCACACAATCAAGTGTCTTATTCAGGAAATGTGAGTTGCTGAAGATTAATCATCATTGATTAGAGACCCTGTGATTTGAATCCGTCCCTTCTCCAGATTAGTTAGCCATTGATCTGTGACAGCAATTTCACGCTTGCGATCAACCAATCGACCCGGTCATAATGTGTGGCCTCTGCTGGGCTTTTTTCGTGACCTCCTCATTTATCAGGGTGCCACCTGCAGTAACACTTAGCCATTCTGTGGCTATGCAGGATGAGAAAATTGCATGCATCTTTCTCTGCATTAGAAATGTTTTACTTTGTTTGTTTACAGTGAGTCATCTTTTAAGATCTAGCAAATAACATTCCTCCTGTAGCTGACACTCAGCCTGAGAGCAAAAATGAGACCTGGCGCTTGACAGCTAACGTCGGTGTTGTTTTCTAAACGTAGCACAAACCTCTACACTCCGTCCTGATTCAGTGAAAAGTCTGCTGATTTAAAATTGTCTGTGGGAAGTGGGAAGTCCTTGTCAGACTGGGTGGGTACCCACTGAATTATGCTTCCTTTGATTGTGGGCGCTGTAAAGGTTGACCGTTGTGATAGAAAATCTGGCGTTGTCTTTCTCTTATAATGTACAGTAGATTATGCTATAAAACAACATCACTTCACTGTCCACTGTCCACATCTTCACTTTTTTCAGCAAGTCAAATACTGTAGGTCTGGTATTGTGTTTGTTGGCTGTTTTTTTTTTAGGGGGGGAAACGTTTGAGCCAATCAGAGCTTTGACAACATCTTCCCTTGCCAGGACCCAAAAAATATTGACAGAAACATCGCCAAGAAAATGTCGACAAGTGTCGATGAGATGGACGCAGCTGTACAGATTGTTTTAAAACAACTTACAGAAATAACAGCTTTTAAACTGACATATTCCTTCAATCGATGTGAGAAATGTTAACAGCTCCTAGCAACCACTACAGCAGCTTCTGTGTCAACTGAAAATTACGTTGGTGTGATGGATACATCATTCGATGCTGATCGGTTTTCCACAAACAGAACTGGGCTAACATGAACATGATGTCAGACTGAATAATGAAAATGAAATGGTAATTCAATCGGATTGTCAGGCTATCACGTCACTTATGAAGTATCTGATTGATGACAATGGTGTTCATGTTTTGTTAATGATGAGAGAGAGACCACATGCTGTTCACTGTATAATTAGGCTCTTGTCTTGATGTTCACCCGTCTCAGAAAAATTACATTTATCTGCTACTAACCTGCAACAGCAAATCCATTTAGATAGAAATGTTGGTACAGAACGTATCTGCTAAATGTTCACGGACAACATATTTAATTAATTTTCCGAGAATATCTGCTCTAATATGATCTGCTTGTAGAAACTAAAGCATGATGAAACCTTTTTTAAGGTTAACCTGTAACCACCATCTTTCTTGAACTTTAACCAAAGTGCTTTTGTTGCCTAAACCTAACTACATGTGGAACTTTGGACGCAAACCCCAGTCTCCTGTGTCAAATCTATGCACTATTTATCATCCTCATCCTCCACCCTGACTTTTTCCCAGACTGGCATGTGGTACAAAAACATCTTGCTGGTGAACATATTCCAGGAATCAATCACATTACTCGTCAAAAAGCAAGTGGCAAAAGAAATAAGTAGTATATGAACGTAATTCCTGGGAGATAGGGTTGTGGTGTTGCAGTCATATGATTGCACTGTAGCTTTTACAGTGTATGTATTAATGTCTATGTCTACAGCAGGAGACAAACTGGTAGCACACTAGATACAAACTAATATCAGCTTGCATACTTGTTTTGGAAAACAGACAGTAAGGCCCGATCCACAGACTTGGATTAGTAGTGTCAATTTTGCAAAACATAGATCAAGGGAAAACTTATTGCTCCCCAAAATCATGTTTTTCCGCGTAAAAGCACAGATAATTGCTCGGGAGATTTGATACATGAATGTATAATGCTCAATTTCAGTGCAAAGCAATGTTCTGTGCTAGTTTCAAATGCAGATGGCCAGAAGAAAAACTACTAGAGAAAAACTACCAATGTACATTAAAAAACACACTGTATGAATTCACTGTTTAAACGAATGCATTCTTTCCTTCTAATTTCCATTTTTACCATCTAGCAAATGAAATGCTGTCCAGGGTAACACCTAATTTTCGCAGTCTCAATATTCTTCACCCGTCTTTCCACTGACAATGAATCGAATCCTGTTACTTGGTGGTCAGTGGGATATTATTTTAAGTTCCTATGTGTGGAGTATCCACCTCAGTATGCCATTCTCAGTCTCATATTTTTTGATAGCATAGTATAATGGTTGTAGAACATTTAGCAATGAAAACTAGCTTATTCTAGCCTAGCTCATGACTGTCTCTTCATCACTTTAAAAGCATGATGTTGCTGCCTTCATTATTCATTGTAGGGATTGTGTTAGATGAGTGATGGGCCCTTTCTTTTCTTTGCAAACCGTTGACTCACAGCTCGAGCTAGACTGATAAATCTAGTCATATCTGTCGTATCTGGGATCTTCAGGAGATTTACAGTAGATTTTGTACAATAGGTCAAGCCCTACCGTAGACACTCATGTGCATGCTTAATTAAGGTGATAATCATCTAGCACTATGTCTTGCTGTTCAGTCTTCAGGACTGGTGCACACAGAGAAGGAAAAAGTCTCAGTGGATTCAGATATTTACAGCACATTGTGCTGAATGGAGTGTTGTCATGGTATTGTTCAAGAAAAGTCCCTTAACGCCCTCCAGGGTCTAGTTTAGACGTGCCATAGGGAGGTTACCTGAACATTTGTAATTGGGATAAGGTTATTGGTTAACGAGGATCTCTATGAAGGATATATATACTCTCTGTTTGTATCATGACTCTGGTGATATAGCCGTCAGTTTGGTTTTGAAATACTGGTGATGGTGTGCTGAATAACATCTGACGCTGATGCCACCTGCAAACAGTCCATGAATGTGACTACAGCACAACGTTTTGGTTTTTAGCTCCCAACTTTGGTGCACATGTTGTCTTTTTTCTGTGTTAAATTGAGGAGAAAAATATCTGACTACGATTTTCTTATGGTCAGTATTGTTATTGTGATTTAATTTGTCATGATGTTCGATAAATGTAACTCCAAGGTTTTATTAAAGGGGCCCCGAGGAGTTAAAAAAGTTATAGTTACATTCAGTGTTAAAACATTCTGGTTATCCTTGAAGTCTAACAAACGCGTCAAGTGATTGCAAAGCCATTAAGGCATTTTAAATCCAGTTTATGGTTACTAGCTTGCAGTTTTCTTCTTCCCTGTCTTTGCCAGCACATTGCTGCATATCTTGGCATGTTACCACCACCTGTAGATCAGTGGAATAGTGCGACACCATTGGTAGGAATGTGTATCACTTTGCGTGTGTGTATTGCTTCACCTCCGTGTGTGTGTGTGTGTTTGTGTGTCCTTGTGCACGTGTCCTTGTGCACAACGCAGGGAACTCATAGAAAAACTGCTCCATAGTGCTACTAGAGGTTTAAAACTCCACAGGGAACCTCTAACAGTTTGTACATTACTTAACAAGACACATACCAAGCATCACATCACAAACATACTGTATCAACATAAAGTGAATCACATACAATTATGCTTTGCTTCTAGTAAACTTATTTTAGCTAGTTTTATATCTAAATGAATACTATAGTATACTCTGCATTGGCTTTATATTCATCAATAAAACCTACGTCATTGTTGAGTCGAGGTTATAAAAACAACTGGTAAATCCTGCCTGACTGTGAAAAATTTTGACATCTGACTGTGGAGCTGTGATACTGCAGATATCCGTGTACTTTAGCTGCTTGAGCTAATTTATGCTTCACAGACTGATGTGATAAGATCCTTCACAACCCCAAATCTCAGAGGTCCTGATTCAGTGCTTTATAGGTGATGTGCTTAAAACAATGATGTGATGTTCTCTGCCAGCTGTCTGTCATTTACACTTGACAACTACCAAGCTAGCCGCTAGCTACTTGTCTGAAAATGACATGATGCAGTCATTTAAAATGTTCATAATGATGCCAGGGCCCTGATCACAGGTAGCTAATGAAACATACCTTGTGTAATACTGGTGTAGTAGTCAGAGAGGGGATCTCTGAACAATTAAGCAACTATCAAATACATATACACAGATCAAGTAGTTTAGTATGCTTCCCCTCTTGGAAAGAGTCCACTTCAGTGTTGTTCACAAAAAAACTCCAGAAATTAGCTTTGGCATCCTGCTTGCTTTGCATTAAATTAAATATCACCAAGCTCAGAAACTCATTTCATGGCACATTCCCACTTCTACTGGGTCAATATGGAACATTTCTCTGTACTGCCGCTCTCAGTCTTCCAGCTTACTCACCATTTATCATCCATACTTGACCTCTCACTTTGCTCAAGAGGCCCAAAGCACACTGCACACTGGCCTCCTCGTATGGAAACAGTCGAGGGGAATCTCAGAACAAAGACGTTAGTCGGCTGCAGAAATGGGAATCTATCCATCCATCCATCCATCCAATATTTCCTTCAAACAATGTGATTTTATTACGACTTTATGTGTTACAACATCTGCTGTTGCAATAATGTTTTTTCTTGTCAATTTTCAGACTCTCACCTTTTTGAGCATGGGAGAAATTTACATTCATTAAAGGAAATCCTCATGAATATTTATCTACACGTTGCACTAAATTATGTGACAGTTGCATTTTTTTCCCACTGATTTTTGGTATGCAACTCAGAATTGTACTTTATTTGTCCATGAAACGTAAATTACATTTATCTTGATGACAAAAGACCAGAAACAAATAAAACACACACACACACACATTACTACTAGTAGGTATGCTTTATAGAGACATCATGACCTTAGAAAGACAAGAGGCAGTGTACATACTGAATTCCCATTACATTACAGCCTATAGGCTACTCTTCTTAAAAAAATTTTTGAGATCAATAAGCTGTAAAGACGGGCTGAACAGCTGTCCAACACTATCTGAAAAAGAGTCAGATGGTGTCAGGTGAAGGACGCCTCCTTCTGCAGCCTCCAAATGAACAAACAGGTGGGGATAATATAACTATGCTATTAAATGATCAGGGTGCACAACGGCACATACAGTTTTTGGTCTAGTTCTCAAATATGGCTTATGAATTGATGTTGCTTTTCAGCACCAATCGATCGGACAGCAACCACTAAAGACTTAAGTGTCATTTAGTCACTGCCCTGCTTTGCGAAAGACTCATCAGAAATCAGTGCAACAAGAATGAGAATAACATTTGGCCAAACTTAACTGCCAGTTCCTATTGGCACACATTTTGAATTGCGCATTACAGGTTAATTATTTATCGAGTTGAATTGTCGAGGAGGCAGACCATTAAATTAGCAAAATAAAATGAAAAAATTCGCCCCAAAGAAAACTAACTGAGGATGGACGATAGCCGATATATTCAGCCAATCGCCCAACCCCATTGTTAAACCTTGTCTCATTAATATTTAAAAGTAATATTTAGATTTGAACAGTGGATTAAATATGTATGTGTAGTGTGAAACTGATAGCTTGGAGTGACAAACCCAGAGAAATCATCAGTCCCGCCGTAACCCCTAACTCTATGGAGCATTTTAGTCTCTTTTAGCGCATTGTTTTGATTGTGCTCATCATCCTGTTTCCAGCTGCAAAAAATAGCCTTTCTTAGAAAAAAAGTCCGATAAACACACTGTGAATATAGTGGAGCATCTAGCAATACCCCAAATATTTTATACCTACGTTTGCCAGGTAGCCAGAAACACAACTCCAGATAAATGCTAATGTTTCTCCATGTCTGCTGGATGAAATGATTATTATTTTATTTATTTCCCTAACACCTTTATATGGTGATAATATATCAAAGGTAAGCGCTAGTGGCCAACAAAAAATAAAATCAAGGAAAAGTGGCTATTTAAATGCGTGCCTAAAACAATTATTACCCCACAACCCCAAACCCACACACGTTTAAACCCACAGCGTCAAACCAGGAAACAGGTTTGAATGTAACTTTTTCCTATCCATTTAAGAGCTGTGTGTATACACTGATCAGAACAGGGCACGAAGGATTATTCTCTTAGTTCTTATGTGATCATAAAGTATTCCTGGAGAGAAAGATGCTCCAACTATCCTATTATTGTGACACATAAGCACTTTCAATGTTTGTACGTAGGTGTTGAAACACTGAGCCCTTGAGGAGCTCTTTCAGTAAGTGGTGCCAACCTCTGTGTCTGGAAGTTGTCAATAGATGAAAGTATGTTTTCATGGGTGCATTAACAGCCTTTGTTTGACTCCCTTGACCTATCCCCAGTCAACATGGGTGGAGCCACAAAACATGCAAGTGAAAATTGATCTCTCAAAAAATACCCTCAGTAATGTTATTGAAGAAAAAGAACATATTAAATTGTTGTAGCTCATCGCACTTCTGACAGCAAGAGTTAAATTGATTGAGCTCAGTCTCAGTTTCCATTTTGAGATTACACTGAGGATATTACAGAAAGGCTGTTTTCCATCACAGAGAAGACACAGAGTCTCCTAAGCAGATGGAATTTTTAATTAACACAATGCCACTGACTCTGTTAAAAGACTACGAAGCCTTATGGGAGCAATCACAAAGTAGTACTCATAATATAACTAATATGTTGTTGATTCTCCATTATACAATGTATACGTCAAATGATCTATTAATATTTCAAATTCATTCCATTAAAGGTTTAAAGTTTATAGCAAATGGGTTAGGGTTAGGGTAATGCTTTCTGATTTTTACATAGATTTAATGCAGTTTAATCAAAGTCAACAGTGTATCACTAAGTTTACAATAGTGTTTATCTCATAAAGAAAGAAAGAAAACACTCCGGCTGCTTGATGTGTGTCAGTTGATGCCCATTGAACTGTCTGGACACGCTGCACAGACAGAGCAAGTAGTCAAAGCATGGTACAGGACGTGCTGACCCGGGGAATGAATGTTACAAAATTGCAAGTTTTCGCTGGTGTTGATGCGTGTTGATGCTGGGAAATGGTGTATTCTGAAGAGCTGACGTATATATCAACCTGCGATGGCGTGACAGTTAATGGGCTCAGAAAACAACATGGACTTGTTGGTGATGTTCAATGTTTGGGCGTTTTGAAACACTATGTATACGGAGGGGGTTTTGCCTTTTGCAAGGTTTCAGGTGCAATTAAACCCTGGAGATAAGACTTCTGACACTCAAATGTTGTGATAAGACAATGCAAGGGAAATTTTAGAGGCAGTGCAATTGCATACAACGACAATGGACAGATGCGATTAGTCGTGTATTTAGCTGGGGCAGCACAAACTGAAACAAAGACATGTCCACCTGAGTTGAAAATGTTTCAACTTGATTGACAAATTTGTGCTTTTACCACAATGAATTTACTTCATAGACATACCGAGACAAGAAGAAAGAGGAGAGACACTCGAGGGAAATAACAGAAACAGTTCATGTTGAGTTCTGAGATCCCTTAGAGGATGAGCTGCCACACAAACACACACACTCCCACACGTGTTCAGTGCGTACAGTGCTAGCTAGTTTACAACTAATGTCTGTACAGTTGGTACATTGTCAAATTCATGCCAATAAAGCGAGTTGAAAATTCACCTTTTGAGAGGTATTAATAAGTGGTTCTTCTTAGAACCAGCAGGAACTAGTTTATCATTCTTAAAAGGGTTGCACAAACATCCCTCCAGTGTTTTTCAGGTACTAACAGTAACCATTTTTATGTAAAGGTGAGTATAATGGGGGTATACAACAATACTCACTCAAGTTCAAAATCTAAAAGATAAATCTAAGAACACATGTCAATGCCAGCCATTGTTTTTGAATGGCAGAATAATTATTGGGCAGCAATTCAGTACATGAGTTCTGTTCTCTCTGAGGTTCTTCTCACTTCACCAAGTTGTCAGCTGCTGTAAGGCGGTGTTTTGTCTTAAAAAGGGTTCTCCAAATGTAAATGACTCTTGATAAACAGCAACTTTTTTAAATAACCATTTTCACAGTTCATAGAAAATGTGTTTTTAAGCACAGTAAAATTCTAGTTTTAAGCACCACGACTCTTTCCATGTTCAGTGTTCAGTGACACTTTGGCAGCATAATCAGAATCTGCATGAGTTTTTGTCAGCCTGATTTAGCCTTTCCAACTGGGATGGCAGTGGTGTTATGTAGTGATTCTCTTTTCTTTCATTTCTCTTTTTTTTCTTTTGCTGTGCTCTGATTGGCTAAGACGTGGATATTTAACCTATATATAGCCAAAATACACAATTTTAAGTGCAATAATTTTTTATTTAAAGTAGTTAGTGGTTTAGATGGAAGGTATATAAACTATATATTTAAATACTTAACATGAACCAGATTTATCAATCATGTTCATATGAGGCAGACTTGCTAAACCTGATCAAAAGTTTGCCATATTTGTGTTTACAGATGTTTATGCCAGTGATTCCCTGTATACCCATTTCTCAAAGAACAATCACCAACAAAGTCTACAAATGATTGAAATGAGGCATTTGAGGAGCAAAATCAGCCAAACATGTAATGCTGTGTGTAGGTGTGCGGGGGGGGGGGGGGGGGGGGGATTCAAAACCAGTAGGCATGCTCAATAAACGCTCAATGGGGCAATAAAGCTTAAAAACCCTTTACTGTTCATTTTATTGAGATAATACATGCAGTCTGAATGTAGGGTTTCTTCTCCGTCTGCAACAGAGCGCTTCCTGGATGTGAGCCCAAACCTCTCATTGGCAGATGCTCGGCATGTGAAAGCTGAACAGAGAGCTCCCAACACAGAGGTAAACTGAGGGCAATTGCTCAGTGTGAACACTGTAAAGTAACTCATCAGCAAAACAGCAGCCTGCCACCCCAGGACAGCAACCTGGCGTGCTCAGGTCACGCTTTTCAAGAAAATTACAATGGAGGAGAGTGCAATCTGTTAGGAATCTGTGGAGCATAATTGTGTTCATCAACTTATGAGTATCCCTTAGAACAAACTGGATCTGCCCTTGGGAGGGCATGCTGTCAGCTGATAGCCAACTGTTGTTAACTCTGAGTTATGTTAGGAACACACACACAATTCTAAGATGTGTTATAACCACCGTACCTGCAGTGTTCACCGCAACAAACTGTGTTAAATGTCAATTTAACACGCGCACATGTAAATTTTACGTGGGTAGACTAATTGTCAGTTTGTACTGCATTGTGCAAAACAAAAGATCCCTTAAAGTCACAGCAAAACAGAAGTTAGAGCCTCTTTAGCTTCTGTAATATGATGTATTTCAAGTGAAATGGAATATGTCGCTAGGGTATAGTAATGAGAGGCATTTAAACCAAATCCCTCAGATTTGTCTGCACCACTTAAAAGTGGATGTGGCTTAGCAAACGTGGTGTGATACAGAGCTCAAAAAGATTTTTTGGCACACTGAAAACTGAAAAACATCGTAACAACTTTCTTCACAATGGTGTCAGTTGTAAACCAGTTATTGCCTTTACAGTATAATGTATTCATCATGTCAGTCTGTCAGTGTATTTTTTTAGTGTCTCAATGCATAGAGTCACTTTCCATACCAGGATAGTGGTTCTGTTTCAGTCACAACACTGGGAGTATAAACTTTCTTCTGCAAAACTGTTCTCTTTTCAGAGTGCTCCAAATGAGAACATTTCAGGGTAATGGCTAGGCTGTTTTAGCCTGACAGAAAGTGATTATACTCCCCTTTGTAGTTTTGTATTCTCTTCGGCTAAAAACTGAGCCTGAAAATGACATGCCGATGGGTCGAATCAGCTTCAGAAGGAACAGTGTTTTTTCTCTTCAAGGCTTATTAAATTAAGGACATAACAAGAATGACACACCAGTCGCACATCTACATGATCTAGAACCAGAGAATGCTTCTAGTTGACCCCTAACACATGAAAAAAAGAAGTTTCTTCAAATACTAAAACACTTGCTTGCTGATGTCACACTCAGAGGGAGGCCAACTCATGGCCTCAGAGCCACCGCTTCATTTGCATGGCAAACAAACTGGAAAACTTTTGAAACGGATGCAACTTGAAGTTGGAAGTTTTTCAGTCACCAAAGCAGCTTGCCAGCTTTTACCATGGGAGCGCAGTCCAGGGTGCTGTGATGAGAGGCTCACAGGCCTCACAGGGTCTGTGCTTCTTGCAGAGAGAAGGCATTTCTCTTAACAGCTTGGCTGAAATTGGACCACCAGATGGCATCTCTGCATCTCTCCCGACGCTTGATTAAGAACCGATGCCTGTGGTCTATCCTCTCCAGAACCACGGCTCTCATGTGGAGTGGAATCAATATTTGATTTCCTCTTTTAAGTTGTGTTCACTTAGATATATTTTTCTCCTACAGATGTGTACATGACAAAAGTTATGCAAACATCAAAGGCACTGCTTGAGTGAAAGCATATCTATCGTTAAGTGTTCCTGAAGTCAAAATGATACATTTACAATACATAATGAGTCATTTCACACAAGGAATTGGGAGGGGAAATTACTCTTTTTTTTTATTTGTAGGCTACTAAATTTGTGCGTCTGCACAACATGGATTGGGCTGTCTCAGACAATATAGGGAAAATTTGAAAAAATGTAGGGACTGAGATATCACTTTTAGACTTTAAGCACATTAAACTTGCCACAACTGTTCTGCCTTCCATGTAATTTATATTGGTTCACTGAGTTTATATTGGAAACAATTTGTTCATTTTGTATTTATGGTGTATTTCCATGCAGCATTCCAGCCTTTAAAAGAACTCTACTTAATTGATTTGATAGCAACACCATAATCAATTTCAGTTGTAGTCGATAATAGAAACCCTATGATAGATATGTAGCAATGGTTTTTATTTTCCAGAAAAGGAATCTGACATAATGAAATCTTAAAGCCAAAATGAAAATATGCTTTCGTCTCTGTTTACATATGAACAAAATAACACAATACAATAAGAATTCAATCACAGTCTCTTGTTGTTAGTCATTGGCAATTTTTTTTACCCCCATGGACTGACCTTTACTTATTGACCCCAACATTACAGGTGTCGAATAATTATTTTCACCTTTTCAACAGCCAGCGTCACGGATGTGTGGGAGACAAGAAACCAATTTGTGATGATATCCGTCGAGGCAGAGGATCAGAATGGCAGGTCTGGGACTAAGAGCTACTGGAGCACTGTGTGTTGACAGATTTTAGTTATGAAAGCTTAAAAGGCTAAAGGAACCAATGCTTGTCAAATACTGACATGCAAATGCTCGACCTCCAGTGTCAAACACAGCATTACTAATTCAACACTGTAGCTAAGTAAGCCAGTTACAAAATGTCACCCAGTAGATAATCATCAGTCACCAAACATACATTTGTTTAGGGAAATAAGTGGACTGAACTTCAATCTTGAACTTTATCGAGTGCCTGCCAGTTACTGGTGAAGAAAGTTGAACATCTAGCAGCCCTGATATTTTTCTCAGGACTTTGGGAAGATCAAAGACTTAAAGGAGAGTAAATAATTGTCTTAAATTCATTTGGAGTCGTCAGAAACACGACTCCAAATGAATACTTATGCTGCTCCATGTCTGCTGGATATGTATAAGTATAGCTGTGTGCTGATATGCCAAAATAACTTTGCATGTCAATAAAATGTTTGGACTGAGGGTTTGGCAGCTTGCTCTGCAGTTCTTCTGCCTCCAAGTGGCAAAACAAATAAACAAACAAACAAAAACGAATGCAACTTTAAGACTAATTCTGCTTCCACACAAACATTTTCTAGCTTCACCAGTTTATCTCACGGACTGGCGAGTTTGTCCATGTAATGATGCACTGAATCACTGTTAGATGCCAGGCTCGTAGCGGCAGATTCATTTGGAGTGAGCCAAATTAAACTACAAATGGGGAACAAGTTGTTCACTCATGGTGCTTCTGTAGTGGTCTATGCATCTACGCCTTGAACATGCTGACTTGACACCAAAGCAACATGTAAACAGACAGCAGTCTTCCAGCAGTGTTGTACAGGTTCAGGGCCCCTCCTGCTAATCTGACTGTGCGCTTGAAAGTGACTGGAGGTCAGAGCACATTATTGACCGTTCTTAAGATGTAACAGTGGAAACAGTGATGGGATCAAGGAAGTGAACACTTGCTGTGACTTCCACCTCCACTAGAGCTGCAGTAAATAGAAAATTGTAGGAAAAACCCACTTTTTGTGTCATTTCTTGAAAGCCAAATATTTGTGATGGCTGGTACGATAGATAGAGGTCAACACATTTTGTAGGTAGGTCAGTGGAGCTGATGTGCAGGCCAGTCCCCTGTAAAGGCAGGGTTTAAAAGGGTAGATATCCTAAGACAGGGCAATAACTAATATGTCTTGGGATTTTTGTACTTTTTAGTGTGAAGTTATAACTGTGACAAGCCATGTGACAAATCATGCCACCAAATATAAAACACACCCTCTTGTGAAACCTTGTGGACATGGGCCTTTTTTGAATTCGAACAGATATGTCAATCTGCAGTCACTCCTGGCCACCCCTCCACATGTACAACTGCTAATCAGAGGAGAAGCTCATTAGCAGGAAAGCTTTTGTCAAACCACTCCCAAAATGACCTGTGTATGAGAACAAGTGATTCACTAGATAGATTTTCTTGTGGAGAAGTAAACAATCATGTAGCATTTCATTTAACCCACAAACACTGCCAGTTGTGTTTATTGGAACTAAGACAACCCTGAATCTTTGCAGTGCTTGGAGTGCATTTTGTGCCTGTGCCACCTGTAGGCCCCTTCAACAGGGGGAACTAGAGTTGAAATTTATTTTTAGAATTTGCATCATGAGCATTTTTGAAACGTTAATTCAGCAGCAATTAATTCTAAACTCCGGTTGAAAGACTTATCCACCAGAAAGTGGATAGTTTCAGTGTCATGTATGCCACTGAATATCCCTGAGTTCACCCTGCCTAAAAATGAACTCAACATGTGTCCAGTGAAAGGCAAAGAAACACTCGAGTTAGCTCACCGATTACAAGTCCAACACTAGAAAGATTTGCAAAGGAAACACACATACACACAGGAGGAGAACATGCAAACTCCTTACAGAAAGCACCAGGGCAAAGATTCAAATCCTGAAACTTCTTGCTCTCCAGTGGCAATGTTTAACACAGAGTCTACGTGTTACCCCACTTAGGAGTCTGTTCTTCCAAGGAGAATAATAGTATCAGTTGTTTTTAGTTGTTAGTTAGTTGTTGTTTATCATGACAGGGGCAAAAGGGGAAGTCAGGTGACATTATAGAGCGACAAAGTTGACGTAGGGAGGAGGTTGTGGTGGATGGTTGGGTCAACAAAACAACAGATTTGAACACAGGAGACATCTGTTCGTTTCCTGTTTCCAATGGACAGTCAACGTTGTTTTGGTTTTAAAGCATGACCACAAGCGCTCCATAACCTTAACCACGTGTTTATTATTGTAACCATGACGGCGAAGCCCCCCCTAACCTTTAAGTCCAATGCCGGCATTCAGGTTGGGGTGGTGGATGAGCATGTAGTGTGTCTGACTTACATGCCAGACACCAAAGTGCTATTTTGTTTTCACTTCATTACTCCGTCTGACATCGTGTTCACAATAGACTGTTCTGAGTGGGCTCAGTTGTTTTTTCAACCAGGGAGCACAGTTGATCAACACAACACCAGACCTTTTTGACCTGAAAGTATCTGAGATGTGGAGGACAGTTCGGAGGTTTGGAACCAAGCAAGAGACATAAGTCAAAAGCTGTGTCCACACAATGACAGTTCAATTCAAAGCTGGGTATTCTGGTGGTCCTGGGGTCTGACACACATACTGTGTGATAATTCGTTTTTGGCTGTTGACCTGCATGATATGTGATTCCCTTCAAGGGTTCGTTTGTTGTCCCTTTATGCTACACACACACAAACAACGCAGAGCAAACATAACAAAAAACTATTCATTTTCATGGAATGAGAGGGATGAATTTAAAAGTCTCACAGCCTGGGGAAAGAAGCTGCTCTGGAGCCTGGTGGTATACGGCACCGGATACTTACTATGTCTCTTGCCAGACAATATGCAGCAGGGTGAACAGGTTGTGGCTGGTGTGGGTAATGTCTCTTAGTATTCTTCGGGCTCTACGCAGACACCTCACCTCACCGATATCACTGATGCTCAGTAGACGGGTACCAATGATGTTCTGGGCGGTTTTAGTCACCCACTGCAGAGCCCTCAGGTCCTGGGCACATTCCATGCCAATTTGTAATGTTTCCAGTCAGTATGCTTTCCGTTGCTCCTCTGTAAATGTTGACAAGAACTTGGCACAGGAATTTTGCTCTCTTAAGTTTCCTTAAGAAGTGTGTATGTGAATCCCTTCCCTCAATGTTTCCTGTTACTTGCCACTGTCAACAATTTAATAAAGCCCAAATTGCCAGAAACGGCTGCTCTTTTAATTTTAGATTTTATTTTTCATTGGGGAAAAAGATTGTTCAAGATATATGCAGAAATGAAACATACACAACATGTACACAATAGTGGGATGGAGAGACAGGATTTAATTTATGCAACTCAAAAGAGGTTTAGCACATTTTAGGCATTTCATTGTGATCTGTGCATATTTTCCCCAGTGCTGCTCATGTCTCAAGCCTATCCCTTGCACCAGCACCACAGTGTTAAATCTAAGATATGACATGAGAGTGTCTCCAATTAATACAAGTGTTTTGAGAAATATTTGCGGCAGATCAATCAGGTTCTCATTCGGTCGTAACACGTTAAATAGAAGATCACATTCAGATAATTTGCACTCTGCAATGATGCTTCAAAATGGTTAAACTTGTCTGATGTCACGCAATTGGAGGGAGATTGGGTCTGATGTCGCCTCAGGGTGCTGAGCAGAATCCACAGTTTAGTATGTCTCTGGAAAAAGCTTGAGGAGAGGCTTATTTAGGCACCATGACATAGAGAGTGAAGTAGGAGGCAGAGGATAAAGAAGCTAATCTTGTCAGCCTAAAGCCTGCTCCTCTTTCTGAATAACACTGCAGTTTGGTATTCTTTGTCCTGGCATTTAAATGGAAATATTATGAGACTTGGGCCTGTTGAGGAACATTTCACAGCTGTCTCTGCCCTGAGAGAAAGCAGACAATTCGGCATTAAGGATTCTGCAAATGTGCTGCATGTGTTTATCTGTTCTAATGACCTTAAGAGTATGGATATTGCCAGCATACTAATCACCTGTGTGTGCTGTGCTGCTGTTTTGCATTCAAATAGCTAGTCAGGCACAACATACATGGAGGCAATGTCATTTGTTTTTATTTGTTTTCTCACTTCCTTTATCTGTTTAAATGAAATATAATACGGTGAACTGGAAATGTGCAGGGAAATGCCACAATGAACGAGGTTATAAAAATCTCCAATGAGCTGAACCTCCTGTCATCACGAGAGAGAGGGTACAATTAGGTTGATTTGCAGCGATTAAAACGTCATGTGAGTGCGTTCCAGTCACATCTTGTGGGTGACAAAAATATGACTCATATACATTACAAAGCAATTTGAAAACCTGCTGCTACTTGGTGTATGTATTTAAGTTGAGAAACATTGGCTGTAGCTGCATTTAGATAACCCTTTTTCGACACTGTGGGGTTACTGCTTCAGTCTTTTTCACATTGTGAGAAGCTACTCGTTGCTTAAAAGGCCCTTAAACCTCGGTTTATTATTACCTTTGTACCTCTTAAATTTAAATAGAATGAAAATAATAATATAATAATAACATAAACTATATTGGATTACAATTTGTGTCTTTAAACAGTAAAAGGAACAAATTATTTGCAAGACCTTTTGCCGTTATGACCAAAGAGTCAGCTATTCAGAAACATTCACTACTTTACCTTTTGTTAAATTTATGTAGTTCAATATAATCTTTCTTTCCTCAGCATTTTGCACCGTCACCTTGGTGCAAGTGTAGCTGCTCTAACTGCCACTTTATTACAACAGCCACATACAAAAGTGGCCAACCACACAAAAACAAACCACAGATCCATAAAAAAATCACTATAAAAGCAGTACCAACAGAATATTTATTAACCTCAAAGGTGTACACAGTAGCTATTGATACATGGGTTCATTTTAAGACACTGCAACATACCCTTTGCAGGCCATGTATTATTCATACATTTTAGCAGCACAATAAGCAGTTTGTAGATTTCAGGCTGCCAATCATTGGCATTCTTTAAGTGGTCTAGCTGCTCATTGAGTGGGAGATACATGAGGGTGGGGTGCTCCATCACTCTTCTCCTCTTCCACTAAAAGGCTCTGACATATCTCCCTGGAGGCCTGCAGCCAGCCTGGTGCTCTCTGTACACAACTTAATGGCTGCTGTCACTGCACAACTCATCCATGATAGCCCGCTCAGCAGCAACCCAATTACCAGTTTTTGGAGACAGTTTTGATATACACATTATATTGTAGCAGTATTACACAATGAATGTCACTTTTTTTTCTCAAAGCAAGAATCAGAATAGATAATTCCCCATATACATTACTAACCATGCCTTCTAGACATTACGGGTATATTTATTTGTTTTTCCATACGCTTTTTGAGGGAAATGTGATAGCTGCCTGGATTATGTTCATTGGCAACATTCAAATTTAAGTTCTTTATTATCATATGCACAACAATTACAGTGAAGCAGCTGTTAGCAATGAAATTCTTAGAGCTCAGTCTCACTCCAACAGTGCTCTTACAGATTAAAGTGCTGACCATGAACTGCAACGTCCCTGGTTTGCAGTTGGCTGGAGACCATTGTTGCATCTGTCATCTCTCTACTGTCAGCTATCAAATAAATACATAACATATAATGTATTTGTAGCTGTACATTAGTAGTATATAAGCGTAATCTCTGGGAGACAGTGTCGACAGTGCAATGTTAGTGGCTTCTCTGTCATTGTTGTGCTGTAGGAGGCCTCTTAACTGGACAGAAACTCCAGGCTCTCAGACCAAATGAAGACACTCTAAGTCACTGACTGGTCTGAATTCAGAGCAGTGGGCTGCCAAACTATTTGTATGCTGTACCTTCAAATAGCTGTCTTGGGGACTGCTCTGCACTGAATCAATATCCAGTTAATTTCAGGCTACACTCTGATCCTTCAGCGGTGGCTCATACACACAGGCCTCCTCTCTGGAGGAAAACTGTCGATGAGCAGAACACCTGCTGAAGCCCTGGGAACGGATCAGGACACTGGACAAACCGCACGATGCTTTGTACATCAATGATATCTGTATGTGCACTACATTTACAGACTGAGATGAAATCTTAATCTCATGTTTGAGAAGTCATGCGTGTGACCTTCTGTAAGGGATAGAATATAAAACATTTGCTTTTCAAAAGTCTCACATAATGCAGACCAAAAAGGTTACAAGACTTTATAAAGACATGTGCTACATTCAACCCCTATATACGTGCTTTCATTATTTCAATATGTGAATCTTTATACCAGTCCATTTGCAATGAAAAGATCCAAGTTCCGTTAAAGGACTCGTCTGAACGGAAGCACTCAAGCAATCAAGTTTCCTTCACCATAATTAATCAGTAAAATCCATTATTTCTGTCTTGACTGTGTGATTCACAGCGACAATGTAATAATTGCTTTCCATAAGCTAGAGGAGCATAGATGCTCCTGAAGGACTTAGATGCAGTTTCTCCTCTTAAACGGCAACAAATTGAGTCAGTTTGTTGTTGCTGAAATCTAAAACAAGTAATCATTTGAAATAATATATATTTGAGTCTTATCAGTCGAGCATCTTTTTTGATGCTATCATTTCTCTGTAGCACTTCATAAAATGTTGTTTATTCTAAACAAGACAATTAGGCACATTCTTAGAGTGAAATGGGAGTAAGAACAGATCATCAGTTGAATGTAATGTTTGAAATAATGACACAGCATTTTGTCATGATTCTTAATTAAATTCCTCTCATATTGAATTTTGAAAATTACACAGCTTGGCTTAAATTCACAAATTGAATATAATTTTACTTTTTCAAATGTTGAATAAGTGTCATAATTGAGTTTATGTCTTGACAGTTGCTAAGAGTAGAATGACACGTCTTTATTTAAATGGATTTACTTTGAAGCACTACAACATTGACCAAAGTACTAAAGGGATATTATAAAATCTTTTCACCATTTTCTATCTTAATGATGATCAGCTTTCTTCAACTTTGGAGGGAATATGAAACAATTAACTTTTTTAATAGTTAAGATGCAATACATACAGATACATACATACTTAGTTTTTGTTCCATTCCTCATTTACTATACTACTACTACAAATATTTTATTGACATTAATAAAGACGCCCATGATCAGCTGATTAGAAACAGGAAGAGAGAGAGGGGTGTGAATGAATGAGATAAAGATAGTCTTCCTGATTGAACTCTGAATTATGAATGAATTGAAATGAATGAATTATTAAATGAATTATCATCTTTCCCAGCAGTAAACAATGAAGGATATAGTCATATATATATTTCTTAAAATGATCATTATACTTACTGAAAGATATATATTGTACATAAACATACAGGAACAGAATTATACATACATATAAAATACAAAGCAAACAATAAGGCAACCAAAACAACAACAGAATAAAAAAAAGAATCATAGCATTTTAAGTATGGTAATAGATTAATTGAATGTTAAATTCACAATTTTGTTATTGCATTGTTTTGAATTCTGAACACCAAAGACAAAGTGGTTGTATACATTCTTAAAATGCCATGAAAACAGATGATCTTATGAATGATATCATTCAATATTTGTGGATTTCCATCATCTTACAAGAAAATACTGCAGCATCAGAGTGATTTTCTGTTGGAGAAATATTTTTTTTGATTGATAATCCTTCAACTAAATGCATGGTGCGACAGAGGCTAATGGGGTGAAGCAGGAAAAAAGCAGGATGGGGAGAAAGAGCAATAGAAAATGATGAATCTAGCCCAGCTGTTTGCCAAGGCGGGAGGTTTCTGGAACTATTGCTATGGATATGAAGTCGGCTTATATGTCATCCAGGAGAGCTGAGTGTTATTTATGACAACAGCAGGAATCACTCGCTCATCATCAGATGGAGAGGAGGCTTTACGAGGCAACGGCAGAATTAACTGAAGGCAAAGAGTTCAGGGAATTTG
The DNA here is from genome assembly GCF_043641665.1 of Enoplosus armatus. NCBI lineage: Eukaryota > Metazoa > Chordata > Actinopteri > Centrarchiformes > Enoplosidae > Enoplosus > Enoplosus armatus. Next base: position 11,280,375 of record NC_092180.1, on the reverse strand, counting down.
GGTGGTTGGAGCCAACTCCATTAATTACACTTGTATTGTCAAATACTGTATCCAAGGCGTGGTAATGTCAAACTCATTGTCCTGGCATGTGAATATTTGTGTGCACATGCAGGTGTGAGTTGATAGCAAATATTCTGTGCAGTTTTATTTTCAAAGTTCCTGCGTTTATCTATCTAAACGCATTATTATTGTATGTACTCATACACTGACTTTGACGTCAAACATGCGCTCAACTCCAACAAAAGATATTCCTCAGAGAAATGTTTCATATTTGGAAAAAATAGATATAGTTGAGGCGGTGAGGCAAAATTTTTTTCATACTTTATTGTCATTTACAAGAAAATCTAAAAAAAATAAAAATAAGTAAATAATTAATAAGAAGAAGAAGAAGAAAAGTAAAGATGTGTGTGTAGTGTTGTTGAATTGTATTGCATTATACAGAGAGGTGCCCACCCACATTGATAGAAATGGGGTGGACAAAAAAAAAGATAAAGCAATACAGTTCAACAGCACCAAAAATTGCAGCCTCCAAATTGATCATTGAGGTTAATCAACACCTCTCTAAAATAGTTTCAACAAAAACTGAACATTTCAACCTTCATGAAGGTAGGATTTATTGCAGGACCGTTGTATTAGCCTGCCTTAGTTTTTGCAGGTGTACCTAATAAACTGGCAACTGAGCGTATACACGCATACAAATCAGTCTGAGCATGTACATCTAAGAATATAATAAGATTAATAGACACCACCCTTCTACATGTACCTATAAGGCAAGACCTACGTTATTTAGTATTATTACAAGACATTCAAGACATGATCCACAAATGAATCACTAACATATCTTTGTAACCCAACAGCCATTTATCACATATAAACATTCAAAATTAATGTGCTTTGTACAAATACAAAGCCTTAAAAATTGGTTAATAACATCTGCATAGGAGCTGATTGTATCTACTGGCACAGTCAGCCTGTCAGGTGGTGTTTAAAGTTCCTTGTCATTGTACGTCTCTATGAGAAGGGCTTGTGTTGCAGGGAACAATTCATCCCCCCCAAACAATTCTGTTATTATCTTCTCACTCCATGTCAGTGAAAAGACACAGTTTCATCACAGTTCTCTGCTGGCACTACCAGATTTCCTCTTGGATTCAACCTGAAGTGCGTGAGTATTAACTGATCCACAGTCTTGACAATATTGCCCATTGAGAGCACATTAATATCAGCCAAATAATACATATATTATAATGTAAGACAAAGTGTGTTACAAGAATCTACACAAAAATCCAGCCAATGTTTGGATCACTGCCGTTTTTATGAAGTCAATTTGTCACTGTGTCTGAGTGAAGGAGAAATAGTCCTTAAAATATTAGGTCTGCTCTCTGCTGCCTAGCCAACTAAAATAACTGCCTTAATTTACACCCAGGCATTGTGTCAGATATTAGGGCAGCCTTTCTCTCTCCTCCGCTCTTTCTTCATCTTCTTCTATAATGTGCTGGTGAATGAACTGTGTGGATTCATTACAGATTTATTTGCAGTCACGTGCATGCAGAATTTTTTTCAGTAAAACACTCAAGGTCAAAGATTAGCACCTTTAATAACAGGGGATAACTACCTGGGTCTCAGGGAAGGCCTTATAGTCCCAAAATAAAACCACCCTGACGTATTGCTGTAGAAAAATGAGAAAAATTCAGGTGATAAGAGGTTTTCCTGACCCCTAAAAGAACATGTTGCGTCATAACTTTCAAGCTGTGATGAAACCTTAACTCTAGTGTTGCCACAAGGTAGACTTTCAAAACCTGAAGGTGAAACACCAAAAATGTAAAAAAAAGTCAAAAGAAGATTTCCTCTTTGCTGTTGGCGTAGACGAAGAGAGGATATATACAACAAAAACAGAATTTTATTTTACACAGTACTCCCCATGACATGACTTTTCTGCTCTAGAAAGCTCAGAAAAGTTAAGAAAAAATCACACCGTGTGTGTGTGGACAAAGACTAATTAATTGATGATAATCATGAATGCCATTTGAGGTGTAAAGCGGCCATGAAATGCCATGATGTACCAGAGTTACAGAGGAGATTTAACAGATTTTGAAATGAGCTTCGCATTAGCAGATATTCCGTGCTGACCATTAATACTAACAGAGGACCAGATCTGCAATATGCAAACTGAAGTTTAAAACATGACATCATTTCTTCATTTTGACATGTTTCAAATTTATCTGCAATTTGCGAATGACAATCATTGTGAAATGTGATGCTGCCACCATTTGTAAACAGTGCTTTTGTGAAACCAAAAGCTCAGCCCACCCCCTGTTTACCACAGAAATATATGCAGTACAATAAAATATTTCTACAGTATTTGTTTATGCATGTCTTCGCCCAAAGTAGAGTAGACGGTGTCCACTTATGACTGTGTTGACATACAAAGCATTAAGCACAAATGTAATGAGATTGGCTGGCGTGTGAATGATGCTTCCTGCTGATGGTCCTGTAGATTTATGGGTCCGTTATCCTCTGTTAAGGTCCTGAAACACAATCCTGAGTAAAACAAATACACTTGGGACTTTTTCCAGAAAGCTTTGTCTTATTTTGTACCATTTGTTTTTTTGGAAAGTAGCCACTCCCTTGCGATATCCTTACTGGTGAGGGAGATAATTGTCTTGGCAGAGACAGGACATATTTAATCCACCTCCTCAGTTTTCCACCATGTTTACATTTCTCACTGTACCTCAGGGATGTTTTGCAGAAGTGGTTTGATGTAATGTCTGTATTTTTGCCTTAGAAATAGAAACACATACTGTATTTCTTTTTTTAAATCTATGAAGTGATATTACATAGATCAGCTTTTTGGGAATTTTAGTTACTTATAATACCTCTACGGATTTTTCTTGCAAAGCTGTAAAACTTTCATCTGTCCTTCTTCAGTTATTTTAATTGCTTACAGCAGCAACCTCAGCATTAACAGCCACGGCATAATCTTGTCCTTAAGCTTAGCTTCTTCAGCAGAAGTTGTCTTATACCAAATGCAGATTCCCTGAAAGCTAAACTTCACTGTTGACCCGTAATAATACTGCTTTAACTAGTATTCCCTGAGAGCAGGCAATTTATTATGCTCCTTGTTACACTTTCACTATTACACCTCCAATGTGGAGACGCCTTCTCTTATGAAGCTGCAAACAAGGATAACTCAATTACCTCAAGTGTGTGCTTCACTGTGAAAGGTTGGGGTGTTCATACACCATAGCACATCTGACTGTGTAGCCCCCATAGCTGTTTTTGGAGGCATTCTTTTCCTTTTAAGTCTAATTTGAAGGTTTTTTGCCACAAATTTGGTACTGCTGCTTCGGGAGATTTATTGTTTTGTAACAGTAGTACAATTGGCAAGACTGATTTTTCTTTTTAAAGACCCTTTTTGCCATTTTACAAACAGACTAACAAGAGAGGATGTTTTCTATTTATGATCAAGATATTTTGAAATTTAGCATCCGTCTATTATTCAGGATAAAAAATAATTCCAATAATTATTTGCTATTCATCTTGTTATCATGTGAGGATACAATATATTCCCATCACATGCTACTGAGCCAATTCTGGCAGCCAATCTTTAACTGCCCAAGCATCTTTAAGAGCTCAAATGATGCATTTGAAGTTCAAGGCAGGGTTCCCCTGTTGCATCTGTAAAGGTCAGTTAAATCTCTTGAGTTTTGGAGCTAATCTGATGCATGAATTTCTTCTCATTCTAAGCTTCACGTCATCAGAAAGGCCAACCTTGTCACTGGAAAAGAGATACAAGAATGAACCCTTTCAGGTGAGACTGAATAAAGAACTGGAAATGGGAAAGGGACTGAAACTTGATCCACTGCTAGTACTGTCCCTAATGAATCTCCCAGTGGAGACGACACAATCTTTGTTGTGGGTTAACCTATGGATTCATGTTTTGCTCTTAGTGAATTTGTTCTGGGGTATGCAATCCTTAGTGACTTATAGATGAAAAGCAATAAGTTGGTTCCAAACTGATCATTTTGATTTATAACTGCATTTTTGTTTTTTGATTCTTACTTCTGATTAGTGGCAGTCAGGGAGACAAATGTGACAGAGAAGATGAAAATTCTTAGGAGGATGCTCCAAAGACTTTTCTTCCTAGAATGGTTAGGGACAGGGTGGTTGTGCCTAAAAGACAAAAAGAAAAGGACTATAATGTCTGACTGGAAGAATAAAAGATGAGGTGAAGTTTAAAAAAAAGCCCTACTTGTCATGACAATGACAGCTGTAACATTTCACCACAGCTGTCATCATCAGTATTTCATTTACTGTAGTGAAATACTTCCTTAAAAAAAAGACTACAGCATTAGACAAAGAATCTCTAGAGATTTGGGCAAAAAGAAATTTAGGAGTGACATTAAATATAGTGCTGCATGTAAAATATAAGCCATTGCTGTACACTGGCATTAACACTAAATGTTACACATTAATTTTAAGAGGTAAATCCACCCAGATGCTGAAAGAAACTTGCCAGCTGAGACCCAAGATTCGAAAAATAATTTTTTTAACAGTGTAATCATCTACCCCAAAATGGTCTCTTTGGCTGTGCTTTGAGGTAAATGCTAACTTTAGTATGCTAACATACTCATAATGACAATGCTAACATGCAGATGTTTAGCAGGTATAATGTCCACCATGTTTACCATCTTAGCTTAGCATCATAGCATGCTAATATTTGCTAATTAGCACTAAACACAAAGTACAGCTAAGGCTGATGGGAATGCCATTTGTTTTGCAGGTATTTGGTCATAAACCAAAGTACTGGACAAATTAAACATTTGAATTTTGAATCAATGTGGCGCTAGAAAAAAGTCAGGGGATCACCAAAGTCAGTAGGATTCATCCTCTGTAGAGCATGAATGCCTGTACAGAAGTTAATGGCAATCAGCGCTACCATTGCTAAAAAGACTCATGATACACAAAACTGACTGATGCTGAATTATTAGAACTCCTCAGTTGTGATAGTGATCATAAATTAATCATTGACATTCTGTGTGATTGCGCTGTCGCTTGTAGTTTTTTTTGATAAAGATCATTTTTGGGGGGATTTTTCCTTTAATTGACAGTGATAGAGAGGAAAGGTGGAAGAGAATTGAACCCGGGGCTGCTGCGGCAAGGACTCAGCCTTTGTACATTGCTTGTAGTATATAACGGTTTGTGATGAAACACATGCATGTTGATGTTTCTTAACCAGGGTATATCAACAAACATTTTCAAAAGACCACCTCTGAAACCTTTTAACCACTGCTTGAGTAGCATCACAAATGTGTCATTTAATCTTCATAAACCGGGCCAGTAGGCACACCAAGAGATTTTCTGAAAGATTTTGTATTTTGTACCAAGTGAAATCGTGTGCCACCCAGAAAAGAGAGAAAACAGGTAGAAAAAGCAGATAAGGTGGCAAGCACAGACACTGATGTGTTGTCACAGGCAAACAGGTAAAGTGAGATGGAAAGCTGAGTTGTGTGAAGGTCTGTATTTGGTTCAGTCTAAAACACCCAGGAGATTTGACCAAGGTGAAGAGGCAGACAAATCAAATCCCAAAGCATCAACTGAACCTGACACAGTCTTCCCGTCTTACAAATAAACGTGCTCAGACCAACTGCATCAATGTTGGGTGATGCATTAAAAGGACAGGATTCCCAAAGCAAGATATTACCAGAGGTTGCCTCACACCTTTCCAAACTGTATCCTCACACTAGAAGAGAAGACTGTTGAAGATATATAGAATCTAACAGAGTCTATTTTTGCCCACCCTGTTGCTTACTCTTAGAGAACTTTCACCACCCTCAGGCACCCTCGAACCTGGCTATGCAGAGTGTCCCAAGAGACACTTCCACACCTGAGTCATCCATGTCCATGGAGATATGCTTTACTAAGTTATCACTTCATTCTGAGACTGTAACTTTGATCAGTCTCACCCCCAAGCGTGCCATTAATGAGCAGATTAATGAGTCTTGTGGACGTAAATCAGTGTCATCATATTCATCACCTCAAGTGCTGAAGTGATAAATATGAATTGCATCCTCTCCTGCAACTCCACGATGGAGTGGGTTGGGCACAAAAAAAAATGCAGCTTTAGTAGTCTTCCCTGACTTAACTCAAGATCTCAATAAAGCCCAAAGTGTATAAACTGCAGCTTAAAGATTTGGCACCTAGGACCATATCTCAACCTGACACATTTCCCCTTTATCCATTATTAAAACACATAAATAAATGTACAGACAGAAAATCATTTTATGATGAATAACTGCAGTTAAGTTCTGTCGCAGTTATGTTCATTTACACTTCCTACAAATACATCCTGAGTCCACAAAACCTGCCATTTTACTGTGGATTCATTTATCTGTGTGACAAGTTACACAATGGGTTTGTTCATGTTTACATGGTGTTGGTACATAAAATTTGCTGCACTGAACTACCAATGCTAGAAGGATAAAATACAAATAGATGTAGTTCTCTTTTTGATGCCACGAAGGAGATATTATTTGGATTGCATAAACAGTACTCATGGTCAATGACCTATAACAAAGTGGACCAAAATATTTTTTGGCCACTTGAGGGCAGCAGAAACCAACTTTAAACATAACACTGACAAATTATCATCTTATAAAGTTGATATGGAAAACTAAGCGAACAGTTGTTTATTTACACATCAAACAGACACAGAGCAACATTAGCATGCATTTTTTTTCTGGTGAATAGAGGTCCAATATTGAGTCTCCTTTTAGCTATGTTTTTATTCTCCACCAAAAATCTGGGGAAATATCTTTCTCTTTAGCTGCTAAATGCTCTACTGTGTTCACCAGCTGGTCCCCAACTAGTCTGTCTGCTGTTTGGCGTTGGACATGTAGCGTGCAATCATTACAAAAACAAAAAAACAATAGTCCAACAAAGATGATAATAATAATATTATTATTAACTGAATTCTGAATTAACTGATGAATATCAACGACTATACACATACTATACACAATATAGTATTAACTTAATGATTTGTTTTCAGGAATACTGTGTTCATGACTAGTAATCAATAATGGAAAAAAGGTGTCTAAATTGTGATATGAATACTGCCTTTCTGTCACAAAGATAAACTGTTGCTTGCCCTATGGATATTAATGCTTTACTTAGGAGGTATTGGTCACAGGCTTATGTAGTCTGTGTGTGTGTGTGTGTGTGTGTGTGTGTGTGTGTGTGTGTGTGTGTGTGTGTTCATGTTTAAGATCATTCTCTTACTGATCACCTTGATTAATCTGCTGACTTAACTGGTTTTGTGAAAACGAGTAAACTGTCACATCTGAAACATACCCAACTCTCTGGTTAAAACAAAAAGCATCGAAATCTCTGATTTAAACCTTCAAAATGCAACTTTTTTGCCTTGAGGCAGTAAGTGTGTAGTTAGTCCCACACGCCTCCACCTCAGTTGGTCAAATTCCTACCCCAACACTTGTCACTCATCTTGATGAGCTGTCGTCTTTGAAATAGCATCTATCCTGAGGTCGCTGGCATCTATAAAGCTCACATCAGGCGTTGGCGAGGCAGGTAAATTGTCTGTGTTCACCTCAAACAGGCAATCTGCGATGGAACAGCAATGCTAGTATTCACCTTTGCTTTTGTACTGCTTGTCTGCCACACGTTTTGCATGTTAGCTTTTTGATATTCTTGCTTTGGTTTTACTGCACTTGACTGCACTAAAAGCCAGCTCACCACTTTGTATCTACAGCACAAGATGTACATTCAGAAGCCACAAGACTCCTCACAAGACAGAACGTCTTGTATTTGATACAAAAAGGTGAAATATAGCTTTGCTTTGGCAGCCACTTGAATTCGTTGTGGTACGTACCCGGCCAAAACAGAATGCATTTCTTCTTCTGATAATGCATTAAACAATCTTAGGCTGTTGAAGCCTCGGCTCTACTTTTGAATGCATACTTGCACAGAAAGGTGACTCTGAATTTGACCCTCATTTCTTTCATGTCTTACAGTGTAGTCGCTGTACAGAGGTAAAGCTTCAAATCCAGCACTGACAGGAGGAATGATTACAGCAACCAACAGCTCTTTCATCGTGAATATTCATATGTGACTATAAATATGATGTGAGTGCTGTGTTAAGATAGACTTGTAAAAATTGAAGCCCATCTTTCAAGAAACTTATCTTGTTATCTCATTTCAGCATCCTGGTGTTTAGACACTCTCTCTGCAGAGAGAAATTGCAGGAAAATATATTCACATCAATTAATATTTTTGCCCTTTTATATGTCTAGTATAATTTTCCTACTTAAAACATTTACTAGTTACATTTTGTAACACTTGTGTGTCAGACAATTGAGTACTGGCTCAAGGCTGCTGGAAAGTTGTTGTCTGCTAACATTAATGATGTAAGAGCAGGTTTAATCTGTATGTTGGATGCATTTTTAGAGTATGTCATATTTACATAGCTACTGTACTCTGCTACTGTAAATGCAGTTTGTAATGAAGAAAATGTTTCAGATAGAATGCCATTTTACTTTAAAAGTTGTAGTTTTATATCCTTTGTGTCGACTGTTTCTCATGGTCGTTAAAAGGGTGACTGCATTGCACTCCCATAACATTGTCGGACTCAAGATGGACGGTTTGAAAAAACAAAGGATCAAAATCAATGCTACAGAACCAGAGATATCATATTTTTTGATTGTACATGTCGTGGGATGTGTTGTATTTTCCCACTACAGTACACATTCTTCCTTCTTGTCAAAACCTGGCGCCTACATTTCCCACAATGTCACTCGACACCGACAGTTTGGTTGGAGATTCAGGTGTGCTATGCTAGCAGGGGCTAATGTAGCCTGGATTCGCTAACCACAAGCAGAGTTGAAGAGCGGGCTGCAGAGGTCGGGTAAGTTCACTTCTTTCTGACTCCACACCAGATTTTTTTCATTTTCAAACTTGTAGTCTTCAGCCCCAACTGACATGGACTCAAGTGACATCACTTTAGACATTTTATCAGATTTCACGCAGCTCCCTCTGGAGCCACAACAGGCTTTATACAACTTTTTTCACATATGCAGTAGTACTCCCCAACACCTGTAAACAGACTTTGACATGTAAAATTGGTGGAGTGCCCCAGAGATTTAGTATTGCACTTCTAGGCAGATTGAAAAAAAGTCAAATATGATGTCACAGAGGCCATGATATTTGCAGTCCCTACTATTGGCCAAGCCCCCAAAACACTGGATCTTACATTTCCCATAACACAAGTAGATAGCGTCTTTCATTAAACCCTCCCTGCTTGTTGTCTTTCAAACATGCCCAATGTTGTCACAGGCTGAGCAGTACTCCCCATGAGGAGTAAACTGAACTTGATTTGTAAAATCTGTGGAGGGCCTGCTTTCTTATTTCGCTGTGGATCTTTGGGGCTTCAAATCATGTTATACAAAAAAATCACATCATAAAGAGAAAAGTAAGATGTGCTCCACTTCTAATCAACAGGTCCTGTGTAATATCTACACAGGACCTGTCTATCTTGGGCAACAGACCATTAGCTCATATATTAAGCAACTCATTTTTATGATGTGACAATTACTTTTCATCCTCACACTCCCTGTAAGTCACCAGACCCTATTTACAATAAGATTCAGATCCCTAATTACTAAGCCTCAGGACATCATTAATTAGCTCAAAACAATTTCAATACCAGCAAAACAACCACCTGAAACTATTTTGAATTATGTATGATACATATAAATGGCTCACACTGCAACAATTTGAATAAATGATCAAGGCGTAAATGGATATCAGAGAAAATGAAGTGTTCTGTTAAGGATCAGAGGAAACAAACTTGCACTGACATCACGGCATGTTAACCTGGCACATTTGATTTGAATAACAGTATAAAAACAAAGCATATGCAGGAGGGGGGAAAAACTAGTACTTGGAAAACATTCTTACTAGGTAGTTTTATGTGAATACCTACAGTTTCTGGTGCTCTTTGTATTAATGTCAGAGGTGAAGTTCATATGTCTGGTACTCTCAACCAAAGCCTAATCCAAAACTAAGAGATTTGTTGAAATAATAGGTAATCCTGGTCTGCTTGTGTATTGTAAATAATGCCTGTCAACAATGGATTGATGCTACTCTGACATGACCTTTTCCATGTTGTGTGAAAATGATTAAGGAATGGGCATACTGTGATTTAACATTTGAGCCAGCATGCAGTTTATTGATTGTGTCTTCACATTTGAAATCATTAGCTGGTGCAGACTTCTGGGGAATATACTCGATTCTCTTTGGATGACTTTTCATTCTTCAGTGTACACTGCTTTGTTACGGTTATTTCTAAGATATATAAAATACATCATTATTTAATTTGACATGCCTATAGGTAACTATAAAATACAATATGGTGAGAATTCCTGTGTGTGAAGACCAAACTCACAATACAGCTGCTGCGATTATGGCCATATATATGCTACTGTATGATAACTCTCTTTTCACATCCATGGCTATGACCACAACTTGTTATTTGTTTGCTGCATTTTAAAAACACAAGTGCGGTGAAGATATATGATGCGAATTGATTGCATTTCTCTTTCTGACTATGCTTTCCCCCCTATTTATGTGTAGCACTACAATTCACAAAGCATTCATCGTTCAGGATCCACCTTTAAGTTATACTATCGGAATATTTTACTTTGAGAAAGCTGCTGAACTCCATGGTGCATCCCCTTCAGCAACAGAAGAGTAGCACTCAGTCATTTACAAATCTAAGGCCATTGTATGAGATGTGATGACAGTTTACAAATAGCCTGTTTTTTCTATGGTTTGCTGTCTCAGTGGGGCTTTTCAACTTTGGGTTGTGCCTAAAAAGATAAGATATCTCCTGGCAGGGTGTCTTGGTTCAACTGTAGAGATCGGATGAGGGGCCAGAACTGCTGCTCCATCGGTTTAAAAAAAAGTCTGTTAAGATGATTTGGGCATATGATTAGGGAGTCTCAATGACTCTGCCATGTGGAGATATTCCAGGCATAATGAACAGGAAGGAGGCCCTGGGACACACCAGAGGTATACTATATCCGGGATTAGAGGGTCTGGGAATGCTGATATCACCTAGGAGAAGCTGGAAGACGTTGGCTGGGAAAAGGACGCCTGGGATACTCAATAGTATCTGCTGCTACCACTACATGTTCTTGGATAAGTGAAGTAAAATAAATAGATGGATTGTCAATTTTTGTCCAAACACACAAGATTTTTCATGGTTATAACACCACAGAGTTTCTTAAGTTTGAAACATGCAAGAATGTAAACACTCGCCCACACATGAACAATAAGTAGGACAACATATTTTCAACCCCTTTTTCAATAGTATGATGTTACTCTCAATGGGTAACTATGTTTAAATGTGTTTGACGCTGAAAAAGTACGGCCATCAAAAAGCCAAGGTCTTCTATCTGAAAAAAAGAGCTTTACCTGTTTACAGTAATTGTACATTTCTCTCTTAAACATCCATGAATTATAAGTATATGATTAATTATTCATCTCCTTGCTTGCTGTGCTAATGTGAACAAAGTGACCTTATTCTTCAGCTGCTTACAGTGCGCCTCACATACAAGCTATGACATTGCTCGCCACACTGTTTAAACCATGCACTAATGCACCATTACAGCAAACACTGGTATATAATTGTGTTGCTTGTTTCCTTTAATACAATGAGTTGTGCTTTTTAATTCTAATGCAACCTGGGTTTTTTACATGAAAGTAAATAGTTAAGTAAGAACTGTCCATGGAAGACCTTTTAAGAGGGAAAATAACAAAGGGGAAACAAAGTGTGTTTCCCCTGATACCCCCTTTAATCTCTGGCTTTTAATTGTTTCAAGGGCGTGATTAAAATGGTTCTTTTCCTGAGAGATACATGGAGAGCCATCAGAGAGATGTCCTTATCCATCCATTCATTCATCCGTCCATCCACAGTATAAGGTAATGGCGTCAGTCAGCTGTTTGTCTTCTTGGTGGCTTGTGTGTAGATCCTCTAGCTATTGATTTTGATCGATTGGCTGATCTATCTTTAGGTCTATCTGTCTCCCCGCCTGTCTTGTTATGGATTCAAAGTTAAAATAAAACTTTGGAACATTAATATCCCACAAAAAGGTGAAATCAAATTTCTGACAATTAACACTGTTTTGTGGAGCTGCTGTCTGGGATAGTGAAAGCTCATTTTTTCCCTGTGGTGCACAGAGTATGAGTCATGCTGAACCCTGTGCTGACTCCTCGTGGTGAGCTATCGATCCACTACCGGGATCACCTTCTGGCCATCATCTCTCGGCCTCATTAGCAAGGGCTTATTAGCTGAGTAGGGCTATTACAGTCCTGTGCAGATGAAACCAATGGTGAATGGGGAAAACACATTTGATCTCGGACTTCCATGCCTGACTGGCATTGCCTTCCTGAATAGAATAGAATAGGTAATTGAATAGAGAGATAAGACACCTTGGATGCCATCAAGGAAAATCAGTGTGGGCTAATTTGGGTTGATCATTCAAACACAATGTAACACATACAAACTGTTATTGTCATTATACATGATTTTGATGACTAAAATGTTGTAAAGTAAACAAGAAGTCCCCATTATCCGAGGAAATGAGAGATTCCTTCCGAGGGAGAGATGTGAGACGAAGATACTGTGTGAGGTGTGTTTTACAAACAACTGGAAGTTAATTATTGGAGTTTGGCCCTGGCACTGATTTGTCCCGCTCACTAACACTGCACACAGTGGCTGTGGATGGAGGCTATTAAGGTACTTTAAAACCTTTAGTGTCCTGACATAAAACATCTATTGCTTTTTGTAAAAAGTACACCAGTTGTGAATGTGCACATTATGCAACTTTTCATTTAGCTTATTCTTGATTTTTATCCCCCTAAATTTATATATTGATGTAACATGACAGGTGCTTGGGTGATTGGGACAAGCTGTCCTTTTGCTAATCTCACCTTTATTTTTCTTAATTCATTCTGTTTTATTTAATTGAATTGAGTTATTTAATTAGTACATTTTAGTCACAATCCTTGAGCAAAAAGCAAACACAGAACAAAGTTAAACAATATACGGTAACTTCCCAAATGGAGTAAATAGAGAAATTAATTCAGCCACAATTGTTCCAAAGAGAAAAATAAGTTCCTAAGCCATATCTAAACAATCACCAAATGTTTCATGTTCAGTCACTGCTGTTCTTCACAATCCTCCGTTACAATTAACGGATTCCCCTATAAATCTTATTAAACAAAGGCCTTGTATGAAGAGAATAATATGACGCAAAATTAATTTCATTTTCCATTTCATTTAGATCACATAAATGACTGAGTCTGATAATGTCCAGATCTGACACAGAGGAGTAATATCCTCAGTCTGATGCAGCCCCACAGAGATTTTTTGTTCTCGTGGTATATCTCATATTATTTTCCAAATAGAGTTTGTTTTTATCATTTGACCAAAGATTGTGTTTTGACTTCACAATAAAGTAGATATTTTATTGCATTATATCACATTTTTCCTTTAAAGCGGTTTTATTAATGTTATACAATATATTCTTAAATATATTGCAAATAATGATAGCTTGAGTACAGTTATTAATCATCCTTTCTTGGATTTGATTTTCCACAAAGTCAAACTTAATGTCTATTATGAGCACTAGGGAAACTCTGTATCACTGATTGGGGCAACATGTCTGCTAGACTCTGAGATTGTTGTTATCATCGTGCTTTAAACTCTTTTTTTTAAGTCAATAATGTTACAAAAATATTTAATACATACTTCTGAATAACACAATAACACTTATAACGCTATAATTGAAAAACATCCAAGGAGTGCCAGCACTCCCACCAACAGCACCACATGAACTCTCAAGTGAACGGCACAAACTAAAAGATGCAGCGATAGTACGATGTAAAACATTTAACCACCAGAGAGTTACAACTAGCCAGGGAGGGAGAGGGAGCGCAGCAACAGAAACAAGACAGAAATAAGACCCTTCATACTGTATCAACCTTTCAGCAGTGGTTACAGTACTATCGCAATTATAACCACACTGAAGACAGCGTGGTTTTAACTGCGATAGTACTGTACAAAACAATTAAGAAAATGTGCATTAAGTGCACTATATGAGAGCTCTACATTCAACACCATAAATCCACAAATGGTAGAAATTATGTCACCTATAGGCGAGAGTGTTTTCTTACGTTGCTCGTTGGCAGAATGACTCACGACTACTGCATGTCTTCCTTTAACAGAAAAAGAAGGCCAACAAAGGGTGGATAAGGATGAGTAGATTCTAGATTACAACCTCTGTGTCAATGGCACTTGACGACCTCACTTTCAAAATGTAACAGGTTCTCTGAGATTTTCTGGACAGATTTTTTGGATAAAGTGCTTAAAAAAGTGTTTACAGGTGAGGTGCCACCGCAGTAATGGCAGCTTGTCTTCTTCCACCTACAACCCAGATTAGATCCACAGAGGGAACAGTACACACAAAGTGGCAGTGGTTACGCCTGTACTGCATTCAGTTCATTCTCACTAAAGCAACCTCTATGAAAACCACAAGGAAACGTCTTCAACATAAGTGTCTGTTTTTGGGCCCTGAGTAAGTTTGGACTGTGGCAAAGATTTCTGCTTCATCCTTGGATTTATTGATTGGTAAGCATATTGGTGCATTTTCTCAGCTAAACCTGTTCTTAAGCCCTTTGATAAAAAAAATAAAAAAATACTTTGAGTGTGCAAGCTCTTGTCCTTGGAAACAGTAGTTTTAAAATGAAGTTTTAAAGAATGAACTTTAATGCTCAAGTTTTCAAGCGGTTAATCGGTTTCTAAATTCCCATGATGCCTTCTCTAATGATTTTCTAACATTAGGCCTATATTTTGTGCTAATGGAAATTGAGTCAATCTGACGCTTTAAGCAACAGCTGTGGTTCAGACACATGCCCATTAATTTACCCTTGCTGGGTAATTCTAACCCACCCGTGGAGATTCAAAGCAACATCACACATATTCACCTGTAGGAGGACGTCCAGTCCATCCCCCTATCAGCCATCCCAGACAGCCAGACGGCCGGGCTGTTCATCACCTGCTGCTAACTTCACAGCAACTGAACTGACTAGCTCTGTGAGGTAATGGTACAGTCATATTACACCTCTGTCCTGTGAATATTTGCTTTGTCTCCCATTCACTTTAGTAGCAGTGCAGTACATCTGACAAATTCATGACTGTTTCCTGTTTCGGTGCGACTTCCTTGCAGACTCAGATCAGAGTTCACCATCGATCAACTTTGCTCTGCAAATTTGCACAGTCAGCCATTATTCTAACAATGTGGCATCACTTTCTACTTAAAATTAGATATTAAGAATTACTTTTTTTTTCACTAGGGCAGCTGTATTTCTATAAATCATAATGTGTTAGCCCTAAAGGAATTAAGAGGTGATCATTTCCTGGAATTAAGTATATATCCATTCCTACAGTCCAACACCAGCAACACTGCTTGCATTTTTACAGTGCATTTTAAAGTTGGTTTTAACAACCCAGCTGTAGCACCCGAAACCACAAAAATACGCTGCGGGGGTGTTTGTTCGGGATATGATGAAATGCAGCTTTCTTTTTTACTCTCAAGAGAAAAATCTTTCACGTTATAACGAGATACTTTTCTTAGTATCTCATCTTAGATTTTCTTCACTATAACAAGAAAACTATTCCAACAAAGGTATCTCATTGTTAAAAGAAACATGTTTTAATAATGACACACTTTGATGTTATAGTGTGATGAGACAGTTCTGTGCTGCCATATGTATTATTTGTGGCAGGTGGAGTTAAATTAGGTAAAATCATCTTCATGAATGTAAGACCCACAAACACCTCTGTCCAATTGGAAGCATTGTGGTTTTGTACATAGGAATGCCATAAAAGGCTGTGTAATTTAAGCAGTAATAGGCAAGACGAGGCTATCAGGAGGAAGGTCATTTCACACAGCTGAAGTAAACACTGTCTGTCAGGGATCTGACCTAACACTTAAATTAAATTAAGTATAAAATCATTCTAAGAGGCACATCACTGGTAGAAATAAAATAGCACATATGAGTGGTGGTGTGTGCTGTAGGGCAACTTTCAACGTGTGTGTGCCAAAAAGCTTTTATCATATTACTTCCATAGGTTATTATCATCAGAAGCCACTGAGGGGGTCGGTGAGTTTGTGTACTAACCACAGACTGGTTAAAGGAAAAGAAAAGAAAGGAATGTGTAGGTCTATTCCGCCTCCACCACCTCCAACATGTGTCTACACACACACACACACACACACACACACTAATGTGCTATGGTGGTGCGCATTACCAAGGATGCATAAAGGCAAGAGGACAGCACGCGTCCCTGGATGCGAGCTGCTGAAGTCGCAGCCACTCCACTCCATGTTTTGCCCTGCCCTTGTGCGCCCCGCTCGCCGTGCAGCGTGCGTCTCGGCTGCATTTCGCTTTCCTCTCACTGACACGAACGCAGGGCTGCCGTGTGTGCGGGAGAAGTTGTTGGCACAGAGAGAAACCAGATAGCAACTGTCTTCTCCAAACGGATTTCAGTTCACGCTGGGAGCAGTCGGACTCGCCGGGTTCTTGTTCTTTTCGAGGGGAAGATACGAAGCTTTTGCAATGAGGTGGACGTACCAGCATCTTAAGTGAGGAGTGATTTTTTTTTTGTTTCTTTTTTTGTTTTAATGAACATCTGACATCCTGATCACTGGAGAAATCTTCCACTCAGCCCTTTTGGATTTCTTTTTTCTCTGACGGATTTCCCTGTGAAACATTACCAAGGATTTCACTGATGTATGCGATGTGGAGACTGCAAGTCGCCTTATGTACTCTGTCGGTGCTGTCCCTGTCATCTGCTGGTGAAAGCAAAGCGCGGAGCTGTAGCGAGGTTAGGCAAGCTTATAACGTTAAAGGATTCAGCCTCGTCAATGTACCTCATCAGGAAATATCAGGTAGGAGAAAATGACAAATCGACACTGCGTTTCGCCTCCTCCACCACGTGTCATGTCCTGTTTCCCTGTCAAATGAAACAATTTGATGATGATCGCCGCACTGAACTCATCTTCCTCAAAGCTTTGACTCACTAACATCTCGTTTTATTAGAGGGTCCAAATAGAGTCGACCCGGGCGTTAACAAAAGTATGAGTCTGTTTTTTCTTTTTCACCACATGCCATGTTTTCACGAGATAGAGTTTGTCAAAGCATTTGTCTGAATGTGATCTGCAGTCATTGTGTTTGTTTGGCTCATTGTAAGTGTTTTGATAAATCAAAGACACGTCATTGCAGTAGAGTGGAACTCCATATGATTTCTTTGCTATTTAAACGCCAGTATGGTCCCTTCAGTTTTCTCACGTTGTTTAATGATGAATCACAGCAAGCTGCATTTCATTCACTATCTTCCATTAAGTAGACACCAAACAACGGATTTCAAATCCAGAGTACAGCTGAAATGATCCACCATCATGTTGCTCTGTGAGTGTCTGTAAAAATCACACATCCCCACAAGTATTTGTTTCAGGTGTTTTTATATTTTACATTTTAGATCCCAAACTGACTTTGGTAATAGCACACACACTGAATCTACACTAAAACTGGTAAAAACCCACTTGTTACCTTCCACCTGTTTTTAGCCTTTTGACCATTTAAAGAGAAGTCAAAGAGGTGACGTCACCCACATGTTACAAATGGATAGATCACCAATTTAACACCACAGCTAACAGCCCAAGAATCATATGTGAGACCTTGGCAGGTAATGTATTTGCAGTCAGCCAAATCTGAGAACCGGCATTAATGGAGCTGCTTAAATGGAGGCAGTGAGAGACTGACCCTGCAACAGTGGCACCAGCAGATATGTTGTGAAAGTGGCTGCATACCTGTTGCTGGCATTCAACAGAAGATCATGGAGCTTGTTGTGTTGTATTTTGCTAAATAGTGAATAATGTTTACCAGTAGGGGGCTGTATGTACTCAGCACGAAATACTCCTTTTGCTGTGGGTTTCCTTTTTTTTTTTCTTTCTTTTCGATATTCCTCAAGGCTACAGCTTAGGTTTTAATTCATGCTCTTTGGTACAGCAGAGATATGGGGTTTTATTATCTCTTGTGTGGTGGTAATCACATTTATGGTCAAAGCAGGAAAGGAGATTAGTCAGTAAACATAGTCTGCTTCATGAGAGGGAAGAGGGGAAGCAGAGAGGCCTGAAGTTAATCCCTCTATTGCCTCTTACAGACAAAATAGAGATACTGTATTGGTAATTGGCAGTGTCAGGCAGTAATGATCATAGAGCCGCCTTATTTGCTTTTAACAGGGTTTTGGCTCGATGGGAATATGCTAGGTTTGTTACTGTTTGAACGTGTGTTTAAGTCTGTGTCTGTAGTGCATGAGGGATCCTTGCGTTACGAATACATCTTATACCAACTTCATCTAAGAGTTATAATTCTACAAAGTGGCACATTTTGAAGTCATTGAGTAGTCAGACCTTAAAATGTATCAAATAATGATTGGCTATAATGCAGACAAAAACAGGACAATTTGAGTGTTCAAACAATACAGAGGTGAGCACATTCACTTGGAGAATCTACACCAGGAGCTGTAGTAAAATATGTAAAAGCAAGAAGGAAAACTTTGTATCCACACTCACATTACTCCAGACAGCAGACCACTCACATAAAAAGACCAGACACTGTGGTTAGAATAATTCATGTGTGAATCTTTCTTCTTAAACGCTTACACGATATGCTTTTAAAAGCATTAATACTGTGCTGTTGCTCTATTATTTTTATTTCATTATTTGTTTCTGATGTGACAGAACAGGAAACTAGACAGACATGGTGGCTTCTGATGTTGCCCCGCTTTCCTTTTTTTTTCATCAGTGTTATAAAGTGTTTGTGTGTGATTGAACACAGCTTTCTACCGTGGATCCAAGTATTTGAACTAGCCCTAAAAATGTTTTAGTATTGCAGGAACACTAACTAAGGAACCAAGAGTCCAAATCAGTCAGACATTTTTTACAACATATCTAGAACTGAAACATGAATATGATTTAATTTCACAATTTTTGATTATCTGCATCATATTTGGATTACTCATTCAGTTTTATTAGATTATTTAAATGTATTTTGAGACAGAATCTTGGACTTCACTTGTGCAGCTGTTTTTACTTCACTCAACAGTTCTTATAGGAGTGAAAATCATGTAGCTGTCCAGTATTTGATCACAGAGTTTTTGTTGGCCTCCCTGGAGTACTGGATGGGTTCCATTTACCACAGCAAGAATTCATATTGTGTCAGATAATGTTTTATAAATGATTTGGAAATACTTGGACATACTTTTATTTGATTATGTAGAGTTCCCAGGATTTATTATTCCATCTCATGTAGCATTCCTCGTCTACTTGGAAGTTAAAGTCAAAGACAGAAGTCTGTTGGCCACAATGTAGATCAAGATGTGTTTTGGAGCTGTGATCAAATCCTAATTACAAGTCATGTACAGCCTGTGCACTATGTGTAATTGGATTTTGTTGTCTCCAAATAACCTTTGCATAAATACAACAGAAGTTAGATATAGGCCTCAGGAGATGGCATAGTAGAAAGCACCCAATTATGGCTAATTAGCTATGCTAATACCAACTTGTGATAAGCTGCATGAGCAGCGTTAGCACTCATCCCTCCATCATTTGCTATGTCATGCTACTGCCATGCCTCTAGATACAAAACACACAGGTTTAATACTTGTGCAGAGGTGGCTACCTCAGGTTGTAAGCTCCATATTTGCATAAGCTAATTATTTTGACAGCTCCCTGCCACTGACAAGCTGAGCTACATTATTTAAGAGGTGACACACAGAAATGTTTATACAGATGTTTTTGCATATGAAAATACAATAGGATAATTATTTAATCCACTCTTTAACTTTAATTAAACATGTTTTTTTACAAAAAATACACCTTTTTATTTACATGCGTTTATTGGTGGAATTCTGAATAGAAGTTTCTTTCTGAATTTTTGTCAGACCCATTCAAATAAGCATATTTACACAGGTGCTATCAAAATTCTGCAGGCCATCCATTTTTGAAATATTACAGCAGCGTTTGAATGGGTCTCATGGGCTCCAGAGTCATAAAATGTGTCCAGAACATAAAGAAGCTGGTAAACCATCAGAGCAGAAACCCCAAATTGATGTTTCAAGGATTACACCAGGTGGCTAGGTCATTTCTTTGAGGCTTTGCTGTTTTTTTTTTTTTTTATCTAAATCTGTAAAGTTGTTGTGGGAAGATATTTATTCTATGCTTGCCTCTCGATCTATAACTACCCAATATGTTATTTTTTTTCCAGTGACAGTGTCTGGGCTAATAATAACCCCTCACAAATACAAATGTTATGCCAGTAGAAAGCAGAAACATTTGGTGTAAAGTCTCCCGCTGCGTCCGAGACAGTCAGATTTACTTGTGTGATTTTGCCATGAAGAGATGTGATGCACGCTCAGTGTGACACTTCTTTCACACTCACTGCTGTGCTTGGCAAATTGTCATTGTATGTAGTTTCATTCTTGGATTGAAATAACTGTTTGGCACTGATGCAGACATAATGTAATTGACAGAGTTGGCTGACTCTGGTAGAGGTCAACCATACTACCCACCTCAATTTTTCTTTTTGCCTAAGGACTCGGGAGCGCTTCAGCTGGGTTACAGTACGGGAGTGGTGGGAGGTAGAGGCCAGTAAGAAAAATCTCACTGGCTTTAGACTCGATTTCATACAGTAAGAGGTCTCTCGGAAGAGTGCCAGTATTCTTTGCAAAGAGCAGGTGGGAAGGATAGAGTGGTGGTGCTGTAACACACTGCTGTATGTGAATTTGAAAAATGTCTAAAACTGGCTGGTGGACAGCTTCATTAAACTCTACCAGGTTGAGCCTGTGATTCTTCCGCTCTCATGTCCATGTTGCCAATGTACCATCGCCTGCCTGGTGTGTCACACAGCAGTCAGCCAACAATGCGGCCTGCCTGTGAGGATCACCCCTGTGTGCACGTGTCAGACGTTAGTTATAGTGTCACACACACGCACACACAATGCTGCTTGATTGTCATCCCTTTGTTCACGAACACAGCGGCTCCTGAATGCTTCAGTCAGGCCTTGCCAGGGAGCTCTTACTTCGAGGCTTTGCTGTTAGTATCAACCTCTACTTACACCGAGCGGTTGGGATTCTCATGGGTGGACTCTGCTCTTTGCTACGGCTTTGAAACAAAATCTCTTGATGTGCCGCAGTTTCTATGAACGCAGTGCCCGAGTCTTATATTTCCCTTTCTCAAGAATAACAATTACTTTCGGGGTTCATCCATATCAACTTTAAAGAATATCATTTGATTTCTCTTAACAGAACAGTTAGCATGATTTTTCCTCATGTGAATTCTTGATTCTGCAACTCTCTCTGTTTATCACTGTGATCTGTACTTGGCTGTTTGCAGGTTGTGAGATGCCTGCAGTTCCCCAATTCCCTTAAACACAACCCAGATAGCAGAGATCTTTGCTGTTTGTACTTAAATGAATGTTAGGACCCTTGTGAACCCTCTGTATGCTGCACAGTTAATATAGTCAACATTTGAGCTTTCTCAACACAGACATCTTTGTAGCTCTTAGAATAAAATATAATAATAATAAAATATTGTATTCATATATATTTAGGGCCTCAGATTGAATTTGTTGAAATTGCAAATGACATAAGGAGATGATGTCATTCATCCATAATTAAAGGTGTAACAGTTTATCATTGTTGTGTTCATTATAAGTTCCATTACAAGAATCATCATTTTAGGTTTGAAGCTATTTATCAATACGCTGTATAAACCCAAACACTTGCTCATCATTTCTGTCAGGGATTTTAAATGATACAACATAGCACAGAAAATGTGGCGACACTCCATGTTTAATCTTCTGGTGTCACATTTCTGCATATTGTCACAAACATATGTAATCAGCAGTCTGTTTGTTGCACTGCTCTATCTTTAATTCACTCTACATGTAGGGCAGGTATGCGAAATAAATTTGGGAGCAATTTTAGATGTGTTCGCAGCCAGATGTCTAATCACTAAATAATGGAATGACATGAGACATTTAGTGAAAGTATGGGAATACCACTCTAAAAGCCCTATCCTTGCAAATATCCATATAAAGATTCTGCCGGGCATTTTTTCCAAAGCCCATTAAGATGCTCTTGGCTCTGCCAAATTGGAAATAAGTCTCTTGCCAGCCTGTATACATCTTCAGAGAGAACAGTTAATGAGATGTGAGGGAGATTAGGCTGTGTGTGTGTGTGTGTGTGTGTGTGTGTGTGTGTGTGCGCGTGCGTGCAGCAGTTTAGCCTCACTTTCCCCGTCTTTCTTTTGCTTTGCATCTCTATTGTTGTAGAAAATGACAAAAGTGCTTTGTTTTTCATTGGCCAAGAAGACAGATTGTGTCCAAACACATCCAGATGAGTTTGATTATGAATCCTCCAGCTGCACTTTTCCACCTTTTTTTTGTTAGATTTGGTGAATGAGAATGTTTGACAGTCCTGACCTGAAGAATGTGTCAACCCTCTGCAGGCATCCATGTCTGAAATGCATACGGTCTGCAAGCTTCCTGGAAGCCATCCTTAGCACCATGTATGGTGTTTTCTGAGTAGTGTGAAAAGCCTCCGGCTAGCGTAGGAGACTGCTATAGCACTTTTTCCAGTTTTCAATCAGCTGTGGGCCTAAATCAGTAATGGAGGGTGGGATTAAGGATCTCTGCCCTCCCTCTCAAGCCTTGAGAAGAACTTGAAAACAACAGCAATAAGTTAAAGGATGAATGTGATTGTATGTTAAGGGATTAGAAGAGCGAGCACAGAAAATAAGCAAGAAAAAAAAACAAATGTACTCAGTAAAAGAGAACATATAAGGCATGGAGAGCATCCTTGACTAACCAGGTGTTGAAATCATGGCTCGAGTGGTAACTATGTGAGGTGAGAGGAGCTGTGGGATACAAGGAGGGTGTCGGGTTGATCCATCTGAAATGAGGGATTAGTGATCTGACTCTGTGTTTGTGTTCCACAGAAGAGGAGAGAAGAAGCATTCAACTTTGCTTCTCTCGTTAATACATGAATGAAAGAAAAACTGCCACAGGAGGTAACAGAAGGAAGAGTCACATGTGGTATTCCTCCACCGGGAAAAGTGTTTCCCCCAGGATTTCTCTGTCAGTGGGTGAGGGTGGTGTAGGAATGCTGTTGATGGGGGGTCACATTTTCACAGAATTGTTGACATGTCGGCATAGTGGGTGGGTCTTAGATATTATAGGGCAGCCTTCCTACTAATGTCTATGTAGGGGAGACCCTTAGGATTGACCTAAAGCCATATAAAACATAGTGTTTACTACACAGACACCACTACTCTCTTCTTCTATTTTCACCCTCTTGCCAAGAGGGTGTTGGTGGTTCCCCTAGCATTATTCATTATGTATGTTGGAGAACCAAGGCGTTCTGTTGTGTTTATTGCTATGGTCTTTCTTGTTGCCCACAGAGCCTTTTTGCCTCTGGAGGGTAGTCTCTGAATAGAAGTCCCAAGCTTGACACCAATGATAAGGCTCAGAGAGATGAGAGCCACACAGTGCTTTGGGAAAACCCATGTCATATCGAGGTGTCAAGGATGCAAATACATTTCACACTGGGGACTTTTTATTTTTGTTTTTCAGACACAGACAAGTACACATGGCTGAGGTGATTTGCTAAATAAGCCGCTCCTCAGAGACTTGGAAGTAAACAAGCATTAAGCACAGATAAACATGGTGTGTCAAAATTGTCATGGAAACATTAGATGCTGTCAACAAATGCAGACAGCGATGGTGGCATTGGCATTACAGATTTGACAATGGCGCTGTTGTTGTGTTGAAGAAACATAGACAGTTTCTACCCCCGAAAGACCTCCATGGTGGTTTCACTGAAGTGAAACCGCGGGGAGTTTTTGATGTTTCAAAATCAATAGTGCAGATGTACCAACATGCAGACATTTTCTAGAACAAACAAAGCCACAACAGTACATCAATGGCTAAGTTTAAGGCCTGTAAACATCATTCAGGACTCTAAATATAGTAATACTTTAGTCACGGAGTTGTTGAAGCCCGAAATTGAATATTTGGATACTGTAAAACTTTTAACTCCAGTTGGAATAAAGATTGAAAAACAAGGTGAACTTTTATGTAAGGTCTTGTATGGGTGTCTTTAAAGAGTAAGACTGATGATATTCTACCATTGTGGCTCACTGATGGCCTTTTAAAGGTTTTTTTGACAACAATAGAGCTGAGAGGAATACACTATATCAGGCTTTTGCTACACAATACTTGTTAGTGGCATCAATTCATTGTTGGTTGGGGTCCTTTCATGAGCTTTGTTGGAAGAAAATATACAGTAGCATGTCACCAGCCTTATCCTTTAACACTATATAAACAACGTACATTACAAGCAATGTCACATTTGTGCCAATCTGGGCGGCACCCCACCAAGAAAGTGAAATCAACTTACGGCTGAGTGGAGAGTTTCTTTTTTTATTCTTCTTGACTGCCAGAGACGATGGACATCTGGTTACTACACACCCTCTCTGGTTGTCATCCAGAATTATACAACTGTAGTTGCATATGTGTTGGAGCTCTGGGTTCGAATGCATTTGCTGAAAATGTGAAAATGGTGATTTATTGTGATTTTAAATGGGATATATCAATGGGATGGTTATTTGCGCAATTCATGTACAGTATATGGCCTAACCAGACTACTTTCATTACTGGTATACAGATCTCAATTGGAATAAAGTGTGCATGTAACATACTCAGTGACTAGATTGAGACATCTTTGCTTCTGATGCTGTGTGGGTGCTTTTGTGCTATCTTTTGCCCTGCAATAGTGGCGGTTCAGTGAAGGTTCAGCTCAGGAGATTCAGTGATAAAGAAAAAAAGGGCTTTGTGCCCTCAGTAAGCTGCTTGTGTAAAGTTTAGTGTTGAGCCTACTTCTCTCATTTCTAAAAAATTAGTTATAAGTCATAAGCACTTGATCACCGTAACATTTGCAAATAACAGTTTCACCCTAATATTCCGTGGCAGCGTAGTGCAGTGTTTACCTAAAGTGTGCAATCAGTAAACTAGTATAACTTCATGTCAGCAGCATCGCAGTACACTTAACAAGAGAGTTCAAACTGCGTGACTGCATCTCTCAAGTGAATAAATAAGAAAGGCTCACCAAGTAACAAGACAATAGAAAAACACAGTGCCAATCTTGCAACACTCCTAAAATACAGATTTGTTGTAAATTGTGTTTTCAAAGAGCAGTGGTTGTTAACCAGAACAAGACAAGCAAGGAAAGCATGTTGTTCCAGTTATAAATTAGGAAATGTATACTGATTACATGAGTTCATGACCCAGTTTAGTGTGATCTCGTTCGAGGCTTTGTGGTGGAGCGACTAATTGGAGATCTTTATTATTTTTATGTTAATGAATAAATGGAGAGGGCTGAACTTAACCCCAGGTCACATTTCTGGGCTTTAATTATAACATTAAATAATAGGCTTTGCAGTGAAAGGCCTAGGGGGATATAATGACACTCCCGCATGTGTCAGGGGTCTGCCCTATGTTCCTTCACCCTGTGTTGCCTCATTTCCTTTTCACTCCGGGTTTCGGCACTGTTTTCCTTTTGCTCAGTGATCTGTGAGAGCCAAAGTTTTACTGATGTTAATGGATTTAATCATGATTGATTCCTGCAAACATGATGAAATGTACATGAGAACTTTGACAACACAATATGAGAGAGAAGGCAAACAAGGTTTTGCAATTGAGGTATTAAAAACTATTGAAAATGCTTCTTAAGCTACTGCTAATTCAGTTTGCTTGAAAAATGCGTGCACTATTTTATCACAGTGGCTTATAATACTGTAGCTCTGTATAACTGGATGTGCTTTGCATGTATGATAGCACCGCATATTGTATTTTTTTTTATAAAATTGGATTGTAATGAAGCATGTTGGATGTACCACTTGCAAAGTGTTAGAACAACATCAGAATTCATCTGGAACTTAAGAAGTACGGCAAGGATGAACCAACAGTTCATTTAAATCACCTACCCTTGTAGCTGATGAGAGCGCAGAGCATTCTTGCAGGAAAAGATATCTAGGCTCACTCGGCACACACCACTGACTTGAATGGGGCCACATAGTGCATCTCCAGGGAGCCCTGCCATCGTGAGAAATGTGACAAGCTCATATAACCTTAATGCCAGGAGAGGACCAGTTTTAAGTCCTGTCGTTCTGAGAATGTTGATGAGGCTTGAAAAGAACATCTCCAGCCTTCATGGTTTCAGTTTCATTAATTCAAGGCCTATTGGAAAGGAGGTGCGATCATTTTGGAGAGGCTTATTGAGATCGATGTGTTGACAAGCCTGTGTCCAGCGTTTACATCTTTTGGACCCTTGAATTTCTCTGTGTGTCAAATGAAACATCTGCCATTGTGATGCTTCTTGGCACATCCTTGTTCTTTGGCTCCTGCAGGGTGCTAGAATCTGAAAAGGAGCCAGCCTCATCTCCTGCTCCCAGAGCCCCGCTGTTTCCTGTCCCCTGTGTAAGCTGCCGGTAAATGAGTGGGCCGGTCAGCTCACACCCTGGGGCTCTACCTCGGGCTCTTCAGACCACCAGCTGTTGTATTTAGGACTGAGTCATGCACCAGTTCGCATGATGAATCCAGAGCATGAGTGCAAGGCTTTTAACCTCACCACATGTCTCCTCCTCTTCCCTCCTAACCTCTAATATTAAGCAAGTGTGACAAACTGCACTAAAAACTGAGACAAAATACAGTAGTACAATCATTTTTACCAAACATCTTGAAGATAAGAGTTAGCGTTATATGTTTGAACTGTGAACTCAATGATTAATTACCTTCAAGAATTTTGGTGATCAAGAACATATGCGCACAGTTAGCATGACAGAATGTGAATCCCGGGGCATTGATTCCCGCCTTGCAGGTGCTTTCAGCTGCTGGACATTCGCCCAATTTTCACACTGCACCATACGTTCAGAGTGCACCCACTAGACCACAAGATTGCAGGGCTCGCTAGCAGGATGTGATGGTTTAGTACAGTAGTTTATGATTCATCATTCTTCAGAAATATTACGTTCCAGGCTACATAAAGCTGATTACTTTTTTCTGTTTCTGCTGTAATAACTGCGTTGATTCAACTTAGGAAATTATTTGGAGACGTTTTCAGTTGCTTAAAGCAAGCTAAACCATGTGCTTGAGGAAATTTGTAATAAGGTTTTACATGCCTCAGTTTATATGGCTGGCAGTTAATCTGCTAATATATAAAAGCTAAGTAGGAGGGAGAAAGTGACAGCTTTCAATTCCAGAGTCAGAGTGCGATGCTGTGGCTATTTCTTAGAAGCAGTACGTACCAGTGTAGACCCAGTCCAAACTGAGCTTGAAAAAGTGTCAGATGAAAAGATTTGTGTTCATTTTGCCAGCGCTAGTTTTCAAATGACAGGTGCTGAACAGTTAGTGTCGCCTACTTTGATGACATGATGGAGGTTTGAGTTCTTTTCATCAGTTCACTTTGGCCACTTCCTATTTCCTCCCTGCCAGATTATCCACAATGATTCACCACATTTATATAACAAGGATTTACAGTGAACAGACTGTATACTCACCTTTGACCATGCAGATATGCTTATATTCTTAAATAAACCCCAAGTCTGTTGATGGGAGATCTGGGAAAATGTTATCTCCTTATTTTTAGGCTCCAGTCCTTTCATTGATACCAGAATGGGTTAGGCACTAAGAGCTTTTTTTCTGTTTCGTCTCATCTAATTTATGTCCTCCAGAAAAGCATTAGCATTATAAATTATGTTTAATCAGTTTGAGCATTTGTTGAATAACACCAGTAGTAGAAGGAGCAGTACGTGATTTAGATATGTTTTGTTCGTTCAATGTATGATTTTAATACCTCACATACCTTATGTTCAAATGAAGCTTTAATCGAGGAAAAGCATCTTAACTTTATCATTAAATACTTCAGGAAGAAGTAATAATATACAGTGAAATAATCATGAATTAAACTCCTGTATAAGATACATGCTATTCACAAAATATAGAATATTTTTCCTCCTGAATTTGACAGTTTCATATGACTGTGATGCACATGATCCCTTATCGTTATGAACTTTTTCAACATAAGAGGAAAAAGAGGGTAAAAATAAGCTCTAAACAGCCAGGGATTCCTATAATTCAGAAACACCTGATGAGACTGTGTGGAACACTTCTTCCCGTGGGGGTGATTTGGAAATTCATATGCTATTATGTTCTCATTTCCACATACAGGCTTCACCCCAGACTCTGGTTTAAATTCTGTTTGGAAAAGTGGTCGCAGACATTACCCATGACAGAGGCATGAAGCTATACAGTATATTGTAGGTCTACTTTAATGGGCTGCATGCATGACTGGAGCTAGCTGCCATAAGCCTCGCTGAAGTGCTTGACTTGTACTATGGCTTACCTTTGACATTTACCACAAGAGTCTCCAACCTGGTGGCACGCATATTGGTTTCAGATACTGAGTGTATAGTCAAGGAACTGCAGAAATGCTCACTAAAGCATTAATGCATATGAAATTGAGTTAAGATTAGTGGAGGTGCAGAATTAAGGCATCAGGTGTGGTTTATAAAAAGCTCACCATGAGTGAGTAAATCAGAGGGAGTGAGTGCAGCAGATCTTGTGCTCATCAGAAGACTATTTGAAGTTGCCTGACTACAATTAATGAAAACTTGATGTTCATGGCTTGGGATGAGATTTAGACTTGAGATATATGTCTCCTCGAGGATGCATTGTGTATTCACGGTAGATTTGATCCGTTAAAAATCCAGTTTTTGTTCACAATAAGAAAATGTTATTTTGGTTAACAACATTGTAGGTATCAATAGTGTAAATATGGGTTTGAATCAACTTGAAGGTGAATTCTGCATGCATATCATATTGGAGTAATAATCAGTTTGTGAGGAAGCACCAACTCCCTCTCTAACTATTTGCTAAACCCCCTCTTTGGTTAAGAAAGGTGGAAAGAATTCTTAGACACAATTTTCTTTCTTTTCTTTATGTAATTTATGGTTTCAACATTCATTTAGAAATACATACAATTGTACTCAGCATTAAAATCTTTAGATGTAAGTTTTTCTTAAGAATATATTAAGGCATGCTGTAATCAAAGCCATAACCTGTCAAGAGTTTGAGTCCTTTGTGGAGGCCATCTTGTGCTGGTGCTTAAAGAGGAAGCACGCCTCAACTATAGCCCTTTTATGTGGTGTATGAGTGGGCGAGTCCTCCGATTTGATTGGTAAAAGGATGTGTGATGAATGACAGGTAATTAAGATAAATATTGTATGATGTTCAAATGATTTGCTTACTTTGAAGGTATAGCATGAACTGAGGCTTGGTTGGTATGAGCAAGCTAAGAAAAACATTGTATATTTTTATTAAACATGTCAACTCTCTATTCTGCAGTGCTGACCTGATAGGCCAGTTTGAACTGGCAAGGCGGGCCCTCATAATATATATGTGAGTGCAATGAGAGAGAGGGGGGGGACTGGTTGAGGAAGAGCAGCACCAGAATTGTTTGAGCTGTGAATGAGTATGAAGTGTTTTTGCTAAATCTCTTTTGTTTCATTTTTGTTTTTTTGTTTTTTTGTTTTGGAGACTGAGAATAAAAGTCTAGCTAATTTTTCAGCATAACTCCCTGCCTGTGTGATGGTTTTGTCCTCCTCGAGTCTCACCATGCTTCCCTGCAACTCACCTTGCAACACAGTTTCTGATTTGTAAATAGCAAACATCCAAGTCGTAATTGATATATCCGACTTGGCACTTACTGATATGGAAGTGCCCAAAAACCAAACCAACCAACCAAGTTTAATGGATATAACATTATCTATCTTTAACATTGTCTGATGATGTGAGTGCTTGCAATTCATAAACTACCACTCCCACGAGCCTGCAGTTATTCATTATGTTGCAAACATACTATTTTCTAGTCATTGTACATGTCAAAAGCGTGGTATTACCGTGGTTCAGAATAAGCTTTTCTTTTCACACATCTTTGAATTATGATCTGAGGTTCATGCCCATCTCCTGCAATTTTAGATATTGCCATTTCATATTTCCAACACAGTAATAGCTTCTCATTTATCCCAACTGTTTTTTCAGTACTGAACCTGGCTGGTGCAATTCTGTCATTGTGCAAAATGGAAGGCCTCGAGCACTTATCATCTGTGGGGAAATTCAGCAAAAGATGTTTAGGGGAAAATAGAGAAAATATAAAGGAAAAACAACCATTTTTGCAATTTGGGATTTCAACCCAAACAAAACACCTCTATTGTGTACCCTCTGTAACAATATGTAAGCACACAGTAATAATACATCTCTGACATACTGCACTGTAAATGTGATTAACACATTGTTGTATACGTTCAAAGGGTTTTTATTTACACATATACTGCTGTCATGTTTCAAGCCCTCAAGCTGATCATCGGACTAAAAGGAGGGCAGAGTTGACATCAGATTGGCAAGTGCACCATTCAAAACGACATTCAGGGCATCAAACCTTACCTCGCTGCTTCACGCCACACTTTGGACCATATATTTATCCATCCATTACTGTCACTCAATTTTTCAACTCTGGAAGTTATTTGAAAGTTAGAAAATGTTTCAGCAGTCTCCAAGTGTGGTAACATATGGTCGGAGCGATTGTGGGAATTATCTGTGTCATCTTCTTTGGACATATTCAATTTGGGTCTCAAGCCCCAGTGGAAATAGTTGAAAGTGGGTGATTTGGGTGATGGAGAGGAGATCCAGATGGCAGAGCAGCGGTAAGATCAATCGAGCTTGATGCATTTTTCCCACTTCAACATGCAGACAGATGTGATTTAACTCAGTAATTGGGTTTACTTCCAGTTGGTGGATTTCTGTTGACAAGTAATAACACCTTAGAAAGCACGTGAAAATTTGCTTGTAAAATTTGTTAAGCATTCATTATTTCTTGTGTTATTTCATCATAACAATGATCACGAATCATCTTTCCAGTTTTAATAGGCTATAGAAGGCAACCTGTTTAGGTTTGTTTTGACTGAATATTGCACACAGAGAGAAGTGTTGATGTTCTCTAGAATCCTTCCTACTTATGCCATGATTAAAGTGATGAATACTAGGGTTGCAACTACCAATCATTTTCATTATCGATTAATCTGGTGATTATATCCTTTATTAGTTGTTTTCTTCATAAATTGGCAGAACATTGTGATTTTAATTTCCCAAAGCCCAAGGTGAAATCTTCAAATTGATTGTTGTCTAAAATCCAAAGATATTCGGTTTACAATCATACATGACAAAGAAAAGCAGCATAATCTTCACACGTGAGAAGCTGGAACCAGCAAATGTTGTCATTTTTGCTTGAAAAATTACAGAAACAATCAATTATCAAAATAGTTGCCTTTCTGTCTCTCGACTATTTGGTTGATTAATTCATCTTTTCAACTCTAATAGAAACATGGTTCAATCAGCTTACTCTTGAAACCTGATAGCTGTTTTGTTTTACTGTTTTCAGTTTTCAAAGCTTGCTCATACCATCCTGGTAACTGCTTTTTAAATATATTCATGGCAATGCTCCTACTTTTATCTTGATTTAAAGTTTATATTTTACCCCCAAAAATGTCTGTCTGCTAGAACGTTACACATAAAACCTACCATCTGAAATGTCATGCTATGATCAACCACATACCTTAAATTGTCTCCAGTCATTTCTAAACGAGCGCTGTTCTAATTGTGCAGTCATTTGTGTGAGGTTAGAAGTCACTTTCTAATGGTCAGTATTTTTCCATTCTGAACTAATTTTTAGGACTTTAATGGATTGCAAGAGGTGATATGATTCTATTACTATTCATCATTGAGAGTAAAAAGTACCCAGAGAATCACCTGACAGTTGGTAGCCTACTTTTGCTTTGCATTTTAAATGCAACTTAAATGTGTTTAGAGGAAGATGATGTCCCAATACCTCCAGAATGCCTTTGATTGTAGGAATCCGTCTTTATACTTATTTTAAAACTTAACCTTTAAACAGAAGATATCATTGGGAGTATTAAGCTGACAACAATTCCTGCTGATTTTTTTTAAAGCTGTTTTTCTTTCCGTTTCATGTATTATTACACAATATTAATAGAGTCTTCCATCATTCAACAACCTTTAATTCAAATTGCGAGTGTGATTGAGCTCCCTTTTGCCCTCTAATCTAGGTCATGTCAGTTGAATAAAGAGCCCTTTAAATGTGCCGCAGCCCAAATAAAGGAAGGACAGTCATGGCCCAGATGTGTGAGGGGCCTAAGCTGAACCTGAGTCAATAGATCTCAAAGATAGGGGTGTCAACCTTTCACAGGGAGCTGAGACTCAGCCAGCCTTTTAGCTTTTACTGTCCAGTGGGCTGAACTTGGCTGAATCTTTTAGAGAGAGAGTAGAAGACAAAGTAAAAGAGAGTAGAAGAGAAAGTAAAAAGACAAAGACCAGCACTGTAAGGGACTGTCATTTAGAGAAATTGAATTTGCCTCTCCTCTACTGGTCAGATGAGTCCAGTTGCCTTAAATTTTGTGGTAATGCTAATTGATCTTACTCACATTTTTGCCACTTTTCAATGGCTTAAATGGCCTTTAGTTCACAGAGAGTTCTGTTCTTCAATACACAACACCAACACAAGCTATAAAACCCCAAAAAGCGACTGTTCAAGACAATACTTTTCAAGACGATACCAACAATGAAATATGATTTTCTAACTTTCTTTTGGATTAATTCACTGTCACACAGGAATTCACATAAACACTGAGTGTGTTGATAAGATAAAGGAATGTGATAATACCAGTGGTGGCGTGTAACTAAGTACATTTACTCAAGTACTGTACTTAAGTACAATTTTGAGGTATTTTACAATTTTACTTGAGTATTTTGTTGTAGATATTTCATGGTAGCCGACGTCAACGTAAGATGTGTGTATAGATATACTGTATATATTATAAACAAAACAACAAATGTAGATAAGCACAAACTTCCAACATGAAATTGCATTATTCACATGACATTAGAGTTGGATGATGGGTAAATTGTGTTTTCTGGTAAATTGATTCAGCGTCTTCTAATGGATAAAATAACGAGGCAGGAATGTCTGGTTAATTGCTCATCCTGTGAATTGGATGCCTGTTAAAATCAAGGTACTTCATCGCATTGATTAAAAAATAATATAAAAATCCACTATTTCCATAGAGAAGTCCTGCTCACAGATTTGCAACATTGCCCACATTTGCTTAATTGACCCAGAGATATCTAAGGTACAGTTACCACGATTTCAGGAAATCCTTGCAAAACCTCTGATGTTTGAGATATTTATATCTCATGTACGTCATATGTATCTAGTCTCATCTCAATTATTCAGTCACAAATAGTAAAAGAAATGAAACTACACTTTGTTATTGTGTTGAAAAAAAGGCACTTAAATATCTTTCTGGGTTTGACTGTTGATCCGTTGTGTGTGTACTGGATAGCAGTATATGTCTAGGTATGTAAATCTGTATAGTATAAACTGAATTGTGGATATAGGGGACCAGGCTCAAGTAGACTCAAATGCTGAATTGAAATGTCAAGAGTATGGACCTGCTTCTACAGGCCTGTGCCCCCATTTGAAGGCAATGAGTCTCTGTGCGCATTGGTGCTCTGTGGCACTATAAGAGCAGAGAGGAGGCAATATTCCAGAGGCAGCTCTGAATGAGACTGGACTCTGGTGGTAGATCAATGATAATAAATGTGATTCATTCAAGATGGTGCTTCCCTGTTATTGAGCTTGGCTCTGCTGTGGTGGGCCAAGCTCACTAACCGGCAGCAGTCTAAGATATCCTGGAACCAGATAAAAACAAATTCTGATTTCAATCAAAATGTGGGTTACTTGTGGGCCACTGTATACACTACATTTAGCTCTTTTAGGCTCTTTTCAGGGGAACAAAGTTGGAATAAAACTCACCAGCTTAGAGTACAATAGATGCTGCCACACTATGCAGACATTAATTTCATTTACTGCTTCACTACACCTTTTTATGAATTTTCAGCATGGGTGAATAATGCATTTTTCTCTCTTGACTTCATGATCTGTTGGCTTTTTTTGGCATGAAGCTCTGGCGAGAATGTCCTCACTTTATAAATGCTGGCAAGAGTGGTCAAGGGATGTACCAGATGGCAAGGCCCATATGCAGTTTGCCCTTTGGCCAGGTAGACTAATGAATCCTTTTGGGAGTTAATCACACTGTCTGGCATCAGACCCTCCATGGGCATTGAATCCACTCTTTTCCCACCGCTGCCCTCAAATATTCTGGAGCTTTCACATTTCCCTGCAACATATGTTCATAGTTATGGGGATGAAATTGGAAAAGAAGTATCTTAAGCATTTTAAATCTCCCAAGTAGAAGATTATGGAGTAGCCATACTAATGTATGTATCTTTCGATGGACTCTTTTGAATCAGCTCTTGACTTGAGCTGTGGTGCTTGAACTTTACTTTTGGTATTTTTTGATCATGCCGCTTCATAAGGTATAAGGAATTCTGTTTCCTTATATCTTATGGTGTATACCTATTGACGAATCCGGTTGATTTATGTGTTGGGCTCTCAAGCACTGTCGCCATTAGTGCGGTGGCACAGTGGAACTGAACACATTTTTTTACTAGAAGGAAGGCATTCATAGTGTTGCACTGGGTTGTTAAAATAAATAAATAAATGTGTGACAGAAATAGTTTTGTGAAGAATTAAAGCGCTAGAGAAAGAAGTCCAAATGCTGGCTCCTTTCTCACCTCCACACAGCTGGCCAATGACACGATCGTCGGTTTTGGACAAAGCCCTCCCTAATCCAACCTCTGAGTATACTGGCCCCTTTACACTGACAGTGGAAGCAGAGATGTTTGGGATACAGGCTTTGGGAAAAAATAACATTAACATAATGCTTTTGTCCAACCTCCACAGTCCGAACATGCTGGTTAATGATTGAAATAATCGACTGCATGATTTCCTGCATTGTAATCTGAACAAAAGCATAATTTGATAAAAATTGGAAGCGCATTATACTATTAAAGTGGAATTTCGGCCAGGAAACTCACCGACCTAGCAAGAGATACATTTGGTGGCAGCTCACCATCAGGCAGATCGCTGGTCTATATCGGTCCCTAGTTGGTCCTTGCTCAAAATGCAATTGAAACACGAGGATTTAGTGGAGATTTTTGAAAGTAGAATTGATTTCATGGAGCAGAGGCTTGTGGCTGTTTGCAAAGTCTCAGTATGTAGTTGGAGCAGCTCATAACTGCAGAGCCCAGAAAAGACGTCTAACCCTCTGTTGTAAGTAGCCAACATTTAAAGGACCAGTGTGTACCCAGATAACAAAATTATGATTGAATCAACAGTGAAATATTGTTGGGCAATCCCTGATAAATCTTTTACATTCTTTTAATACACAATCACTCATTTCCCTTAAGGTAGCATGTAACTATAAAAGTATAAAAATTGAATATAATTAACTTATTAACTTGTATTAAATGAACCTACAATTAACGTAATAACTTACTAGTTTGAGCACAACCAGGAAAGGTGGCATGTAATAGTACAGCTAACTGCAATAAGTTAGCTGTACTATTAAATGTATATTTGTATTTGGTTAATGAAAGATTCATATCTTGTGTAATTATTATTTTTTTTAAATAAAGAAGAATGAAATGACCCAGAAGGACATTTCTCAACTTTCAGAGAAAAGCTTAAGCCGAGCTGTGACAAAGAAGAATAGTGCAGCAGTGTGGCGAGTGAGACGGGTTTGCACTCTTTATTTTTTATTTTGATTATTGCATTAAATCTTCACTTAACTTGATCTACAATGTTGAAGTAGAAGCCTCAGGACCTCCTTAACTTCAGCTTTGAAGCCTTATCCTCAGCTTTTCCTTTGAAGCCTTATCATAAGTTGGCAAAGTGGCTGAGACCAATCGGAGTTCAACTCGGCGCTCTGTAACTGTTGAAGTTCCACACCTTGTAGCACAACAACGCAATATACAGACCCACCTGCTGGCAGCCATTTAGCAGATGACCAAGCTGAACAGCTTTTGAGCAAACACTAGTTAAGGTTGCATGTGTACAACTTTACACAACATTGTTGTGTATTTGTACTTTGAATTGAGCTATTTTGA
This sequence comes from Enoplosus armatus, assembly GCF_043641665.1. Taxonomy (NCBI): domain Eukaryota; kingdom Metazoa; phylum Chordata; class Actinopteri; order Centrarchiformes; family Enoplosidae; genus Enoplosus; species Enoplosus armatus. The sequence goes on along the minus strand of NC_092180.1, from coordinate 11,244,036 downwards.
GTCCTTGAAAAGACATATTTCTTTTAGATTTTTCCCTTTTGTTCTTGTTATTTGTTGCCTCTGCTTTCTATACCAGAAGTAGAAAAACATTTCAGCATTATGGCTCAAGTTTGGTAAACATGCCAGCATGCCATTCATTCCTCCAACACCTGCTACTTTGCAGAGACCTTTCTTTGGTAATTTTTTTTTTCTTCTCAGTAAAGCAAAACACCTTTGCTTTGCTTCGAGTGCTTTTCTGAACTTTGAATTCTCCATTATGGACTCACAATTCTGTAATAGTTGAATGAATAATAAATAAACCTAAGAATTTCAGAGAGGTGTTTGTATCACAAACATCCAGTGTATGCTAATGTACATTACTTTAGAAGTCATCAACTAGCAATTATTATTGCATATTATTTAGGAGTATGTTGTGATTACACAAAGGCACTTATAAATCCACATTTAGGCATTTTTTGATCACTGTTCCTTTTGAATACAGAAAAACATGGAGTGCCCGGGCTCATAAGGCAATTTTTAACCTCAACAGTGGCTTCAGCTAATTCCTGCCATGGTGCATGAAGCCCCCAGGCTCCACCTGTTACGCTTCTTTATAGGTGTAGGTTATAGATGGTTAAGGTTTGAGTTAAAGCCATTGTTGTAGTTGGGATGTTACAATCCTTGCAAAGGAGGGAGCTGCTTGTTGAGGGTTTTGGTACGCTTGCATAGTAACAATTGAAATATGTAAACCCCAGGTGAGATTATCAGGATTTTTATCAACTCAGTACATTATCTTACTTACAGCAGGTACTAAAGACATGTACTGCTCTTAGTGGAAATAAAAAAAAAAAAGGTAATGCTTCATTTTACAGGTCCGCAAATTTCATGGTAAGTAGGTGATAATTAGATAGTAACGTATTTGTAATTTCTTTGAAATTACACCCAAATTACCTCAACATTTACCTGATAATTTATCAAAAATAATCCCAACATTAGCTGCAGCATTTATTCATGGGCAAACTGTAACCTACACTGTATATTTCCTGCCACTAGACAACTTCACTGCTAACCTTTGTAAAACTTACAAAAGAAAACTGTAACTAAATACAAAAAATTAATAGGCCTCTTTTTATACAGTATGCTATCATTTCCATAATAAAAAACAAAATAAAAACTAACTGCTGAACACTGAAATAGTGCTTATACATTGGTCATACATTGTGTGTTGGTAACTAATTAGTTTTGGTTGTTTGGTTCATTCATAAATTTTCAGCAAGTTTAAGTTTTGTGAAAAAAAATCGAACCGTAACTGCTTATTAGGAAAGAGCAGAATATAATTCTTAAGTATTTTTGCGGTAATTTGGGGATAATTTCAAAGAAATCATTAATAATTATCACCTACTTACCATGAAATTTGCGGACCTGTAAAATTAATCGTTACCAAAAAAAATATATGTATACAAAACAAAATACTTTTTTGTTAACATGTGAAAATTACTTCAGTATTACAGCATTTAAATGTAAGTCAAAATTTGCAAAAAGACTATGTCGCCACTATGTTTCAACAACAGCATTATTAAAATGGCTACTTATTTGGCTATTTAGAGTTTGTTCTCTCTAATGAAATAGAAGGTTGTTGGTAGTATGGCATGAAAGAACAATCTTTGTTGTGTATGGCTTCCTTGAGTTTACCAGAAAAAGGCAGAGAAAACCTCAGGAGCAGTCCTCCACTTTGGTGCATCTGAGGCGACTCATATCGATTGCGCGCTACTAGGGCATCCGCTTCAACCGTGGAGCTTTAACATCACATGGCTGCCAAACAAACTGTAGGCTCTGCTGCCAATTTTGATGTACTGCTATTAGAAAGGAAGGATAAGAAATGTGCCATCCTTTACCGCCTCCATCCTGAGACGCGATTGCAGCGTATGTCTGCGTATGCAACCTCAAACAAGCAGGGTACATGCTTCTTTAACATCAAGGGATATGAAACCAAAGGGAACTGAGGAACACATAAAGCAACTGTGGAATAAAGCATACCATATGATGTTAGTTTGTGTTTAATCTCTGCATGATCATACCTCCAGGTCTATCCACTTCCTCCCAATTACCTACATATTCCTGACTTTGTTATTTAGCAAATCAGAATGTCTGGTTGGTTAAACAGACATGTCATACATAATAATCTTAAAGTAACATTTTCAATGTTTCTGAGAATCTGGCAAAGGAGCTGTGTGGCTGATTGCACGTGTCAAACGGGCATTGTCTTGCCATCGTTTCTCCAGCCATTCATCAGCATTGAGCAATTTCACCTAATTACAATGCTACGCTTCAATCATGTTTTGCAGCTCATGAAGATAGTGATTCAAAGGAGCCAAACACATCTGCGCATCGAAGAAAACTGAACAAAACAACTAGTGTGTGATTGCATTTGTGGGCTGAACAATATTTCTTATGCATCACTTCATTTTGATTAGGAAACATCTGAGCTAATGCCAGAACATTTCGCTGTAAAATACCCGAAGAAGATTAGCATTTGTCCTTAATTATCTTGCAGACTGTAATTACGCACATTTAAATCTCTGATCAGCCCGTTCTGAAAGGGAATGATGTGCAGCAGTGCCTTCTGACGTCTGCGCTCAAGGCAGCTGCAAGGACGGAGTGGTACATTAGCAAGCTGGACCGGGTTAAACATATGAGTGAGGGCCTTTATCCATGCTTTTTTTTCCATAGTGATTGCATAACTATTTGCTCATAAGTCATAGATAAACCTGTGAGTAAATAATGTATTATGTATGTGTGTATGCTCGTCCGTCTTTGCGTGTGCTGATCCATGAATTTGTGATCAGGTTATGAGCGTAATGAATCATGAATGTGGGTGGATGCGCCAGACCTATTGCTTAAGATACAGCTGTGTTGTTTCACATCTAAATGGAAGCAGGCTTGTCTCTACATGAAGAACCTGATGTGACACGTGTATCTTCTTTAGTAGACTCGCACTTCTGTCAGTGTCGTCACCCCAGGCTTTGCAAACAGTATGAGTTTCTCTACTGTTCACTCCGTTAAAACAAACTTTACGCTCTCTCTTTCATCCTTTGCCTGTTGTTGTGTCAAAAATATAGGCTGACAGGCAGAACACATTCTGAACACACAACTCAAAAGTAGACCCACTTTGGGTTTTTTATTAAATGTGCAGCAGTGAAAGGTTTGGTTGCAGTGCTGATCTGGCAAGCCGCATCAACAGATGCCACGGACGTGCTCTGGGACTTTTCTCAACTTCCCACCTGCCCCTCTTCACCTGCAGCCATCGGTAATGTTAGCGACAAAAACAGTGTACTGGGTTTTTTTCCCCCTCAGTGCTCCACTTGCTGACAGCTCTGATTCGTCAAAATCCATTACTTAGGCTATTGTTTATAAAAGCATACAGTAACCGCAAGCCTTCATTAATTAACTCAGACTCGTTCAAACAAATAGTTTGGAGTCAACTCATGAGAGGAATGACATTTCAAATTGAATATTTGAATATAAGTAGAATGTTTTATATTATAGTTGTCATAATGGGAAGGGGAAATCCTTCACATATATTTTTTATTTCTATTGTCTTGCTACTGTATAAAGGAGCTATAAAATGGAACTGCACTTTATAAAATCACATTTTGTCACTGTGAAAGGTATGAATTGGGTCTTGTTGACGTGTTCCTTTTATTTCATGTTTGATTTAAATAGCTTTATTGCATAACTATCAATCATTAATACACTCACAATTGATTTGTTTAATTCATCTTGTGTTTGTATTTTTATAGCAACACCACTCGTGCTTTCTTTCCAAACAGGCGTCCCTGGCTTTCTATTGTGTCCACCCCTATGTCTCCATTTTTGTTGGCGCTGTTGGTATTGAGTCTTACAAGTTTAACTCAGCCTGACAGAGTCTGAGCACAACTGTGATCTCGCAAGCGTGCAGTGTATTGACAGCTTGGTTTCAAATTCCATCTTGGGTGCAAAGCAACCAACTAGAACAGGACAGATATGGTCTAGTGAACCAAAATCCCATCTAGATTTGGGGACGATTATTCCCCAAGTTCACTAAGGTAGGCATTTGTGTTTGTTTTGTTCTTTTGAAACAGAGCTCACAATGTCTAAACACAGAGAGAAAATATGCAGGAAAGTTTTATATGTAAAAATGTTGAATAGTTTTGTCCTGTGTTTCTGCTGTTTTATTTTTGTATCTGTATTATGGAAAGCAGTCAGAAAAAAGGACAAGTGAGAAAAGGAGAGAAGGAATAACATGTGACAAACTTGTAACAATCGCAACATCATAAACATGCAGCTCACACTCCTGCCTGCTGCTCACAAAGTCCTATTTTATGCTGGTTTATGTAACAGCAGCATCACCGTTTTTCAAAGTGGTGAGAGCAGCTGGATATGTCAATTTATGTTTTATACAAAAACAAGATGAAAAGACTGGTGCACAACCTATTAAAGCTAAAAGCACCAGGGTTTCCTTTCTGCTGTCATTTGCACTTAAGGACAGTTCTGCCTTTTTATTGATTTTCTCTCTTTTTTTTAACCAGCCTTTAATTTTCAACAGTGATATTTCTCCTACTTTGACAAGTTAATTACATTTATTGCATCAACGGAAACTTCAAATTGACATGGACTTACTTCTGAGTTGCGAGGTTTTCCAATGTAGCAAGAAACTGTCATTTTTCTTAAGTTACCCATCATTATGACAATAAACCATATAATCTTGTGCCAAACTCTTACTTGGGCATTGTTTCAAACACTGCAATTTTAGATCCTGGGAGACCTGGTCCACAAGGCTGAAATGAGGTGTTGTTTTTGACATTCGCCAACCAGCTAATGCCTTCCAGTTGAAACTGATCCCAAGTCAGCCTTGACAATCAGTCGACTCCTCAATGTAAACATCTTCCTCCAAAAACAATATGTGACGGACCATATTGCACTACGCTGATACTGCAAAACTGATACGACACAAACAGTGGCATGAAAAGAGAAAAAAAATTGAGATGTATCTAAAGAAAATGAAAGAAATAAAAGGATGGACAAACAAGTAAATTAAATAATACCACAATGCTACATTTACCACCAGCTCTGTACCATGCACATGGAATAAAGATTATCACACAGTGTTGCATCTCCACAGAGTGGAAATACTGTGTGACAGTTAAGGAAAGTTGTTGCATTGCTAAAAGATTACAACATTGACGTTTACTAGAGAAACAAAAGAGCCTTAAAGAATCACCACACAGAAATCGACTCTTGTATTTCAGCTTATTTTGTTGTTTGAGAGAGTTTGGTCTCTGTAGCCAGGAGGCTTGTGCATTACTCTGGAGACAATGGGTTTGTGTTGAACAGTTGATGGTGCACCTCATTACTGTAGCTTGGTGCCTCTCTATGGACTGATTAAGGATTAAGCACATTTGAGAGTGCCAGCACGTACATGCTGCATTCTCCTTGTTTCATTATCCATGCACAGCTCCTTCATCTATAGCTTACTGTATATGCATGCAGAACACCAGTGTGCCTGCATTTTGTAGTAGTATCCATCAGAAAGGTTCCACAATCTGAGTCTATTCTGCACCAATCCTCAACTGGTACAGCGACATTTCTCTTCTTTCTCTTTCACAAATGTTAATAGGTAGAACTGAAAAAAAAAAGAAGAAGAAAGAAAACCCTCTCAAAACTTTTGCTACGGGTCAGACTTTTTAAACCTCTGATAATGATGTCTGATGCTCTGAGACGTAGAGCAGCAGACGAGAGATAATAAAGCAAGTATGCAGAAAATGTGGCACCTCTGAAATTGCTATATTTGTACGTATCAGTAACGAGTCGAAGACTGGTAATTATTTTCCAAAGAATTTGCACAATGGCTGTCTTCTGGAGCAACAATTTGCTGATTACGCAGATGTTGCTGCCTAAGACGACAAACAGTTGAAAGTCCACATTATGACCTGTCCACTGTCAGTGTTTTCACAGCAATCACAACCTGAATCTCTCATTTGTTTGTTTGTTTGTTGTGTATGGATCTCAGCTTCTCACTGACAAGTAGTCCATGATGGAGCCCAGGATTCCAGTCCTTCTCATAAGCTCCTGCTGCTGAGTAACGTGGTCATAGATACAACTTTATACATTTGTCAGAAATAACAACAAAGTAGACCCTGTGATGGAAAGCATTTTTAATCATGTGTCATATATTGAATGGGCATATTTGATTCATTTTTTAAGCTTATTTGCTTACCGTTTTCTTACATCTCTAGCAGTTGTTAATGGTTAGTTGATGGTGCAATTTCTGTTGCATTTAGTTGTATACCAGGTCGTTTTCTAAGCTTTAAAAGTCCATTTAATGGTGAAATCATTCCTGTGTAACAAAATCACTGAAAGCCAAACTGAGTGTGCTGCTTTGTTGTATTTGCAATCTGACATAAACATTTTAAAGTCAGAAAATTAAAGTTAACACTCACTGGGGAAAAAAGGCCCATAGATACAAATGTGTTTTTTATGTTGCATTATAAGACTAGAGATGATAACCAATTGATGTTATCCACACACAATAAATTGTGGCCTGCTAAGCCTGCTATGGTTGAATGAAAGTACTGCTGTTAACACAAATCTGTTTTGGTCAAAGTTGTTGAATTTAAAACATGTTTGAATTCACAGGGTTCTTTTTTCATTTAAGTGAAGTGGATTATATTATTTATCTGTTTTTCCGACCTCATTTCAGCACCATGCGCTGTTCACATTTCCACACATTTACATTGGAATTTACATTGTTATCTACAGAAGATTTTAAGGAGAAAAAAATGTGAAAGACTGAGAGTGAAGGGCAGACAGGAATTGGGGGAGACAGAGGGGTGCAAGGCATGCAGTAAAGGTCGCCACTGGCAATGTTGCAGTTATACAGAATGCGCTGTAACCATTCGGCTCTGAAACATGTCAAAGTTTTGATCTAAACTGTGAAAGGGAAACTTTAATCAGGAAGCCAAATAAGTTTTTGATAGAGGGTCAGAGGCCACTGTTTGCTCTGCTTTACAACATTCAGAATGGATCAAAGTGAGAGTTTGTCAATCTGCAAGAAATACCACACAAAATAAAACACTTTTTCCTTTTGTATACTTTGTGTATAAACTTGGTATGTCTGCATTTAGGCATTTTATCACATGCATCCTTGCAGATTTAGTCTTAGCTAAGTTGGGTGGGTATTGTCAGTGAGGTTGCTCAGTGTCATTGCTCAGTCATTGCACATATCAGGTTCTCTGTTTGATGTAAGTCTTGACACAGTTTGGGCCACTCATGGACTTTGTCGCTGTGTTTGGTCTTCAGCACTCGCACTAGGTTTGCCTCAGGAATCTGTCTGTGTCAAACCATCATTCTCTCTAATCTCACATGTCTCTCTGTTCCTGATACTAAAAAGCACACCTGACTGGCGATGCTGCCATCATCGTGCTCTGAGATAGAGATTGTGTTAAACGCATGATGTGTTAAGCCTGCTTTCTGTCAGATAGTGCTGTGCATTATGGCTGTAGAGCTGAATTTTTCATTTCATCAGACTTCAGAATCTCTTTTCCTCATTCCTTTTATGTAATTCACTGTAACACACTTACTGTTTACACACCAAGAATAATCCACAAATGTGAGAGTAACCCCTCCTTTTTTGATTACAAGGTTTTCAGATATGTGAGGTAATTTACTGATTCCTGATAGTTCCACATTTTCTCAATTTCTAAATAATGTCTACTGTACTCCGGTGAATAATAATTTAATACCCTCTCCCAGATCCAATGATTCTGTTTTTGAATCACAGACAGTTTTTTGCTCAAGTTTACACTCTGATATACACACTTTTTTTGTGGCCTAATAGATGTTTAATTATTCAATCCAGTCGTTTTTATTATCCTCATGTGCAGCTACTCTACTTCTATAGAGATGACATTCAAAGGGATTTTGAAACACTTAACTCACCTTGGATGAATCCTGTCTCTGAACACACAAACACTTATTCGCCAGAGGCATTTCACTCTTTTTTTTACACATTTTGAATTGAGGCTTTAACACTGCATCATGTGCAAATAGCCAAGATTCTTTATAGAGTCTTTGTAAAACATCACATTAGATAGATAGATAGATAGATAGATAGATAGATAACACACTTAGCATTTTTCATTTTCTTAAAGGGACTATTTATTGGATGCAGATAATATAGGTTTTATATGGTGAAGTTTTGAGATCTCCACCACTGATCATTCTGCCACTACCACAGTGCAACGGATAAAATTTGGTTTGCAGTGCGCAAAGCATTGACATTTTTTATTTTTTTTTTAAATAATCTGCAGCTGCCTTTTCCAGAAACTGAGTCCTGGTTAGTGGAGATAATCCATAGACTGGAATTGGCACTTTTCACAGGGAACTACTTTTCTATTGACGTAAGCAAGGTGAGGTCTGTGGAGTATCCTGAGTAACAGGGACATTGTTTCCAAAAAAGAGATGCGGTTGCTGTTGAATTAGTTGTATGGGGTGGCAGCTGAAGTCTCCGTGAATAAAAACCATACTACTAAGAATAAGGCAAAAACTAAATGCTCTTAAATTCTGAGTGAATTAAATCCTTAAACTGAGATTTGTGTTATTATACAAGCAACGGTGCATTGGACTATACAAACTGTAAGCAGAAAATTATTCTGAAATTTAAATATTCCTGCTTCAAGCTGAAAGCATGATCACCCAACTCTGCAGTTCCCCACAACGCTATGTATCATTGAAGCATCTTTCAGCTCATTGTTTTGGTTCTGGCTTGCAACTTTACTGTTTTAGTTCACTGTGACCGCTCTCATCTGCATTGTTTTCAGCCGCGGCAGACTGTTGCTTTGACGAAAAAAGCTCTGATAAACCCACTGTACACTACCTGCTCAGCACTAAACAGCAGACAGACAGAGTGAGCCTAGCTGGTGAACACAGTGGAGCACTTAGCAGCTAAAGAGAAAGATATTTCCCTAGAAAAATGACTCCAAACAGATGCCGACGTTGCCTAGTGTGTGGTGGATGAGTAAATAAGCAATTGTTTGCTAACACGTTGGTAAACAAACAATTATCACCTTGTAAGCTATGTTAGTCGTGCTGGCCCCAAGTGACATAAAAATCAATTAATGCTTGTTTAATGTTAATGTTGGCTGATGTATACTACTTGGCATATCCTTAGCACTTTCTAGAGATTGAAATATGATTTCTGAATGCACTGCCTTCCACTTGATGTATGTAATACTGATGACCTCAGTTGTTGTTATTTTGGTGCTTTGGACTGTGATACAAAGACAATCCTACATGAGGTGTATGCACTGCTGTATCAAAGTTACTCTCTGTTTCACATGATAGCAGGTTACCGACAAATATTATCCTTCCCCATTTGTTACGGTCTGTCCCTCTTTGATAGCTCCGGTGATGAGAGTCGCAAAATCACAGGAGAGTTTTGATCAAAGACTCGGCTCAGCCTTTTGAAATACCGAATCCTGTGGCAGTGAGGTGTGTATAAAACGGCACTCTATGTCTCTGTCTCCCTCAGGTGAGCACCTGCGTGTCTGTCCTCAGGGATACACCTGCTGCACATCCGAGATGGAGGACAAACTCAACCAACAGAGCAAAGTGGAGTTCGAGAACATGGTCGAGGAGAGCAGCCACAATATGAGGACGACATTTGTCTCGAGGCATAAAAAGTTCGATGGTAAGCTAGATGGGTTTGTTTTTATTTGTTTGACATGCAGAGAATGAGATGCATATGAATTGGTATCCCAGACACTTCCGCTTGCAGTAAATCTATTCTGGACAAGCACTGTCAAACTTGTAAACACAGACTACTGATGCCACGATTAATAATTACTGGCTGTCATTAATGAGATACTGTAGGGCAAATTGTTTTTTAAGGTAGTTGTTCTGGCATTTGAGACTAAAACATGTCTCTTTTTTGGCCCTCTTCTTCTTCACTACACTACTTTTATACCAGCATTTCTGTTGTTCCACACTCACAAACATAGACTATATGCTTTTCTGACTAACTGATGGAACATTGCTCAGTGTGTTGGTGCTACTTTTTCTGAAGGGGAGCAACTGCGAATCCACTCATATACCGACAGAACAAGAACAATGTGGCTTAGTGGTGAGAAATGTTATTGGCATTCTGTGTGCTTGAATGCATACCTGTCTGTAAAAGTAATTGCACTTACAGGACTTCACATGGTGTATAGTTTTAGATCAAGATGCTACAGTGTCTTCATGCCACTTCTACTGTTACTGATAGTGTATACTCTAGTCTGTGGCCCTCTCTCCTCATAATGAATCGTTGCACAATTTAAAATTCATTTTTTTCTCTCAGGCTTGTATCAACTTCAATGAATAGCATCAAAGTGTCTGGTTTTGATCAACAAAACCTCAGTACCAGATTTGTCGTACCTGCTGTTTTAAAAAAAGATCAGTGAATTGCAGCCGTGACCTTATGTAACCCTATGTATGTCCACTCAGACTCTGCACAAGTAATATGTGCAAGTGGGAGAGGGAATGCAGGTCCTCAAATACAAAAAAGAGACACTAATGAATGTTGAAAAGGACATTTTCTGTGGTCCTTGGCAAACCGTATGTCTAAAATCCTTTTTTTTCTCTTTATGTGTGTTTGCTGGCACCAGAAAGAGTATAGCTGGAGTAAGAGGGATGGATGTTTCACCTGGCCAAAAACCATCAAGAATAGTCGTAGTTGTATTAGTTGAATGTTGAATGATCCATCTGTCAGGTTGGCAGTCAACTGAGCACAATACCTTCATGTCCCTGGAACTACATTAGTCTAGGAATTCAGTTGTTGTTGTTGTTATTTGGAAATTGATCAGTATTCTTTTTAATCACACTTTAGGCAGAAGGTGCTGATAAGAGATGGGTTTCAATGCTTGAATGAAGAACCCAGATAATATGCTATATATGCATTTACGTGACTTTGAAAATGACCAATTTGAATCACAAACAGCAGCATCATTTAGATTATTTGTCACGCCTATGTGACGATGTAATTATTTATACATTAAAATGTGAACTACATATGTCTAAAGCATTGATTTAGGATTTTTTTTTAAATAACTTGAAATGAAATTCGAGATCTGTAGATGGACGTGATCATTCACTGGTCTCACCGTTACGGATGCAAGGTTACTCGAGGTGTTCCGAGCCAATCCTGAGGATCGTATTGGGGCTGATCCAGGCACATTTTAATGGATCGGTATCAGCTAAAATAAAGCCGATCAAATTCTGATCCTTTCTTTACTGTACTGTGTTTTGTCAGCCTGCTAGCATTGCAGCGCTGCTCTCCTTTACGACAGCCTACAGTACGAGCATTTCACTGCATACGCGCGTAAACGTTAGTGTGAATGGCCCAGCGGTGGGACTGCCTCTGAATTCAGACACTGAGATGGGCAAAATGATTTGCACAGATATGCTCTCACGCTAAAGAATCTGTTATCACTCTCTCTCTTGTTAGCTAAGAGCAGTATACAAACATTCGGCTAAGAGCTTCTATTTTTAGCCAACGCTGATCGTCACTTTGTCAGTAACTTAATGTTATGTGTAGGAAGAACCTTTGCTCTGCAACACTGCTGTACAGTCGTGAGTGTGTCTGTAGTTCTGACCACTCCAACAGATCGATACATCTTCCCTCTAGCTGACAGCCTCACGTCACATTCTCACCTCAACCTTCAGTCATATCATCTCAATAATTTAAGCTTAAACTTAATTTTTTTTAACAAACACGTTCAGTATTTGGATCAAGTAGCTCATGAAAAATAAGTTGATTCAGATCAGATTAAGTAGCCTACAGCTGTTATTTCAGTGTGTCAGATATATATTCAACCCACATTCAGGTAAATAGAAGAATTTTATCGGACTCTGTATCAGCAAACACTCAATATTAGGACTTGGAACATACCTAAAGGTTACTACTAGTAGTAGTAATTAGTTCTTTACTGTTGTGTGACCTATTACAGTGTACTTTTAATTATTTGATTTCTTTTTTTTATTACTGGTTTCCATCTAATTACGACAATATGACTTTTGTAATTCTGAATTTACCACACAGTAGATTACAAGATTTAGCCTATTGAGAGTCAAGGAAACAAGTTACTTTAAAGGTTATGCTTTGCCTCATTACGCTCTTCGTTTCAAAACACGGGCTTTAAAATACTTTTTAACTGAAGAGTGTCGTTAGTGATAGGTGCCCTGGAGAACTCCTTCAGAAAATGTAAAGAAGCTTTTCTGAAAGAACGTGTGGGAGTTTTGTTTTGGGTGCTCATTTCATGTAAGTCATGTTTCTGTACGTTTTCTTTCTCACATGAACGACGATGGAATGAACACAAACTGTTGCACTGGGCTCTGTTGTCGTATTCTACACATGTATATAATTTGCAACAAAAGACAAAATGTATATATTGGAGTCAGGCATTCACAGCATAGTTTGCGGATAGTGGAGCATTTTTGGAACATGTATGGAATTTATGAACCATACATCCTGGTATTGATTCTATGAAATAATAATAAATACATGTTACCTTCAGATAAACAAGAAACTCAAGAAAAATTTTAAGGCTTTTCTGAGGAATGGATGTAATACACGGGAATAGGAAGAACCAATAATTGCAACATAAAAAGGTTTAGCTCTTCTTCTGTAAAACTTTTAATTGGCAACTATAGGTTACACAAGTTTTGCCCTATTGTTAGAAAAATGTACAGTGAAATATTTAAAAGACTGGAGAGTGTTTCTACATTAATAGCCCCATTTCAAAGACGATGCCTCTGGAACAATGTCCATATATCTGTACAGTTATAAAGCAACACTGGTGACACAAATCACTTATGCAATTCCGTCTTCTACATATGGCTGGGCCACTCAACATCACATTCCTTCTCCTTGCGTTAAGCTCCCTCCACCTCGTGGGGTTTGAATCATCCCTCATCAATTTTACATGACCTCATTTCTGTCCCCAGTTATTTATAGGGCCCTATTATGAAAACCTTAACTTACTTTTTGATTACTGACTGCTTCCCCTGGAGGCCTGTGGGTTTTGATGCATTATTGAGCAATCCTGAAGCCATAAATGACTGTTGCACACTAGAATTAAGGTTTGGGTATTCTGAATGTCCAATCATCTGGCCAAGGAATCTTTTTCCCCATCTCTCAGTACGCCTTATATGCTCCCAGAGAGACTTGGAGTCTGGTCATATTCCAGTCCAATTGATGCACTGTATATAGAAAGAAGCTCACAACCAACTCTGCATTTCTTTGGCTCAGTATGGTCACACTCCCAATAGGTTTTTTTTTTTATTAGTTTCTGAAAGCATTAGTGTTCTCTGCTGTGGCCCAGTAGGTGCCTTAACGAAAGGACGAAATAAGATGAACATTTGTAATATCTATGCATGTGAGAAAGAAAGAGTGACACTGGATGTGTGAAAGAGGCAGAGGGGGAGAGAGTTGCATCACATCTGTTAAAGATTAATTACAGTGGATGAACCATGATAAAAGTTGCCTCATGCTCAGTCAAGTGTTTTGAGATTGAAACCGCTGCGAAGAGTGGTTTGTGGCCACTGGAGCTGTCTTTTTTTTTTTTTTTTTTTTTTTTACTTCTCTTTGACTTCTGGTCTTGTATTACATTATTATTGTATTAAAAATGTCACTATTTTAGTGAAAATTACATTTTAGACATGATTTACTGATAATGCAATCAGTCAATTGCATCATTCTCACACTGGTATGTAAAGTAAAGCCTTGAATCTGTTACCTGTCATGAATCCAATGGTTTACTTACCTGGAAATGTTTAATTTAACCTTAAGTATTTCTGATGCTGCCGTTTTGATTCGTGGTCAGTTGTGATCAGAGGAAATTCAAATATTCGAAAGACCTGGTCAAACCAGAAAGTGGCAAGACAAAACGCTGGTGTGACTGGGACATAAGAAATTTACATAATTGTAAATTGGTACATATGTGAAAATACACTACATTGCCAAAAGTATTGGCTCACCTGCCTTGACTCGCATATGAACTTAAGTGACATCCCATTCTTAATCCATAGGGTTTAATATGACGTCGGTCCACCCTTTGCAGCTGTAACAGCTTCAACTCTTCTGGGAAGGCTTTCCACAAGGTTTAGGAGTGTGTTTATGGGAATTCTTGACCATTCTTCCAGAAGCGCATTTGTGAGGTCACACACTGATGTTGGACGAGAAGGCCTGGCTCTCAGTCTCCGCTCTATTTCATCCCAAAGGTGTTCTATCGGGTTGAGGTCAGGACTCTGTGCAGGCCAGTCAAGTTCATCCACACCAAACTCTCTCATCCATGTCTTTATGGACCTTGCTTTGTGCACTGGTGCACAGTCATGTTGGAACAGGAAGGGGCCATCCCCAAACTGTTCCCACAAAGTTGGGAGCATGGAATTGTCCAAAATCTCTTGGTATGCTGAAGCATTCAGAGTTCCTTTCACTGGAACTAAGGGGCCAAGCCCAGCTCCTGAAAAACAACCCCACACCATAATCCCCTCTCCACCAAACTTTACACTTGGCACAATGCAGTCAGACAAGTACCGTTCTCCTGGCAACCGCCAAACCCAGACTCGTCCATCAGATCGCCAGATGGTGAAGCACGATTCGTCACTCCAGAGAACGCGTCTCCACTGCTCTAGAGTCCAGTGGCGGCGTGCTTTACACCACTGCATCCGACGCTTTGCATTGCACTTGGTGATGTATGGCTTGGATGCAGCTGCTCGGCCATGGAAACCCATTCCATGAAGCTCTCTACGCACTGTTCTTGAGCTTATCTGAAGGCCACATGAAGTTTGGAGGTCTGTAGCGATTGACTCTGCAGAAAGTTGGCGACCTCTGCGCACTATGCGCCTCAGCATCCGCTGACCCCGCTCCGTCATTTTACGTGGCCTACCACTTTGTGGCTGAGTTGCTGTCGGTCCCAATCGCTTCCACCTTGTTATAATACCACTGACAGTTGACTGTGGAATATTTAGGAGCGAGGAAATTTCACGACTGGACTTGTTGCACAGGTGGCATCCTATCACAGTACCACGCTGGAATTCACTGAGCTCCTGAGAGCGACCCATTCTTTCACAAATGTTTGTAGAAACAGTCTGCATGCCTTGGTGCATGATTTTATACACCTGTGGTCATGGAAGTGATTGGAACACCTGATTTCAATTATTTGGGTGGGTGAGTGAATACTTTTGGCAATATAGTGTATGTATTATTAGTGTTTTGTTATTTTCATAATGTTAAGCAACTCAATTCCAAGTGCCCCCCATTCCAGAAGAGATGGGATTAATAAAGTTTCAATTTAAATGGTGTGAATGTTCTGAAATACTTACTTAACCCTCTAAAATAAGACTTTCACCTTAAATTTCCTCTCACATAGCTTTAAGGTATAGAAACACAGTTCCCCACTTTATGACAATTTAATATCTACTGTATATCACTTTGTTCCTATGCTTTGCTTGCTAGCTACAATGTTTAAACTGAATGAAATGATAAAATGTGCCATTGTTTTATGGCATAAGTTGAATGTCTTGTTCAGCATTTTATACATCTCTTCAATTCAGCAGCATATTCAGTGTCTTTGAAAACTACCAGTAGGTCCTGTTAGAGTTTAAGAGGTTAACAGAATTGGAGAGGAGCCTGACTCATTTGTATGTCCAGTGTTACCCTTTCTCTATTTGCCGTTTATTGTTGTATAGTAGATGCTCATTAGATTCAGTTTGGTTGATGCTTTTCTGCTGAGACCTCGGCAAAAGATTAGTGTGTGTGGTTGGTTGACTGAAGTCTGGGTTGAGCAGCAGCCCTGGTTGACTGAGTTCTTTGATCCTGCCCCAGTAGAGCTTCTCTGCTCAACGTTGAGAGCTGTAGTGCCCCTCATTCACTTCAACAATCCCTTATTCACACCCGACTTAAACCAAGACTAACTCGAACACAACACCCCATTCTCTCTAATCTGTGGTCTCTACAAATTCACAAGCTCCTGGTGGACTGTGTTCGGCAACAGCTGTAAAAACACAACTCCAGTATAGCTCCGGTACACTCAACTACATTTTTACTTGTCTGTATATATGTATTTCTATCAGCAAAATCACAATTCTTCTGTTTATGTACATGTTTTTATATCACACTTGATTTGGCAATGTAAGCATTTGTTTCCCATGCCAATAAAGCCCCTTCGAATTTGAATTTGAAATTGTATTTCACAGATCCATTCTTCGTCTGTAACATTTTATTTCAAGGTGAAGAACTAGGAAGTTTTAATAGAAAATAAAAGAATCCATCTTTCTTCTGTCAGATAGAGACAAGCAGAACAACTGACACAGTTTTTCCAGGGCTCATTATTAAATTATCTTAGTAGTTTTTATATTAATTGTTGCATTAAAGTTGTTGGTGCTTATTCTTCAAAGTCTCAACGTACTTTCTGTGTTGCACAAAGTACATTTTTATGCATGAAAGGGCAGTAAATGGGACCTAAAATATTTCACTCTTGATAGTCAACACACTGGTGTTGTGCATGATACTGTGGCCTCTTTTAAACAAAGAGGAATAAACAAAGCTTTGATGGGAAATCAGAGAGTGATGAGTCACAGTCAACAGTGCACTTCATAATCGACCCCATTAAAAACAACAGAGGCAAAGATGAGGACCCGTAAACCAACATGTAATGTATTATCTCAACAATAATGTCTCACAGACTAATGGGCAATAGTTTTCCTTCAATTTAAACACAATTTCTCCTCATAAAGCAAAAACTAGAATAATTGTAGCCAGCTTTTGGTTTGTGTAACTGGTGAATCATCAAATGCTTTTGATCTTTCATAACCAATCAAGCAACCCTTGCAGCTTCAGCTGTGATAGCACTGCTGATTGGTGCACTGGTGCAATATTGCCATGTTTACTTTAAGCCAGGAGCCCTTCAAATAAGAATTAATGAAGCATTGAAATAAACCTAATATCTTCTATTAAATATAAATTGGTATGTTTATATAGTCAAATAATGAGTAAAGCTTCCAATTATGAGTTCTAGGAATACCTTTTAAATTGGACGTCTGTTAGAGATGAATAGACATAATTGTAGGTCCATTCATAAAATAAAACCATTATATTAAAAAAGCTTTGGATCTAAATGTAGCAATAAACTGTGCAGTACATGCCCCTTGTCTATTATGTTGTAAATAAACAATAATTAAAACTCTCATAGCCTTCAAGCAAGACATTTCATTAATAACTTCCAAAGATTGATTGCTTTTGTGTCGCACTGACATGGTAAATATGTTTTGCTTATTTAAGTCTGTGCTATAAATTGGTTAGATTGAGTCAGACCACACACTGATGGATCGTCCTTTCTTTATAATGTGTCCCTCCTAAAAAAAACCTTTCACTTTCCTTCAAAGAGAGAGGCTATGTGTCGCCTCAGTGCTGTTGGTTTTTGTTGAAGGAATGACTTTCAGAATCTAGATTTATTTAATGTTGGATGTTAACAGCGAGGCGATTTTTCTTCCTGAGGTTCATCAAATTCAAGCCTATGGTTTCATTTGGGTGATGGGGAATAAACACAACATAGTAAATGTTCTAACTTTCACAATATTGAATTAACGTTAGTGCATCCAAAGCCAGTTCTGGTCTTATATATACATATATAAAACCTCTGGTAATCTGCTAACTCCACCAGACATCACAAACTCCGAGTCCTTACATTTATTATTCATGTTTGACATTTATTGAAGTACTTACTAAGTAAAATTTTGAAAAAGCCCACAATTCATAGCTGACATCAAGTGGTTACATCAAAACCGGATCTCCAAGGTCCTCATTATACCAAAGTTGCTCCAGTTCAGCTCTGAAGTTATGAACTAGAATTATAATTACCCATTTTGTCATAACAAGCATTACAATCCCTTTAAGAAAGTAAACGATTTGTTCTCTTAAAATTTTTATACATCATCCTTAATATCCTCAACGTAACAAGTTCTGTCAGTTTTGCAAACTTGAATGATAACTTGAACACGTTTAATTACGTCGTGCAAAAGCTCCTCTGTTGCAGACTGAGAACTTGAGTTTGTGGACTGATTTGTAATTCCCATCATCCTTTGTGCATAATATAATAGCCACCATTATTAATTTATAGTATGAATAAATTGAATAAAGAGGTTACACTTGATACACAGTGCAAGATACCAATGAGATTTGGCCCCATTTAGACATTACGCTCCAGTTGAAAGTTTGGCTGCTTTGGCCATCTGGACACTAATTTGGCAGAGGTAAACTTTCTCAATTCATTGGGCACTGTGGGGGCCTGGCACTTATTAGCCAACAATGTGGAGAGTATCTTGGAATGTAATGATACTCCTCAAATTAATTTACAAGACTAAACGTAGGAAGCTGCTACTCATCGTGGTTGCCATATTTGTTAGTCATGTCTTGTTTATAAAGTAACAGAGCTAACAAATGCTTGTTCTGAGGATTCCACTGTAAAAGGAAAGCCAAGCGGTCATTAAGGTCAAAAATCCTCTTGGGAACATCAAGACACTTTCATAACAATATGCCTATAACATCAAAAGATATTCTTTGTGCAAAGTTAACATCTTGGAGCGAAGGTGACCCTGAAGGGAAGTGTCCAAAAGTGTTTATCCTCTGGGAATGTGGTCAAGAGATTTCATGGCATGCTACCAATAAGATTTTAATATTTCTTGTCTACATTCTGGACGTTTTGCTCTGACTGGTGGTCCAAGATAAAATGTCAGGGCATCACCAATACTGATGAAATTTTCCTCTGTGACATGTCAAGTCAGATCAGTTTCATTTATATAGCTCAAAATCACAGATTTGCCTCAAAATGCTCAACAATCTGTATAGCATGACACCTATATCCTTAGACCCTGTTATTGTGGGCAAGGTATCATGTTGCTTTTGTGTTGTGAGTTCCCATGTGATCCTCTTCCCAAGGTGATGCAGTATCACTTCATGTAGGTTTTCAACTTTTTCTCTAGCAAGCAGTTTTCTTCTTTCCTGCCTTTGTCGTCTTTACCTGCTTACTTTCCTAATAACTAGGCCAAAATAACAGCTTTTTTCCTGAAAACATACATGTCAAGTGAATTCACTTGTATTTATATAGCCCAAAGTCATAAATCACAAATTTGCCTCACGTGGTTTTATAGAGTACGACGCCCACTATCCCTTGATTTGTATTTGTAAGGAGAAACTCCCCCAAAATAAAACCCTTAATGGGGAAAAAATGGATGACACCATGACAGTGTCACATGACACTGAACCATACACCTCCTACTACAGGACACATAGGACATAAAACAAATGTACGGGCCACAAAGGACACCACAGGACTTGGTAACCATCCGATGGCACAAGACCCTCATTACACAGGAGATGAAACTAAATTACACACAGGGCAGGTCAGTGAGGACAGGGCATACATTGATTTAACCCCTACAGTCCAGTGATGAAGCTGAAACCTCCGTGACAGTTGCACGTCCATTTCTAATGAAATCTAAAACCATGTGGACACAGAATTCCTGGAAGTGCTCATAAATAAATAACCTCTGTTTTGGTGCCCCTGCGTTATCCTAAGTGAATGTCAGGAAGACTGTAATTCTCTGAGGACTGAGGGAATGGGGTCTGTCCAGCAGTGCTTTAGCTGAGGGTTGGTGGCAGCTTCCATCATCTGGCACAGGCTGCAGCCCGGTGTCACTTTTGTACTTCAGGATGGATGGCTCTGTGTGGCCTGGACACTGTTAACTCTGTCCCACTGGTGAGCTTCAAGGAGAGGCTATAAGAGGCATACCTTTCCACAAGCAACTGTAGCAAAAATGAGGTGGAAAATCCACGGGTGTGATTCTTCTTTTCTAATATATTTATTAAATTTTAACTTTGTGTCAGATATTGAAACATATACACTGTGAAAACTCACTTACAAAAAATCCTATCCTGGGGATATTGAGTTTGCTCAGGCTACAGCTGAGATCATGCCGTCTATTGAGACAGATGAAAAATCTTTCCCCTCTCCTGCAAAGGTGGTGATATGCTTCCCTCATAGATCCCCACTGATCCGGCTCCTTTTGATTTCCAATGCATCTTTTAAAATAGACTGAACGTGGTGGCCGTGAGGATGGCATCATTTTTAGTTTAGCAATCATTAGTGACGAATATGTGAATTTTAAAACCGGATCACGAGTTACGTCAGAGAGGCTCATATACACAATACCCTATTGATAGGAGCATTTTGACATTTTTATGAAACATTAGGGGTGATTTAATTGTGTGCCATTGTGGGCCATAATGTATGTGTGTTCTCACAGATGCAGAACTGGAAGTTTTGAAATATGTGCTTTTTTGCGATTCAATTGCAGATTGCAGACATTGTCAGAAAGGTTACTACCTCCTGAAAATATTGCATGATATGTCTTAAAATGTATTAAACTTTAAGTTGAAAAGAAATTGAAATCAAAGTGGGGAAATGTAGCAGTAATTCTCAAAGGAAGTTGTCGATAATCAGAACGTGGATAACCACATGTGAACTTGCTTTGAAAGATCTGTACTGAAAAACAAACACACACACTTTCTCAAAATGCCTTGAAATAACTGCCATCAGCCATGAATCAAAAGAGAATCTTAGTTTTGATTTTGACCAACTGACCAACTGAGTACAAAGCTGTATTGACAGAAAAAAATCTTTGCCTCTCCCGTGTTTGCCTTTTAAAAATGTAAGGTAGGCTGAAGCTGCAACTTTCTCATACAACGTCCGTCCAGCTAACATCACCTTGAGTGAGTGAATGGCTGTCCACAACTGTGTAGCTTCTGGCCATGGCTGCAGTCCTGCTCTTGGTTAAACAAAAGCTTACCTTAATTTAGAAAGAACACAGTGACAAGGACAGAAATGAACAATACACAGACTGTGTTTTTTTTCTTTTCTTCTGAGAGCCTCCGTATCCCCTCTCAGGCGCAGGAAACACTCTGCAGGATGGATTAGCCTGACAAAGCTCTGCATGGAGGCTTTCATGGGGAGAAGCACTCCAACAGCCAGGTTGAGACAAAGCTGCTTATCCACGGGGTCACAGTAATGTAATGGTGTGTGCAGACAATTTGCTCCTTGCCATTCATCGGGTGTGAATATCATCCATGGGGGGAAATCACTTTGATTTTCTGAGCCTTGCTAATTGACTTCTCCAGTGCCTCTCAACACTGAACTCTGTGTCAGATCTTGGAAGACGCAGAGATGCCCTCAGCAAAGGTGGCTTTTGTCAATATAATTAACTGAACAGACAAGAGGAACTGTAGCTTTGCCGCCGAGTTTTGGTATAGAGCCAAGTCTCAAAGTGGTTAAGTTGGTAACAACTTTATATTTTACTACTCAGAATTATTTACATTACTACTTTGTGACGATAATGGGTCATACTGTGTCATTAGATTGCAAGGGCAATACATTTTGCCCTCGGCAACATTGCTGGTGAGGTCTCATAGTATTGCATTTCATTATTATATTGAAGTAATTATATTATGATGCAATATATTATAAAAGCAAAGCATTGTCTTACAAATACCAATGTTTCTCTCAGCATGTTAGTGGAAGTGCCACGCCTCGCCTAAAATTTAGCATTGCACTCCTATGATGTTGGACACACAATGTTACTATAAAAAGTATAAAAAATCGATGGAGCAGAACCAGAGATATCATCTATTTTATTCCAAATATTCTTCTTCCTTTTCAAAACATGGCATCTACATTACATCTACATAAACTGCTAACCTCAAGCAGAGATGAGGAGCGGGCTACAGAGGTCTGGTGCGCCCACAGAACCTTCAGATCTTTTTCATTTTCAGACTTGTAGTAAAAACAGTTACGCCTTTTTACAACTTTTTTCACATGTGCACTACAACCTGTAAATGATGCGTAAAATAGTTACCAGGTATTCAGGGAATACATCACACAGCAAAGGCCACACATTTCTATTCATCTAGTCAGCATTGATAACAAGATGCGTCAAGATCTGTCTGATTCAGTTCAGAAGGTGGTTGATTGATTGACTAACTAATTTCCTGGGGGGAACCCTGAATACTGACTTATTATTTTTTGATAAGCATTCATCAGTTCTGTGTATTCACTTATATTCTGTTATGTTAAAATTGCCAACAGACTTGAACATTTAATTTACAGGATAGTCGTGTACACCTATCATGAGCAGAAAGATGAGCTTCATTGAACTTATGAACTCAGCATTCAGCATAACACCGTACATTGAGCTTTGTGTTTCGCACCACTCAACAGTCATTTTTATCTTCATGAAGGAGTGTATGCTAACATGGAACACTGAGAAATGTGACCAAAGAGAAATGACTTGCATCCTTTATGTACTGAATCTGAAGGCAGCAATATGCTTGAAATGAGTCTTGTTGCACAGGCTTGGTGATTGAACCAGTCGAAACCGAACTTAAATTGTAGAATACAGTGAGTATACAGACAATTTTCCCTTGTTTGACAGTAGTTCAATTTAGTACTTTTTATTTTTAATTTCTAATATGCAGCATTTCCAACTTTACTGACAATCACTGAGGCTCACAACCAAGTTTACTTACACTGTAAGACAATAAAGCCAACACTTTGTGTCTGACTTAAGACTAATATATTATGAGTAGTATTAATAATTGATGCTTGTATCTTTATGCTGCTTTGTTTCATGTGAGTAAAAGCAACGTGTACAAATACATGTATGGGTTGTCTGTCTTGCAATCAACACTAAAGGTTAGAAAAAAAGCTTGGAGGGGTGCCATCACCACAGGAGAGTGAAATTCTGTAACTGAATAGGCAGATAAAGAAATATTATCTTGCTTAACAATACAATTTTACAATTAATGCTTATGCATATTTTTAATATTCAATTTGCAAAAGCGTAACTATCATCAAATCATCATGGGAAATTATATAATTGCTGGACAATAGTCAGTTTTGTCTGAATTCATTTAGCGATTTAAGGTATTCTCCACAGGATGATGCCAATGGGTGATTTCCTTATTACAGTAATTGTGCAATAATATAATTGCTTGTAATGCTAACATAAACTGAAGCCGAACAAGCCAATGAGATTACTCTTCAAATATTGACGGCGTGTTCTGGATACTGGGTGGAGGACACTGGCAGAGCTTTGCTGTCTTTATATTTCATGCTCAGTGTTGCTGCAGTTTTGTAACACCCTCAATGTTTTAGTGGTTCACTTCGTGTGTTCCTAAACCTAGGAATGGTAAGATTATACCGTGAACAGATGGGATCAGGACATTACTTAACATTGCCCCAAAGTTTATACCAAGTTTAGCAAATAAGACTCATTCACACATGCCTTTGCTACACAGATTTACAACATTTATAATTAACACATGCTGATGCATTTGCTGATTTGTTTGTGGGCACTGTATATTTATATCTCTTCATGAAGTAAAAAATTATTGGATTCTGGTCTTCTTGTTGCAAATTAACAACCAGTTTTATGTTATCTCTTGGTGCTTACACCTTATCCTCAGCTCTGCGATGTCACTCAGAGTTTCAGCTAAGTATTCAGCAGAGAAACAAAGGAAGAACATGGACCCATAACACTGCAGGTGTGTCAGTCAGTCAGCCTCAAAACATATATCTTTTAGTTTCTGTCCAAGCCCTGGCCTCTCACCAGAAACACACACATACCACATAGTGATTTAAACTGCTCTGTTATAGGCTTTAACACATCTGCTCCTGTCTTTTGTACCACTCACTTTCTGGGCCTTGTCAAACAGTAAGCCAGTTTTCTCTTTTCCCTTTTTCTTTTTTATATAAGCAGTGTGCCATGAAAAACTACAACATTAACCAAGAAAAGTAAAACAAGACTAAGCAGTGGTTGGTCATGAGCCCTGGTTCTTGCAGGCAGCAGTGTGGAGGACTGGAGGTCAGGAGCCAAGGTGCAGTTGAAAGAGACGGGTTTTCAGCCTGTGTTGGGAACTGTCAGTCAGACTGACTGCGAAGGAAAGAAGTAACAGACCGGAGTGAAGGGTTGAATAATGGTCTGGAGGTAGGAGAGTGCTGTGTTAGGTTGCTGGGGTCATTGTTCACTGTTATGGTTACTGTTTTGTCCACCATGAACAAGATAATAACAAGAACACCCCACTATATAATGCAGTTGAATAGCACCACAATCCAATAACGACACAAAATACAGCCTCAAACACTACCAGAGATTTGAGTCAGCACCTGTTTCACTCAGCTTCAACAATAATTCCACATAGCAAAATTTGAGAGTAATGTTTGGGCTGCTATATTGAATTGCATTATATTTAATAGGTGTTATTATGTCCACCTACTGCTGCAGGGCTAGAGCACATGCTACGATAACACTTCCAGCGGGTTGTACTATGTGCACAACTGACTGCCTTAACTGAAACAATTAGCAAATACTGTTGGCTTTATAATAGAAAAAAATCACAAAATTTAAAGTGGGGATATGTTGCCGTCCTACTGTATCTGATTATTTTACTTTTGATTTTTTTTACTTTTTAATTTTTTCTTTTAATTTATCTGCTTATTCTGTTGAGGGTTGTGCAGACTGGAGGCTTTTCTCAGCATGCGTTGAGCAAGAGTTGGGGAACACCCTTTATTAATATTAAATGTAGATGTATTAAATTTCTCTTGGCTTCATGTTTCTGCCTTACAGCGTTTATTTTAATACCCAAATATGCACTGTGTCTCATTAAATCTGAAGCAAAGTACGACCTTGTGTGGAAGCAGAACAGTGTCCATTTCTCACTGCAAAAGTGAGGTGGGAGAATGTGATCTACTTTTCTCATGCCTAAAACTCTTCAAGCCTCATTAACTACAAAAACAAGCCAACTAGCTGCTGTGAGTGGTTTGTCTCCCTCCACAAGGTACAGAGCCTTTTCTTGGCTCAAGCTAATGCTACAGAGTCCCTGCTGGAGCAGGCAATCACTGAGGCAGACGATAATGGGAAAAGTTTCATGTTTTATGTGGTGTCTCGTGCTGAGTGGGAAGGTTTATAGTTCAGTACAGTGTGGACAGTGAATGTATATGACTTGTGTTGTTAGATCTGAGCCAAATATTTTCTAATTTTTAAATAACAATGAAAATATAAAATGTTTTAGGTCATTTTAATCTTGATTCTACAAAAACAAGACTAAATCTACAGTCACACTAGTGGCTCTGTCAGCTGTGCTTTTAACTGAATAATGTGACAGTGACATGCAGATTTTTATTAGGTACAGTGTTTACCATATTCACCATCTTACATTTGCTAATTAGGACTAAACAAAGTACAGCTGAGACTGATGGGAATTTAGAGATTTTGAGTTTAAGTAAAGGTCAGCGGATCAACAAAGTTAAAGTTCATCCTATGGGGAACGTCAATGTCGGCACTACATTTCATGTCAATTCATTCAACAGTTTTCAAGACATTTCCCTACAAAGCATAATGCCAACCTGGTGGCAATGGAAGAAGTCAGGGGATCCCCAAAATCATTTGGCAAAACATACAAAGTTTTGTGTTTATCCATCTAGCAGATGTTGAGATATTTCAAAGGATAATTTAAACTTTGACCAGCGGATGGAAAAGTAATTTTATCTTCTGGACAGCATAAATATCTGTACAAAATTTTATGGCAATCCATCGAATAGTTGTTGAGTCTGGACCAACTTGGTGGACAGACAGAATGACCTTGCCATCCCAAGAGCTGCGACACTAGTGTAACCACAGCGTACATTGTAGGCCGTTGCAATTGTTTCCGACCTTATCTCTTGAATTCAGCACTTCTTACTTGGCTGCTGACAGTGACTAAACTTCTCAAAATTGATAAACAAATGCTGCTCTCCCGCAATCTCATACACACACACTAAGCTGTAACCGTCTCTCACCAGACACCACCACATTTGTCTTTTAGGTACCAAAAAAAACTTCCCCTTACCCCCAAACTACAAATTAT
The DNA here is from genome assembly GCF_043641665.1 of Enoplosus armatus. NCBI lineage: Eukaryota > Metazoa > Chordata > Actinopteri > Centrarchiformes > Enoplosidae > Enoplosus > Enoplosus armatus. The sequence continues at coordinate 11,218,025 of NC_092180.1, read as the reverse complement.
CGACACTTAAATTTCTCAGCGATGAACCTTCGAGAACAGGCTAACAGCTCTTGGTCTGAGCCAAACCAACTGCACTCTTTGCCAGAATGCTTATCCCTCTCTTTCGTCCATGGAGTTATCAGGCTTACATCATGTTTACAGCCAGTAGCCTTGTATAAGCAGAGTAAAAAGATCCATTGCTTACTTCCATTGTGTGTGATACATGCATAATATTCCAAAGCAGTCCATTCATGCTTTATTTCTTTCCCTAAATGACTTAAATCAACAGTTCAAGTGGATTCACATTCTAGTTTTCTCAGCTTTACAGCTGTATTGATGCATCTGATTCCTGGTGCAGTTATCTAGGGGCTCCTGCTGAGAGATTGGTGAGAAGTCATAAAAATTGTGTTTGGTGGTGTGGGGAATGAGAAATGGGTCTGCATGGATAAGACGTAATGCACAAGAAAAATGAAACTCACCAAAGGTTAAACAGGCCAAAGAAATGTCATCAAAATGCCACTTAAACATGATTTGGCCTTTTGGATGCTTTCATCACATCAAACTTTGTGCCAGCACTGTGGCTTGAATATGAGTGAAAATGCAGTATGGTCTTCTGAAAAGGTCGATCAAGATCTGCTTTGAAATAAAAACCTGGACTTTAAGATAAATCACAGAAGAATATATTTTATGCATCAGAAAGCATTAATTTGACCCGTAAGATATTTTTGAGTCACTGAAATTAAATGATAAAAACAAAAAATACAAAGGTACCTTTTTATCTACAAAACATTGATAACACTAGTTGTATTTTTTTTTATCAACCTATTAATTAATTACACAGAACATTAGAGATGTGACTTAAGGAAGCTGAGTCTTGGCAGCTAGGCAACTGGCTGAAAGGCACTGGAATGACTGCTTAATTAAATGTTCATACATGGGATTATGCTGCCCACTCTCACTCAACTGGGCTTCTGCTTCCTTTTCTGCTCTTAATTTCATGACCTGCTCAGGGCAGAGATGTTCTAAACACTAACAAAAACTGCATTTATGTACATTTATATCAATCCAGCAAATAACATATTATGATGAAGTTGGTTATTGCGCTTCATAATGTCATAATAATGGTAGTATAACAAAAAAAAAGTGTTACGTGCATTGCTGCATTATTAATACACTAACCCTAATTAAATTACATTCCTTTACTGCATAGAGCGCTGTCTTATCTTTGGTTTATGTGCAATTCTCACACTTTTCTTTTAGGATAATATTAACTCTAAATAAAGATTTTTTTTAACCTGGAAAACATTACCACATTCCACACATACCACACTCCAAGATGGCACCCATTAATAAAATAATAATAATAATATATTTATATGAGCCCAAAAAGTTTTCTCTCTTTCAATGTGTGTCCCACTGCACATGCAAATGAGTGTAGGAAAGGTTTGCATATATATATGTATATATGCGTGTATATATGTATATATGCATATATGTGTATATATGCATGTATATATGTATATATATATGTGTATATATGCATATATGTGTATATATGCATGTATATATGTATATATATATGTGTATATATGTGTATATATATGTATATATGTGTGTGTATATATGTGTATGTGTGTATATATGTGTATACATATGTCTATATATGTGTATATGTATATATGTGTGTATATACATGTATATGTGTATATAAAATTGGAGGTACATATTCTTCCCATTCGCATTGGAAATTATGTAAAGCTACTAACTTGCTACTGTAGCTGTTACTAACTTCAACTCCATTAATGCTCTCCATTCAACACAGTCCACGCTAATTAGTTCATGCCTGGCAGTTGTCTGGAGTCTGCGGCCACCTTGGCTATGCCTCACATTCATTCCCCCTCAGATACTAGACACAACAGTCCCTGAAAGTGGAGGATTTCACCCCTCCATTCTTGAGCCTCAGGCTGATGGGGCCCTATTCACAACAAATAAGAGGATCAAACTGCAATGGGTGTGGGTGCAGTACATTAGGAGGGAGAAAGGGACAGTGTCTTTAAGCCTGTTTTCTCCCAAGTTGGGTAAGATTTCTTTCTTCTTTCTTCAAGTTGGTGCTGTTTGGTTCTTTAGAGTGCTGTTAAAAATAGCAACCCATTCTTTTCACCTCTTTTTTGTATCTGAAATATCCTGATGTGCTTGATTGTTTCAGTGATGGACATGTGTGATTATGTGAGGGTGCATTCTTTGTTGTATTAATGGAAGTTGGTGCAGTTATGTACAGTTTGGAGAGACTGAATCTTATCAGCGTCTAAACATCTCATACTAATTTCAGCATCAAGCTGGCTTCAACTTTCCTCAGACTGTGACTTATGCTAACTGACATTGAATCTCAGGGTTCAACAAAAGCTTTGGGATACAATTATGGTAGAATTTTTTAATTGCCTTGACAGTTACCTCTGATAACAGTCTGAATTGTCACATCCTTCATAATCTTATCTTAATCACTGAAGTGTAATGCAATTAGCCGTCTCTGATTAATCTCCTCACATTACTAATTTTCATCGTAGTGGAAACTGCTGCTTGTTTTGCAAAACATTTGCATGACTGAGATGATTTTAATGTCCAATTTCACAGGATTGCTGAAGAAGAATTTACCTTAGGGTTCCTTTTGTTTTGTTTTGTTTTGTTTTGTTTTGTTTTTTTTCATTTTGGCAAGAAAGAGAACAAAACAAGGAATCTGTTAATTCTCATGTGCACAAACACGGCGTGCTCTGGGCAACTTGGAGTGACCCACCAATTCAGCTGACTTTATTAGCCTGAAAAATGAGGGACTGTGGAGGAGATGACAGTGTTTCAGCTTTCATTAACTCTAAATCACTTTCTACACAGAGTGCAACAGTGCACAAAGGTAATTAATTTCCTCAAGGACAATTATTTTAGTGCTTTGAGATAATGACAAGTACTCCTCATAGTTCAATCTCGGTAGACACTGCAGGTGGTTTTAAAGGAAAATGATCCCCAAAGGCCCAATTTAGATTCAGTGTTGCGCCATCTCTGGTGAGAAAGTTAATTCACCATGCAGCTTATATTTATTTGAGAGAACTTACTCTATTCACAGTGTAGAATAATAATATTAAATTATATTATATATTATAATAAAAAATATTATACCATGGCAAGAACAATTAGCATAGTTACAGTATATATTGACACACATAGTTAAGGAATGCAGTGCACAGTTAATTTACCAATACAAATATCTTCATATAATATTTGTCCGTCCCATAGTTGACCATTGTTAGATACTGAAGCCAACCTCCTCTGTCACTGTACAGTACATTGATAATTTGAAAATGTACTTTTTTTCAGCATGTAAAATAACGCTGTAATTCAATTGCATATTTTACCATGATTACCTTCCAAGTCTATATGTAGCTTATGCTAAGGTATTTCAAAATGTTCAAGGGATTATTGGATATAGACTTAATTGAAATACCACTTTGTCACTTTGTCTTCAAATGTCCATTCTTAACAGTAAATATTGTCAAACAACTGGTAGCACCTTGTCTTCTCATGATAAATCAGCTGCACATAATGTGAATATCAGTGAATGACACACAGGCACACAAGACAGGGTGATTATGGTTATTATTTTTGAGGACAGAGGCATCCCACATGCAGTGCAGGTGAGAGTGGGTTGGCATAAGGAAGAATACATTATCAGTGGGTGCGTCAGGGTCTAGCATCAATCAGATCAGTCCCTCTCTCTCCTGTTAAAAAGCAGATCTCTCCCCTACATGGTGTGCCGTCAGTTTTGCAATGGAGAGTAGAGTTAAGACTGGCTTCTCCCAAGAGAAAACAGATGTCCTTGTCTGGGAGTTGCAATGCAATGTAATACGTGGCACCTCAAATTTTGCCGCCAAGGGCAGACAATGTCCCATTTTAACTTGAATTCATTTCAGTTTCTGAAGAAGACAACAGCATTGGTCTTTTTTTTCAAATACTTGAAATGACACATTTAGATTTTCCTGACAAGCAGTGGGGAGGCCAGGGTGGATGGTTGGCCTGACAGTCAACGGTGGTTTCTTTTTCCCATTAAGGTGATCTTTCTTTAATCTTAACCAAGAGGTTTTGTTGCCTAAACTTAACCAAACCTTAACCATATGGATGACAGATTAGGAAATATTGAGTGTGGTATATTGCATTAACATCGCTTTGTGTGGTCACTGCCAGAAGACTTTAATCTACCATTAAGATTTCTAATCTCTCTTTAACATTCTTGTAAATAATTATGTTTCATAATTATGTTGTGAAAGGTGTTAATAAAGCACTAATTTAGAAACCTGAATTTTGATAATGATACTTCATACTATTATTTGACATAAACCTATGACACTACCAGCTGACCATCATGCTCTGGACTCCACAGACTGCACATCTCCTGTGGTTCACAATGAAAGGCCCATGTAGCATGCACTCTTCTGTGTCCATCCGTCGCACAGGCCGCTGATGGGTGGCAGGACTGATGAATGTGGGAACAGACTGCCTCTCTCTTTAAAGAACTTGCATGCTACAAGAGCTGAGACTTGTTGGTTTTGACACAGATCAGAGGGAGATTCAAACTAGCAGACCATGTACGCTAGCCTGGTCACAGCCATCCAAACCACTTACATTCATCATTCTGTGTGTCGTCTTCTCTGTGCGCCCTTGTTAATAAAGCCCGTTTTCTGGCCAATATTTTTTCTGCTTTGTTGGTTTATTGGCCTCCTCTTTTTGATGAGGTTGTCAGAAAATGTTGATGTTCTGGCACTTGGATTGGATAAGGCAATTTGTTCGCAGAGCTTCAGCGATGCTGCAGTCGCACAGAGCTAAGGAGGAAAAACAAGCCATTGAATGAAAATTACAATGACTGCATTAGAAGTTGATTATATCTGCCAGGAGTTCATCTTTAAAAACATATTCAGGGTACGTTTAATTTCAATCTAATTGGCTGTTGATGGGTTAATATGCCATCTTGTGTGACACACAAATAATAATGACTTGGTCATATTTGGTAGGACTGAAGAACCGCTGTATGTGAAAGTAGAAGAGAAGAAGGTCCACATTCATAGGAGCTTGCTGAAAGATCAAACACAAAGGCTCGTTCCTTCTTCCTCCTCTCTCTCTTATTTCCTTTCCATTATGCCTAAGCCATGCCTTTTGGCTGCAGTCCTCTCATATAATTTACATCTGTCCTTTATTTAAAAGGCAACTCCCTCCTGGTTCACGCCATCATTCAGCAAGTCTTAAAAAAATCATTGCCCTGTCTTATCCACACCGGAGGCAATCGCAAATCAGTGTTCTCTTTGAATGATTTAGTTGTTCTTTTATCGTGCTGCCTGCTGCTTCTTATGCTGGCTATCACGTTATAGGTTTGGGTACAGAGGACCAGTTCTGAACAATTCCACATTTATAAGAACATGAAATAAGTAAGTAAGAAACGCTGCTGTTTTGGACAGAAGAAGTAATCCGATCTTTTATTTCAGTATATGACTGTAGAAATAAAGCATTACAAGTAAAAGTCCTGCTGTCAAACTCTTACATGAGTAAAAGTATGTAAGTAAGTATTATCGAAAAAATGCCAAAATGGGCCCTGTCAGTGTGCCGTTATATATATTATACTATTGTATAATAGTACAATGTATTATATATATTATACTATATATATATTATACTATTGGATTATTATTATTATTGGTGCAGCAACACGTACGCTGCATTTTCATGTTGTATCCAGCTGTTGGGTGGTTTGATTTACTGTTTACTACAACAATGCACTGTAGTCTAAAAGTAATTATAGCTGCCAAATAAATAAAGTGCAGTAAAAGTACAATATTTCCCTCTGAAATGTAGTGGAGTAAAAGCATAAAGTAGCAAAAAAATCATAATACTCAATCAAAGTAAAAGTAACCCAGTACTGAGCTACCATCTCCTATACATCTGTGCAAATGCGTCAACACACGACATGAATTAAATAAATAAAAGCGTTGTTGGTGCATAACATTTTTTTTGTGTGTGTGTGTGTGTGTTGTATATTTGACTTGATGGAAATAGACCTCAAATTTAGTAAACCACCATGCATCATGAACAAAGCAAGGAACAGAGCAAGAAACAGAATGTAATGGGGGACAAATCCCGTACTGGTGTTGGCAGTGTCACTGGTATGATCAATCCTTGCCTGCCTTCAGGGAGCCTTTTTAACATACAGTACAAGTTGTTTCTATCATGTTGGTTCTCTGCATCTCTGGTAACAACATGCACATAAACTAAAGCAAAATGCCTCTTCTGAATGCATTTCAGATAAAGTATTTCTTCCTTTACTATGGGGGTGTTACGGTTGCACGGTGGAATATAAATTCAAGGTACATGGCATCTGGCTTTAATGACAGCAGTTCTTCATGTGAGAAATGACAACGTGTGTCGGGCTCTACAATGATTACTGTATACCAGAGTGTGAATCTTCATGTATACTGCACTTGTGAATAGATGAACCAATGCAATATTTAAAGAACTTCTTCAAAGGGGAATAATGAGGAAGAATCGTTATCCCTGAAATTTTCTGGTAGACTAGATTAGTTAGTTGATGTAACCTGATTTTTTATGCTTTGAATTCATGCCTTAGAAACCCAAATTATCCCAGTGTGTCATGACAGTAATGTATGTAGTAATCATGTACACATTGGGCCAATAGTATGGGATGGTATTTTCACCTTTTTCTGTGTATGTATTTGGCCAAATGGGTATGTGATAACGGTCCTTCATTACGATTTATTGGATACAGATTATCATATTTCAACTAACTTACAAATCTGCAGAAGAAACTGGCATGAATATCCACTCATCCCTTATTTACACAGCCAGATGGTATGTTTGGACACCATCAAGCATCTTTCAATTCAACAGATGCTGAATTGCAAAATTTCTCTGTTTTGGCTAGCTGGCTGTGTGCCATTATGTCTAAAAGTCCATTATCCAAGGCAAAACTGTGACCCCCTCTCCCCCATCTCTGCTGCTATCAGAGAGCATCAAGTATAGCCAAAGTTATTTCTTTGAGAACAGAGAATGGGCTCCTTCTCAATTCAGTCTGTCAGCTCTCTGCATAGAAGTCTTCTACACTCAACCTTTCTCCCAGAGATTTCAGCAGAGATTCACTTAGCTGTCAGAAAACAATTGCTCTTTGTAAAAGGCAGTGGCTGGTGCAACTTTAATTTTAAGGACGTTTTAAATGAGCTGCCACCGTGTGATTGATGGGCTGTGAGAAATTTGCCTCCCGTTCCTCTATATCCTACAACAGAGGGCTTTAATTACGAGCCCCTCGTATTGATGCTGTCAGCTCCATTGTGATATGCATCATGTATGTGGGCAGAATGGATTTTACCACCTGGTCGCCTGCACCGTACAGTATCATTGCACACAATGTCATCAGTTGAAAATGCATTGTCATCAAAGTAGAGTGATATTGCCTGGGGATCAAGGCCTTTGGTATTCATGTATTCACTCATCGGTTTACTCTCACTCGTAGTTTAAAGTGAGTTTGATTTTGATTGATGAACAATCATGTTAGAACTGACCTACCATTTAATCAATATGTACTTTATGTTTGTCTATTTTTCATGCAAGGCTAATTTAAAACTCCCTGTGCCTCCCAAGAAAAGAATATTTCAGCACTCGGAAAGCAAATTTGGATAGCCTGCAAATGTCAAAGTTGAGTATCCATTCACTTTGACAGTTTAAGGCACCGTCTGAATACAGTAGAAAGCTATTTTTAGAGAGGTAACGCAAGTGTCTTTAGCTTTAAATCTAGTCATGCCCTGACAGAATAATTTACCTTGCCAACTGTAAACAACATCTCATGAATTCAGTTCAATCAATTCAGTCCAGCTACATTGCACATAATGTGATAGACGATTTACCAGTAGTTATTAGAGATAGGGGGTATACACTGAACATAAAATCATCTGTGACTGTGCATGTACCTTTTGTTTTTGCTACAATGACAATAATTTATTGAAGATACCACCACTGTGCTATAAATGATGTAGGAAAATCTCTGACAATCAACTCATGGTAGATATTGCAATAGCAGTTAAGTTGTTATCATAAAGGCTTAATGAATTGTCTTGTAATGTAATGTTACTTTAATGTAATAACATATGAATTAAATAGCTCTGGTTACCATTTACTTTTGGAGGTGGACTCCCATTCCTGTGCTTTTCCCTCTGGTAACTAGTTCACACTGCCAGCAGTCACTATTGTGCAAGGCAGAAATTAGCTAATTGGCAAGGAAGAAATATGCTAATCCTTTTATGCTGTGCACCTCAACATGCCATGTTTGAAACAAAGTCAGTCACACAAACAAGGTAACACTACGTCCATTCAGAGGGTCCCATTGATAAAAAGTAAGCAGGAGAAATTAAGTGGGCAAAATGTTTGTGGCATGTTGTCACTTTTAGTCGACTTCTACTGTGGTCCAATTTACTCTGATGTCTGACAGTAATTTAACTCAGTAGATCATGTGTAAAATGTGTGCAAAGTTAGATCATTTAGGCTTTTATTGTTGAAAATGGACGTTGCACAGGGAATAGGCTGGCTTTAAATTACTGTATACTTACTTTCTTTTCTGAAATTAGTACAAAGTATTGGGGGAAAAAAGTGGCCATTTATTGTAGATGCCATTTTTGTGTTCTTTTATTGTGTAATTAGGGACTCAGAGGGAGATTCTGGGGAGACTCACTTTCTCTCAGCCCTCAGTCTGACCTGGTTTGTTCCCTCAAGTCCATCGGCTGGTGAAAAGTTTCAGTGCTGGGTGTGATGTCACTGTTCCCGCCTGGAACAACGCCAGAGACGGAAACCTGCCCAGTATCAGTTTGAGAAAACACACTTCTCCTGTGGCCTTTAACTTTCCTCTGCATTGCTGTTTTGCACTTTATTGGAAAGTCAGGATAACTTTTTGTTTAGAAGGATATATCGCAAGTTCACCACCTTTGTGATCTCCTGTCAGAGGTTGTTCTTTTGTGAGGCAGTAATGCCTCTGCTGCTGCTGGATAGTTAGATTTTAGGCACCTATTATTGCTTTAAATTCTGCATTGCTGAAGCTTTCATTTTCATCAATGCCACAATGGTCCTCTTGATTATAAATGTGAGTGTTCTCCCCTTACTAATATGACTAATATTATTATCCAGTGTCATTAGGATATGTTATGTTATGATAATTAAGGTCCTGTTATCATGCTTTCCATTACTGAATGATTGGGATTCATCAACATCAACACGGATATGATGGAAAACAGATGTTTCTGAATGTTTAATGAATCGGGCCAGATTATTAAGTTGGGATGTTCTCATGTGCATTTCATATGAGATTCTGTTTATAACTATTGTATCTTATGGTTCATGTTTTAGGGCATGAAGGGTCAAGCTACAAATCAAACTAGAATGGAGTGTAAACTGAAATACAGTTAGTATAGTTTTAGTTTAGATAATACAGTGGGTGTGTCTCAGAAAATCACAATGTTCTAGAAACAATGTGTGTGTAGTGAAGCAGGAATACTTATCATTTTGTTTTGTATAACTGCCCTGCTGCAATTCTTCCCATTTAAAAGTAATTTTACATTATGAGGCTTTAGAAATACTACTGTTATACTTGTGCTTTACAGTTTTAACAGTTTTTAAACACAAAAAGAAACCAGAGAATGTAACCCTAGAGAAATGATTTGAGAAATGATTTGAGTTTTTATTCCAGAAATGCTTTATCCCACCATGTACTGCGCAGTTCCGCAAACTCATCCTGTAACCCCCAAAACATATTCTTCAATGCAATTCATCATAGACAGCTTGGCTAAATATTAAGAAAACACTGTTCTTTGGCTACAGCTTAAATATGTGTCCAAGGGGAGAGAAAAAGTCAGACAGCCAGTAAGAAGAAAGCTCGCAATTTTGTGCCAGTAAGCATTCCCACTTGCCATTTTCTTTCACGGATATTCTGTATGTCATACTGAACCAAACCAAATAAGGAAGACAATCTTGGGGGCAGAATTTACACAATATTGGCAAAATATTTTGGATAAATTAGTATGGCTTGTAAACGAGAGACCACCGTGGTATCAAATAAAAAAATAAGCTATTGCCCAACCATACACTAAAATAGTGTGAGAGCCTTACTGTTTCATGTATAGTATTAGTAATCATTGTTTGGTTTGCCTTAACACTAATAATAATAATAATAATAATAATTATCCACAAATAGAGGGGAGAGACAGAACTGAAACATGTTTAAGGATTAATTGTCCACTTTTGCAGTCTGTTCCGGGTAACAAACAGGACAGGAAAACAATATTATCATAATTGGCTGAAGACACACACACACACACACACACACACACACACACACACATTCTGTTGTATCTTGTGCAGGTAATGCATATTGGAGAGAACTAAACAAAAACAAACCAAGCTGTCATTTCAAGTATCTGTTGTGATATAGAGAAGTGCCGGCTTTAAATTGTGAATAACAATGAGATGGAAATTACTGGGATCTGTTTTGTTAGCTCACCATAAGTGCACAGTGCACATAGTGCTAACGTGTACTGGGGGTCACTGATGAAGGAAGTACATTATAAAACATACCTGCTATTTTGTACATGGAGGCCATTATTGGAGTCACATTGAAATCAAACTGTGGAATCAAATATTTCATTGACTCTTTCTGTTTTATATAAATTGATTAAAACAGTTAACAAATGTACTGCAAATGCCATATCATCATGACTCTTATGTTATTATATACATTTTATCAATGATCATGTAATTACAGCATTTCATAGTGCTGCGCTAACTGTTATGAGTAAAGAAAAAATAAGTAATGGTTTGACACATTAAGTATGGTTATTAGAAATTGTTTCTAGTTTCTATTTGTTCATCATTGTGCGCAGTAGAACTTTTATCTTTAATTACTACATTTCATCACAAATGGAAAGAGATACAGATGAAAAAAAAAACATATTACAATTGTAAATATTAAAGTAAAATTGCTGTGTTACACACATGCCCTTGTACATATTGCGTGCTGTCAGCAATCTCAAACTTCAAAGGTAAACATCAGGTGTTGGTGTCAGTCCCTTGCAATCAAAGAGAAGAGTGCCTTTTTTGTAAACAACCAGTTTCTCCACCTGCAGTGGCCTCAATAGGCCACAATGTCACATGACATGTTGTGTTATCTCAATGACGGGTGCCACTGCTACTGTAGTATTTCTCACATAAAAGCTAACTTGAAAAGCAACTACTGCAAGTAAAACAAAACATGTTTAATATATTATTTATATCCATGATTACTGGGCCATTGTTCTCAATATTTGAGAGGATGTCTTCACATTAACCAATATTAGAATAACTGCTCAAGTACAATAACACATTGAGCATAACAGAGAATGAAATGTGACACCTTTGTCTTGGGATATGAAACACTAACCATGCCTGTAAGAGGATCTGGATCATAGGGGCTGACAAGGTCAGAGATGTGGTTAGGTGCTGGTCCAGCACAATTTACTGGTTAGCCTTTAAGGTGACCAGTAAATTCTCAGTATCAATGTTATTGACAAATCTGATGAGATTTTGAATAAACAATACACAAAGTAAAGAGTAATTGAGCATTTGTCTACATTAAATTATATAAATGTTATTATAATCTGATTAAACAAGGCTGAAGCTGCCAGTATGCTTCTTCAAAAGTGCTTGTCAGATGGTCCAATAGCTTGTGAAATCCCCTCCCCCCACACCTTTCCAACGTTGGATTGAGGAGGTTGTGTCCGACCTTTTCTGTAATTTATCTGAAACTGACAGTCAGACATTCACACTCATTTGACACAGTGATTGGCCACCCGTGTGGTGGTGAGAAAAGAGCCAGGGTCTGAACTTCTCTCTTTAGCTCTTTGTTTCTTGACATAACTATTTCTTTCACCTTTCACGTGTACAGCTGGCTGCAACACTATGAATGACTTCCAGGACAAACTGTCTGAAAGTATGCGCCTTTATCCCCATATTTCAATTATATTGTGTCTCTCTGTTGAAGCATAGCTCGACCCTGAGAGTCCATAGCGATGCTAATGGCTCTGTGATGCTGTACAGTGGTACTTTGAGCTAAATAGTAATGTCATCAAGCTAACATGCTCGCAGGTATAATGATTACCATGTTTACCATGTTCACCATTTTAGTTTAGCGTGTTAGCTTGCTGACATTTGCTAATTAGCACTAAACACAAAGTACAACTGAAGCTGATGGAAATATCATTTGTTTTGCAAGTATTTGGTCTTAAACCAAATAATAATTTTTGACCTGATGATAGCGCTAGATGAACAGTTATTACAAAGTTATTACAATACATCCTGTGGATACCATGAATGTCTGGACCAAATTTCAAGGCTATCCATCTAATAGATGTTGAGATATTTCACTGAAAAACAAAACAAAACAGTAACAGTAACCCTAATGGGGGCACTATAGGAAATGTCAGAGGATCATCAAGTCCGTATGATTCATCCTCTGGGAACCATGAATGTCTGTACACATTATTTTGGCAGTCCATCCAATTGTTGTTGAGTCACATTGGTTATACTGTTCATGTGGAGCTGAACTTGTTCCACCTTTGTGTTTCTGGGTTGAGAAAATCACCACAAGAAACAGCAGCAGTTACTACAATTTGAAAACATACTTTTCCCACAGTCCCTAAGTAATCCAGCGGTGAGAAGCAGTTTAGACGGATACTCAGCACTGTTAACTTGCAGTTGAAGTGGTTCACTCGAGTAAAGCTGTTACAAAAATGTGTCCCACTTTGAAATAAAACATCTCTGAGAAGAACCCGGATAGATGATAAGAGCCCTCTAAATGTAATGGTAGATATAAGCCTCATAGAGTGTGTTCACAGGAGTTCACAGGTAATTATTCCAGGTACTTATGAACCAGATTCTGGATTATGTGCAGAACAATGTATATTAATCTGAGTTTTATCACATTTTTTTTAATTGTTCTTTCTTGTTCTTTTGTACATAGGGAAACAGTCATAGAACACCCTCTGGCCAATAGCCAGTGCTGTGTCTCTGACTCCTTTTTTACATTACCAGGCTAAAATATATAAAATGTAATAATATCCATGCTAAGCTTTGCCACCCTCTGGCCATTCAAGAGTGTTGGACCATTAATTGAAATTTAGTCTTAATTAAGAATCAGAGAATCCGTTGTTTGAGCCAGTAAAAAATGAACGACTGAGTTTTCAAATAGTGTGAAGTAAAATTAATGGGTGAATGAGTTTTTTTTTCTTTTTTTTCTTTCTGAGGATAAAGTTATTATCAGAGCAACAGAAAGGTCACCTTTATTAATCATAATAATTATTTACAGTAATTAGGCCAGATATCAAAGGAGCACTTTGTACTGCTCTCAGAGAAAATTGATTCTTCACGCTCAGAATGACTTCAAGGGTACTAACACGTTGTATATTTTCATGCAATATGAAAATTACAAAGTCCAATCTCAATTATGACTGGTACTAATGTGTTGCTTCACTTTGCCACAGTTTTTATATTGATTATTAGGCTTTTTTTTCATTATGCTTTCCCTTCGGAAAAAAACCTAAGTGGGCCAAGATGATGAAAAATAATAATAACTGAGTAAACTGATGTTTTAGTTAAGAGGAAATACTCACAACATGGAAGACAAGGCTTTTTTATGTTACTTATGTTCGTTACCAGTGTCTGTCCCTTCATTCCCACTGCTTTTTGGGCTTGATTTGGTTGTACTGTACAAAATATTCCACGATTCATGTAGTGCAATATGTATTGTATTTTTTTTTAACTAAAAGGAAATAAGAAACTTGCGAAACCTTTTGATTTATGTGCCTGTCTCTTTCACAGAGTTACTTAAGCTCTGAAATTGAAGCCTCCCAAGTTTGTTGGCTTGTCTTTTCCATTTTCTTGAGACATCCATAAAGCCTTTTCCATCTTATTTTGATTTGTACATCCTTCTTTATTTGAGAGATTTGGATGTGGGATGATTCCTAAATGTACTGTGTCAGGAAGCATACACCCATGTATCGACATGTTTCCAAGTACTAAGACCCTAAAGGCTGGATAGCTGAATGTTATCCAAGGTCAATAACTCAATGATAATTCCCTGGCCAAATATGTATTTTGGCCAGCAGAGAGCAATTCACTCTTCATGAGTTGGCAAACTGCAGCTGCTGTCTGAAACTCTCAGTACAGTCTCTATTCCAGGTAACAGGCCTTGAAATCACATAAAAACTCAACAGTTACTCAAGAGAAGGGTGGTGATTATTTCAGTATACTTTCTCATTACTTTAACAACTCAGATCATAGCTTTAAACTTTGGTAAATTGCTTAAACTGATCTGTACTTACAATTATGGTTATCTGAAAATATATCATAAGCAACTCTGTAAAAGTAGACTTGTTTGTAAAAGCAAATGCTGTATTTGTCTGTACATAGTATTAAAAATAGTCATTTCCCCTTTGAGATTTTTCAACATTAATTCAAACAGAACTGTTTTTCAAACACAGACTTTGTAAACACATCCTTCAAGTGGCCTCTAGAGGAGGTGCTGATCGTCACACCCAACAGGATCAACCAACCAACATGGCCTCATTCTCTAATGAAAAGTGTAAACTTGCATATTGTTACGGGGATCTATCATGATGCTGTGTGGAAGCAAAATCCTGGCACTCCATGTGTTTCCGGATTTTAGTCCACAAAGGCCTAAATAACAAGACCACTGAAGTCAGTCATTTAACGTCATTTTGATGGGAAAATCAATAACCACAGTCCAACAACATGACCAGAGCTGGTTTTAGTCAGCAGCATATAAGCACAGGAACCCTGAGTGTCAGTCACTGCTGGCTTATACCTGCCTGGAAGTAAAAGGTTATCAAAGCTATTTGTGTAGTCCACATATTTTTTTTCAACTTAACCTACAAACATATGGAGGGGGAACTAAGTATAAGGGACAGATTGCAGGTCCTTTATGGGAGTATATATGTTGGTAACAATATATTTTGTTTATTTTCAGTACTCCACAGATTGCACCCTTTTCATTGATTCAGTTTCAAAATGTGAAAGCTTATCATGTTATGATTAAGATGGATTTGTGAATAGTTGGCATCCCATGAGTGGCCACAGCCTTCTTAGGACCCTGCAATGCCAGGTAGCCTGAAGATCAGCAGCTCGGCAAGGGTCATGATTTGCATCGTCAAATAAAACAGAATCAAGTGTCAAACATCAGTCTGAACTCTTGAGCCTTTTCCAAAATGTGAAAAATATTATGTTGTTTTGGTTTTATGTATTACCCATCCTGAAAGCTATTTAAATTGTAACACAGATACAATATTGCATGCACAATACACAGGGGCTTACGTGTCCTTGATTCAGGTCTAATTGGAAAAATGGAATGAAAAAGGCCCTGCAGGCTCTTAATATTTAAACAAATGTAGGTGTAATGGCAGGTCACTTCGTAGCAAAGAAACTAGAATGAGTGACTAGGGACTGGTCTCTGTTTTAGGTGTGGACATGGTGTGCCATTTCAATAGAAAGAATAGAGGATTGGCTAAACAAGTTGCAAAAGAGGTGAAGAATACAAAGCTGGTCAAAGGGATTCCAGAGCAGTTTAAACTGAACTGTAACTCCCACCAATCTTGGAGGGGGGGGCAAGCAAACCTCTGGTTACATTAGCATGTAGAGCCAGAGGATATGCAGATACAATATATTACAGTAATCTTCTCAGGACTGAAACTGGAGGTTTAGCACACTTTGCAGAACAGTGGATTATCATGCAGGGTTCAGGATTTTAGTCTCAGCGATGTCAAACTGTCCAGAGTTTGACTCTTCAACCCAGCTGCACTACAAGTGTTTTTCCCCTTCAGCAGTTATTTTAAACATCACCATCAAGATCAGAAACAGTTTACACTTGAATGATGCACACAGTCAAGAATGAGTATAATGTATGAGGATATGATAGTTGAACTGAATTATCTATGTATGTTTATCTTTTTTTTTGAAGATTACCAGCTTGATAGGGTTTTTATTAAGTTTGTGATTTAGTCTGAGGTTAGGAATAATTTTGTAATTGCGCATTTCTGCTAACCTATATGATTAACTTTGTCAAACATTTCTTCCTTGATTAAATGCCGAACAGCCCTCCGTCACTATAAACAAAACAGATGACACTGATTATTCATGTCTTATGGTTTAGTCATATTATCACAGGAGAGAAATGTATTAGAAGTAGTAGCACTGTGTATGTGTGTGACTGCTATCATTCACAATGCAAAGAAATGTCAGCCAGCCAGAACACCCAACCAGGAGAGAAGCTCCCATGTGGATTTGCAAGCATGACACGTGAAATGTTTGCAGCGTGTTTATTTACAAAGAAGGGAGGAGGAATATTTGACATTCATGAGAGATGCGTTATGATCTTCCCAACATTTACGACTGTGCACTCAGGAACATGGGATCCTATTAGCCAGGCTTCAGTGAGACTCCCCAGCTAATTCTGCCTATTTTTCTCTTTGTTGGCTGAGTTAATGCTCAAGAGATCAGGTGCTCACATGGAAGAAAGCCACTTGGGCAGATGACAAAGAAACAATAATATAATTGCTGTGACTGTTAACTTGGAATTGTATTGTTGCACGTGTGCATTTTGATGTCTATGTTTGTCATTTACATTGTAAAACAATGTAAAACAGCACATAGTCAAAGTTAAAATTCATTTTCTTTAAGAAATCAGCACATATAGTCCTTTGGTGTATCTTTTGAATGTTGTACTTAATTGGTCTAACGTGCAAGTTATTTGTCCCATCTGTAATTTCAACGCTCCCTATGTTAGTCTGTACGTTAGTCCATGTTGTGATTGTGTGCTGAGGTCACAGGACTACTCGTTGCTGTGAGTTTTCACAGTCTGGTTATTTGCCGTCACCACATCGGGAGCTTGACCCCGATCCTTTGTACAATGTGGAACAAACTCACTTGTGGTCTTGAGCACTTAATAAGTTTGCATTCATGCGACAGCAGGTTGTGGAAAGCCTTGCATCTCTAACAACACACAGTAAACTTAACTTAAACTCGATGCGCACTTTTCCTAATAGCGCTTTGACACATTATAGTAGTGCACCCACAAGATGGTTTCGGACCGACAATAATCAACATAAAAAATGTTTTCGACAACATAAAAGTTATTATTTATGTCCAAACAATACAAAGTTACTGCAGAACCTTCACAGTCGGTTATCACATAGTATTAATCAGTTCCTCTTGATGGGACTGATAAGAATAACATCACATTATTATGTTTGCCATGGGAAAAAGCCCACCCGAGGCTTGAAGGTTAGACACTGTTCCCACAAATATGTCTAAAAATGGTTTTATTCTCTTTTAAAAGTTTAAGAGTTTATTTGTCTTTGAAAAGTGAGAGGCATTCAAACTTCAGTTCTGCTTTAAGGAGTGAATGAAAGACATTTGTTTATTTTTGAATGGCAATGTAATGCAGTGTTGGACTTGAAGATACACGTACTGAATCAATGGCAAATATAATAATAAAATATAATGTCTTACGGCGAAATGTTGCATCTTACGTTTAACATACTCTTCAGATGATTCGAAGCGAATGAAGCTTCTTTCAGTATACTGTAACACAATATTCAATTATAGGCTCATAGGCCAGCTGCCTCGCTGGACAAATAAATTGTTTCAGTGAGAAACGAATGCGTCTGGGAATAATGGTGGGTGCTCAGGATGATAATGTATACTAGTGTCTGTGTCTAAATCTTATGAATATTTTGTTACAGTATGCAATCAGAACCTTTACATTAATCATTCATAGTCCTTGTGGCCCATTATTTCTGCTATTAAATTATTAATGCTTTGGACTGACTTTCTTCACATAATCAAGTACCTATTGTTGGCTGCTATACATTGCTCCCGTCTTTGCAGACAGAGCCATAGAATGAGACATTAAAGTACAACAACAGGACTCAGACGAGATTATTCCTTGCTCTTATGTTTTTGAAGCCTTTTGTCTGGTTTATATTGTAGGAAAATACATCAGATACTGTAAATATCTGCATAATGACTCAGCTGTTTGTCTTTTCTACCCCTCTCTCCTCTCCCCAAACCATCCATCCATCTAGAGTTTTTCTTGGAGCTGCTGGACAATTCTGAGAAGTCTCTCAACAGTATGTTCACCCGGACGTACGGCAAACTGTATATGCAGAACTCTGAGGTGTTCCAGGACCTGTTCACTGAGCTAAAGCGCTACTACACGGGGGGCAACGTCAACCTGGAGGAGATGCTGAATGACTTCTGGGCCAGGCTGCTGGAGCGCATGTTCCAGTTACTCAACTCCCAGTACCACTTCACAGACGACTACCTGGAGTGCGTCAGTAAATACACAGATCAGCTAAAGCCCTTTGGAGATGTGCCCAGGAAACTGAAGGCCCAGGTCACCAGGGCCTTCATCGCTGCACGGACGTTTGTCCAGGGGCTCATGGTGGGTCGGGAGGTCGCCAACAGGGTCGCCAAGGTGAGTTTGATTTTTCTTCTCATAGCTGTTTTGACTATTGTAAATGATCCTGTGCTGTTGAGCAGTGTTGTGTCTTGCTTTGAGATAAAGTTATAAACCTTGTAAATGTCCTGTAAGATTTTGACTGCCTGTAGTGGAATATGTCTCTCCATCATTCACATCAATGCTATTTGTTGCTCTACATACTGTACCCAAAGTATACGCACAGTACCTATGGTCTGTTCACCTGTACCTTTTTGATTTACCCACACTATTCATACTTTCATTCATTCTGAAGTCTTTGGAATCTCTTTACATCGTACGGCTTTTTAGAATTAGATTGCATCTGAATTATTTATTAAAAGCAAAGAAATCAACAAGCATTTTGATTCCGCATGAAGATCTTTTTTTTGGATGCACTTGATCTCTGTGAGGCCAGTGTGAGACATTTTTTCACATGACTGGTAGAGTACACAGTATGCTCCACATTTCAATAGAATCACTTGCAGAGAGCAAAGCTTTGCAGAAGAGGAAAGATTAAAGCGCAGTTCCCCCGAGATTTCTGATGGGGTTTTGTTTCCAGTGTTTCTCACTATCCTCATTTTGTTACTTTTTTCGACAATGTGTGTCAGGAAAATTAGTGACATTTTCCATGCTGACAGTTAATTTGATGACATAAATAATGTTGTTTTTCTTTGCTGGTGTTTATGGTTTGGTTTGAGGAATTGGTTGATTAGATTCTGAAAAATAAATGTGTTTTTAGAGCGCTGGAGATTAGAAATGTGTTTTTAAAGGCTTAGTGGATATGTTTTCTAATTCCATATTGAGCACAGAAAGTTATGCAACAGTTTTTCATGGACGTCTAAACCGTAGAAAAAAATTATATAACCAAAGCTGTTTTGGTTACATTGCATAGCTCCGCTTTATAAAACAGATGCAAACACAGCTGGAATGATCAAACTAGTAGCCAGAGGTATTTACATTCAAATTTAATCATTAAAAAAACATATAACATTAAAGTTGAATACAGAGTGGGTTCAAATTGTTGTTGTTTTCTTCCCTCAGTGATATCCATCATCAACACGTATTACATTTTATTCTTTAGAGTCAGAGTCAGACACTTTAAAGCTTACAAGGACATTTAGGAACATGGAATAAATGAGCAAAAATTGAAGAAAATACTCACTATATACTTTCTTAAACACACTAAAATTGTGAAACATATAGACCCTTTATAGGCCTATAGCCATGGATTGTCTTTAAAAATAGAAACAATTATTATGTATTTTGCAACAGTTAGCTACTCATTTCATTCAGTTTCAGTTTCGCAAGTTGCTGACTCCTCCAAAATCAATATTCTTCTCCTGAAATTGGACACAAATGATAAAAAAACTTTTCACAAGTTCAAACATCGGTTTTAAAAACGTCTTCAGAGTTCAGCAGTGATAGGAGTCCTTTTATCTACTTTTATAGCTCAAAGCTTGCTGTCCCTTTCAGTCGAACTGGAGAGACAAATTTTCGGAAGAGGGAAGAAAGAAAGCATGAGCCAGAATGAGAGGGCAAAAAGTAAATGAGATGTGCTCAGTTTGAGAGAGAACTTTAATCATTCTAATGTTGTAGGTTAAACTAACTCGCTGCGTTTAGCACTGGCCTTACAGAGGATACGAGACGATAGAACTGGGTTGAATGTGAACATAACTGCGTGCATTATATTATATCACAACTTCAGTATATGACCACGTATGATTCTTCTGTTATATTACAAAAAATGGCCCCTTGAAAGGCGCTATAAAAATGCAAGCTATTATTGTTATAACAAACGATTATTTTCATTATTAATTAATCTGCTGATTATTTTCTCAATTTAGTCTTTGAAATGTCAGAGAGTAATAAAGACTCAAAGGTAATGTCTTCAGATAGTTTTGTTTGGTCCGAACAACAGTCCAAAACCCCAAAGTATTTAATTTACATGACAAAGAAAAGGAGCAAATTCTCACATTTCAGAAGCTAGAACCAGCATTTTTCGCAACTATTTTGATAATAGATTAATGGTTGCAATCAATGAATCACTGCAGCTCTACAATCAACATTAGAACACTACAGAGTATAATATTAACACTTCCCTGAGAAAAGTATACTGTTAAGTTTAAACAAGACTATCCAGTGTTGGTGGGTGTTTTTTTCTCTATTTAGCGTTAATTTAGCTAAAAGAAAAAAAAATACACTTCGGTATAGTTTTGGATTTAGTTTTTAATTTTTCATTTCCAAAATAATAATGTATATATAACTCTGACAATGCATATAAAAAAGGTAAAACTCATGACTTAAATGCATTAATTGTAAAAATCCAAATTGTCTTCAGATACAAGAAAAGGCTACATTCAGATTTGAAATCTACTACTAATAATTTCTCTTCATTAGACCAGATACTAAACCATTGGCAATTTTTCTTACTATTGTTTATAAGTAGCTTAACACTGGGCTAGCTCTCCACCAGTCTTCATTGGTATAGCTTATTCCAGATGAAGAGTTAAAATGACCACTACTATACATCTGTCCCAGGCCTAAAAGGCACCCTCACTCTGGATCAAATCCCATATTCCTTGCTTCCTCATCAATTATGAAGTGGAGCCAGGAAACAGTGTGGCATTGCTGAAGGCTGTCAGGCTGGTGAACAACCATAGAACTTGAGGTGCAAAGTTGCTTGACATGACAAATCACCTTGACCTGAGAATCACCCTCCGTACTTGCTGCTTTCAGCGACAAAAAGCCACTTGCATCTCCTTACAACACAGTCTCAGAGACGGAGAGCATACCAATTTTTCACTTCTTAGGTGTAAGCACAGCACTACAAACAAGGCACTTTCTGTTCAATTTCATATCTATAAGAGCCAAGGATTTTTATGCTTTATGGTATATTGCTACATTTGTGTGTTGTTACTGCTGCAGTTACTATTTCTTCAGAAATCAGTGTTTTGCTGTGTTTGGTCACTCAGCAGTTTGCTACTTTAGAGGATCACTCATGAGCAAATGTTGGTCAAACACACCGTTGAGGTTGAAAAATCATTGTTGATATGTATACGAAAAGTAAACAGTAACATAAAAGCAAATACATGTAGTGTAGTAAGAACTACAACTACACTTGCCTCTGAAAAGTAGTAGAGTATTAGTATAAAGTAGCATGAAATGTAAATACTCAAGTAAGTGTAGTACACTACCTCAAAACATTGTCAATCAAGCATAATTCCTGTTCGAGCACTTGCAGTGTAGTTTGGCAATTTGGCAATTTAATGATGTTTTATCTAATTAGTCATACATCTTTGGGTCTACATCAATCAAAAGCTTCTCAGTTCCTCTTATTCTTTCGCCATGACTGAATACGCATGAGTTGAGTTGGGGAAGTTATAATGACAAAATGCCTACTGGTCTATGAGAAGCATTATAACATTATCTTGTCTCTGCCACAGGTCTTTAGTCCAATGTGAAGTGTTGCATACTGCACATGGCCCCTGATGAGTGGCTCTAACTGGCCACTGTTAAGGCTTTAACTCAAATAACCGGATCAGTCAGTCAGAAATTCATAAAACCTGAGGTTTTAAAGAGACAAAAAGCGCCTTTCTATATGAAATGGCTGCTGTCTGATTGTCCATGTTGCTTCAACTCAGGATGATGCACTGATGATGATGAGCCATACTTAATTACTGCTAACGGACAGCTCTTTGCGCACTAAAGTCAGAACAGGGCAGATATCGCTCCATGAAATAGGATTGCACTCGACTTGCACTGAGCAGTTTCCTGGACCTCGATCCTGGATTAAGTGCAGAATCTCTCTGGATTACAGTTTATGATGACCATTAAGAGTTTTATCCTAGGGGTACTTAAAACACAGTCCAACCACATTAAGACCTGCTCAGAGAAGATTGCAGGGATTTGGACCTTTTGAAAGGTTTAAAGTTCAGGCATTTAGAGCACTTATCACTCACTCTGCATACGCATGGGAAGCTGGCCAAGTCCATGGTGCATATTTAGTCATGATGGTGGAAGGAAGTAAGGTATTTTGCACTGGGGATTTATTTTTTTACTGATGGCTTATACTGTCATGTTGATCTCATTATACACTCATAGCCTACCACGAACTGTCAAATGATTTAACATTAAGCTCCAAGGCAGTTTCTAATCTTAACACAACATTTACCTTAGATTAATGCTCTGCCAGATTACAGGGTCTTTGCTGACATGAGAGAAATATCAGGATCAGTTCCATGTGTTTTCCATAGTTTTTCTTTAGTGTCTTTTTTTTCTTTTCTGCTCATTACCATGTATCACTTTAGCCCACTCACTGTCAAGGCAAAACAGTACAATTCAGACTGCAATGTCCTTCTGAGTACTTTGAATTTACAAAAGAAAAATGGGACTAAAGTGATGGAAACACGTATATATGGCTATCACAGTGCCTGTGTACTGCTTTTTGGATTTAAACATAACCAAATCTAATTGAATGTAACACGTTTTTATATATTTTCACATTTATATTTCTGCCACAAATCAAGTAACATAACCAGCTGCAACATTAAACTGACATGTACATTAATTCCTCAATAATTAATAATTCAATAATTTGGTACATTTTATTTTGAAATGCGTCATTTTGCATAATTAGTACTTTTTTTGATACTTATATATATATATTTTGATGCTGATACTTTTGTACTCTTACTCGAGTAAAATTTTGAATGCAGGACTTTTACTTGTAACAGAGTATTTCTACACTGTTATATTGCTTCTTTTACATAAGTAAAAGATCTGAGGACTTTTTCCACCACTGTAGGTTTGTATAACTAAATCAAATGAGATGGACATATGCTCTTTAACACAGTAAAGCAATGCCATTGTAATTACAGTTATTCTTTATTCTGTATCTCACTAATTAGAGAAACACCACTACTAGTTGAAGAGACACAAAGACAAATGCCTTGATTTAATCAAGGAAGTGAGAATGTATTATGGTGTCCTTATGTGAACTACGTGAATCTCATGCAGTTCAGTATCTGTATGTGATGTATATGTTACACAACCAGATAGTGGACTAGAACAATTTGATAGCTGTTTCATGGCAGATTAAGTGACCTCCTCCATAAGAGAGTATGGTCCATCCATGTTTCTCAGCTGAGGCTGGTTTCTACAGATGCACAGGACAAATTTCTCTCTCCGCCCCCCCCCCCCCCCCCCCCCCCCCCCCCCCCCCCCCCGCCCTCTCTATCTCTGTCTGTCTCCTTCTCTCTCGCTGGCTCACAGCTCACACAGCTTGCTGGGGATAAGGCCTCAGCCACAGTGCTGTGACGGCAGATGGCAACTGGCTCAAAAAGGTTGGCACGTCATCGGGAAATGTGCTGCACCAAAGATGTCCTTTTTAATTAAAAGATTTTGATCTGTGGTGAACCGCAGAATGTCGGGAAAAAAATTAGACATGTGGTCTCAAATACAAGGACATGATATGAAAGGATAATAAATAAATATACTGTATACTCCTCTCTACAGTGTATACTCTTCCATTTTATGCTAAAAACTCTAAAAGATACAGACTCAGTCAGCCTGATACTGAGTGGGAGGACATACAGAACAAAATACAAAAGGATGGAAAATTGACAAAAAAATTAAGAAAATATCCATCAAATTTGAACATGTTCAAGAAAATGCCCCTTTGCATCTGTCTTATCCAACAACTAGTGAAAATCAGTTGACTGTGCCAACCCAGATCACATCTTATGACTATGTTTTTGCACCTTGACTTGTATGGCACCACATCTTTATTTAACAAGCACTTAGAGAAGGTTGTCAGCACCGATGTTGTGACATTTCTTCCGAGGTTTCTTGGCAGCCGCTGGAGACCTGTTTGCCCCTGACATTCAGGCTGGGCTGCAGACCTTCAGAGTCAGATGGACACAGGGTGAGTGCTGTGCTTTAATCCGGGAGGCACCATAGCAGATGGATAACAATATAGTGCATGCAGGTCTTGTACCCACCAGAGATGGCGAATGGCTGTGCCTAGTCATTGAGCAGCGTGGGCTTGGCTTTTAACATGTTTGCACTTGTCTTGGTAAATTAAAGAAACAGACCCAACTGCTGCTCCAGACATGCCACATAACATGGTACATGTCAGGGTAGATCAACGGGCGATCCCATGCCTCACCAAAGACAGACACATGAGCTGACTCGTGTGGGTCGCAGGGGCCTGCCGAGTGCCACTGTGTTGTTTCATGGAGGCCCAGCTGCGCACATGTGGATTATTCTGTCAGTCTCAGACATTCATTGATTTGACAGCAACTGATTTTAGTGCAGCCTCTCCGGACTTGTCTTTGGCTCCATCATACATTTAACATGCTGAGTAGAGAGAGACTTTAAAGTTCACAGAGAAGCACAGAAAGGAGTTGAGATTAGTGAAAGTGCTACAGACTATGTTTTATTATCAATGACACTTTAGTGCATACACTGTCATATTGTGCGCTGTCTGACTGTATGTACAGAAGGATTAATATTTATCTCAAGTTTACCCAGTTGCTTATCTTAACTACCCTCTCAGTCTCTAAACGTATTTGTGGTTTTCAACAGCAAATATATTTGTGAATCTCTATCTATTTGTGTGGATCTTTGTGACGCTTTTCTTGCAAACTTTGCATCGCCAAGAAATACAGAAATGCAATTCAGCTGGACTGAAACATAGTTTTGCTTTCCAAAAATTTGAAGAACCGTCTATTGTATTTCATTTTTAAATAAAACTTGGTATATGCCACGGCTCAATCAACATCTCACACACTTTTAGATATACATCAGACAGTAAAATTATATTCATGGACAGTTGGAATTGAACAGTGGTGTCAGAGTCAACAAATCTACATACTTAAGCAACAAAGTAGGGCATTTGTCAACACCTTCCACAAGGACCCCATGTGAGTATTTTCTGCTCTGGCACCCTTTTGATTAAGATGTGGCTATGTTTAGGCAACTAAAACTACTTTGTCACCTTCATGGTTAAATGAAAGCAATACTTTTCTGGAGAGGACACTTTTTGCAAGGCATTGTAATAGAGCCCGTTCCCATGTTCCCAAACCCCCTTTTGTTGACCCATCGTTTCCACAAGGACTCAATGTGCCCAAGCATTATTCATGTCTTTTTTTATATAATGTTTGTCAAATGATATGCTTTCATTTACTTATTATAGTCAGCAGTGTTTTAACCTAGTCATAGAAATAACAGCAAAAACAGTGCTAAAACTTATTTTTATAATAAGGCTGTACTAAAAGCTTACTGAGCTTTTTCGTTCTTGTCAGCTCAGAAAATTGTATACGTATTTGCATTGCATATGTATTTGTTGACTGTTGAATTTTTGCTTTGGGAATGTTAAATATCTATTATTGTTTCGGTTTTGTCCTGGTCTCGGCCTCCTTTGAACCTGTTCTTTAAAAACCTGTGACATATTGTTGCATAGTAGAAGGTTTTCCTTTAGACTTTATGCTGTCTGTATTACCAGCAATACTCATAACTGTACCTTGTGTTCAAGCTGGAGAGAATCACATTGATGTCTTAACCTGTGAGAAGTATCAGGTGTAACTACTCCACTAAGTTTAAACTCTAACAACGCATCAAATTTAATGAGCTCATTTGAGCTCAACAAAACCTTCTCTAAGTAACCTCTAAATGCAGCTGTTAGTTAAATGTAATGGACAACAAACACAATATTACTCTGTGAAAATGAGTATTACTGCAAGTCTCACAAAAGGAAAAATAAACTTTAACTTTAAAGTACCCCATTTACATAAGTGCTGAAACAAAGCCACGAGGAGCTCTGTTGTACTGTTCTTACTGTATGTGATAAGCAGCAGTTGTGCTTTATGAGCTTTTCTTGAAAACATAAACACAAAATAAATGCACACCGTAACACATATTTTACTGCATTCCAGATGTATTTGATGACTGTTACCTTATGTGAGCATGTTCCAGCAGATGTTTAGTTTTCTCTAACCTAAAGAATCCATTTTCCATTTTTATTGCAAAAACCTTTAATGTAATCATGTGTTTAGCAAGAAATAAGACCTTAAGTGAAGTTTTTACACAGACGTTTGGTGCGACCAGGCACATGTTGCTCTTGGTAGCAGATGGTAGTCTGATTTGCACAGTGACAGATCAGTCATATTGCCATTGACTCTAATGGCTGTGGAATTGAGTGGGGACACTGGGGCAGCTATGCAGTCTTACATCCATGTCCAATCAGTGCGAAGCAACGCAACCTGTCACAATAATTATGACAGAACTATTGAGACAATTTTTTGGCTACAGTCTCACTGTCCCACTAGTGTTCCCCTTGATTGGCCTTGGTAGCTTGCAAAGTCATTGTCATTTCTCACAACTTCATTACTTTGTGGCACAAAGCAATTTCCATCATTTGTGCTCTACCCACTCTGTTACCCCTAAAGGGAGTTCACGCCATATGTGCATGACAACACCCTGTCGGATAGACAAGGTGATGTCTTCTAAGAGTGTCTTTTAGAGTTATTTCTCGTTATAATACTGAACCGTGTCATTTTATTATAATGATTTCGTTATCTTGGATATGTCTTATTGCTGCTGCTGAATTCAGGTGAGTGTAATGGCTCCCGACTGTGGCCTTTTCACGGAATGAAATTAGAAATGGCTTGCTTTATTATTGCTCAGGCTCATTGCATTTATACCCTTACATTTTTAATCCTCAATAAAGTTCACCTCAGGAGTCTGGCTGAACATTCTACCCCATCGTCAAGCTGCTCTTCTGAAGCAGCAGGCTGATGAGTATACTGCTGTTTATGCCTCACCCCACTTTTGTTCGTAAGTGGTGTATGTCTCTACAAAACACTAACTATAACCAAGTACATTCACTCAGGTACTGTACTTAAGTAAAAGTGGTTATACAGTCTACTTAAGACTTAAAAGTGAAAGACTCATGGCCCCTGAGCCACTTTAAGTACTTGGTTTTCATTTCATCCTACTGTATATTTATATTCCATTACAATGCAGAGGGAAAATTATACTTTTTACACCACAACATTTATTTGATAGCATACAAAATATATGAAAGGTTTATAAAATATGATGCTTTTGCATAGAATAAACTACCCAGTAGTATATTAAAAAGATAAAATTAGCTCCACCTCGACCAACTATAACAGTACAAAGTTACTTACATATTAAAGCATAGGTAATAATAATCAAATAATATAACACATAATAGTCAATTTTTCTGCATTATGAGTACTTTTACTTTTGATATTTAAAGTACAGGAAGAAATGTTTTCTAATAATACTTTAACATCAGTAACATATTTCAAAACAGGATATTTATTTGTATATTTATATTGCAGTATTGCTACTAATACTTACGTAAAGGATCTGAATACTTCCTCCACCACTGCAAAACTCACACACCGACTGGCACACAAACACATGCTCTCCATGCAGTGTTATCACAGCACTTAAACATCAGATGAGTAGATTAATGTTTTAATCTCAGTCTGGATCTGAGGCATCTCGCTCTCCAGTCCCACCCTCAGCCTGCTGTGAAATATTCCATCCACTCAACTGCAAATAAGTGCTAACAAGATTATCAGATTACCCTTCATCCAGGGCACCCGGCGACTGCTGGGCACAGTAACTGCAGTGATGTAAAAGTCCCTGTAAGATAATTGTGTTAGGAGGCTCCATTTTAATGCAAATTTTCCAAAGGCTCACAAAGCTCAAGGGCAGCTTAAAACATTTTTCCTATTTGCATTATGAAATATATTTCTTTGGTCGCCACTAACAGACCACACTGAATGTAAAGAGTGCAGTTGGAACGTCTGTAGTTAAGAAAATGATCCCAGTGTTTTCTCCATGTCTCTTAAATAGGCTGTCTCGAAACTGGGCCAAGTTTAATTGAATTGACAGAAACAGATTAATCCCAGAACTTTTATTTTAATTATTTAATATTCTCATGAATAAGTACTGTACTTTATTGTACAAGTTGGAAGAAAACGTACGATGGTATTAAATTGTACAAGATGACATTTGCAGTGGTTTGCTGATGTTGAGTAGATGATACAGTATACTATATTTTCATTAGGCTCCTCTGTAATGCTGCTATCATTTATACCATAGCAGTGGAACAGTGAATTTATTAGGCGAATATATTCCAAAGTGATCCTGTCGACTAGCCTTTGTTTTATGATTGTGTTTTGAACTGGATTTAATGTCCTTGCCCAGGTACAGTGACTCGGTGGGGCTGAGCCAACAGAGAAAACAAAAGGGACAAGCTCTCCCTCTTTCTTCCCTCTGTCACTACAGCAAATATATTTATATGCAAATTATCCTGTGAAGTAAAATGATTCAAATAGCTTGATAGGAAAATGTTATATTTAATCTGTGGGGTTTGAGTCATTGACGAGGGAGAGGGGGAGAGAGATTGCAGGGGATGCATGGCGATGCGGGTGGAAGTGCAAGTGCAATCGAAAAACTCTTCTTGTCCCTGTCTCAGTAACAGTAGACTGGTGAATTGCATGCAGCAGTCAGTCAGATTTGGCTCATGGATTTTTATGTGTGATACTAATTTTGTAAATACAGAAAGTGTTGTGCGGGCACAGAATGACCAGACCAGAGTTCTAAAGGTTATAGCTGCATGTGGGCTGCTGCTGGAGACATTATAGAAATCACAAAGTGTGTATTTGCAAGTAAAAATATAAGAGGCAGTTTTCTCCAAAGCAAACACTGTGATTGGCAGGGATTTGGTTCTGTTTCTCTGTCCAAATGTGGCAGTAGCACCTGCCCATTCCTTCTGTTTGTCTGCTAGTGTCTTGTCCGGTTTTCTCTCCGTCTGTCTCATCTGTATCTGTCTCTCTGTTTTCTCTGTTTGTTTCTCTGCGTCTTTGGCAGCGTCTTTGGCTTCCTCCGCAGCCAGCTCTGTCTCTGTTTTCTCCCTTATTCTTTTTTTCGTATTCTCTCTGGCACTGCCTGTGAGTTAGAAAATGTAGAAATTAAACGCTAGTTACTGTAGCACATAAAGTCTAATGACAGTGATGGGTCCATGCAGGCAGACACCTATAGCGCTATTATAAATCATCTACAAATATATAAATTGGCAACACTTTACTTTAAGTACCACTATTTAGCCCTTATAAACGTTTATAACACACTATAATGTCGTTGTAAGCAGATAAAAGTGTTAATATCTGCTTAGAAGTGGAGGCTGATGTGTAAACGGATAATGAATGACAATTTAGTAAACCACAGTTGTAATGAGATTATTATAATGTGTTATAAACCTTGTAATAAATGTTTGTGTACTGCTTAGAAATGCTTAAAAGGGAAACTTAAAATAAAGTGTTGCTGTTTTGTTGGCCATCAGTAGCATTTATATCATCCTGACCACTTTCCATAAGGAACAGAGATACTATAGGTGCACACACACACACACTATACTAACACTATACTGTCACATATTAACAATTAATTAGGTCGTATTTAAAGTAATAAAAAAAAGCTCCATTATCAGCATCAGATTATTTTTCCTGTTTCTAAGATGACGCCACACAAGCCTGACATATGAATTGTTTCCACGCATGTCAGCTGTGAAATGTGTTCAATCAAATGAATCTTGTTTGTGAAAAATTCCCATATGTTAACCACGCTCCCAGAGTGATATAAACAATTTACACGAACACATGACGTGCAGCGGTGGAAATGACAGCTAGCAACCTAGTTTAATGGCCTTCTTACAAGACATTGCGTGATGTCAGTGGCAGATTGCAAATGTCAAAGATGGTTCATTTGATCCTCGTAGCCGGCTGCCAAGCAGAAGTGGAAGCAAATACACTAATAGAGTACATCTCTGTCTTCTCCCCCCCTTCTGTCTCTCCTTCTCTTCCTCTGCCTTATTTTCTCTCATCTCTCTTTTTCTCTCACAAACACACACATATGCACACACAGGTGGTCTGGTCATTGCACCAGTAAAATCAAAGACAAACTGCAGTGTTCAGAACAGCCTGGATAGAAGACTGAAGCTGGATGTAGTGTCATAGCTCAGCATCAGATGTTGTCACGGAGCTACAAAAGTGCCCTGACGTTGTTTTCTTTTTTCAGGTCCATCTCACTTTTATCTTCAGTGGTATTTATATCAGCGGGCTTTGTGTTGTCTGTCTCTACATGTTTCTTTTTTCTCTCTTCCAACAGTATTATGTTAACAAAGGTCTAATAATTATGACAAAGAAGATGGTAAAACACAAAATGATAATAAATCCTTCTCAGAATAAAATCTCATCTTAATTTCATGTCTCTCTGTCCTGGAAGAGGGATCCCTCCTTTGTTTTGCTCCTTGCTGAGGTTTCTTCCTTTTTTTCCTGTTAGAGATTTTTCTTTGTGGAGTTTTTCCTTGTTTGAATCGAAGGTGTAAGAGTAGAGGGTGTCTGAGGCTGTACAGATTGTAAAGCTCTTTAAGGCAAATTTGTGATTTTGCACAATTTGACTTGACTTGACTTTTAGAAACGGCAAACAAAACACTGTTTTGCTCTGATGGATGAACATGGCATTACTCTAGAATTCTTTTTTTTTTAAATAGACTCTTCAAATATTTTTTCTGTGATGGGTAGAGTTCCTCTGCCACAGCTAAACCCTTTAAGTATAGAAGATGGTTTCCAATTGTGTGGCCCTTCTTATAACTACCACTGACCGATCTGTCAACCTTCCCGCACACACACGCACTCACACCAGTGGTCTCCAGAGTGTGTGCTGGACAAAATCTAAAGTCAAGCATGAATACAGAGGCTGACAGGCCAATTATCAGATGTACTCTTCGTTCTGCGTCCCCACCTCTGAAGGGAAGCAGATGTGAGAATCCTGTCGCTTTCACTCAAGCCGGTACAATGACATGGCCCAACAACCAAAGGCACAGCCTTCACAAGAAATCGAGATGGACAGAGTTGTAAACCTCGTCTTGTCATACAGTTTTATCTGGTGGGTTTTCACATTTCAAGCTTCAGAAGATGTGATGTGGTGTGGGGATGTTTGTCAAAGTTGAAATGCGTTTGACATTTCCCCTCCGAAGGTTCAATAGGGAATTGCATTCCTTACTATTGATGCACTGACTGTTGTATGCAGTGGTTTCTATGGAAACCTCACAATGTTTTGTACAAATATGAAAATGCCACTTGTGGTGTGCAACATGTGCTGTTTCATCACAACTTCTGTCTCCATTTTAGGAATCATGCAGCATGTCGTAAAAGAATTACTGAGGTGTAATAAGTTTGAAAAGACTTTGTATAACTGAAGAATGTCTCTTTGCTTCATAGGTGAATGTAGTCCCAGCATGTGTCAGAGCCTTGACCAAGATGCTGTACTGTCCATACTGTCGCGGCATGCCTGGGCTGAAACCCTGTCACAACTACTGTCACAACGTTATGAGGGGCTGTCTTGCAAACCAGGCAGACCTAGACGCTGAATGGAACCTCTTCATTGGTAAGAAAAAAAAGAGTTTCATCCAAATCAAGTGCCCTTGTGCCCGTTTCTTATTCTTTGTAATCTTTGTAGGTTTGTGTCTGTGTCTGTCTGTCCGTCTCTGTGCACAATTGCACTTCTAAGTCTGTTACTTTTCCAAGGCAGTGTCTTTGAATAGTCTCTGTGGGAATTCAGTAGGATGTGCTGTGTTAGATTCAGCTTTAAAGGATTTACAGAGACAAAACTGAAATCTTATTTGTGCAACCATTCCTTCTTTTTTCAGTCTGAAATGTTGTTTGCTATTGCTGGAACCCTGGCATGGTGCTTAAAGCTCTAGTCCCTGCTGTTTGGGATTGATAAAGGAGAGCAGATCCTAGGCAAACACATTTTCTATAGTGTTTCCAGCTGAGCTCGGTGAGTAATATAGCACTTCAGTTAGGCTGTAAGTAGCTGGCTGCTGTAAGCCCTCCTGTTAAATGGATACCAAGGAGGCACATAGAGTGTTCCCTCTGGATCTTTTGT
This sequence comes from Enoplosus armatus, assembly GCF_043641665.1. Lineage (NCBI taxonomy): Eukaryota > Metazoa > Chordata > Actinopteri > Centrarchiformes > Enoplosidae > Enoplosus > Enoplosus armatus. The sequence goes on along the minus strand of NC_092180.1, from coordinate 11,185,444 downwards.
AGGCCAGTGCTTTATTTGTTATGTACCCCAATCCCATCCTCCCACCCACACTAACAGATTTTTTTCAAAAATGGGGCGACGTTTTTTTAGGAGACATCCCTGAAGACCGTGTGTCAAGTGAACTGCACTTCTAAGCTTTTGGCTGTTTTGTGACAGGCCTGTCGTTTGAGAAACCATCAGATGACGTACTGTTTGTTCTCTCCGATGGCACGTCTGAAGTCTCAGATCAACACAGGCCCCCATGCACTGAATGAGATGTCTCGCAGCTTTATGACATGTGTTAAAAAGTTAGTGTCTTGTTCAGTTGTGAAGAGGCAAATCTATTGCCGCAAAGGGACGCTGTGCTTGACAGTAATGGGAAAAGCTGTTGTTGCAACAGAATGATGAATCTGGTTAGACAAAAACACCCTTGAGGTGTAGAAAAAGTGGATTTTTAATTTTGAACCACTTTTCGTGCAGACATTTTTTTTTTTTGGTTTGGAAAGACGGCGTTGTTGAGGGTATTATAATTAGAAATGTAGAACCCAAGGGATGTTTATTTTCACCATGAAAGACTCATTTTTTGATGTCTACTGACATTTTGTATTCATTATCTGTTGCTAAAGAACTTCGATTTGCTTACTATGCAGCTTGCAAGAAATATTGATTTGCCTTTCAGAGACAGCTTCTAAATGTATCGCAGGTCAGTTCTCACCACTGGAGCACATCTTTGCATTATAGAAATTTATGGATCGAGCCCGTACACAGTATGTCATTGTCATCCCTTCAAATCATCACTTATTAGAGAAGGTTGGATCAGAGGTACAGCTTTCAATTGTTAAGAACCCTCAATGACATTTACCTGTGGACTTTGTTCATACTTAAATGTCACTGTCGATACCATAGATTGGTAAGACCACAGGAGAAAGGAGACTAGAGGCTTTTTATTTAGTTTTAAACTTCCACAGCAAGAGAGAAAAGAGACACGAGTCCTGAAATGGTCTATAATCTTTCTAAATCCAGCTGAATCAAGGACATTTATGTAATAAATATATTTTTTTTGTTCCCTGCTTTTATTAAAAAAAAGGTCAAAAAAAAAAAAAAAAAAAAGAAGAAGAAGAATGCCAAGTCGGCTCTGTTCCATAACAAGTGAAAGCTAAAACCAGATAATGATTTTTTTTCTCTCTAATGTACAAAGTTGAGCTTACCTCATTCTTACATTAGTGGTACAAATCAGAACTGAAAAGACTGTTGCAACATCTGTTTTTGGATAGAGATTTCTGAAGATAAGACACTGAATATTACAAGAGAGACGGATTTATATTACATTGAACATGCGTTGCATTTAGTTAAATAAAGTAAATCAATAAAAACAAAACATCTTCAGTTAATCACAGGAAATTGTCATACAGTGGATTTGTATGGACATTTCTTCTAAATAATGGCATTCTTTCTGTCTGGTTTTTAGTCACATGCTCACACACTCTCTTGTCAAACACATGGAAGCAGTTGTGTTGGTAGTTGGCATCGAAGGTTCAACTGAAGAATAACTCTACCAAAACAATCTGGCACCCTATTTCATGGCCTCTTGACAAATTGTCTGGTTCATTTCTGCCAAATTAGGAGACACTTTTCACTCTCTTCCAAGACTCCATTAGCTGTAGTAGTACATCTTTAGCCATCACAAAACTCCTACAGCTGAATTAACTCTAATGTGTAGAAACTTGCTAGCCTAGCAACATTGCTGCCACTAACAACCCATGAAACAACACAAAAAATGGGATGATTTTGTGACACCAGAGCTGCATTCAGTTGTAAGGTACAGTAAAGACTGACCTACAGACATGCTTGTAATATTTATAGGCCTTTTTTTAATGGTGGACATTTTGAAATGTCACGGCAGAAAAATGCACTGATGCAATTAATTACATAAATACTGGCTGCATTCAATTTAGGTGAGCCGGTTCCAGAGCACTGCTATTGTGTATGCTGGCTTACTGGCATGGCTGAAAAAGAAATCATTAATGTCATTAGTCACACCTGTGTTTTTGCTGCCATGACGAGTCAAAACAGCTGATGTGACAAAAGCCTATTATTATGAACCATTATTTTTGATATGTACAGTACCTCGTATGCCTACAATTAACTTTATGGAAATATGAGTTGTGATTGCAATGAGAAAAACAGAAAATGGACACTGCCAAGCCTTTTCTTCTGAAACAGACTAAATATAACAATCTGGCTCATAAACATCTTTATTTTCTTAGAGTTAAATGATTAGATAATGATTGACAGTGACACAACGCGTCAAATGAGGTCAGCCCGACCAGGCCTGTGGCGTGTGTGTGTGTGTGTGTGTGTGTGTGTGTGTGTGTGTGTGTGTGTGTATGTCTTTAGTAAGTTCTTAACTAATTTCCAGCTCAATACAGTGAAACGGTAGACCGGAGAAACATGGTTCTTCTATGGATATCAAGAATAGTATCTTAGTAAGGATTCAGGGATAAAAATATTTTGGACTAACCAGGCTTTAATTCATGCCATTAGATTTGCACAGACCAGAAAAAAAACATATTGTCATTTACATTATTAAGCATTTTAACTTCTATCCTATAGACAAAATAGAATTATAATGTAAGTACAGATATAATAAATAATCAGGTTCTGAGTAAATGGCTGTATGATACTGCAAACAACTGTTTACCAGTTTTCAATAATCACAATATGGAGCACAATTTCTGCACCGTATGAAGTAAGTGTTGTTTTCCTGCTTCCTCATAAACGTTTATAGAAATGTTCTTTGCATGTTCCCCCATCCCCAAAACACGTGGTGACTCCAACTACCGCTGCTGACAGTGTCTATAGACAACAATTTTATGCAGAATTGCAGACAAGTGCAGAACCAAAAATGGAGCACACCTTATTCTCTCTCTCTCTCTCTCTCTCTCTCTCTCTCTCTCTCTCTCTCTCTCTCTCTCTCTCTCTCACAGTAGCACATGACAGTCACATCACATGGCTGATTTTCTATTTTGTTGGAAAAGTGAAGATCAAGATTTATCTGTCATCATTTTGTCGCAGAAAATATGGATTTCATCTGATGAAATATAGCAGAAGATGCATTGAGTCTCTTGCCTCTGCTGAAAATGTGAAACAGGGAACTCTAGTTGCAACAATTGAGTTGTTCTGTACTACTACTCTTCATTGCAATGTGGGCACAAAAGGTAATAAATGTCCCAATTTGTCCCCTTCCAAAATAAAACAAGATCTTTAATCAATGCTATACAGTACTGCACATATTAATATATTTAGAAAAACATTTAAAAATGTGGTATACTTCTATAACATTCACCACACTATATGTTTTCTTTGTACCATCCTTAAGTATTGTGCACATTCACAAGTACTTGTGTAAAGATTTTGATTTATGTTGTTAATACTAGATAAGAATAGATGTTAAAATATTTGTTTTTTATTACACATCCACACATAGTGGCTTTGGCTTATGGTATTTATAGTAGAAAATAAATGGAGGAATTGAGACTGAAAATGAAAAAAAATATATGAAAACAACATGAGTAAAAGTTGACTTCACTGGCGTGACATGTTTACAACTAAAATCAAGTCCACTAAATGCTGTACAAAGCCATTAAAACGTCACTTAACAGAACCAGAGGAATTTACGAGACACACCTTTATGCCAAACAAATCAAGAGCACTTACAAGCTTGAGATTGAAAGTAAATTCAAAGCAATCTAACAAATTGATTGGCACTCATGATTTTAATATGCACATGTAAACACAAGCAGTTTGGGTATTAAGATGTCAGTATCACACTGCGGGTTTTACAAGCATTACTGGGGAGAGGAGAACAAATGTGCCACTGCTGTGTTTGTTCTTGAAATCTGTGTAACATTGAAACAATGATGATGACCTTGGTGAATACTTTGATGTAGCCTACATATCACTATGCAGAAGAAGAAGAATGATTACAGCATCCATGTCATACGTTTCAAAGTTACAGTCACAGTACAGTAGCTGACAGTTTGTAAAGGTTAGCGTAACGACTTTGTGGCTCCCAGGCTGCAAATGGAAGACAGACTGTCAGTGAACAATGAGCATAAACCTGAGGAAGGATGTGATTTACCTGCTCGTACCTGTGCTGAGTGATTTTAAGGCATCCTGACTTGTGTGTGTGTGTGCCTGTGCGTGTGTGTGTGTGTTCGAATGTTCAGGGAAAGAATTCATGGTTTGGCCAATGGGGGATACCAGACCATCAGTCACCTGCCATCATGACAAATTTACCCAGTTCTGCATCATGACAGACACATCATTATCATTTTTCTTGTCAGCACCTTGTTAAAATACCCTCAGAGAGAGAGAGAGAGAGAGAGACAGACAGAAGGAGGGAGAGAGAGTGGACTGTTATTCACACTCTACTGTAGTTTTCACGCCAACACCATGATCAACGCCAATTCGGACAGGCATCAAGTGACATCAGTGTAACACAATACTTTCAGCTACACATGGACAAAATGAACGGCAGATTATACAAACCCCTTCCTCAAACAGCGATCGTCCAATCATAGCTTCCCAACCGTAACTCAGCCCGGCAGGCCTGTCAGGCTGTGGTTTTCTCCACATGTTGAGAAAGTGTTGTTCTCACTACGGCGACACTACAGTGACAGCAACACTTGGCATCTAAAGAGTTAGCCATTTACAAACCATTTAACCATTTACAAAACCAAAAACACAAGAGCAAAAGTGTAAAGAATGGTTCATCTGCTCTAACATAAGCTGCAATTGTTAGCATGTCCGGCGCACTAGCTTACGACCTACAGTAGCAAACCAACGCCAGGCATTACCATGTCATTAACTAGATAAAATTACTTTGTGGGATTACAGGTTACGTTATTAAAAAAAAGTCCTGTTTACAACTAGCACATCCACGTAGTATTTCCACACTGTGTGAAAGCTGACCCTGGATGCTATCAGAGTTTAGGCTAACATTAGCAGTTATTTTGCCTTATTGGACCCCAGCAAGTGTTACCAGAGATAGCGTTACATTCACCAAACACATTGTTAGTCCTAATCCTAAAATATTTTTTTTCTTGTAACGTTAAATGTGAAAACATACTGTTTAAGCTAAGTAAGTGTGCTAAGAAGCCAAACAGTGATATGTTAGAACAAAACAGTCTGATCTGTCATTTGTCTTTATCATACTTGGAATACTAGGATGACCTAGCTCTACATTAGATTACAAGAACAATGTTTCTTTATTTCCTTTTCTTGTCTTTTAGCATGATATCATGACATTAGTAGCCATAAGTGCCTTTTTAAGACCTTGTCTACAAGATTTAATTTTAAAACAAGTCAACAGAAAACATTAAAATGTCAGCTGGCGACATTGTTCTCAATCGATTCCTGGAGCTAACGTTTGTTTGATTAGATAGCTAGCTACGGCTAATACAATCTCGGCTGAAATGACAAGCGGTCACCGGTTAAAAATAAGAAGCCTGCCTTTGTCTTACCTCTGACTGAAATCAAGCCATTGTTTTAAAAAATGACAAAGATTTTTGAGTGATAGATCCAGGACCGTTATCATTGTATGTGCCATGTGATTGACAGGCACAGCAGCAGTAACTAAGGGGTCAATTCTATTTTAATGGATTTACAGTAAAACTAAGCTTTAAGTGAGAGGTGATTTGTAAATACCATTGAATTCCCTCATTGCTTGCACTCTGCTGTGTCTGTGTACACATTATTTTACCTAATTAAGATATAGTCTTGTGTTGTCCTCTGTTGAGTCCTTTGACACCACAGTGTAAGCGATCCTCATTGATTTTATTTGCTCATTTCTTTTTAATTGCATGGATTGTGTCCCAGTGTAACTGGACCTCCCCACAACCCCCAGTCCATGAGAACTTAAGCCAGTATTTTTTTCTGTCCTCCAAGAAGGACTTTCTGTGGTGTCTGATTATGAAGATGAACACCCTTCCAGTGCTTTACTTTAAATGATACAGATAGCTAGGCTGAATCTAAGATGTCTAAAAACTCTTTTTACCTTTCTCCTTCCTTACTTAAACTCTTTGAGATTCCTTAAGTATGACATAAAAATACTGCAACTTTAAGTTAAACCTGAGTGTAATACATACATGTGTATATATATATATATATATATATATATATATACACACACATATACATTGTTATTGTATTTTTCTTATTTTTATATTTTGTACATACTTTAGCTCTAAATTATGCTACTTCTACTCTTGAATGGGAGCACCGGTACTGTACAATTTCCCCTCGGGGATCAATAAATTATTTCTGATTCTGATTCTGATTCTCTCTCGGGTCATTTACCCGACACAAACACACACACACACACACACACACACACACACACACACACACACACACAGGCAATCAAACTGACTGAGTATCAAGCATGATGGTCTCAGTAACAGACATGACAGGAGCAAACAAGCTAGCTCGTGGGTTGCTGCCTGTCAGAGTGTCAGAGAGCTCAAGACTGAATGACTCACTTAGCCTTGTGGAAGTGATCACCATATCCTCAGCATAATCAAGAACCAGTGTCTTTTTTATGTAATTGCTACTGGCTGTGCAGAATCTGCAAGATGCTGATTTTCTGTACATGTGGCAGGAATGCTTACGCAGCTACACTTTATATACAAGCAACATATCCGTCCGTAATACTATGAGTTTTATTTTGTAATTGTATTGCCTCCACACACATGCACACTGAATGTTGTTCTTGCTATATTTTATCCTCACTTTTTATATTTCTGGAAAGCATATTGTTATTGTTATGCACTGTTGAGCTTTTTAATGTTGTTGCATGTTTTAGCCTATTCAAATGGCATTATATCTAAAGGACTAGTTTGACATTTTGGTTAATGTATTGATGTTTTCTTGCTGAGAGTTACATGAGAAGATTGATACCAGTCAGGTCTTTACAGTAAATACTTTGCTACAGCCACCAGCTGGTTAGCTTAGCTTAGCATAAGGACTGGGGGCAGTGGGGGAACAGCTAGCCTGGCTCTGTCAAAAAACGTGCCGAACTGCAGCTCTAAAGCTTAATAATTAACATTAATCTGAACAAATAACAACTATTTGTGGTTTTACTGGACAGAGCCAATTAGCAACCTGCTGGTTGCAGCTTCATATATAACGGACAGACATGAGAGTGGTATCAATCCTCTCATCTAACTCTGCAAAAAAGCCAATAAGCATATTTCCCAAAATGTCAGCCTATTCCTATAACCTTACTGGTAACCATTTTCCAAAACATTAATTTCTCATTTGTAGCATGATTCCATTTTTCTGTCTCCTGGCCAGCTACGGGTTTGCATTAATTTTATTACTGTGTGACATTCAATTTACACACTTGTCTGTCGCATGCTTGAAACTTCCTTTACTGTAATACAGTTGTGTCCCTGCCTTCACCAAAACATGATCAAACACTTGCTGCTATAAGAGTAAAGAACAAAACAAATAGCTGAAAGGCAGCGCAGGAAAATAAACACTCAGCAGGCAGAAGCAAAAGTGTCTTGCAGCTTGCAATAGTGTTAATGTGAAAAGACATGAGAGTTCATATGTGAGGAACAACAGATATGGTACTTGAGGCTTCTGGTGAGCTAAAGTAATCCAGACATTGCTAAAAGCCAGTAAAATAGAAAGAACAAAATCCCTATCAAGAAGTATTTCTTAGTGTTGTTATTGAGCTACAGTCCAGCTGTAGGTGCATGACAGAATGCCTGTGGAGACTCCCCAGAGACAGACATCTTGGCAAGTTAGTGAGTCTTTTGCAATTGATTCTCCTCTTACAGCTGCAAACTGGAGAAAAAAAAAGTCACAGGAAACTGACTCTGAAATCTTTTAGCAGAATAATTTTGGCAGTGTTTGTGTTCAGACAGGACTGCTCTGAGTAAGAGTGAAAGGGTGAGGTGTGTTTTAAATTTGTTACACAAACAGTGAGTTTCTTCATCATGAACGTGAGCTTTACTTTGGATGTGTTTAAGAAGTTAATTCAACAAAGAATACAGGTTGTATCTTGCGAGGGATATTGATACTGTATTAAACCTGATGGAACAATGATTGTCGGGAACAAGCTGATTTGGAGTTTCCTCACTTCATTTCCTTTCTGCCAAGCCATTTTGTACTTTGGTGCTTAAACTAAAACACAAATGCGTCACTGCACTGTAGAACACACTGGGACATCATTGTAATCTCTTATTGCATGTCTGTGTGTTTTCATCCACAGAGACAGAGCCCTTCAAAGAAAGGTCAGAGAGCTCAGTGGCCTGTTGGGACAAAAATTAATTCATGGCTTTACCCCAGTTAGTCTCTGTAGGGCAGTTTTAGCGCACTGACTGTCACAAAGTCACATCCTTTTGAAATTTACTTGAAATGTAGTGTTTATTTTTTTAGTTTTCTCTCATTGATTAATTTACAAAACACCATAACACAAGCTTCTTTACTTTTTGTGATAATTGTGACCCCCAGCCATTTTACTGTCACCACAATAACACTTTTCTTGTTTCACCACACCAAGCCATGCTGCTCTTATGTATTGTTCTGCCATATTGTTTTAACCTTTGAGGCTTCTGCAAAGAATTCAAAAGCCAGAGGAAAGCAAAATATGCTGTTTACATGCAAATACTTATTACAGAGATGGATGGGTGACTCAGCTCTGTTAATCGAGTTAAGGTGTGCTTACTCTGATTCATAGCCTTAATACAAGTAATAAACTAATATAGGTGTTTACGTTCAATAATACAGGTGTTGCTTTTCTCTCACCGACTTTAAATGATTGGCATTGGTCTTGTTATGTTTTCTGGAGGCATTTTATATTCTTGGGGGAAGGGAGTTAGCCTTTTACAACATATATCAAGGAAAGACAAGGAGACTCCCTAGACAAGTCACCAGGTGCTTGTAAGGCTAACACGGATTAACTGTCATATTCACCAGTCACCAATCAATATTTAGTCTCCAATCCATTAGTTGCTTCTTTTTGGAATCTGGGAGGAAACCCACATTCATGAGCTAGGGTCAGAAATCAAACCCAGATTTTTGAACAGGACTAACGGTAGAGTCATGATGCTGCCCAGGAAACATAGAAAACTAGTAATTTTGATTATGAAAAACAGTAGAGCTAAACTCAAATAGTAAATGCACAAATAGTTTCTGTTTTACCATTATCATCTGGATTTTTCCAGCTTCAGTGTTCGTACTGTATTTTGAACTGGTATAATCTCCCAGAGGCACTCCATGAATTCTTCACACGTGCTGAGTAGCAATTATATGCTGTGATAGACAAAAAATGGAAAAAGAGACAGCAGTAACAAACAACACATCAAAGAGCCATACTGTTGTATTAGGTGACACATTCCCTCACTGAACAAAGACAGTGTAGTTTTCCTCTCAGCTTGTCAAACTAGCAAAGCATGTAAACAAGGAACCGTGTCCCTGAGCATGCTCAGTGACGCTGTGATGTCTCCCTGACATGGAGCTACTCTCCAGGTCGATGATGCAGTTGCAGAGTTGTTTTGTTGTTTCAGAATAAACCACTCTACATGGGCCATGTTCATTATGTTACCCTGAACAGTGTTATGGTGTGCGTACAGAACACTTTTAAGGGAATTTGTCAATGAATAAAATTAAGTGTTATCCTATGAACTTATTCATCATTTTTGCGCCATCATTATTAAATGCAAAACATTTTTTTTTGTCTTCGGTACACTCCAATGTCTTCATGACATGTATGTTGTAGGAGGAGTTTAGGGAAACTGATCTTATTCATGCACTGTTTCTATGACAAAAGACATTTGTCATGATGAGTGCAATTTCCAGTACGTGGAGAAATACCACCATTGGCAATGGAGTAATCCACCGTCTCTGGAAATGTATGCAGGGTGCCATCAACTTCTATTGTTGGATGCATTATGTTTGTATGCACACATTTTCTCCAGTTTGCAGTGGCAGATGGTGAAAGTTATTCTTTCCATTTTCATCATTGCAACTCAAATCATTGGGCAGACTTGCATTTGTGTGCACTGGGTGGCAATTCTCTTTGCATTATGTTCATCATTTCCAGTGCAAAAGAATCATCCCCCAATTAATTCATATCAACACTGGAAAGGACAATAACAAACTGTTGCTGACGCTCATTGGAAACATATAGTCAAGGGGAGTAAAAATTGAAAAATATGAAACAATTCAATACCTTAGTCTGTGTTTAACACCTTTTCTCCAGCCTCATACTGTATGTGACATTTCAGCTACCAGTTTACATAATTGGGATAGTGATATGCCTTTAAATCCTAAAGACTTGGTCACACAAGATGATTTTGAACACAGTCTAAGCCTGACTGAACCATTTCTGTGCTCCGAATTTGCAAGACCTGAGACTCTGGTCCTCCCATTGACTCAAGAGCAGTCATGCAGAGCTGAGAAATATTTTTTTTTCTTATGTGTTTTATTTCACATGGGCTAGTCTGGTGTATGTGCTGTGAAATAGTGCAATATTTTTCTGCACTGAAATCTGAGTCATCCTAGCAACAGCCAATGAACGAGAAGATAAGTCAATATTAACTCCCAAACATTTGTTGGCCATTAGATTCATTTAGGTAAATGTCAACCTACTCCATCCTTCAAAAACTGTATTTACGAAATCATATCTCAAGGAAATCAACAATGTGCTCAGATCAGTATATATCAGTAAAATTATAAATGAAGTGAAAGAAGGCACAGACTCTTTTGACTTTTTGTCAGTGTTATTCTTCTCAATATTTTTAAACTATCTAGTTTCTCTGCAGTGGGCAAGAAACCAGAGAGCACATATATTATAACGGATGGGATTGGATGGATCTCGTAGTGTGAGTGAAATTGGTGTTATAGTAGGTGTATTTATTGAACACTCCAGTGCCACTCACCACATCATAATTGCATTGACTATGCAATGATCAAAAGTAAAAGCAGTCCATTTGATCAGAAACATATGTCAGAAATCCCAGTGAAAAAATGCAATTATGCAATTAAAAATCAAGGGGTTAAAATGCCCCTGATAATTTGTAACACACTTTGTTTCTCAACATGTTCACATAAAAGTTGTAGGTTTGTCGCAGATTCACACATGAATGACTGCTGTGTCCCCCAAGGGACTCTGCAGGTAGTTTGTTGGAGTATCTCCAAATCCCTCTGGGTGAGAAAAAAGGAGAGTTTTCCATTAGAAAATAACCAAGCATGCAGCCTGAAGCAAAAAAAAAGAGGAAGTTGTCACCATGCAGCCAGCAGTAAACAACCATGCCCATACACCCCACGGTGTCAGTCAATGGATAAATGGATAGATGGATGAATGGTGGTATAAATCCATTGTTAACCCTTTAACACCGAGTGTGTCGTAGGAGACACGTTTGCGCAAGCACACTTTGGATTACCATAATTACGTCACGGTTTGCCGTATCGGAAAAATTCCAGCGGTTTCTGAAAGCTGAGACGTTGCAGGTTTAGGTTTTAAAGGGATAAAACCTAAGCTTCAAAATGTCTGCCTGGACTTTTTTGCTTATTTTGGCTGAGAGGCGCGAGTGAAATTACCGTAATGACACCATGTTGGCTGTAAAGCGCAAAGTCTCAGCTTTCAGAAACCGTTGGAATTTTTCCGATAGCGCAAACCGTGACGTCATTATGGTAATCCAAAGTGCGCTGGCGCAAACGTGTCGCCGACGACACACTCAGTGTTAAAGTGTTAATATATAAGGAAAATGGAAATTTCATCATTACATGAAACTGATACCAAAACAAATATATATCAGTCAAGATCAATATGAGATAAAGGGGAAACAGAAAAGCATTTATAAAACCATTTGTAAAATAAGTGCTCAGGTTAGTGGTCCTAGTTAAAAGAGTAATGTCAATGGCATCAGAAATCTGCAACGAAGACAGAAAAAAAGTGGAAATATAAATACTTTAAAACTAGCGATCTCTTAGTGTGCTTACATCATCAGGAACCCAGTATTCAAAAGCATTTTGAAGTCAAACAGTAGGCAGTTCCACAAGTAACAAAAACATATTTCTGAAAATCAATTCAAATCTTGGTTGATAATTCAAGTCTGGCAATAGACAGAGTGCAATCTGAATAAAATCAAAGTCAGAATACTCTCAAGTGAGCACCGATTTCATTGTCTGCAAGCCTGAAAATTACATACTTAAAATCAAATGGTTGCTTGAACCCTTTGAAGTCCTGATCCTGGTCTCTTCTGAAAGTTAACTCTTTGGACTCAGAAAGTCACAATTAGTCTACATGAAAGTGATATAAAATAAGCACCCATTGTGGCAGAGATCTTGGAATCTTGAAAATGGTTTCCACAAATACAATCATGGGGTTTTGTGCTTTCAAACTATGTGTAGTTTATCATGATTGAGTGTGGATTCAACTAGATACTATCCCAAATAAATAAGGCAACAAATCCCCTGAACAGACAAACAAGATCCAGGACCAATCAAGGGTAAGACACTTGTGACAATACGGTGGTGATCAGATGAAGTAGTAAAAGGTGATAGTATGTTATGACCTCACAAGCTAAAAACAAATTGTGTGAAATTGAACAGCATAGCCTGTGCACTTTAATATGTGCTTTTCTTTGCCCTCCTAATGATTTATGGTTAGAACAGATTCATCTTTAAGATGCTTTTCATCAACAGCCTATCGTCTTTAAAGTGTTCCCGTATGTGACAGAAGTTTCAGAAATTATTTAAGCATGTAGAAGTAACCCTTCCTCATAGCAATTCATATGGCTGACTCATACTCTCAATCCATCAAATATTCATTAAGCTATATGAAAAATAGGTTGTCAGAACTCAGCTGAGGGTATCATTTAGGTCTTTTATGGAATGAGTAACAGAATTGATGCCAATTTCCCCTCTACTCTGAAATCCCACTGAGGCTATTTCTGCGGGAGCATTAGAGCTGTACTCTGCTAAACATAGGTTGCTGAAGATTTCACAGGACTAAGGTTGGCACCCTGCAATGACCTCCAGCCAGCTCTTGATGGAAATCTAACCAAGCATCACGCCCAATTTGAGACTCCAGAGTAAACAAACAGGAGTGCTCTTCAAAGGTACAGCCACTAACAGACAGACGAGGGGAGTCTATCTGTAGCTCGATTCATTCAGTACACTGTAAAAGCACTGGCCTGGCTGAGAACCTACACAACCTTAACCATGAACATGTTTATTTGGAAGAAGAAAAAATTAGTTAATGTAATGTTATTTTTTTTTGTCCAAGACGCTCAAATGCTGTACATACTAAACGGTGTACATCCAGACTGGCAGAACCTCGACAGTCGTTCGAGGTTTAGCATGATGGTTGCTGTCTTTGTATTGTCTTGAATTGCATGCTTTTTAATATACCTGTGGTAATAAAATGATATAGTGTTATGATGTAAAACTAAATTAACGGAATGATATAATAGATAAGAACATGTTTTAACCCACATATGACACACGCCTGTCTTTGTCTAATCAAGGTGGTCATAAGTCAGTTACTGTTGCTTTAACATGGTCATGAATTAAGTTAGGCTCTGTTAACCTCGGATTTTCCAATTACTGTAAGCATATGTGTGTGCAGGTGGAAAAGGTTAAAAAACAATTGACAATCGCAGGCAACCTCAAATCAGGAACTGACTATGACATAAAAAGAAGCAGTTGAACCCAATAAGGTAATTACAGTAGGACAATGTAAAAGCAAGCAATATTCACCAAGGTAAAGTAAAGGTATAGTAAATCAGCACACAACTGGAATATAAAACGAAATGGAAATAGTAAAAGATGCTACAGTTGTCATGCACCAAAAGTAATATAATTAATAAAAGTGAGTGCAGAAAATAAATAGATTAGTGACTTTTGTACTATTATCAAATCAAATCCAGTTTTATTGTCACATACACAGTACGCATAGTGGAATTCTGCCTAGCTCCAGATCACAACTAGACAAAGAGGGTTCAAAATATGAAGGTGAAACAGTGAACAATACAATCAGGATGAGTTTCAATGGTGATGTATCAACTTTTTTCAGTTCTGTTTGTTTGATTGTCATCATCCGTCTTCTGCGTTTCAGCCACTGAGAATATAGCATGTTAATAGCTATATGGCTATATATACATATATATATATAAATATATATATATATATATATATATATATATATATATTACAACTTGAATTAAGTTGTAATAATGTCCAGGGGTCCTGTCTCAGCCTAACAGAATTAAGCGACCATCCACTGCAAGATTTTTTTGATGATGATCTTGCACTGGATGGTCGCTTAATTCTGCTAGGCTGAGACAGGACCCCTGGACATTATTACAACTTAATTCAATGTTAAGTGGTTTGAGTATTAATCTTTATGCTTTTAATTCACCTCTCTTTAAACAGGCTAGTGCTCCCTCTCCTCTGTGCTCACCTGTCCTCTAAATCACTCCCCTCAGTCAAGCGGGTGAGCTTAATATCCCGCCCTGTCAATAGCCACTGAGGGGAGGGAGGCTTTATGTTCCATAGGTCTCATGACAGGCTCTCTGAAATGCCGGCCTGAGGGCAGGAGCTCAAACTCATTCTGCAAGGTGCTGGTCAGGACAGTCTTGAATGGTATTGGCTTTCCTCAGCGCCGGCCTGTTACACTGTAATTGTGAGAGCTATACCTGACTTACCCCAATGATCTTATTTGTCAATTTTACAAGGCTCCTAAGCTTTTCTTACTGAATAAGTTGAAGTTTCCACACCAGGCTACAATGCACAATGTTAAAATTATTCTGTACAACAGTCGCTGCAGTACAAGTGTGCAGCTTTGACAGTTAAGATAAGGGCTCAAGTCCCCTCTCCTACCAACAGTCAGTCAGTATCGGTTTCCATTTAAGCAGTCTTATCTAACCATAACCAAGTAGTGTCAGTTGCCTAAACATAATCATACCTGAACTACAAGGTGGCAGATCAGAAAACTCTCATGAGTCATGCTGTTATGGAAAGCACTGACAAATGACCTGGTTTGTCATTTATGTATGAGGACATCTTGCCCTGATTTTGTTGAAGTGCTCAGTTTAGTTTTGCTCCCAAAGGCCCAAATTTTCTCCCAGCTCACTAGTGAGGTTTTTAAACTGAACTGTGAACTGTGCTGAAACAACGAGACATCAATAGTGGTAAGACAGCAAGATAACTTAGCTGGTGATATTTTACTGTATTTCTCTTTTGTAATATAAACAGATTCTACAAAAAGACCAAAACTAACAATGAATTGATCCTGTTAGACATTTCCATTGGTGTTGTTGTACTAGCTGATATGATCCTCCTTTATAATGAACCTGGGCACTGCAGTTTATTTTGAGTTGATCCCGCATATTCTGTCCTGCTGCTGTAAATACTCACCAGTGCATTAAATCCGCAGCTGAAAATAGTCCCCAACATAAACACTATTTATTCTTGTTTGACTAATGTTTGCGAGAAACTACAGTACCCAGCTGTTTTATTTATTTAGCCTTTTTCCAAAATGGAAGTATAAACCGTATTTGTGATTTTTGTCCTCAGTAGGAACCAATTGGCTTGCGGCTGAGTGCCACAGATAGGCTGGGGGTGTCAGCAGCAGAGTGTGTGGTTATCAGGCTTTGCCTCCTAAGCCTATAGAGCTGCACAAGAGGCCAATGATCACTCTGAATCAAAGTTCTAGTTATGATCACTTATGATCTAATGATTTGCTCTGCCTTTCTACTACTGCTAAAGACTCAGTGGATGAAGAACTGTGTTTCTGCAGCCCTTTCACAGGGAGTAGCTCCCATAGGATTAAAGAGGCTTTTCCTGACTGGTCCACATCCCTGCAAATGTCAGTGAGATGGAAGTCCTCTTGATATCACTGTTCTCGGCCCTTACCACTTAACTGGCGCTGACCCCTCAAACAAGACTTGGTGGACTTTTAATCACTTTTTTGAGAGACAAGATGGAGTCTAATGAAAATATCAGACATATTATTTTTACCGCTGACATCTCCCAGTCTAACGTGATCAATAGTACCATCCCTCTGTGTGAACACATTAATATCGCATTGTTTTAATGAAAATGAAAAGTGGCAGTTTGGCAGGTAATCTGTTTTAGGTATTGATTCATGCCAGGACTCCAGAGTAATAAGGTCATGGTACCGGCATGTTTTTGTTTTTGTTTTTCTCTCTTTTTGACTATTGTTGTACCTGTTAAAAGAATTTTGATGTTTTCTACAGACCTGATTAGATGTGAGTTTGGGTTTAAGTGATTCATAATGGCAAAGTTAAATATTTGCATGCTTTTGGTGTCTTATGGAATTCATGTTTGACATAACAAGAATTAAGTTAAGTACTGAGATGTAATTAAAAAGTAATTTCTAACACGATACATAGACATGACTTTATGAATGTATTGATATACTTTCACAATCTAAAAATACTAATGCAAACAGATGAATAAATCACAAGTCTTGTCGTTCTCTGTCTAACTGGGGTGATTAGCATGTATGCAAATCAATGATTTGTTTTATGTATAAGCTATTTGTAAGCTTAGCACATTGAAATTTAATTTCTACTTGATGTCGCACATCCTCTTACAAACAGCAGAGTTCCTCCATCTCCCTGTCCCTTTTTTACACTGTGTGTGTTTTTGGTGAAGGTACTGGCAGGTTCCTATTGTGTTTGTAATCATTGGCAGTCAACTGATTTGGAGAAGGCCCCGTTCTTTGTACTCTTAGTTGGACCCATGTCAAAGACACATGATGGAGCACATCACCCTGAGGATTTTTAATTGAGTATTGTTAAAGCTCAAAGATGATGTGAACATATTGACGTGTGTGCGTGAACAGAAGAAGTAAAATGTGTGAATGTGTGTGTTTAATATCTCTGAGCTGACATGTGTCCTCTGTGTTATGACAGATGCTATGTTGCTGGTGGCAGACAGACTGGAGGGACCCTTCAACATTGAAGCAGTTATAGAGCCAGTCGACATCAAGATCTCTGAGGCTATCATGACCATGCAGGACAACAGCATGCAAGTGTCAGCCAAGGTACCGTATTTTCGTATCTTTGTTCGCCATGCCGTGATATATCTTTACAATTACAATCAATTACAATGACACTGTACAAAACGTGAAAAGAAAAAGAAAGGGGGGTAAACAGGTAAATAATGAGCATAATAAGTGGGTTGTATGAGTATACCTAAACTTAGTTATTTTGAATTATTGCAACAATTCTTTATCGATCTGAATTCTCGTGATGAGGGTGAAAATACGGTCACACTGTGTATTAAAATGTAAATACAGTATGTGGTTGGAAGCCTTGGATGGCACGTAGAACACAGTGACAGGCTTCAATACACAACCCTGTTAAAAATCAGTCACAAAGTGGTCACACTGAATATATCGCAAAACGTCCACTGTTGATGTATTGTACAATATCCTGTCATGGCAACACTGTCTTGAAGCCTGAGACAGGTTGTATTTACTCTTTCAATATTTAACCAAAACCAGTCTAAACCTAACCACACATGGGATGCAGAACGGGAACTCTGGTCTTCACGTTTCCTCTGTAATATAATTGGCAAACCATTTAATAGTATATAATGGTGATTTTTTTAGGAGACAGTTTAACATGCAAGAGACGCAACTAATTTCCTCCTTCTTTAGAGTTCAAATTGCTAATAAGTCTTTGGATTAGTTCTAAATTTGAAGCAGCACATTCAGAATATTATCATTCACAGAATATTGTTTTACTGTCTCTCTTGCCAAAAGGCAGGTTTTTGCAGTTCAACTTTTTATTCTGATCCTTTGGTGTATTCTGGCCTGTCTCCATGCCAGAGTTACAAAGGTCAGTGTGAATTAGATGTCACGTTCTTTTCCATATCAAAAGGGCTGCAATTTACAACTTTACCCAGTGTCTGTGTACTTGACGCTCCATGCCTGCAAGGTTGTGCTTGGCTGACAGATTGCTCTGAGATTACAATCTTTCCCCACATTCACATTTTAACCATAAAGAGTCCTTCCTCCCAGTCGCCAAGCTGTGCAGCATATATCAGGCCACGTTGCATGGTACTTTCATTCTTGGACCTGTTCAAAATCGGTTTGCTTGTGTGATGTACAGGATAGTGGAATTGTAATCATGGTGAGGAATTGATAAATATTAGAGAAAAGACAGCCTCTTGTCTTGACAGCCATGTAGCACATTAGAGTGCTCCATCACATACTGAGCCAGGGGCCAGCAGACAGGCCAGAGAGGAATGCTAATAAGCTGTGCTGTTTGGAGGTGTGTTGTTTGGGCCTGTAGAGACCAAGCCATCTGAAAACAATCTATTCTCACAATGAACCTCTATGAACTACACATTGATTAACGTGAGGTTCAAGTAATAGTAGATCTGCACTTCTATTTTTGTGAATGAACAACAAAACTTTAGTTTGTATTTCAGGAAAGTTTAAAACCATTATCTTTGTAAAATTCAGTGTTTATCCAAGAGAACAGTGTTCTCTGATATACAATTATTTTCAGTGTGTCACTCACATATGCACACATATTCATGTCATGGTTGCACTTCAGAATGACATAATGAATGAATGAAAATAATTGTATATCAATATATATATATATATATATATATATATATATATATATACAGTGCTTAACAAATTTATTAGACCACCTGTCATAAAAATGAGAAAACACAAATATTTTAGAAATCTGTCAAAAACTTGTTTCAAAATAAAAATTGTATTGTTATTTATTAGGCAAATAACAAACTGGAACAACTAAATAGTCCTTATTCACATATATTAATCAAAAATCTTAATATTCTGTATGACCTCCTATGGCCCTGATAACAGCTTGCATTCTTGCAACCACAAAACAAAATTTTCTGTTCAGGAATGCAATTAAATAACTGTAATTTGGCATCTCAATCAAAAAATAATAATGTGCTTTACTATTTTGTTCTGCTTTTTTGTAAAACAGTAAATTTGAGAATTCATGGATAACAACAATAATTATATTTTAGCATTAAAGATATAATTTTGATTAAAGAGCTTGGCTTGCACATACTGGTGGATTAACCATTACAGAAACATAAAATATTTTGGTAATCAGTAATACTGTTAATTTAGGGCAGCAGTGGCAAACACCTTACACTGGGTGGTGGTCTAATAAATTCGTTAAGCACTGTATATGTATATACTTAAACCAGCATGTGTTGGTACTTGCTTGCAATTGAAAGCCATTGTTATAAAACAACAATGAAAAAAAATCTCATCCATTTAACCAGCACTGCTTTGTTTATATATATATATATATATATATATATATATATATATATACACAACCAATATGTTACTATCAGTTTTAACAGTAAATAAAAGCTCATTCAAATTTTTAACCAGCAGTTAAAATGGATGAGATTTTTTTCATTTTGAAGACTCTATGTTGTTTTATAACAATGGCTTTCAATCGCAAGCGAGTAACAACATATGATGGTTTTTGCCACCAATGTGACACTTCCTGTAAAAGGAGACTCTGACACTGATAGACAGCATTGGTTCCAAGCTGGCTCTATATAGTTTTCTATCTCAAATCACAGACCAGAAATGGTGCTGTGAGCAAATTGACACAGGCTTCTGAAGGGAAAAATGTCAGTGGTGTAGGCAAACTACTACAAAGTTTTGTGGGATCAAAATGAATGTGTATTCCACAAAGAAATAGACTTAGCCTTGGCTCCGTGCATAGTTCATGCAGCTTCGGACTGCTGATAACCTGGTTTCTAACCATTCAGCTCTGCAGCAGCAGCAAGCTCACATCACATAATAATGGAAAATATTGTGTTGATTTTGCAAAACCAGGCAATTTCCTCAAGATACTGTAAATGCTAAAAAACTTTTTAGACAATCTGTATCCTCTTTCACGTTCCCTTTGTGCCTGCCCCCTCTCTGTGGTAATTGTATCTCCCTCTGTTCATTTTAGGTTTTTCAAGGGTGTGGTCAACCAAAGCCATCAGGAATAGGCAGGTCTACACGCGGCATCTCAGATGTGTTTAGTGCTCGCTTCAGACCCTACACCCCTGAAGAGAGGCCAACCACAGCAGCTGGAACAAGCCTGGAAAGACTGGTACGTACAGAGACAAGATAAGAAGTATAGTCACTATAGTAATATTGTAAACTGCAATTGGAAAATATATAAACAAATGAATAAATGGGTAAAATAAAATAAGTAAAAAAAAGTAATTTCAATCAAACTTTATAGTTTCATTTATAGTGTGACATGGAATAAGGAATAGTTTAAAAATAATCAGCATTAACAGGAGGATATGAAATAGGCATTTAAAGATACGTTCTTAGAGAGAGGTAT
This sequence comes from Enoplosus armatus, assembly GCF_043641665.1. Classification (NCBI taxonomy): domain Eukaryota; kingdom Metazoa; phylum Chordata; class Actinopteri; order Centrarchiformes; family Enoplosidae; genus Enoplosus; species Enoplosus armatus. The sequence continues at coordinate 11,165,060 of NC_092180.1, read as the reverse complement.
CGGTAGAAACGAATCTTGGGTTGAATAATTTGCTTAAGAAGTCCAACTCATTCCTAAAATGAATCTCTAATTGTTGGGCTTTCACTTTGAAGCCTAATTAGGGCTGGAACAGCCAATTCATGATGGTTTTATTGAAGAAGTCTTACTTGTCCTTTTTCTCTTTTTTTTAGTTTAACAGCTCAACCAATTTTCACAGCTGCAAGTGTGTTGAGAATGTTTGACATATTATTGGTGGAGGCATACTGAGCATGAAGCCAATTTACCAGGGCTCAAGTCCAAAGGCCAGAAAAAAATAGAGTCCCTCAAAGAGTCCAAGCAAAATCATTGTAAGTCCATGTTCATGTAGTCCATATTGACTCCACACCACACTGTGCTCAAAGTTCACATATTTCAGTTTCTTACACTCTCTGCGCCAGAGGTTGCAGAGATGTCATGTGCTTTTCCACATAAACTTCTTGGACATATTGTTTAGGATATATTCCTCAGAGTGTGTATTGCTGCAGGAAAAGAGCAGAAACCATTAGATCAGATTACAAAATGTTCCTAATCACAAAAAAATGAGCTATGCCTTTTTCCAGAATTTGCACTGCTCGGAGAATCAGTCTTGAAGAGGCTAAAACAGAATCAACATACACCCACCAAACTTCAGGATGATGACAAATCCTAAGACATTAATTGAGGCTATAAAAAGATTCATTGCACCACATCATGCCACTGAAACACAATGTGTAGGAGGCTGTCTGTGTCAAGATCTTCTATATAGCAACACAGAGGCCCTCAAGTTGACAAGACGTTAAACCAGGTCCCACAACTAAGATCTCTGTAGCCTACAACTGTGCATCCTTTCCCCTTTTGCTACAGAATGTGTGCTGCTGTGATGTCTCACAAAGCTCTAATACACAATGATATACATAACGATTTTAAATCTGATACCATAATGTAATGTTTCGCATGTCAAGCTGCACTATTGTTATAGATGTGAATGTTAAAAGGAGGACCGGTAATTAAAGCAAACTTCTATGGTATAAGCAGAGAAACTGAGTTACATACAGTATCTGTTTTATTAGAATGTATTAATTCTAAAACAGTAATAACACCACGTAGTGTCCATAAAAGCCTTTATAGATTTTTCCCTTGAACAAATGTGTTATGAATAGATATGGAATATGGAATAACAACTACAACATGTCAGAGCATGGATTGGATATTATTAAACCATATTTCATCAATTTGTCCTTTGACCAATCCATTTAAAAAATGTTTCTGTAATCCTCTGTCCAATTGGCAAATCCATTTATTAAATACATTGTTGTCCTTTTTAAATAAAAGGCACAGTTGCTAATCTACTGCTATATAAGTTGTTTGACAGGATTAAAATGGAAAATATGCAGGAGCAGAGAAGCAGATTAAAGGCTGCAGAGTGTATTGTGTCTGCCTTCATAAGTACTCTATACTCCCTAATTCTAGCTGTAATTGTAAGAAATGAACACATTGAGTGTATTACAATGGTTGTGTGAAACATGGCCAGATCCTTTAAAATGTTATTCTTGAATTCAGCATATCTTTACAAACAGGATTTGTAGGAAAATTCTAACCAATCTTGACAACATACACATCAAAAAGGGTGTGAAAGGAAAACATTACTAAAAACCAAAAATACATTTATAGAAAGTCCTGTCTTTAATAATTCATGTTTACATGCTCTCAGACTAATTTCTTGTAAAAGAGGAATAGAAAAGAGAAACATTCTTCTAAGAAAAGTGCGTTGGGTTGCACAGGGTAAGTACAATATTGAAATACATCTGTGCTAGACACCAATGCATTAAGTGATCATGTATATTTTGCCAAGCTGAGTTCATTGAATTGAATGAAATAACTACTGTTATTAGACCACTTCAGGCTAATTCTCCACGTGACGCTGCTGTTTGTACGCAGGTCCCGATCTTTAGCATCGATCAGATTTGATGGCAGCAGATTGTAAACTGATTTCACAGTGGGAAATTCATTGTGAATGAAATGGGTTTAGGTACCAAATCTTATAGTGAGATGAGGCTGGTGGATGGAATATTTCAGCAGCGCCATTTATCATTTAACTTTTTGCTTCACTAACTAATAGACATTCTTGTGCTTCTATTCTCCCTCTCAGTCTCTATATTTCTCCAATGTCCAATTAAATCTCTTTCTTCTTCATTTCTCTGCTGCTCCCAGAGGGTTGTGTGGAGGACAATGCAACACAGTGTAAGCCTTTCATTCCTTCTCTTACTTTCACCAAGTCATCTGTCTTGTGGTGTTTTAATCAACCTGCCCATAAAGCTCCACTCCTTTACATTATTCAGAGTTGATATTGATTGCTTGTTTGTGACATGGTTGTTTATTTACTTTGGCTGAATTATTTGGGATTTTTTTCTGGAACTGAACTAAGCTGCTGAGGTCGATATATATATATATAACAGTCTTTCTCCGTTTCTTAATTTGTCCAAAATAATTTAGACTGGCAGCATGGTGGTTTCGTGATTAGCACTGTTATCGCCTTACAGTAAGAAGTTTGTGAGTTTGAATCTCTGCTGTGTTCCTCCTGTTTGAATTTTACATTTTCTCTATGGGTTTCCTTGAGAGACGTGAAATAATTTGCCCATAGGTGTGATTGACATATATTAGTGTGTTCACCGCCCTAGCAAAGAATTCAGGGTGTTCCCTCCTTGCCTTTTTCCCAGTGCATGCTGGGATAAGGCCGTGCTCCAGCTGTGGCCTTGTGCAGAGATAGAAACAGAGTATGCTCTGTTGTTATTGCTTGATGTTGTGCTTCAATGTTTTGGATTCCACACATGGGTGAAGAAGGGCTAAAGCAAATTCTCTGAACCTGTCAACTGATTATCATTCAAAAGGAGAATCTGAAGGATTTTGTTGAGCAGGGTTTCTGACAATTTGAATCATATATTTAATAATTTTATTGGCATCTTGAATGTCATTCATATGTCTGCTTTTATGATGGCCTTTAACCAATCAGCCAGAAACCAGTTACATCAACTTTTGGCAGTGCTGGCAGAATAAGTAAAACATTTTATTTGTTACATACACAATTACACATGAACTTGTAGTGAAATGTTTGGTACAGAAGCATGATCTTACTATGACGGCACTGCATACTTAATAGTAAAATTAATTTGCCTCTTATTTAAGTCTTCAATTCTTGCACACAGAAAGCAAGATTTATGTACATGAAATCACATGGCAAAAGTTCTGTGTTCAATTTACTCTCGCAATCTGCATGTAATTAGGATCTGATTTGCTAGGGCAGCAGCCAGTTGCATAATAAGTGACTGGGACCAGCTTTCGCACCCATTCTGTGAGTGAAGGAAAGGTCAAAAGGTGAAGTTCAGTGGCGGGATTTGTCTGAGATCAGCTAGTTTGATAAAGTGAAATGAATGGCTTCAGGCACAGAAACGAGCAGTAAAAGGTTTAGTGAATATGACTGTGATTACCACTTAAGTTCATGGTCGACTGTAAAGCTCTCAGTCATCATTACGCCTTATGTATTACTTTTAAATTCATTTGTTGCCTTTTTCAATCTCGGTCTGTTTTCGGGTGATTTGTGCTAATGTATCTCTAACATCCCAGTCTGTCATCTGTGTCTCAGATCAGAACTGAATTAGATACAAGTGCTTACATGCTGTCTAATCCTCTTCCTTTTCCAGCTCACTGCCTAACGATTTAAAGCTGAAAGAGGTCTGTCTTGTTGGGTTTATTGTACAAAGTCCTGTAGCTGACTTACATAAGAGTTGTCTTAGCTTAATGTTGACAAAATTTACTGTAAATACAAATAGTAGTAGTGGTTCTCTGGCTTTTTGAGCAGCTTTAACAGGTTTTTTTGATGCTTTGATTTATGATTGTCTTGGTGTATTTTGCTTTCTCTACTGGACTATACCTCCATACAACTGTATCCTTATTTACTGCATGATACTGTATAATGTATATTAATGGTACGGCCCGACAGTGTTTACAGTGAAATCTGTCTTTGTTTGGTGTTGATTCCTCTCTGGGACTGAATGACCTTCTCCTTCTAATTCAAAGGGAAGCTTCTCTTAGGCTGCATTCAGACCAAATGCTGTGGTTGCGGCGATTAACGCAGAGTTGTGCGGCGGTGTGGGAGTGACATTACGTCGCCCGTTTGTGTGACGTTATGTTGTTAACTAACACCCAATCCAGAGGGTGACTGTAATGCACTTAAAAGCAATTTGCCAAACAACAAAAGAGAAGAAGAAGAAGAGCTTTAACCCCCTTACCCGGGCTGCTAGTATGCCGGCTTGTACGAGTGATCTTCTTTTCGTGGGGGTCTTGCGATCCGACCGGTGGCCTTCGTGATTTTAGGCCGCACCGTGATGTCGGGTTGCGTTTCTCCAAAAGTTCTGTCTCATCTTTTTGCCACTGCGGTTTTTCGCGGGACCCCCCACGGTTACCACTGCCGCACCCTAAACGCACCACGCTCATTCAAAATGAATGGGAGGACTGCCATTTTCTCCGCAACGCTGGATTTGGTCTGAATGCAGCCTTAGAGTCAGAGAGGGCTGTTTAACTGTCTCTCTGTATAATTTTTGATAGTTTGTGTGCATATAGTGTTTGTTTTCTGTTGTACTGACTTGTTTAAAAATTCATAAAATTGATGGCAGCCCACAGAGACTGTGATGTTTAATTAAAAAAGATGGCATTTTTCATGTCAGCTAAAAACCCACTGCTAAATCTGAAAAAATGACTGTATTAGGAACTGACTGTGGGGACATTGGCATTCCCCTCAGCCTCTTCTTCTAACTTCTCATTTGCAAATGGTAACATGCTAACTATCAGCTTGTTAGCTGATGTTAGCATTTAGCTCTAGCACCTAAGTACAGACTCACAGGGATGATGGCTGGAGACTCTTCTACGCCATGATTTGACCCTAAGCAATTCATTTGAAAACACTGATGAATATGATTGAGACGCGTCTTTACTGTCAAAATAAGATGCTCTGTCCAGCAGGTAAAATGTTACATTTGCCTCATTTCCACTGCATGGTACGGCACAGCGCGACTCGTTTGGAACTGTTCTTTTTTTCCTGTGGAAAACGAAATTGAGAAAAGTGCCAGGTACCAAAAGTGAGTCGAGTGGAGTTGAGCCGAGCCATACCGTGCAGTGGAAATGAGGCCACAGATAGACCCAAGTCTTCCCTCTGTTCATCACAGTCTTTATTCACTGTCGAGATAGGTAAAAGTATTCAGTGTATTGGAGTAGTATTGGAGCATATCCTCCAACATGTGTTCCACATTCACATTTATATTCTGAGGGTGTTGAGAAGTCCATACCCTGGGTGAACAACAACATTTATATTCTTTTCATTTATTTTGCCAGTGATAAGCAGATGTCTGATGACACAATTCTGACAGAAATTACTTTGTTCTCTGTCAGCTTAATCTAACATTGCTGACAGGACATTACTGTCAATTTCTCCATTACACAAATGTTCACAGAAAAAAGTGTGATGGATGTCCTGATGGGATTCCATTATTGATTTATTTGACCAATTTCTAAATATTTTTCAGCCTCTCTAATGGGTTGTTTGTTGTTGAGCGCTATTGAAACGGGGATGCATTTGGAAAGAAAGTAAATCAGTCATTAGCATTGGCCAGGCCTTTCTCCATGCTCCATTTCACGTTCTAGCAGAGTGCCAGGGCCAGGAAACGATCTGGCAAAGACCATTTTTCTCAGGAAAGAAAAAGTGTTTAATAAATGATTAGTGTTTTATTTCTTCAGTCAATCACAGTAATCCAGCTCTAATAAGCACCACATATCTATGCTTTAGTGTGCATTTGTTATTGTAGCCACACTATACTGAGAGGACTAAAGGGTTTTGTGGAGATTTAGGAAAACACACTGTGAATTTGAATGCATTGAAAGAAACCCAGCGCTGAACATCCTTCACCCTCTGAATGGGAGAAGAAATCACTATTCCCACATGAAAGTTTCTTCCTGCCAGAGTAATCACTCATTGAGAAATCACTCCGCCCAACGCTATTGCAGACACAACTGCCAATTATGACCAATAGTAACACGGCCAAATTGGTGAAATTCATGAGTCATGCCATAAAATGGATCCAGTTACACCCCTAATGAAATTCTGGCATGTCCTCCAGATCTGTTCTCTACAGTGTTTCTCCTTAATAGCCACAATTTCTGTGCAGATCAGCAGGCAAAAGAAGAACAAGTGTTAAGACCAGTTAATCGCAGTGGAATGCTAATTCAGTGTACTGGGCATGCTGAGCTTATGTTTTAGCAGCGGTAACAACCACGGGGTGTGAGTGCTGTTGGGGTTTCTAAACTACATTACATTGTGCTGACAAAGATCTTGGAAAAAAAGAATTGTATACTTTGTGGTGTCAGAACTTTTTTACATTTTATTTTTTTATTTTTTTACATTTTTAAATAAAATCACTGCGGCTGATGATGGAAGAGTGCAGGTTATGCCACCTGGTACAACATGGTACTTTTAATTCCTGTGATTAAGGCAGGTTATGTATTGTGCTACAGTTGTAACGCTCTACCTTCTACGAAACCAATTAATTCAAAATTGATTGATCTTTTTTTGCTCTATATACTGTTTTTGCGTAGTAATCCTGCTGTGGACGACTGTTCAAAGATCAAAATGTGAGAGCCAGAGATTGGTGGTTGATGAATTCAGCTCAATTGCTATATTATCGTGCTTACAAGGGGAGCAACCACACTATCACAAATTGGACGTTAGGTGGTTTTGGTGGCCATAGAAGGGAGGAAACATGATGTTAAGGCTTTGTTCATGCACTGTTCCCATAAAGAGGTGACTGTTCAGCGTAAATTCAATTAAAAAATGAGCTGGAGAACCTATAATCATTCCAACATTTTACTGGGCTATTTTAAATCTACATTTGATACATATTAATGCTGAGTTTAAAATAATGGGATGGTGTGAACTGGGTTGTCTCAGTATACACCTCTTTGGCTTAATAAAGGGCGATGAATCCGTCTGTCCGGAGGTGATTCTGCCTGTCAAAAGAGAGGGAAAGACCGATGCGTAATCAGCCGTGCTCGCTCAATAGAGACCTGTCCCTGAAAATGAATTAGAATTAATGTACAGACAGACACAACAGATCAATGCGGCCACCTTCTAACACCTCAGTGTTTAATGGCAGCGTCCCCCCACCTGCTTTACTTCCTCACAGTTCATTTGGAGTAGTTTGCTCTTTACATATTTTTTACATCTGTAATATTTACATTAAACTGTGTTCTTGCCAGTACTTTCAGGCTTTGCCAAGTTAGCAGTGCACACACCAACTGATGTATCACAGACAATGCGTTAAGCAGTAAAATAGTCCTGATGGATGGGGTTGTTGGGGATTTTAATTCACCGATCTCTCAGAAAAATGCATAATCAAGCAAAACTTTGGCTTGAAAGGAAGTTCAATTGCAGTACTCTGTGTCAGTGTGTCTGTTTCTGCTGAAAAAAGAAAAATAGGGGCTTGACACCTATTGTGGTGCACAGCTGCTTGGGAGATGTGCACAGTATGGTTTGTGCTGCAGGGAGATTTTCTGGTAAATTACAAAACCATGGTGATGTTTTGTTGTTAGATAATTTCCAGATCCTGTGCCTGGTTTCCTTTGCAAGCTCTTCTAGGCTCTTGCTGCTCACTCTTCTGGGAACTTGTCTTTACAAATCTTACACTACAAGAGAGCTGCATGACTTTATGCCGACAAATCAACAGTGTTCGAAAAACTTCTGACGAAGGTAGCACAAAGACCTCGTATCAGATTTCCAGTCTCACCTGCTCAAGTAATGCGTCAATGACAGCCTCTCACTCCTAGACATCTCAAACATGTGGACTTTGTTTCAAATTTCAAAAACCTCCCTGAGACAACGAAGCCTGAGGTTATGAAGTGTACATCTCCCTGTGCAACATCGTTTACCATAATCCTCGCTATGTCGACACAATAGAAGAACAGAGGTTATTTTATTTGTTGATTGTTAACAGGTTGCTGTAGTTTGCACTTGGAATTAAAAGTAGAGGACCCTACTGATTTTGTGTTTTCACATAAATTAAATGAATAACAATAAACCTGGCAACTGTGGAAGAGGCGCTGGAGGCATGCCATTAGAGAATTTCTTTTGGGCCACCGAAGTACAGTATTATGAACATCAATACATGTCATCACACGTCTTCCCCATGTATCTCATATAAATGTATACTATATGCAGGAAAAATGTTAATTAACATACTGCAGCATGTGGCCAGTATGCATTAGGATGCTGTACACAGACTATACTGTTTTCAGTGTGCTGGCCTGGAGACAGTCTGATTAATTAACCAATCACTAGACTCTGTCATGTAGCAGTGAGTGAAGGTTTCCTTTTTAAATCAACAGACAGGATCTAATCATCTCTGCTGCCATTATTCATAGCCGGTGCCCTCAAAGAAAGCCTGAGCCTGCAGGTATGGCCATGAGGTAAACAAGGAGACACCCTCCATCATAGACATAGACACCATTCACTGGATCCCCACAATATATCAGGAAACTACCTAAATCACCCCAATCTTAATCTGCTCCTATTGCACACAGTCTAGGCACCACATTATCTTCAGCTGCAGTGTAAATGAGAGTAATTTCCCATCTCAGGCTAAATTTGGGACCCAACTGGTCCACCAAACCTGGCTGCTTTACCATCTGAGCAGCTTGTCAGTAGACGCTGCCAGAAAGCCACAGCATGTACTGGAATCTGCCTCAGCTCCTGCTGCTCATCACCAGGCTGTTTAGCCCACTACTGTTTCCCCTGACATAGTGTGGTTAGCACATCTGCCTAAAGGTAGAGGGTGTTTACCTTGCTTTAACACAGCAGAGCCTCGTGAGCTGAAATAAACCACAGTGTGTCCAAGGAAATCCTATTTGGTGCATTATTTAAAGCACTGAATCACAAAACGCAGGACCATGGTGTCTGAAGTAAGCTAACCCAATTGCGATGAGCATAACAAGGAACTGACCATTATGTGCTGCTTCCCTTTGGAGACTTTCCAACTTTTTAAAATGCGTCTTAACCACAGCTTTATATAATTTAAATCCCCCAGTGCAGAGAGACTGGTTCATTCCACAATACCATTACGATCCTGTTGGTGTCCATGTGACCTAGAAACTGGAGGACTTTTAGTGATCCTGCAGTCTATCCTTGCATATTTATCAAGGTTGGATAACTGAAATTCTTTGTTGAGATTGGTTAATACAGCCACTCTTTCCAGCTGTGCTATAATATCTGCTCCATTTATGTGACATTTCTGCTTCTTCTGTCCCTAACGTTTGTGCTAAAATGAGCAACGCTTACTTTGCTGAATGTGCTGATAGTGCTTCAACGCTGATGCTAGAACACTGTGCGGGTCCATTATGTCTCACTTTTGTGCATATTTGTTCATGTTTGGTAGAAGTTTCCAGAGGATTTGTTTCTTATGCAGTGCCACTGTGTGATGATCAGGCTGGACACTAGAGTAAAGAAGAAATCCAAAGGAACAAATTACTGTTGTTTGTCTGTTGTTTTTGTGCCTATAACTAGCCCAAGGTCAATCAATACTGATGCCATCCCTACTGTAAATTATTCATTAATTTCCATTCCTGCTTATTACTGTTGTACTGATGAAGGGGTGTGAGTCTGTTCCAGTATGCACTGGACATTTCACCAGTCAATTTATGGCCTAACATAAATACATTAGCATTTTTAACACATAAAGTGACTCAAGATTTCAATGAAAAACACCAACATGCGAGGGATTTAAACTCATTTAATCCATGAATTATATATGTGTGGAGCCTAATATATTTATCATTTAAGGTTCAATATTGGTGCATAACGTTGGATACATTTCAATGCCATATGCTGAACACCGCTGAATAATTATACTGATCTTATTTTATTTTTTCACCTGTGAGTCCAGATGTTGAGGCATGCATTGATTTTGATGCTTTTCTGTATTTATCGAAAACCTGTAACTTATTTGTGAAGTTGCTTAAGTAACTTTACCTTGCAGAGAAGCATCTGTTTATAGAGCCTTTTTCCCCAAACGGTATGTTTACCCTTGGGATGGGACACAAAACCAGCTGTGTATGAAACTTCCATCTGTGCTTACATTAGTCAGGTCACGGTTTGTTTAGCGTGAATGTGCTGCACTAAAAACTGCTCAGTATGCTTATCATTTGAGGTCCAATTTCACTGCTTTATAGTAACAGTTTTGTCCAATAGGAAAGTAAACATACTGTATCAAAGACAAAAATAATACATTATTTAGGTTTAGCTAGCGTCTTCTATGCAAATGTACTGAAGAACAACTTTGGTTATTTATTTTTCTTAACATTGGCACATGCCTCATACATTGTAACGCTCTCTATTAAGCACATTCATTCAGTTGGCGACAACTACAGCTTGGGGATATACAAACAGTTTATTTTGGTTGACTTGAAGTTCAGTTTTCAGATCTATACTCTCTGTGTGCAAATTCATATCTGTTGTTTTCTATTGAACCATTGAAGAGATAACTGAAATGAAACATCCTTCAACAGTCTTGCCTCTACAGTGGGCTTAGACTATGAACGTGTTAAATATAGGCCTGATTTTCTCCCTGAATAATAAATCATTTACGGATTTGGAGTCACCAGCAACATTTTTCCAGCTTTTACCTCAAAACACCTACAAAGGAACAGGTGCTTAAATGGGCACAGGTGCTTTTTTTTGCATCACGAGGGCCAAATAGATCGAATTCAGATTCACCCAGATAAACAAACTACTGCTAACGTTTTGAGCTAGAAAAAAAACACCATGGAACATGGAAGCAGATATTTCAAAGAATTAGGTATGTATAAGGCAAAATTATTTGGCAATTCAAAATGCATTGAAAATGCTCTGCAACTCTATCTCTTCCCATAAATGAATTTCAGAAAATAATAATAATAATGCCTAAATTAATATTATAATTAGTAATTAACTTGTTTCCTATTTCCAATGTAAAGTAACCAGCCCAAGAGATTTTTGCAATTAAGTTATATTGTTGTGATACTTAATGAGCGGTCTGTCTCATTATGTATTTGTTACAAGAAAATTCTCAAAACAGGTAAAACGTCATTTGAAACGAGAGAAGAGCCCACTCACAGTTTTATCCAGTTTTTGCAAGGAAAAGATATTTCAAGAGTTTATAGAAATAGTGTGTTGTTATGTTTTGCATTACAACAACTGTATTGTCTTCATGTTTAGACACCGAACTGTTCCTTTTAAACTTTCCATATTTCAACACAACTGAAAAAGGTCATCTGTGATACAATTTCACAATATGTACATTCGTTTGTGGCGTTGTGTGTTCAGTGTTGAAATTGAAAAATGGAGCAAAGGTGAAAATTAACACTTCTAATCTGAAAGCCTCTCAGTAGTTCATGTGTGCCCTGTGTACACACATATTCATTAGTGTGATACTGAAGCAGCTCTGCTTAGCGAGCAATCTGCCTCTGCTCAATATCTGGTCTGTTCATGAGAACATGAGAATGATGATGAGACTGACAGACGCAGTTGGTTATGTAAAAGGGCATTTTTTTTTCCTTTTAAATAATAATGATTTATATAGACAAAACAAATAACACACGAAAATGGATGATGGTAGCATTGATTGTCGGGGATAGCAGAGTTATGTCCATAAGCCTTAGTGAAGAGATAGGTTTTTAGAAGTTAGAAGAGTTAGAAGAAGTTTTACAAGGTCCACCAGGCAGGTGCCCAGACTCTTGTTGGTTTCCCTGAGGGAGTTCTCCCATACTGGCTACTTTCTTGTTCTGTCTTTCTGGTCACATTTTTAGAAGGTTTTATCTTTCTAATCTATTCATGTGCTCAAGCCTGATTACAGCTGATAACAGCTGACCTTTTACAAGCTGCATCAGACACAGGCCAGCACCATAATGCAAATTTGAAATAAACTATCCCCTGTCCTTGATTTGGAGAAAGCTTCACTGCTTTGTAAAAAGAAGCAAGGACAAAATTCTCAGTCAGTAGTTATTACAAGTGCAGCGACATGAGTTCACTTTTGTCATGATTCTCATGAGGAGATTTCAATATTTTTGTCTTTACAGTTTGTAAAACCAGCCAGCTGAAATGATTGTGATGCTTAGATTCCCACAAATGTGGGTTCAGATTTCTGTGCTCCCATTGAAGCTTCATGTGTGAAGGTCTAAACTGTAAGATTTTAACAGAAACGGCCATAAATGTGTGATAATATGAGCACAGCCTTTTATGACTATATTGCAAATATAATTACAGGGATAACAAGTGCACACACACACACACACACACACACACAATGCTGTAAAAAAACATGAAGGTTATTGGGTAAAGCAGTTGTCATGGGGACAGGTTGTGACTTGCATACCAACTATAGGCCTACCTACTGCCTGTTGTTGGAATTAGCAGATGTGTGGGACACGTTATTATGGTTACAGTGCCTCCACTAATTATGTAATTAGCTGTAGACATGATCAGGAAAGAGGGTTAAATATTGCATTAACCAGTTCACTGATGGAGGCTGTTCAAGCCAAAATATATTTGTGAGAGTTACAGCAGAAATAAACTGGGACTTTTGCTGTGCATTTGACCACTGCCTTTATAGCCCCTAAAACATTTTAATACATTTAAGAAAGACAAATTTGCATCTAAATCCTTGGGTCTGCATCAGTAAATATAGCGGTGTGTTGTAACACCTATAATGCCACATCACTTTGCGTAGATGGGGCATTAAAAGTTGAGGTGGCAGCTGAAAGAGATCTCATGTGTAAGATCCTGCAAACTGCTCCTCTGATGCCTTCTTATCCTGCTAGAAACCCTTAAAAGAACTCGTATTGACCAGAGCTCTTTATTTCCAATGTCAGCCATTTGTCCACACAACTCGACATCTGGTTATGATAACTGCTCTGGTCAACTTGAAAGGGAAAGGGCCAGTACTGAAGCTCCTGGACTTTCTTGGTCTTGCCACAGCACTACAGCAGCAGGGCTCCTCTCCATCCCCTTCACTTCTGAAAATCTAACTGCAACACATATTTTATAATATTGGCTTCTGAGCCCTTGGATATCTCTCTGTGCAAATATTACCTTGACCCTCGCTGCTACTTTGTGCTTGTCATAGAATGAGCCAGTTAGAAAATTCTGCCACTGAGCGCTGTGGTTAGCACCAAAGCATCTCCCTCATCCCGGCCATCAGCTCAGATTATCAGTGATTGCACAATTAGAAACATTATATCTCGGTTGATAAAACTCATATTCCTTCTCAGATACAGACATCAAGGAGTCCCCTCTCTTTTAAAAAGACACCAGCAAAGAGGACAATAGTCCGTGCTGAAGAAGAAAAACTAAAGATAGATTTTTACCATTTTGAATATTCAGCCATGCAGTCCAGCTACTGTAGACCAGTTTTTTTTTTAATCCCACGCTCAGTTTGCTATTGAACCTACACACAGCTATTGTCCGTGCAGTGTCCTCACAATTATCAATTCTGGGGTCACAGATTCTTTTATTTCCAAAAGGATGGCCTTCACCTTAATCATCAAGACATGTGAATGCTAAAAGCCAATATTTTGCAAAGCCAGTACTCTTCACCATCAATGTGTTGCTTTAGCCATTCACCAATGATGCCCATGAAATCCAAACATCACTGGTAATAGTTGACTAGTAATAGTTGTAGAACAAATGGCAGTCATGAAATCATGTATACAAATGAAAATGTTTTCTAACTGGCAATATCAGTCCGAAAATAATCAAATACCCTGTTCTTTCTTAAAAACAGATTGTTACATTCAATTTGGTATACGTTATTTAATTAAATACATTTTTAATTTGGTAGTGAAGGTAGAGTTGTGCCCCAGTATTCACTTTAAATTAATAATTCATCTTTTTTTTAACTAACCTTTTTGTAAATGCTTTAATTTCACGTCTTTGCCATCTTGTAACGATGGGTCGCCGTTACTAGGTATTGGTAATAAATGTTATGGCGAGACTAGACATATAGTTGGTAAAACATATTTACAGATAGTTACACGGGTAAGGAAACACACAGATGTATTTTAAAATAATGTATTTATTGTTTTCCTGTTGGTATATTGCAGTTGTATTGGGTTGGGTGTTTCACAGCAGGGACGCTGGGCCGTTCCGCCTAGTCGTTCACCTGTGAAACAAACAAATAATACACATTGATTTATGAGTCAATCGTGACAGGATATTTGAGTGATTAATGGGGACTCTTATGAAACAAAATAGAAAAACTGTGTATTGAAAACGTTATGTGCACAAACTTACCTCTGCCTTACCTCTTGAGCACCTGTTATAAGTTCCGGGAGGGTAATGTCAAGTGGGAAAGGGGTAGAGGGGAGTTTGGTTACATGGGGGTAATGTTTTTGTTTATGTAAGATATTTATTATTATAGCAGATTTTGGGTGTGTAAATATTTATTAAGAGTGTATATATTTTTGATAATGGTTTTTATGTAAATACTTACTGTATAAATAATACTGTATTTATAAAAGTTTGCCTCCTCATTTGCCTCCATAGACCGCTCTGGCTGTCTAATACATCTGCCATCTTGTTTTAAAAGATGTTCTTGTTTTATTTTCAGTTTTTATTATTATTCCTTCTTCCCAAAATCGGTATGAGTCATTTGACAGGACTGGCAAGATGGTGGTGCATGCCTTGGTTGCGATTCATGCTTTCCTCTTGAACACAGTGAGTCATAGTGGATCACATTGGTTTTTGTGAAATTGATTAAGATCGGCTTTGTTAATGGACCGTGTGTGTTCTTGGGCTGAGAATCACTGTGGTTAACAGAGAAGTAAGCAGGGGCCAATCACAGTGTTTAATCCTTGCTTCAGTGAGCTATAGCTCCACTCCCACTCTATATACAAATCTCCACAGTGACAACCTGGCAGTTTGAAGACAGACGGAACGCATGTGCACATACATTTGTGATGATTCACATAAGAAAGGACTTGTGATATGCCAAGACAAAAGCTTAACAAAACAAACAATCAAAAAAAGATTATGATGAGAAGCTAGACTTGAGATAAGTAAGTCAGTTCTTTCCAATTTGCTTAACTGTCTCCATGTTTAATAAGGTTAGATTATTGCTATCTAGAGTCAACTTTATGTTGGACTGTTATTTGAAAATGAAGCAGGTGAAATCCCAATTTCACCTCCTAAAGTGGCAGGACCCACATTAACATGCGTTGCCAAAGGGTGCCCTACATGCTCCAATAGATCAGCGACCTGACACCACCATCCAAGACTCGGCAAACCCAGGAGGAGGCGGGTTGGGATAAAGATTTGTTTGAATAAAATCTTTATTTCAGGCAGTACACATAGGAAAAGAGGGAATATATTATAATAGTAAAACTGCACTCACAGGTTTTTTTGTACTTTGGCTATTGAAACTGCAGGTTTTGAGGAGATTGTCTAGTTTATATTGTCACAAGGTCAGAGAAGTGTTTCTGTTCAAAAGCACCACAAACTGCAGCCCTCAGAATGACCATACAGTTGAATTAACATCTCTCTAAAACAGTTTCAACAAAATCTGAACATTATACCCTTTTGTATTAGACTGCATTAGTTTTAGCTAGGTGTACCTAATAAACTGGCACCTGAGTGTGTAATATTAAATTGTAAAACAAACAGGTATAATGTATCCAACTGAGAAAAACCTGTATCACTGTTCTCGGTCTCCTCTGCCTATGGACCTGTAGTTGACATTATCAGTTATTTAGTGGTTTCTGTAAAACAGTGCAGCAGTGAACTCTGGGCGACCAGTGAGACAGGGAGACACGCTGAAGGTTCAGCTGCATCTAATCCTGCGGCTGCAGCAGCATCACAGATGCAGTGAAGGCAACTATTCTAGCTGGAGTCAGATTCACTGCCCTGGGCTCTCATGGAGAGACTCATGGTCAGATTTTTGTCTACACAATTCACCCTTAGTACAGTGTGTATGTGCTTATGTGTGTGCTTATGTGTGTTTGTTTGCATTTATTTATGAACAAGTGCTTGTTTACTGCTGTACATCATGTTATACAGATGGAGCACACTGCATCATACTTTTATAAGCATCAATCTCCAAATGAATCCTAAATGGATTTATTTACCTTTATGCTTATGAATGAGTTATCCTTCCTTCCAACCTCCAGTTCTCCTGAAATATTCCTGTTTGCAGACACTCAGTTGTCAGAATGGACCATATCAATGTCACATCACTGTGGTTACATTTTAGTTCAAGTTCAAGTAAAATAGCCAAGCACATTCTGATCTGATCCATATTTTGTTGTCAGTGCCGGGATGCTGTGGGCCATCATGAATCAGAGCCACGCCAGCGTGTGTTAAACCTAACCAGCTTTGGTGTCTCCATGACAGGATTACCACATCAAATGTGAGGGCAGTCTCCTGCAGTGGCATCCTGTCGGTACAGGCCCTTTCATGTCCTGTTAAGACCCGAGGCTTCACTGTATGCACTCTCCCAAATCCCCAGTGTAACTAGGACATGATGAGGGTGTGTGTGTGTGTGTACATGAATGCGTGTGTGTTCACTGCTTTTTTGGGGGGGCTATTACTGATGTTCACATGCACTTTAAATGAGTAATGAGGGCTTCAACTTTAACTGCCGGGTCAAGAATAAATAAACAGGATGTTTTTCAGAGTCTTTTTTTTTTCATGGTTCTCTTCTAATTTTGTAGAAACCAAAGAATATAATCTGGATTTAAAATAACAAAATACGCTGAATGTATGAATTAGCTGCAGATTATTTATATTCCTGAAGAAAAGAACAAAGCATCAGAGTACAACATGGAAAATGTTTGAAGACTGAACAGCCTCCATCAGGTCTACCTATGTAATTAAGAATGCATAAAAAGGAATCCCAATACAATAAAACAGTGGTGGAGCCACAGAACTTACTTGCCACTCACTGTACCTTCCAGTTGTGGCATTTCCTCCCTCATGTCCATTCATTATTTTCTATGGACACCTCAGGGTGCTTGATCCCTTGTATTGCTTTGATACAGTTTTTAAACAAGTGTTTTTCGGTGGCCTTGGCTTTGCATTTACTGTAGACAAATCCAATGGAGCTCAAGATGTGTGTATCATTACTCACATTGTCTATGGAGCAACATACTGTATGTTTTTATCAATTAAAGACAGAATAACCTCAATATCACATACATTGTCTCAAAAGGCTTCCCATGCCCACAACAGCAACAGTTCCTGACTCAGCATAAGCTCTCTCTTTAAGCCCCCCCCCCCCCCCCCAAAAAAAAACCTGAGGACAGAAGGAAAATAAAGCCATTAGAGGAGACGGCGGGGTGTGCAGTAGGAGCTGAAGGTGGGAAAGTGGCAATTGCAGACCATGAACAAAAAGTTGTAACAGTTCATAGAAATACAAAATACAGCAATGGGATTATAATTCTACAATAGGATTACAACAGATCCAATACTAACGTACCAAATCCAGTATAAGAAGTCTAATAAAATAAGTCAAAGAAATGGATACAGAGAGATGAATCCAATAAAATATGTAAATCCAATGAAACAGTTTTTCACATGATTCAGAGTCCAGGATGCTAGGTAGGTGGGATAGGGATTAGGGAAAGGGGTGAGTGGTACTTTATGAATGTGCAAGTGTTTTAATTAGATAAGCACAAGATTGACCTCTCCATTTCCTACCTTTTCCTAAATAAATTTTTTAATCTTAGTGAGTAATTTTCAAAACAACAGCTGGCACATGCAGATGTAACACTGTTAAATATTTAGCATAATGAGACGTAGTCACATAACTTGTCAAATTCTCGGCACCCTGACGGAGCAGATTTAATTCATACTGTATGAGGTGTTTACGCTATTCAGCAAGGGCTTTATTAAATGAACCACAGGCTACTGTGGCCCGTAGGCAAGGCCAAGATAAAGAAATGTTGCTGCTCACTGGGTTATTACCTCAGGCTTGAAAGAGCTAATGTGATAGCTCCCGCTCTTTCTCAACTCTCTCCACCAGCCTCAAATAGCGGTCAGTCCCACATCCTCAACTGACCGCCAACCACAAAGTGAGTGCACCCATGATTGACAGCTGACATAACTGACAGATTTTAACTCCGTCCTAGATACATGTATGTTGACTAAGACCCAAACACTACTGCACAACAGTAAATTACTGTAATTTTTTTTTTCTTTTTGAGAGATATATCATATGCAGTATACCATCGTGTGCCTATTTAGAACAAGTCAGCTGGAGACCTAATATTCAACCAACTGACAGAGGTAATCTAAATTAGCGAGCTAGCTACAGCAACTGCTAAAATCTGCTAGCAACATTCCTCATTTCAACCAATAAAATGATGGTTGTCATTTAGAAATTAAAGGCTGCTTTTGTTTCAGTGGATCTTGTAGAGCTGTCTTCAAAATCATCGATGAAAATGAATCATAAAACAGGGGCTGAAGTGTAACCCCTGGAAATATGCAATACGACTGGCAAAGTGTATAAGATATAGAAGGACATATATATAGATTTATTTGATGGACTTAATCACTGCTAGAAAGCTAACTGTGTGTTATAAAGTACATAAGAGAGCTGGCATTCAACACATGTATTCACAGAATTTACTGCAGCAAAGTCTGATGTAAAATTCTGCTGTAGTCTCAGCTCTTCTCTGCCCTCTTATTATAAACTGGTTTTGTAATGAATTATTGCTGATTGTTGCTGAAACATTTTACAAAGTAATTGGATTGACATATATAGTTCACAGCATTATTGACAAAAGTAAGTGTTTTTTGAACGCGTCTCTAATTTTCATTTAAGCATCAAAGCTCATTCTCGACCTCGGAAATAATAGTTTAACAAAACAAACCCAACTCAAGATCCACTTAGTAGCTTTTTCTTGAACTCTCAACCTTATCACATGGTCATCATCAGCAGATGGTGTTTGTTTAGTTGTCATGGAGATGGATCTGTTAACATGCAAGTTCAGTAAATGTTAGGACTTCCTCCATAGCCCTTTTTAGGACTTCTTGTCCATGTTTTCTGGAGCTTTTAACTGTAACACGTGGATTATATTTTATGACTAACTTGCAGGTTGAAAGATCCAGTAAAAGCTTGTAAGTGGACCTTGAGTTGGCTGCAGTAGGTACATTTTATGGATTCATGGGGGGGGGGGGGGGGGGGACGTATGTATTGGTAAAAACAAGCAAGTTGATAGGTCAGAATCGCAGATGTAGTGGCAGCTATATTTTCTATCCTGAAAAATCCTTTCAATCAATGAAGAGCAGCCTGAGGTAAAAGGCGTTAACTCGTGTCAGTCACTCCTCGCTAGTTAAGGGCTTGGAGTTAGGAGTGGGTGTGTTGTTTTATATTTCTGGATATTTTATGCTGAATATTTTAGCCAGGACAGATCATTTCTACTCAGAGAAATAATTATGAATATCACAGGGTTTCATCTCTAAAGTTGGACTCAAAGTATTCATCCAAATATTGTTTATTTTGGCAACTCCGCCGTAATATAACTACGATTAAGAATAGAAGCACTGGGCTTTGCATTAAATCAAATGTTCTTTTTGAAATATTTGGGTATAAATTGTATGAGACAGATATTTTGCAGTCTATGCTTTTCAGAGCCTTGAAGAATGCAGCAGGTGAAATTGGTTCAAGTCCAAAACAATTTACAGAAAAAATAGCGACACTGTTGAAAGCAATAGAATTCCACAGAGAAGGTCATGAACCATCAACAATGTTCTTTCTTGCCAAAATATATTTTAACACACACGCACACACATACACACACACACACAATGAATACATCACATGTATAATACAAGGCTCAGTTTGTGGCTTCACTTTGTTTTATAGATGCAGGATATAATATCTATCCATTCAGTTCCTCTCGCTTGGGCTTTGTTTGTGTAGCTGTACTGATCTTCCATGCTGAATTCATCAACCCAGGAGGAAGCAAAAACATAATGTGGCCAAGCATCTGTACATTTACAATTTGTGTTGCTTTTGAATTTTTTTTTTTATCTGAAAAGAGCATACTATTTCATCATTAACAAAAACACATTCTTGTTTATCGTGTTTCAGGTACTAAGTAACAGTAATGAGATTAATGAGAAGATTCATACGACTCTTGTGTCCATTTGGTAAATATGAAGCTACAGCCAGCAGCCGGTTAGCTTAGCTTAAAATAAAGACTGGAAATAGGGGGAAACAGCAAGCCTGGCTCTGTCTGAAGATCTGCCTATCAGTAACGTTAAAGCTCACTAATTAACACAATATATCTTATTTGTTAATCAAACAACAACACTTATTACAACACAGAAGTACAACAACACATTGTGGTTTCACATGGGGTTATGTGCTGAATTATTTCTTGGCTGGGACTACTGACTTCTTGCAGTCTTGTTGCCAGGCAACCAACGGTGACTCCAGGAAGTCACTGCGGCCAAGAAACAATCCATCACATAACATTTAGACAGAGCCAGGCTAGTTGTTTCCCCCTGTTACCAGCCTTTATGCTAGGCTAAACTACCCGGCTGCTGGCTGTAGCTTCACAAGTAAAGAAGTGAGTAAGTATATTTCCCAAAATGTCGACCTTCTCCTTAAAGTTTATAAAACTTAAATAGGATCTCACAGCTTTCTGGGTGACTTAGTGTTCTTGCTGTACGCTGTATGCCATCCTGCTCTCCGGTGACAGAAGCATAAGTGAGTTCTATTATGAGCAAAGTGAACATGTTCGTATCCAACATATTTATACATATATATGCATACTTAAACATTTGAATGATAGTATATACCTTAATAAATATCTTACCCCTTATATCCAGATTCATTAGGCTCGTGTTCTCTGTCTTCATGAAAGTTACCAACAATATCAAAATGACAAAAGCAACACAATGTACTTTGGTATTTTTTTTATTTTTTATTTTTTCGCCTGTTTGCTGGTTGCCCGCTCAAACTTCTTGCTGAGTCCAGATGGAATCAGTCGGGGGTGACCGCTCATGCCAAATATCAAATGCGAAACCCCAAGTCTGTCTTGTATGAATCAGAGATGAACACAATATGGATGGAAGTGGACATGAAGCAAAATGGAAAGAAAAAGATCCCCGGGCAGTCCACAAGTGCTTCTCTCCTGATGGAATAGATGAACAGAAGGGGTTGTGCAACTACACAAACTTCTGCTGCCACATTTAAAATCGCAATGTGTCACACTCTTATACAGAGAACTATTGGACTCTTTTGCATTTCCGTTTTTGTTTAAAGAGCATGTAGCATAGAGCTTTTAAGTAACTAAGTACTTTTTGAGGTAGTTCTACCTCACTAAATATGTCCAATTTATGCTACTTTATACTTAAATAAAGTAAAGTAGAAATATTTTACTTTTTACTTCCCTACATTTACTTAACTGCTGTAGTTACTAGTTACTTTGATTTTTACATACAAAACATATGATGAACTTTTTAGATATGATGCATTGTTATAGATTAAAGCCCCCACAGATCCTCACAGGTGTTTTCAGTTATGTTGCTGCTGATTGGATCTACCAAGGTCAGAGTTGTGCAAAGTAGTGCTGGGATATATGTGGGATCATAATGTACTTACAGTATGAGAAGGATAACGTTGTAAACTGCCTCGCAACAAATATTAACAGGAGAGCCCCCAAATCTTGTTTATCTTGTTGCACAAGATTTTTTATCTTGTTGGACAATAAAATAAACAATAAAAACTTGTGTGTACAAATTATTATCTTGTGTTCTTAATGTAAAAGCAATATGTCATCTTTTGGGACCTTGAAGGCTCCATATTGTTGCATAGTGAGTACTTTAAGTACATTTTGCTGGTAATACTATATGTGTACTATTTTTACACTGTGGCATTGTTACTTTTACTTAAATTAAGGATTTGAGTACTTCTTCCACCACTGGAAATACATAAGTTGTGTGTACTTTGTTAATATTAAGCACAACAATAAATCAGTCGATTCCCTTCTCAGCCAGACTTCTCAGCCTTTCAAATACACAATTATCGACCTTAATATATTTCTGAACTCTGTTTTGGCCCATGGCAGGTGATTGACATCAAAGAGAAGTTGAAGGAGTCCAAGAGGTTCTGGTCCAACTTGCCAGATGACGTCTGTGCCAAGGGCAAGCTCACAGAGTCTGACGAGGAGCAGTGCTGGAACAGCCACACTAAGGGCAGGTGAGGGTTTCTGCTACTCTTTAGAACTGCCGCAAAGTCAACCCGCTCTTTGGTTATCACATTCTGCCTGCCTGGGATTAAAATAACCACACTGTGTTCCCAGATTAACACTCTCTCTGTAAGTACAGTAGTTAGTTCTTATATGGAGAACTTCTATATAAGCTCTGTGGCTCTAATACTCAGAGGACTGTCGAGCCTCCAACACCTCTTATCACCACTGCAGCGTGTAGAGTGTCGCCGAGCCGTACAGTAGATTGGACAGTGAGTTGTTTTCTCTGACAGTGAACCAGAGACGCTGGCAGAGAAAATATATCACCCCATCACTCTGGCCCTCTCCAAGTAACAAAATCACCAGATGGTGCAATAAAAGACATGTTAATTCTCTTGTTTGTGCCAGTACCATTTTTAAGCATCGCTCTAAATCTGGAAGGTGAATTGATTGCCCAGAGATAATAAAATGTCACTAACAGCCAGACCATGTTGGGAGTGTGTTATGAAATCATCGGATTCTCTTGTTACTTAGCTATGCACACCTCTCTTTGTGTAAAACATATTGAATGAAATACAAAATGAACGGTTAAATGGTGAGACAGTAACACACATGCACAACAAGTGTAAACAAGACTGCAATTACTGCAGCAGTTAAATGACACACTCTTTTGTGAGTACGTCGCCTTTCTCATGTAGTGCATTATTTTCACACGCAGCACAGCTATTAAATTGTTTTTGATTTATTAAGTAAAAAAAAAAGAAGACAGAAAAGTAGTCATTTGTTTGAATTAGGTATGTTGAGGGATCTATGTAGCCAAGTGCCACCACTCCAAACATGAAATAGACTATTAAGCCTGATTACACACTTGTGTTTTGTCTGATTTAAGCAGCCATTGTTAGAAAGAGTAGCTCTAATCTATTCTGTCTAATTTCAGTTGTTTTAATTTGTAAATTCTCAGCCTGTTAGCCAAGATCATGAGATATCCACACATGTTCCACAATGTCTAGAGATTATCTGTGTGTGGTGTTGTGGAGAGTCCTGATCAAACACGCTTCAGTTAATTGAAAGACACTGCAACCACACTGGATCAGCTCTGTAACCTCTGTAATTTGACTGGATTGGCAGAGAGAGCTCAACCCACAGCAATTTAAGAAAACACATGTAAGTGATGAAAACACGAGCACGTGAAGAAAACATCCTCACTGCTTGACAACACACGTGCTGCATTAAAAGAAAACACTGCAAATAAATAAAACAAAAGCAAATTAAGAGACACATTCACCAATTTCACCTTGGAAATGCAGCATAAATACACGTTTTATTCATTTCCAGCTATTTTTTTGTTTTAAATGTAAGATGTGTGTCAAAGCAGTGTTTTCTGAAGTCGCAGTGTGTTGAGCTCTGTCAGCCACCATACAGCAGATAGCCTGTTATTCAGTGTCACTGATGCCTCTTGATAACTTCATTGAAATGATTCATAGAGACTGTACTACTTTTATTTCTCACAAACTATAGTAAAATCAAGCAAATATGGGCAACATTGTTACCTACTAAACCCTATGGTACTATATGTCAACCAGTTTTGTAATACATTTAGAAAATATCGCCATAAAGGCCCATTTTAAAAGTGCCTTCAGGGACACTACATGGAGATATTAGGTGATTCAAGTTTTTGGCGTGCCATGTCCAGATATTTCCCTGAAGTGGTGAAGGAGGGTCTAACCAACCAGGTCAACAACCCAGAGGTGGATGTGGATATCACCAGGCCTGACACACTGATACGACAGCAGATCATGGCTCTACGTGTCATGACCAACAAGCTGAGGAACGCCTACAATGGAAATGACATCTACTTCCAGGACTCTAGTAAGTTTTCCAATCTCTCTCGGGTGTTTGGAAGTGCAGGTGAGGACAAAATAACAAGCCATCATTTGAAGTAAAATAAAGAGAGAAAGGTTTCTCTATTGATTTCTGTCACTGCATGTTGGTTTTTACTCAGACCACACTACACAACGCAGAAATATTAACTGTTATTACTGAAATAACTTCTTAGGTGTCATTCATGTAGCGACTCATCATACAACTCCACAGGAGGCGTCAGTGTTGCAAAACATTATTTGGAGAATAGAAAAGCTGAATGTACGGTGACACAGACAATGATAGACAGACAAGCCTATGTTGAGGAAGATGTACATCTCCAGTGCTGCCATGACAGAAACCATTCTTCCTTTCTGATTCTGTGGATCTCATTCAGCTGACAAGATGGAAGTTTCTCTGAGCTTCAAATAAAACGTGTGGCTGCATGACTACTGCAAATACATTTTGTACCTCAACTCCATTTTTGTTGCCATCCGTGTTTGTTTTTCTGTTATGAGTGGTGTCTTCTTCAAAATCAGAGACCAAGACCAGAACAAAAAGTATTGCATAGTTTAATATCTCACAGAAGCAAGATAAATAAGAACAAAGTAAACGCTATGCTACTGCTACATATTTGAAGACACAACCATCTTTTGTCCTTTTTCAATCATGTAAAACCTATTTTTTGCTCTGTCACATGTATAGGCCCGGTGCTTGCTTTATTTGAACAATTAAAAAAATTTAAGAAACTTAAAGGCACAATCCACATGGCATATACAAAATGGTCCAGTATTAAACCTGAACAGTACTTTACTTCCTTGCCTTGCTTGGCCTAGTTTTGTACTAGAACTAGTACTTTGAATGGAACAGGTTGAACCAGCAACAGACTGAACCTACTGCTGAACTGAAGACAGTCACAATACGACCTAACCTAACAGCGCTATGGCAGTGATGTCATCCCTCACTGATGTACGTGCTGAGGTGTATTCGGACGATGATGCTATCGCTTAGAAAAGAAGTACAAAGTCAGTGACTGTGAATCTTTTAATATAACGGAAGTGAACGAAACGATTCAAATCAGCAAAGTGAGTTACCAAATTCTAGCACCCACTATATCACTAGGATGCACGGGTGAGCTTCACTGTGCAGCTTTCTGGTGTGACCAGGGCTTGTTTCTATATTCTCTCTTTCCTTGGACGAAAATAATAGCTGCTTGTGACGATATTCTTGTTTATGAGAATGTTTAATTTGTGTGTTTTTGTTGCTGCAGGTGACGAGGGCAGTAGTTCTGGCAGTGGCAGCGGCTGCTCTGACGGCTGCACAACAGAGTTTGTTTTTGTTGGAACAGAAGCTCCTGTGATCGGAGCTGACAGAAGTGATGAACGCGCAGCAGCAGCCGCCGCAGGGAAGTCACTTAGCTGCGGACCCTCCCTACTGCTGGTGTTGGTGGCCCTCACACTCCCACTCTGGGCAATGCAGACTCAATGGAGATAATACATGAGTGTGGCCTGATCACTGAACTTTTATACTGTTATGTACAGTATGTTCAACAGCAAGTTCTGCTGTTCCCTCACTGGACATGTAGAACCTCCTGGAAACCTGTCGAGAATGGCTTACTGTGTGATGTGGTGTGATAGGACTGGAAGTGAGTGCAGTGCTGCATCCTGCTCGTCCCCCAAAGAATGCTTGGTGCCATCACTGAACCAGCTTTCACATCTCTGAAAAAAAAAAAGAAAATGTGGTGTTTTCTCATTATTTTAAAGTGGGTTTTGAAAAACATGCTTCTCTTTTAGACAATGAAAACCATCTGATCTGATTTTTTCAGATAAAGGGGAATCTATTTTTCTTTTCCTTTGTATGAGGAAGTTGTGAAAACAAGACAACATCCATTTTATCCTACTAGTCCTGTCCCCCTCAGACAAAAGGAGAAAGTCTTACTGTGTGCATGCGTGGAAATGATGTTAACTGACAAAAAAAACATTTTTTAGGTTGTTATTTTTTTTTCATGCAGGCTACACAGTTTTGGATTGGTTGGTACAGGATTGTACAGTGATAGCAGTTCACCTGGTTTCCCGTTTGATCATATCAGTGTGGCTTCAGGAAGCAGCAGTTCTTACAGCCTCTTTATAGTTGCACATATGATTATCTCTGAGAAAGTGCTAATGTACTGCACTAAGAGAACTACTTTGCACAGATTATTTTTGTTGGCTTCATACGTTTATAAAGCTACAGGAAACATCCACCCCATAGAGAAAGAAGATCTATATTTTCAGATCATTTAACTGATTGTATTGTACTTATAAAACAGTTGCAGTATGTATTTCACTGGAAGGTACTGTAATGTAATCTTACTGGTTTAGTTAATGGCTACATTTTTTAATAAATGTATTATTAGTTTTTACAAGTTATCTGATCACCTGTAAAATGGAAAAAAAAACGAGAGTTTTTGCAACAACACTAAGCTATTGTACTACAATTGCCTGCTCACAATATTCATTTACCTGATTTACTCTCTCCTATTTGGATACTTAACATGCACTTAAACAGTTCACATTTCCTTTTTATTTCTCAGATGACTCAGAGTATGTTAGTGATATTAGGCATATTATGACATTTCCATTTATTTTCTTGGCTCCCATGCTTTAATTATTCATGATTATGATTTATTTTGTATGTTTTTGTCCTTTGTTTATCTTACATATATGGAAGGTTACACATTTTAACCCTAGTCCTGTGAGCTCACGTGGAGCCCTCTGACAGGCTCTGCAGGTTTACCCACTCACATCTCATGAAGCAACTTCCACCACCCTACAGGCTGCAGGTTGTAGAAGTGGTCGTGTTTTCTTAAAAGGCATGTTCAAAGTCAGCAACTCAAAAAGAAGCCAGATGCCAAATTAGTGGGCTCTGGCTACTCTTAAAACTAGGGTTACTATTCAAAATCTTCATTCTGTCTCCTACAGGCTTCGACCTCTAACACTAGGCTCTAGAGGCTCAGGGGGTAAAACCAATAGCTTGCACTCCACCAACAAAACTCGATGGCCGTGACCTCTGGTCACACAGAAAACACAGGTGCCAGAAATGTTGCAGGCATACCGTAGAAACAAACAAAGGGGCAAATGTTCACTGCTCCACAAAAGAGGGCAGTTAAGGCAGCCACCCTCATGCTGAAGTGTGCCAGGAGGATCCCATCCCTCATAAGCACCTGAAATGCTTTCACATAGCCAATAAGCACGTCTCTTGTCTCAACAGGGGCCTTCCCCAAACCCATCGCTGTAACAAATGAACAGCTGCTGTAAGCATCTCAAAGAGACTGCATGTTTCACGTAGCATACTAAAGCAAGCGTGGGACACAAGCGTTTCCCCTCCCTGTCGCCCACATGAGGGGAGTGAAAATAGCATCAAGCCCTCCAAGACCTGAAAAGATATCTGATGTTCTTACGCATAAATGACGGGTGCGGGTGAAGTGCAGTGCTTCTGTGGTGCCTTGAAATGAGCAAACAACTAGAGTAGACTGATATCCACATTGCTGAGGTTTGCACCAGCAAAGGGTGCTCCCGCTGCAGAACAGATGGCAAAACAGTTGACCTCTGTTGCCTCACTCCCTGCAGAAACCGCTTTAGGAGAAGGTGACTGAACAGCAGCCTCCCACCAAAACTAGCATGACACAATTAAATCAGTGATGCATGAACCTTAATTGTGGAATGCGACAGGCCTCCATCCAACCAAAGCCTGAGGAAAGACAACACTGAACTGATCAACATTAGGTCCTCCCCAAAGTCAAACTCACATGTGACTTAAACATCCACTGAAACTTCTACTCCAGTGAAAAGATGAAAAATGGCAGCAACGAAAACATCGGATCTGTGTAGATCGATGAGGAGATCTTCCTCAAATTAATACATGAAACAAATGGCATATTTCCATCACCTTTTCTCTCTTTGACTTTCACTCTTTTGAGGCTGGAGTGCCGCTCTTTCAAATATGTCATCTCGTTGTGCCCTCTTATTCTGCAATAGTTTAATAGCACAGGACTGGAGATTTAACGGCGTAACCGTTTATCTCAAAACTTCTAATATTCACATGACATCAGTGGATGTAAACGTGCCTAATTTAGCATTTTCTTTTGCTGATTTTCTGTAAAAAAAAATTTGGTCTACATTTGGATGAAAACTTGACTAGAACATAATATGAGAAACATCACTATCAAAATATCAATACCAGTATCACAGCTGCCACACAATGACGAGGAGGACCGCAGGTCAGCAGTGATAAAACAATAAAGGAATTATCTGAATGACACAGTCCAGGTAGCTAAGAAGAAGCTGAGAAGGTCTTAGTAGTGGAAGGGAGCAGAGAAAACAAGTACTCACCGGCACAGCCAGGAAGCAGCACTGGGAGATGACCACCAAGAAAATAATCCAGAGTGGAAGTGGTCACCAGTGGAGGAGTGGGAGACCTCCTCACTTCCCACCTCTAGGTTGCTGCCATAGGTTGAGGGCTGGAAAGAGCGAAAAAGGGTATGCATGTGATCCATCCACATGCGCCACTACACGGTGACGCTGGAGCAAGAGGGAGAGGAGGCCAGCTTCATCTCATCGTATTCGTCTCACTGGTCCTGTTGCTCTTTCAGTAACTATAGGAAAGTGGATGCTTGGTTCGAATGCAGTCCATTCTGATTGAACAAACAAACAATACATGCAATTATCAGTGCATGCTGCAGGGGTGACTGAGCAAGTGACCATTGAGCCCTCTCAAGGTCAAAGCCTGTATGAGATAGAACCAGTGGAAACTAAACACACATAAACACAGTTTACCCACCTCTCAAAATCTAAGATAGTGTTTACGCAGCTGTTTATTCAGAAGTTAGATGGGTTTCACTCACTCATATTTTAGATTGCTCATGTGTCCTCTGGATCAGATCATGGTATCTTCACACGAGCAGAGAGAGCCCAGCACCCAACTGTGTTTGGCAGAGTTAAAAACAAACAGATCACAATTCGAACCCACTTCATTAGCACCAAGTGGTCCCGTTTCAGTGGGTCAGACAGATGAGACAGATGGGAGGTTGTTAGGTAGGAGACAGGATGTTAGACATCCAGCAGTAACTATTTATAATGTGCTGAATATTGAAATACTATTTAACTAACTGGCTGTCAGGCCTGCTACAGCTTTCCTCCTGTTAGGATTTCCCCACCCAGGAGTAAAGTCCTGGATAGCAGATAATTGCAACGAAGGAGGTTTCATGTAAAAATCATGGTCTGTTGGACTGATGAAGCTCAGACTGATATTTAAATTAAAGCTTTGGACGTTTACATTTCTCAGAGAATACATCTACACTAGAATTAAACACAAATAGATGTTTTGTCTGCACTTTCATGTCGATGTTAAGTGCAGCATCATATTGTTCTCTAAGATTAGATTAAATTGGGCAGTAACAGAGTTGCATCCAGGTGATCTTTGTGCTGTGGTGATTCTGTCATTGGTAAATGAAATAAATGTACAACAGGAAGAGAAAAGAGTTGATAAGAAGTGCAGGTTATATACCACTGCAGTCAAACACAGCCATATACATTCAGTTTTCAAGTATTAAAAAACATTGTGGGGGCAGATATTTCTGAGTCAGGGTTGGAAGTGAGGCGGAACAATCAGAACAGTGTGTGTTCGATAATAAGGCAGGAAGTTAGCCGTGTCGCTTCAGATACTGGCATTGTTTAAGCTTTGGCACTGCTGCCTCCTCACTGAGGTTTAACAGCTACTTTTTTCAAAGTGTAAAAACTCAGTAAGCATCTGCAGCCATACAAAGGTCTGATGCACCCATAAGCGCCTCTAGATCTGTGATTGCAACAACAAGAATTTTGGATGAGTGAGGATAAGGCAGGACTTTAGTGGTGCTCCTGAAATGCAGTAAAGAAAGTGAATTAAGGAAAGTAGGTCGAATTTTTCCAAAGAGCTTGTGTCGGTGCAAACAGCAGTCTTCTCTCATTACGACGAGAGAAATGTTTGCCATTTTCCACTGCCTTGTGTATTCCTTTCTCTCTCCTGACAAGCTACGTTACCCTGGTCAGACATACAGTATCACTGTCTGAGATGCTTCAGTGCTTAACTTAATTTGTCTGTGAGCCATATTCTTTTTATTTGGTTGTCTCGTTCATTCTCTTTGGCTTTTGAAAAACTGGGGGGGGGGGGGGGGAAAGATTAAACTCGTGGTTGACTGAAGTTTTTTACAGAATGTTTAGAACGAAACGTGTTATGCAAGGTCTTCTCCATTTTGATGTTAATCGTTTGCTGCACTTTTGCTAAAACATTTGCTGTGAGTGTGAGTACTGTTGTGATTTGCAAAATCAGATAACTAAGGAGCACATTAAGATTTTTCTGAGCTGTCAGTGCACGCTGTTCAAAGTGTTTTGGGGGAACTGAAGTTGATGGTTATACAAGCAGACATGCCTTACCATTTTTAAAAGACTAAAATGGATTGCTTATTTGGCTTTTGTTACACATTCTTGTATACAGAAAATAATACAAAGGTAATAATA
Source organism: Enoplosus armatus (assembly GCF_043641665.1). Lineage (NCBI taxonomy): Eukaryota > Metazoa > Chordata > Actinopteri > Centrarchiformes > Enoplosidae > Enoplosus > Enoplosus armatus. The sequence continues at coordinate 11,134,407 of NC_092180.1, read as the reverse complement.
AACATTTTATTAAAAAAGGACTTTGCTTACTGTAGTTTTCTCTATTGTGTTTCCATTTATCATTGCTGTCCTGTGAGAAACATGGATCTCAATTGTTCAGGATCTAAGAAAAACAGATCTCTTATTTTCAATCTACAGAGGCTATAATGAAAGCAAGGATTGGAAAAGACAAATTGCATGTAAAAAATATCAACTGATGTATGGAAAATAGCCTGGGGCACATTCAAAACTGTTTCGTTTATGCCGAGCATGGTCTAATCCAGTTCCAAGTTTTACACAGATTACATTACTCCAGACTTTTGCTGTGCAACTTCACAAACTTCACAAACATTTTTCAGATGTGTCATCTTTATGTGATAAATGTCTGTCAGCTGAAGCCTCCCTTGCACAAAGCTAACTTTGTTTTAAGTTTTGTTTCAACTTTTATCATTTTGAGGGTTTCAGAGAACTTAAGTTATCGGTTTTGCAATTGCAGCTAATTACAGCTAAAAAAAAATGCTAGGGCAGTGGCATGCAAAAACAACCAGTAACGTAAACCTGGAAAAAATCCAACAAGTCCTCCAAATTAAATGACAAAATACATTGTATGTCCATGCCCTGTAAAAACGAGATTGTGATCCGACACCCCTATCGGCTGGATGATATCATAATTTGTCTGTGTCTTCCAAAACCATTAAAAATTACTGTTGAAAAATAAAACAGTTTTATGATGTTACATTACTATTCTTGAGGCTTGGTTGGGTTTAGGTATAAAAACAGAAGTCTCGCTCAAGGAGAAGAGGTGAGTTGCTGCAGGAAGACAACTGTTTTTGGTTAAACAAAAACGATCTTACTCTTTAACCCTCTCCATAATGTTGTCAGGCACATAGAATAACAATCTGAGCCTGTCAGTGGCAAAAATTAAGCCCTTTTAGTAGAAGCATTTACACTGGCGCAATTGCCCACAAGGATTACGTTGCAGCTATTACAGCCCATTAGCAGCTGCCGATTGAGGGGATCTACTGGACCAATTCCAAAACGTTTGGAAACTATTACTCATTTAGAGAACAACATTTGTAAAAAATAGGGCCCCAGTTTAATATCAACATGCTTCGCAATCACAACAAGGGGAAAAAGGTTTAAACAGGTAAGAGAGAAAAAACAACAACCCTGTTTTGGAGATTGAGCATTGTTAAGATACTCCAACTGGTTTTTAAAGGGCTTATGCCTTAAGGAGGACTTCCTTAAGACATAAAGGAACATGCACTCCTTCAGCATATCGATGGCCAAAGCGCAAAACCTCCTATCTGCAAAATGATCCAGGAAAAGTGGGGGAAAGCCTCCTATGTTCACTTTGTGAGGCACTAATACCTAGCCGATATTGTTAACACATAATATAGTAATATAGTCCCAAAACAGTGTATTATTTATTGGGTATCCTTAACAAATAGCATTCTGTTTTGTTTGGTTTCTCAAAAAAGTGCATTTTTCAGATAGGAGGTTTTGCTCTTCGGCCATCGATATAGGCCTTTTTCACAGCAGACACTTTGACTTGTGAGCCAGCTTGCACAATACCAGGAGCCTGACACTGAAGCAGCTAAATGGAACTCAGCCTTTAGCATTTACTTTATTATTGACATCTGTGATGTGTCATAAATGTCTCCTGTGATAAATCTCTTTCATCTAACCTGGACATGGTTTTCATGGTCATGTAAAGTGGCTCTGAGTAACCCTGAAGTGAATGCAATGTTACATGTTTGACATTTCACAATCACTCAGTAATTAACATCTTTACACAGCTGGGGAGAGACTTCAACAGACCTGGCAAAGAATGTCAATACATTTCGTAACTTTTATATTTGAATGTTTAGTAGGAGAGAAAAATAACTTAAAATTACCTTGTAAATTGTTGAGAGATGCTCAGTGACAGAGATGAAATTAGTTCTGTTTAAGATATGTATGAGTACTTATGGTTACACCTGTAGATGGCAGATTGTGTGAAAAGATATTAACACAAAAAAAACGGATTATTTGAGACCATAACGCAAGACACCACATTTCAGACTCGCTCTCTCCACTAAAACAGCAGATTATAGCGGAGGCCGCGTTTCAGATGCTGATGCATTTTAGACATTGTGTTCAGAAGCTGAGTTAACACAGTTCCAGGCTAAATTACACACAGCTGCTTATGAAATGGATCACTTTCGTTAAAATAATTATTACTGCTTGAAAACTAATGAACTCTAATGAACCCTCATAAAAAAAAAGCCTCTTTTATGTCTTTGAGCTAATTTGCATCATCTCAATACAAATCCACTCCACTCTTCTCACCATTTTGTTCTCTCCTACTCGACACAGAGCGACAAAATGTTTTGAACTTTAGGAATGAAAAAAAAATCTGAATGACTGAATGAAAGTCATATTGTAATACACTGTCTCAACATGTGTCATTAATGTTAAGCTACATTAAGGTCACATTATATATTTAAATATACTGACTGCATGTATAAATATTTTTGTCAATGTTTCTCACCCCTCTTTTTAAAAATGACTGTATATGGAGACGATTACATTTCTGCCATCTACCGTCGTTATATTTTCCTCGAACATGCACGTGTTACAATATTTGCAGCAGTTTACAGATACTCAGTGCACAAAAGGTGAAGACCACCCCCCCCAAAAAAAAAGATTAAGTGAAAGAGAAAGAGAAACAGGCAAGAAACAGGTAGTGTCGAGACCAGCTGAGATGTATGAACTGCTACCTGTAATCTATCAGTTGTCAAACTTGGCTCGGTATCACATTTTGTGAGTCAGGAGTGGCAGCAGAATGTCGGGCAGACAGAGGAGACAAAGACAAAAAAGCTTACTGCATTGCCACGTTCAATTCATCTTAGTAGCTCCCCTAACCATCCATTTATTCCTTTTCACATGACAACAGCAATGGGGACAAGACGAAATGCCTTCACATCTGAACCAGAATTATTCATTATAATCTCTCTTTCTGTCTGTACAATTATTTATGTGCTTCAATTATGGAAAAGCAGAGTGAAAGGGCCAAACTCCAGACGAAATACAAAAAGTTTATGGATTTCAAAGACAGAGCAGAGTTTTTTTTTGTCTTTTTTTTGCAAGATCCACTTGATAATCTTGGATTGCTTCTGGCAAAAAAACCCGTGACTGTAAAAAGAATGAATTCTGCTTCACTGTAGCGCTGGTGAAATACAGTAAGGGTTCTGTAGCTACTGCAGCTGCACAATCTGATGTGCTGGCATAGTTTTAAACAAGAAATTAATTGAAACCGTTTATTCTGCGCTTTATCTTTGCATTCAGAATATTTGAATAACTTTCACACAACTGGACAGTTTTAGAACTCTATTCATTTTAGTGATTAGTAGTTTCTGTTGCTGTGCCAGCAAAGGGCTGCTAAAGCCCGCAGGCCATAATGTTACCAGTGGTCAGAAGAGATAATATGGGGAGTGTTCGTAAATACTTAGACACTAGATATTGATTCATTATTTTTCATGTCATTATTTTACTGTCTCACTGATGATTTATGCAGCACTCCACATACTGACATAACACAGAAGAGATGAGTGCACTTTTAATAAGTAATGATCTGACTGTGATGTTTGAGGCCAGTGATTTAGGACAGCGGTTCCCAACCTTTTTAGTAGCTTGTGACCCCTTAAAACGATGCAATGTCTGCTTGAGACCCCTCTTCAGAGATTGCATTTGTGTACTGGTTGTCACTAGTTTTCCTTGTTTTACTGAATAATTATTGAAAGTAAAATTATCTAGTAATTCACAAATCAAAGATTACAGTCAGAAAAAATAAATATAATTTGGTGTAGCAGATATGTTTCCTATCTTCTTCAGTTACATCATCTAGTGACCGCACAGGTCACTTGGGATTGATTTAGGACACAGAGGTCATGTCTGTATTGTTTCTGGGAATTTGCACCAAGGAAGAGTTAACATTGTAGAGTCATATCACATACAAATTACATATAGTGAGTGTTTTATGCCTGATCCTGATATTTTTAATAGCAGAGACGTTCAAACTGTACGTGGAGGGAAGAGATGTGTGGCAAAGATACCATGAGGTGAAAAGGATAGGTGTTGTGTCTTTTAGCCTTTTCCCCTCACTTTAACCTGCACCCAACCTTATGCTTAACCCCAACCAGTTATCTGTGCTGCGCCTAACCATTACCATTACATTCATGGAGTCTTGTCATCTCTGGGAAGCTGCCAGGCAACACAACATGATAATTAGTGAGCTTTTGAGATGCTGGTCAGCAGATTTATCTTTGGACAGAGCCAGGCTAGCTGTTACCAGTATTTATTCTGAGCTAAGCCAGCTGGACGCTGGCTGTATAGCTTCATACTTAGCGTACAAACATGAGAGTGAGAACGCAAATAAGCATATTGAAAATTTATATCAAAATATATAAAAATGAAGGACTAGTCCTTCAACACAGAGCTCACTGTATTAGACTGAGCATGTTGAGTTTTATTTGTATTGGTTATCGTCGCATTAAAGAGAGACAACAGTCAGTTACAATCTAATGTTGTCTTTTACTGAACTCACACAATTATAGGAGCCACACTAGTTTAATTGAATAACTGTAATGCGTAAGCAAAAGAGTTTTTCTTAGTGTCAGCTACAAGGCTTGGACACAACAGGAACACAATATCACTGCAATAAATACCTTTGTGAAATCATGATCGCCGGAAATAGACTGCCGAGCACAACAGATCTGCCAATGAGACCGATGCCTTTGAATTGTCCTTCACAATTCATAAAACTCAGTGTTGCCTCTGAAAGTAGGGTGGTGACTGTAAATATTAAGGTCTGAGGACATTGTTAATGGATTCTCTGATGACACATTTCATCCCAGCACTGATTGTAATTGCTTTTTACATGACAAGTAATGGTGCGAGGGCTTTGGAGACAGTGAAAAATCCCTTGAAAATAGAGACCTATGAAATTAAACCTTGGTTTTTCAATTTTCGCTCCCACAAGAGTTGAGCAATTAAATGGATTCAACCCAGTACTGTATAATAAGACATAAATAAAGTTTCAAAGTGAATCTCAGCTATCATATTTTCTCTTGGATAGGCTTCATTTAAAAGCTGCCTTTTATTAAAAAAAAGAAAAGAATGTACTTTGTTTTACCAAATAAGACCAGATGCTGAGGTTTCCTCCACCCACTCAAAACCAACACAGCAGGTTCAATACACCAACACACCTGGTTCCTGTGATATTGATATGACCTTGATCAGCAGTGTTTATTGTCTTTGAAGGGCTCATTTGATATGTTGACAGAATAATAAGGCCACTAAAATAATTTGTTTAGAATATTACATTGGAAAAGAGTATTTGTGAATATGTATGTCCATATAATCTGAAAAAGTGCCCCCTTGTCAATGCCCTAACCCCTTTGCAATCGTGTTACCTTTGCAAATGCGCTTCTATTTTTTCCCCCTGATTTGTATTTTAGAGGGTTTCTAATAAATTCTCCCTCTATCTCTGTCTCTGCTGTCTTTCTCTCTCCGGATTTAGGATAAAGACTGAATTACACAGCAGAACAGTCCTGGATAGCAGAGACAGAGATTACCCTCCCTGATCTTTCTACAGACAAGAAATAGTTCAGTGCAAAACCCTCCCTGAGGGCCTTGCCACCTCAGTACTGACAGACTGCGTATTAGCATGTATCAGAGAAGAGAAAGGAATCGGTTTTATCCCTTCTGACCCACCACTTGACTTGAGAAAAAGAGGAATCTGGGGAGCCAGTGGATGTTGGGCCTGTCACCACACTGATCTGTACTCAGAAAAAAAGGAAAAGAAACAAGGTTCTGCATACTGCAATGTCAGAGGCATATGGCTCCTGTGCCAACAGGTACAGCACGCTGCCTTTTTTTCACCTGACAAGTGGAAACTATAAAGGCTTAGCTCCCAAAGCAGCCCAGATTTGTTGGCTCTGAAAATACAACATTTGCAGAGAGTGTGCAGCCTTTTGTTGGATATATTCATGAATAAATGAATATTATTGAAATACAGACTTGCAGAACTGATTGTTATGAAAGTTTAACTGGCTAATAATTGCCCATAACGACAATAAATGTCAATGTAAACAGAAAAACACCTATTCTCCTCCTTATAATTGCCTATTTTATAACAATATTACAATTAGAGCTGAAATGATTAGTCGATTGTCAGAAAATGAATCCAAAACTTTTCTGATAATTGATTGAATTGTTTAAATCACTTTTCAAGCACAAACTTGAATCATTCTCTGGTTCCAGCTTCTTAAATATGAGTCTAAATATGAGTGTTCTGTTTTTCTCATCGCAAACTGAATATCTTTGAGTTTTGGATGGATAAAACAAGACAGAGACATTAGAAAATGTCACCTTGGGCTCTGAGAAATTGTGATTTTACTATTTTTGACGAAAAGATTAATCTAGAAAACGATCCCTTGTTGCAATAACATTCAAATTACAGCAAAAACAAAATTTTTAAAAGATTAAAAGGTGAAATTGATTATTTGATTAGTTTGATTAGTTTGATTAGCAGAGTTTTAATCATTCTTGAACAATATTTTAACATTTGATATGATTCAATCAAACTCTCTAATGAGTCCCGATGAGTCAATTAAAAAGGTTTATGCAGCCAAAGGTCTGGTGTTTGCACCTGTTTCCTCCTCCAGATTTGTCTGTTTTTTAATGCAGTACTCCATTAAAAAGAATACATGCCAAATGTATAATATCAGATCATCTACAGAAAAATATCAATTCTACTCTTCTGCTACAAATTTCAGTTCAGTTTATTTCTGACTTGGCAACATGAAGAGCAAACATTCAGTCAGTTAATGTAACCTGTACTTAATGTGCTGTATAATATTCATAGCATTCGATGTGAGTTTCACTCCGTGTGCGCTGATGTTTTATGAGTACCCTGTGCTCATTTGCACCTTTCTTAATATGTTCACAATAATATCTTCGCTTGCAGCTAAAAATACCTCATCCTCTCCAACCTCTGTCACAGTGCCATTTCTTTTCATGTTTGCTTTTGTGTGCGGTGGCAAAGTCATGTTGAAAGTGTCATCCAAGACCCTGATCTACTGAATGTCTCACCAGTCTAAGCTGCTGCTTCACTACCTAATTAAGAAGCGTGAATAATGTATCGGCTTGTGTCATAAATGGAACTGGCAGTACGTCCGCCCTGGATGCAGTGAAGAGGATGTGTCAGGCCTCAGTCAGGAACTGATGTTAAGCGGGACACCTACCTTGCACCAGAGAACTATGGGAAAAGAACGTGGGTGGGAAGTGGAGAAGAGGGATATTAAGTATCGGTGTGCAGCAGAGGAGAAATATTAGGGAAGAGATTTAAGCATGACTTATGTGATCTGAAAATTTTGAAGCTTGACTTGTCTGGGAAATGGGTCAACGGCCATGGGGATGCTCTTAGTAGTGGCAGCCATGCTTGTGGGAGCTGTGATAAGTAGGTCAGTAAATAAAATGGGACTCTTTTCCCAAAACAGCATCGAAGGTGATGATGGTAATGCAAAATCTTTTGAATGGATAAAACTTGATTAATTTTGATTAATCAGGACAAATCATTACAAAACATTTAGGACAAAACATTTAGTGAATTATATTGGGAGCGTTAGCAGTAAGGTGTAAACAAGGGGAAGATTAATTAAATATTGTCCTCCCTCCTCAACCAGAAATCATTTCCTGCACATGTGATTTTTCACATTTCAGGGATTAGTGACAGCATGTCTTATCGTCTCACCGTGCGCCAAATTAGCCCTCTGTTGTGTGCCGCACACTCTGCAATGTCGCATTGTGTGGCCAACTGACCTTCTGAGATCAGACATGGGGATGAAGACGATGACGATAGAGAGGACAACACTCTTCTCTCAGGGGTTCAGGGACATGATCAGGACATCATTCTGTTGCTGGTGTTATTTGTCACAAGCTCTTTGTTCTGAAATGTATAAAAGGTGAAAAATATTTGTTTTCATACATTTGCACAGAATGGTAAATAACCTTATTTGATTCATTGAAAAATTACCAACTGATTTTTTGCGCCATTTGCTCCTATTTCTGTTGTTTCCAGTCTTGTCACCATTTGAGATTAGATACTAATTTAATATATTTCAATTTTTTCCATGTTTTTAAATTTTTTCTTTTTATGTCATCTGCTGGTGTTTCTCACCTCCAGTTTAACTGTCCTAGATTTCTTCTTTCTTTTTTTTTTACCAGATAGCAGGTTCACTTGACACCACAGCAGTACATCCAATATAATTTTCATAAACGTTAGACTCCTGCACACATATTTCAAGCTTATTTATGGTCACTTATCTTCACACCTGATCCCAGTTCTCAGCTCATGCAGAGTAAATCCACGACTCATGGCTCACTTCCCAGCAGGTCTGTCAAATTTAGATTTCAGGTTGAATTGGCAGACACCTATGACTGATACTGTGGCAGCTGATATAAATCCAACTGATATACAATATAAGGCATATAAATAGATGTAATTTATATTAGCTTTTTATATAATTGCTCCATTTTATAGCAATATGCACCCCTCATTTGTGGGCCGTAGATGCATGTTCGTGACAAGGAAAGATTGAAAATACTTACTGAAACGGTAAACTATCGCATTGTGACACTAAACTTCACCTTAGTAGGAGAGTAAGTAGCAAAAGAGCGAGAAGGAAAGTCAGAGTGATGAAAAAAAAGAAGATGAGTGAAGAGGAAAGCCAGGGAGGGAAGGGATGAGAGGATTTATTGTGAGACCTGTGCTGTAGTCCTGTCTGATAATCTGGAAGCAGTGGGTGGGTAGACAGCGGGAAAACACTATATTGATGGGACTGTTTACTCCATTCTCAGAGAAAAAAAAGGCTTGAACACAGAAAACAAGAGAGTGAGAAGGCACGGGCTGCTATCTGGGTGGTTGTGTGTGTTGTGTCCCATTGGCCCATGCCTTCAGCTTACCATAAATGTCTGAAAACACACATCAAGAAATGTAAAAAGCACCTATGGGGCAGCAGGGTGGCTCAGTTTGGTTCTTGTTGACGATGACTGTTCTCTTTCTGTCTGAAAAAGGAAAAATGAAATGAATAATAGAAATGATACAATGCAGTCATGAATAAATGCAGGTTCTTAACCTTACTGTTGGATCCAAGCTGTGAATGTTCAGTAAAATATGTCTGTAATTATCCATAATGTCTCTGTATTTTTACATTGAACAGGTCAACAGCAGCACTTGACCTGAGCTACACCCGTTGGCATCAGTACTACTGTTCCCCACTTCAGTTTGTAACAGTAATTGTGTTTGTATATGTGCTCGTCTGTGCACGATAGACAGATGCGTGTGTTAGGTTTGTGTAGGAGGGATTCAACTAAAAGTTCACATAATGCTACATAGACCTCAAACCTGTGAGTGAGCTGAACACTTCCTTAAACAGAGCAATGCTTGGGATTCAAACCTGCACTATTGTGATGCACATCTTCCTTAGAAAAATTATCCTTGGAGAACATTAAATTAATGTACATTCATTTGCTATTCAGACCATGTAAAATAAAACCAGAGTAAGAGTCAACAGCCAGACTAGCAGCTCTGTGAGGCTGTACTTACGAACAATGGTGCTTAAAGCTAAATGCTAACACCAGCATGCTAACATGCTCACCTTGACGATGTTAACGTGCTGACGTTTAGCAAGTATAATGTTTACCATGTTCACTGTCTTACTTTCACTCAAAACCACAAATGCCAACCTGGTGGTCAAGGAGTCACCAAAGTCAGTTGGACTGATCCTCTGGGGACCATGAATGTTTGCACAAAACCTTATGCAATATTGAATATACTGTATGTATATAAAAAACTTTGGCCTGCTGGTGGTGCTAGAGAGGAAAGTCGAGGATCACCAAAGGTGTTAGGATTCATCCTCTGGGGATCATGCATGTCTGTGCTAATCTTCATGATATTCCATCAGATAGTTGTTGAGATATTTCAGTCTGGATGAAAGTGGTGGACCAACAGACAAGTGGACAACTCACTGTGGGGAAAAAACATTATAAAACACATTAATATAAATTTGCTGCTAATACCATTTAGACATTACAATGTTACTGTAGTAATAATCCTTCCTTAGTTAAAAACGACCTCACTCATATTTCACAACAATCTCCTTGACTCATTGAAAGGCAAGTCCTGTGTGCAGAGTTAAGCTTCTGAAAACACTGGCTTTACCATGAACACCTTTAAGGATGATACAAAGCCCTGTCTGCATCTGCGCTGTGATGATTAAAGCTCCTGTCTAAGTTGAGGCTAAACATTATCCGTTGTCAAGGTCACAGTAATAATTTTGAGTGAAACAGAAACCTCGATGGGAATATGAAATTAATCTCTGTATATGTTTAAGCAGTGCTCAGCACTATTCTCCTTAGAAGGTCCCAGGAGCCCTTCTTCAGTATGCAGAGATAAAAGACTCCAAAGACAACAGTTCATGCTATCTGAGGCTTAACCTCTGAGTAAGTTTGAAGACACTAAAGTGTGTTGTAATTGGACTCACTCCTGCACTGAGAGCTATTCAAAAACACAGTCTTTACGTCTTAAAATGCAGGAGTTCATTAATATCACCATTCATTTTGTGGACTCTGTGTGGGAAGTGAACACTGTCCTATTATTCAGGTTTCCCAACTCCCAATTACCAGAAATGAAAAACGCCAAAGGCAGAGTTTCTACAAAGAAAAACTGCACTTTGAGCACCTGTCCAAAATTAAACTTTCAATTCTTTTGATTTGTTGATGTGGTTTGACTTTCACATGTTACATGTCATTATCAAGTGCTTAGATTAGTCAGCCATTTAAAAAGAACCATGATCAGAGCCATGATAATGCATGTGTAATTCTACTGTACCACTGTCCACTGTTTGCACACACGCAAGCCAAGCAACACGTTATAGTTAGTAGCAAAAAGGGACACCCCTGCATCTAAAAAGCTAAGTATAGCGAACAGCAAAGATAAACAGTAAGGATGATGTAGAGCTACGGTCCTCTTGGGACTTTCTCAATTCCAGTGCAGAAAAATATAAAACCAAATCTTATGGCGCGACCTGATAGCCGAGTGGTTGGGGTGCATACCACATGGGTGCAAATGCCCGTTATGCTGCATGTCATTCCCCTACTCTCTTTCCCCACGTCCTGTCTCTTCCTACTATCACTATCAAATAAAGGCACAAAATGTCCAAATAATAATAATAACAACAAAAAACAAATCTTATGTTTTGAAGAGTTTGATTGATCCATATACTTTGCACTTTATATTAAAATGTGCTGAATAAAGGGATGTCTTGATGAAATTATCCAGGCAGCGTCACAGTATCAATGAGGGAATGATTGTGAGGTTTACATGAATACAGATATCCTCTCTGAGAGGTAGACAAAACACTTCATGCAAAATGACCATTTGACAGACATGTCCTCTGAGGCAGAGCTGGAAGACTCTCGGTGGCAGAGCTCCATCCAGGTAAGCAGGGTGCAGCTGCTCAAAGCAAAAGACCTCAAGTATCGTGGGGTCTTATTCACCAGTGAGACGGACAGCCAGTTAGGGACACTGTCCTCACAACCAATGTATAGCCAGACCTGTAAATCAAAGGCCTCAATTTACCGCTCAATCCTTCCTCCAACTCTCATCTATACGGTGAGATCACAGATTCAAGGTGTCAAGATGAAGATACAGCGTGGCAGCGTGAGGGGCTCGAGATCATGCCACTGGATCCTGGATCCCCTGGAACAGGATGAAATATCTCATCAAAATTGCTTCATGTTTTGGATTATTGCACACCTTAAATCAGCACTGAAAGAAGCTCAGGAATTGTTGTAGAATCTTTATTTTTCATAATTTTTATTAAAAAACTATTAACATGTCATCTAACATATATTAAAGAATGGGCAAAAAATAAATATACACCATTCTCTGATTAATTATATCTAATATATATATATATATATATATATAATAAGTTTTGTCTTTTGAAATTAAATTTCAGTTATAGTGATGACTCACGGTTTCATCATTTTAAAGCCACAATAAAACATCATACATCTCTCAGCAGGCCTGGGAACACATGGGGATCCCCCCACAAAGAGTCCAGGGGTGTCATTCCGTAAAAGGACGTTGAGCTATGTAAAAAAAAATTTAAATAAAAAAACCCAAGTTGTAATAAAAAGTAGTTTTTCTTTAAAGGCCATTATATATAAATTCTGACACAGTTCCCACAGGGTGACACCTGTCTGGATGTAGGTGCACATCATTGACATTGGCCTCCTCATCATTAGCATCTGGCCCCTTTTCTCCCTCCTCTGGATAACTCTCAATATGTAGCAATAATAATCACATAAGAAATCGAGTTGAACTCTTTCCTTTAAGTACAAGAGAACCAGTACAACCTGACATCTATATTTAGCCCGAAGGCACCTTTGTCTCTGTGCCTGCTGCCTGCTATCTAGTTAGAGACTGAACACTATTTTTTTAACAGTGTCATCAACATGTTCAAATGACAATAGCATTGACTTTAATGGTGCCAACCTGTGATATAATTGGTTTGGGGAAGCAGTCGTGACTTGTTAGGCAGTTAAACAAATGTATTAAGGTTGTTAAGCACTGACTTTTGTCATTTGGGAATCACATCTCAAAAAGCTTCATATACAAGACATTAAATTCAAAGTACAGTAAGAAATAATGAGTATAATTAATCTCAAAGTTATCATTTATAAACCTTGAGACTGTAGTGGGAAAAGCTCCAAGCTACTCAAGTGGTTCTGATGCTCAAACAGCCTTGACTTTATATCATGATAAAAGTCTAACCTGCTATATTAAAAGGTGAAAATGACTAATGCCAAAATTGCTATGCATGCTTAAGGACAACCGCAGTGTGATGAAGGTCGCAGGCTTTTAAAATATGATCATATATGATCAAACAGGGTACCTGAGGAGATTGTAACTTTGAATGGAAAATGAAAAGCTTTTTTCTGCCCTAATTTAATGTGTCAGTTTAGACTGCAATCTATGTACAGTAGCAGCTTTAATGTTTTTCTTGTTTATTTCTGTGGTGTGTATGTATACACTGAAATATGCTGTATATGAAAAGAGAAATTTGGTTATAAAGAGCATCATTTTGGCTTCTGCAGCATCTCAAAAGATTATATTTTTATTATATTTTTCTACAAGTAGTTCACCAGCACATGTGAGCCAAAGAACCGATTTCGGCAGCGTTGAGTACTTTTCTCTCTCAGTCATTGACCAGATAGGCATGGCATATGTGAAACAAATCATGTTACTTTTCTCTGCTCAGAAACCTGCCAGCAACACACCAGCAGTATGCAGTCAGGTAGCAGGTAGAAGCAATTGGATTCTTCCTCAACAGTGGCTCCAGGAGCTATCGGCTCCCATCCTGGCAGAGGAGGATTGAGTTTGAAAGATGATAATAGACTCCTAAGGAAACTAATCTATTTCTAAAGAAGAGAGGAGTATGAATTCTCTTACTTGCCCCCCATTTCCACCTGCCCACTCCCCTCCTTTCACCATTTCTCTCAGCGGCAGCAGCATAACAGGTCAATTTTGCAATTGCAATATGCCAATTAACCAATGGACTCTGGACAGTATGGCAGCTATTACAAGTGAAAAGAAGAAGTGAAAAGAAGCAGATGTCTCATATAATGTTTTGTTCCTATTTGCACAGGAACATACAGTACATATCTGAGAGCTTACTGGTTTTCTACAATGATTTCAAGCACAATCTGGAGCACTTTTGTATAAAAAACTGTAAACAACATAGGTTTATACACAGAAGGGATTCTTAGGATGGTATAAGAATAACAGGCCATTTTAATTTGGGCTTGTACAAACATTGCAACTGAAAGAGCTGTGGAGACTGATTTTTTTCTATTTCAAATGCAACATCAACAGTAACCTTTTATATTACTTGATTCCTTTCACAGCAGTTGTAAAACCACATTTAAAATAAGTACAACCTTTACTGTGTAGAGTGCATTACAGTGTGATATGCAGAAGCAAATTAATACTTATATATCTACAGATCATGTATATATTATGTGCAGAAATGCAATTAAATTAATACCAAATTTTTACAACATATGCTGTATTTAGTTTTGACATTGGCTGTTATAAATAAGTCATTATTAGTGTTAATGAATGCCAGGTAACTGATAAAAAAAGAATTAATATTTGCAAAGCTGAACCAATGCTGTCTTACATATAAGCCACAGTGTCTCATAATTTCCACACGATCATTAGTGTTCACTCCTACCGTGTCCTGCACTGTGTGGAAATGGTGCTCCATTACATATTGGAGCTCGTTACGTCCACTGGCCCTTTCATTTCTGGATAAATAAGCTTGAAATCAAGTCTTGAAAGTTTCATGCTGCAAAAAGGCAGCTGTTACAAGGCCAGGAGCAAGTGTAAGCAAGGCAATATCAAGACCCAGATGGCTCCAGTCAGTCCGAGGCTCCTGGATCTGCCCTCCATTTCTGAATCTTCGGCAGGTGGATAATGATGATGATGATGATGATGTTTGTGATCACCGGCCACATCTGGACTCACTGATGAGAGAGCAGAAACCAACACGCCAGTCAGAAGGATGCTCATTATCAATATAACATCATGGAAGGGGTATTACTGTTTGCCAGGTTAACTTAAAGGACAAGGTTGATTTATTCTACATTTGTCTTCTTGTCAACAAATCCCATGAAAACAACAAAATCAACAGTGTGTCAGTCGGTCTCTCAATACTTTCTGGCTTCTCTCCCATGTCTTTGGCAGTCAGCCCTAAGTCCATTCGATCCTATTGAAGATGTAAATCTTTAAAAATGGGTCAGAAATAAGTTGTTTCATTGTTTAAAGTAGGTTAAGAAATATCCTACAGCAGCAAGGCATTGTGGTTTTAAGCAAGCCTTACTTATTTTCAGCTGTAGATTAATACATATGTGGTGCTCTAATGAGTATTAATGGCAGCAGGACAGTATATGTGGGATTGACTCAAAATAAACTACAAGGACGACGTCACCCAGTGTGGCTCATTTTTGTGTTTCAATACATTTATAATAATGGAGGTCTATGGCGTACGTTGCACGAAGGATCAATTAATTGTTGATAAATTCATTCAATTCATTGTTGAATAAAATTAACAGGTGCAGATGTAACAGTCTTGCTAAAGGAAATGTCATTTTAACTAAATTTTAAAATCACGATTGAATGAAGCTGAGTATAAACCAGTCAATCAATTCCAATTGCCTCAAAGATTTACAACATTCCCTAAACATTTTGAACTAACTCATGTATTTGGGTTTGGTGTTTTTTCTCATATTTCTAACTTTAGCCACAATTCTTTACACATATCCAACTAAACTATTAGGGGAGTTTGCTCATTTATAGTGAGCTGATGCAACTATGGAGCACCTTCAGCCTCCATCCCGTCCCCCAGAGGTGCAGCAGAGAGCATCTTGGGTGCTCCTTTGTGTCAAAGTGTTTGTGCCGAGGTGTCAAGGCTGAACGCACACTTGGTCATTACAAACTGTTAGTGAAATCTTTTTCTTTTAATTTCTGTATAGATTCCAGTTTGCAGAGCCTCTTAGATGGTACTTAAAGTGACCAATATCTTTTTTTGTATTTAACATTCAGGGAAATGTGACATTTACCACTGAGGATCATGACGGCTGTAAATTGATTTTAAAAACTGTTATATCTGGCTCTGCTCTGAATTGTGTGGTAGTATGTACTCTAAGGTGCTCAGTTAGTCCTATTCAAGTTTAGTTTTTTGGTATTTTGCTTTAATTTTATGGTAAGAAGATGTATAGACAGAAAAGAGAGAGTGCGAGAGAAAGAGAGAGAGAGAGAGAGAGAGAGAGAGAGAGAGAGAGAGGTATAACATGCACAAAGGTCCTCAGCCAGAATCACACCAGGTGACGTTGCAGTTATAAGGTATGCGTCTTAACCACTAGGCCAGCAGGACGTCCCACTTGGTAGCTCCTAACTCATTCTCTACTCTGCATTCTACACAAGGCGAACTACTACGGTCAATCTAATCTAGTTTAATCAAGTCTAATGCTTCTTTCTCTTTAAATGCTCCCATTGGGTCACATCATTAATAATCACATAACACATACTCCCTCCATGCAGATGACAGGCTGCTTTATATCACTTTTATACCTCATGATCCTGACTGGTTTTGCTAAAAAAGTACCAAACGTACAATCAAATTATCACAACGAGCAGCAGTCGAATTTCAGAAATCCGACAAAAATCCAACTTCAAAGAACTCGATTTACACTTTTAAAGAATGAGTTGGAAAAGGTCCAAATTATAGTGATTTTAACCTTCTAGAGTATGGTTCTGACTGTAGCCAGATGTCAGGGAAAATCAGATTCAAATTGACCAAATTTGGCTTTGTTATCAGGGCTACAAAATTAGGGAAGGAGCATCCTGAAGAGCTGAAACAATTCCCCTATTTTAGAAACATATATTGCAGTGGTTTCACTGTTCTGCATATTCTATTCCATCAGTATGTATTTGCTGTTAATGTGATTTTGCGTTGTATTTTGTCACGTTCTGTTGCGGCCATCATTACAAATTACATATTCAAACATTTGCTTTTCATAATGCATGTACTGCTGCCATTTTGTCCCTACATTATTTCACGACATTATTTAAACAATTATGCTTAAGTGATATAATTCTTACTTTGATTATGCTGAAATCTATTATTTATTACCATATTAGTGCTAACAGGTGAATACTCTATCTAAATAACATACTGTATGTTAACAGAGCAGAAATTGTCAACACTATCCCATAGTCACCCTCTGGTTCCTCACACTGGTTTTACTGTGACTGAGGGGTGCATCATTAAACCCAGTCAAACTGAGCCCTTACAAGTAAGTTGCTGTCAATCCATCACAGCTTGACTCTTTCTTTGACACTGTAGAAAAGGTTTGGATAAGGGGAGATTAGGTGATTATTCAGCGAGGTAATTTGTTAATTTTGGTTTTGCCTTCAACAGCTCACAGTTCCTTGTTAGTGCAAGTGTGAGGACAACATTTAGACAAGATACTGGACATTTAGTATATGAGATAGTGACTTAAAGATTTAAGAATAGCAGCTTAGCTTTTCCTCTAACCCTCACAGTATAGACTCGCCTGGACTCAAACACTCCCAATTGCCTAGGCCTTTGAAATTACACCTTAACAGGAACAGATATCAATTCAGACAACTGCACCACATTGGCTGTCAACCTCTATCTTGCTGCTCACATCTCTATGGAGACCTCAAGTGTTGAGGGGGGCATTCAGTGTCCCTTCCTAAGTGAAATAGTGTCCTCTTTACCCCTGCTGGTGTTACCTCAGTGTACCTCAGACTCCATCATGGTTCATCCCCAGAGGGAAGGAGTAAAGCTGAACCCAGATAGATGACCTGCTGCTCCAGGACTTTCGAGTTTCTCACTTAGGCCCAAGGGTCATAAGTCTGTCATGGGTAGGATTAGTCTAACCCAGACCCTTTCAGAGTCTACAAAGCCTCTGTTATCAAACTTTATCTTACTAGCAGATAAACAGGACCAGGTGCAGTGGCCATTTGTACTCTGTGGACTTCAGTTCCACTTTTTGTGGTGCAGCAGAAATAGCCTGTAATTCCTTTCCCCAAAGCGGGATCCACAACAATTACTTGTTGCACTAATGGCTGAACTTCAGAGGATCATTACAATGTAATCTCATTTGATCTAATCTGATCTAATCTAATCTAATCTCATTGTTTGCAGTAAAATTAAAGTTTATGAATGGCCGCTTTTGATTTCTAACTTGCAGATTTCACCACATTTTAATGTAGAAATATTTTATATTAGTTTGTTACTAACTTTCTCTTCTACATGTAGAGGCCCATACATGAGCTACCATTGAAGCATCTGAGTGTGGCCTGGAATTAACTGCCAATTGATTCACTACTGAGGAGTCCCCAGGACAGCTATTTGAAGGTCTACAGCTCACAGATAGTCCGTATGAGTTTTGTACCCAAGAGCACTGAACTTCAACACCTTAATCAATTCTTCTTACTGAGGCTTCAAGGTTTCTAATGCAGCAACAAGCTGTAGACAGAATGTATCTTTCAGAGGAATAAATTCTGCACTACTGAAACCACCTTTTTATTTTAACTGGGGAGGAAACACCAAGCAACTCATGCCGAGAAAATAAAACTTCAAACAAAGTCATAGACATGAGGTTGGACTTTTAAAAATAATGAAATGTTATTTATAGGTGCAAGGATAAAAAAAAACAATTTATTATTAATTAAAAGAAAACAATAATAATGTTTAAGTATATTTGAGGAACTGCTTATTGTGCATGAATGTAGAGCTATAACGATTAGTCGATTAATCGATTAGTTGATTGACAGAAAACTAAACAGCAACTATTTAGATAATCGACTAATCGTTTAAGTTATACGGAAACCAAGAGCGGCCATGATTGCGATTGTTTTTTTTTATGTTGTTCATTATTGTTAATAAAACGGGCTGTTATCTCGAGATAACGAGACAATCAACCTGTTATCATGAGAAAACAAATTTCCTCTTATTAACCTACCTGACAATGTTTATCAGACATCAGGAGTGCCACGCATGTAGCATGCATAGATGGCATCTTGAAAACTGTAGCAACTGATTTAAGCTGAAAATGTCAAATCAAGGAGTACCCATTATTGATCAACAAAATCAACACATCAGACTATGGGAAGTTTGTGCTCAGTGAAAATTTTGGGTCTATGGGGATGATCTGTGGCATCACAAATAGTTTGGAAGCAAATCCTGATCCAATTTGAAACTTCTAGCTGCCATGCACATACTCTGAGAATGGACTTTACAGTGAAGTAGGAGGCATCTAGTGTCCAGCAGGAAAACTTTAGAAATGAACACAATTTACATATTGATGGCGTCAATATGGTGGTGGTAGAATATTTAATGAGCTAGAAAGAGTAGATGCCTTTTTAAGGATTTTAACATGGAAACTAACCCTAACCCTAACCCAGTGATTTGAATTGTTCTAGGAAGACACATCACTCTTTTAACGTTTCAGAGTTTTGTATTGGGACACTATGAGATTTCACATGCAAGCACAATCGGATGAGGGAAGGTTGAGACTTGGTTGGGATAAAGATTTTGCAATGTAGCATCAAAACTGTGCATTAAAAATAAAATATTAATTCTCAAACTAACATGTAAGTAATGGAGGTCTCTTCATTTGGCACACACATACTTAATTACAAACACAGACATGCCAGACATGTACATGTTACTTAATATCTTACAGACACACACACAGTATCGACTCTGACTACATTGTAGCTATTAATAACCATCATCACTGCAGAATCTTCTGGCTATAAGTGGGTTCTGTTTATGAATGATAATGAAGGTCCAAGCGAAGGAGCACATTACCTCTCTAAAAGCATAACTACATCCTCAATATGACAACCCAACAGAGCATACATGTTTCTTGTGCTACTGCAGTGTGTCAGGCCATAGCTAATTTAGTCTCCAACAGCTAATGGCTGAAAATAGCTATAGTGGTCTGGCAGGGTTTTTTTTGATCAAAGTACAAATGATTTTAGGAATTTGCTTGGAAAGTGTGCAGTAATGACATGTTTTAGTAAACCCTCAGCAGACAGGTTAGGATGTTTGAAAAGGTGCTTGGTCTGAAAAGAGACATAGGTCAGAAAGAGAGACTTACAACTGAAGTGAAATCAATAGAAGCTGATTCCTGAGGACTTGGACTAACAATGATCAATACCACACTAAGTGCACCAGGAAAAAACACTGCAAAACAACTGCAGCAATGGAAAGGGCCTTTTGTGTGATAACCAAACGGTCAGCATTCAGAGCTGCATGTGCAAACAGCTCAAGTTTGTCTAACTTCGTTACAGCTTCTAGTCTTGTAGTTTAGCACTGTTATTACTACGGAGACGTATCTTACATGGAAATTGTCAGCTCATCCTCTATCACTTTCTGGAGATTCCAGCTTGGTGCTGAAAACAGTATAGTAGTTAAGTTGTAAAATTCATCACAATTTAAATCAAACTGCACAGAAGGTGACATGAATAGTGTTTTGTGACAGTCTGAGCCTCTGTTGTTTTAGGATAAAAGGTTAGTGTTAAATGCTATCCTGATCATATCAAACAGGCCTTGTCATTAAGCTGAAACAATGTTGTTGACATTTTGGTAACAACCTACAGGATTTCTAAAAAGGATTTTTGAGGCATTTTGTCTTGAGGCATTTTGGCATTTGACAGTATGAAGGTATAGAGAGACAAGAAACGAAAACTGGAATCGAACAGAGAACATTGCGATTACATTAACCAATCAAACACCAGGATACCCCAAAACAAGATTTTTACCTGAAATTTTTTATATATTATATTTATTAGAATGCCTCATGTTTAATGTAAAATCTTAATCTGCATAACTAGTAAATATATGTTTCATATTTATGTAGTAGGAGAAAAAATGCAGTATGTATCTCTGAAAAATGAGTCTTACAATATGGAAATACTGAAGTATACTACCAGAACCCCAAAGTTGTACTTGTCCAAATATACAATTACTCCCACCTCTGGTTATTAACTTTTGACAGGATTGTTCTTATTTGTCATCATGCCAGTCTTTGCAATTGAATAAAAATTGGTTCATGGCTTTTTATGATAAACACAAATATCAGACACTGTAGATTTTTCGGAAAAGGCTTCCAGTGGGGTTATTTTGTTTTTAAAACTAAACAATCGCTTTGTGGAAGCGCTGAGACCCTTCAGTTTCTGTCGACTCCCGCCTGGGGTAGGAGCTTCACCACCATTTAACCACATTGATTTCTGTGTTATTTGACAGCGTTATTAGACTGCCTGCTGCCAGAAATAAACTTGAGAAATGAACCTGAGAGAAGCTGTAGAATCTTTTCTTCAGTCTGGTGTGAACACGTAAAGTTAGAGGGATTACACCAGCATTATATTAAAAAGAAGCAAGCAAGTGCATGACATTTTCTAATCTTTCTTTTCCTAAACATTTATATATAGTTTTATGGTAAGAAGGTGAGTAAATAATACCCCAGTATCCAGTCTCAAAGGAGATCTTTGAGTACATTTTAATCCTAAATAAGAATCCAACATTAATACTATGATGGATGACAGCTTTTGTTTGAAGCAGAAGTTCTTATAGTACTGAAACAAGTCTAGAGATCCCATTGTAGCCTGTCTATGGGAGTGTATAAATGTGTGTGTGTGTGTGTGTGTGTGTGTGTGTGTGCCTCCTTGCACCTCCTCCTTAGCATCATCACCAACAGTGTGTGATTTCACAATTGCTAAATCGTATGTAGTTCAAGACGAACAGCTATTTTGCACACACAGACGACAATTGCTGTTGCTACAAAACTAAAACAGATAACAGAAGAAATTGGGAAGAAAGGAGTGAAACACGAGACAATGGTGAAAAACACTGTGATAAATCATGCCACAAATCACAAATATGTCTTCTACAAGCAGCTGCTGTTGATAATGACACATTATGTTGACTAAACTGTTCTGGTTGGGGGAGTAATTGCTAATGTGTGTGTTGTAATGCTATTGTATCATGTTGTAAATTGTTTTTAAAGCAAGGAAGCAATGAAAAGAAACAGATTTTGCAATATTTTGTTGTGTGTACCAGTATTGTACAAAAGTCCAATTACAAATGTTTGACAAAGGCAGAAACAAGTGAAAGTCAAGAAGTTGTCGAAACTTGGAGGTTTTTCACAATGTTCATTTTGTCTACAGCCTAAAAATTTGTTGAATCAACACCTCTCTAAAACAGATTAAAACAAAAACTGAACATTATCACTTTTATTAGGGTCAGATTTATTGAATAGCAGGTCAGCAATAAGTATGTGGGCACACTAACAACGTAATAAATGGCACGTAGTCTGATCCATATTGATTTGAATTTCAGTCTGACAGGCCCCTGTGTATTGTTTTTGTCTGACTTCATGATTCATTACAGCCAATAAAAGCACGTTCAGTAAGGCTACCACTTGGAAATGTTTTTACTCACCTGAGGTCCTCTCACAACATCGCAATTAAAAAGATCTAAAATATGTTGTCTGGCATGATGTTCAAGATTTCTTCATTTGTCCATTTTAGTAGCTATATCTTTAGTATAAACTCTATGTACACAATCTTTTTTCAAAGTTGTTTTTATGATGACCACCTTATCTCCATATTTATATTGTGATTTGTCTTGTCATGGCTCACAACATGAAGAAAAAGTCTACATGTGTGACAATAGATGTGTTTTTGGAATTTGCATTTAAACTAACTAAGTCCTTATTGTTGAGAATCTGATACACACAGCGTTCAAGAGTTTGCCTGACACAAACTCCACCATGTTGTCGTCCTTTCCAGTATCACCATTAATCTTGCCGGGAAGGGCTTCTGAAGAAGGAGCCTATTTCTGGAACCTGTCTCTATCATGCGACACAAATAGAAAAATGTCTGTGTCAAAACAGATGCTTCTGTCCCCTATCCTGCCCATCAAATGAGACAGCCTAAGACGGGTGTATGCTGTCATCATGTCTGCGAAGAAGAGGTTTATGTCTTGTTTTAGCTGCCTGTGAGGTTGCAGATTTCACCTGAACAAGTGCTTCATCATCAGCCGGACTGATCGCAAACCAATATCTTTGTCCTGACAGCAAGAGCACCCAACAGCTCTGCTAGAAACCCTTCACTTTATGACCTCGTAGGTGATGATACAGAGGGCCTTGAGAATGGGATGGGTTAAATTATCCCAGTCACACTTTGAAACCCACATAGACACATCAACATACACGTTCTCACTTACGTACTCACTGCACTCGCAAGCTTATGGTGTGCGCTGCACAGCTTCTTAAAATGAATTCTAATGATCAGTGTATAGCCCAATCTATGTATGGCATATAGAGCATGACAAGCAGGATACGTGTAAATAAAAAGACACATGCATATTTCTGAGCTAGTTGTTTTCCCCAAGAATTGTTTTGTTTACACAAGAATGAGATCAACTGAGGAGAGAAGCTAGAAAAAGAGAAACCACCTGAGACCTCTTGGAGGGAAGGCTGAGTGCTCCCATTCTCCGGCAGAACAATTGAATATAGCTCTGAGCTGGGGACGACATCCCCTTTCAATTAGATTCAGACGCCCAGAGAAATGGAATAAATTAACTCTTTATGCACAAAAATCATACCATTTTGCACAATTTCATTAATTTGCGTCGTCTGCACAATAACAATTACAGTTAATGAATAGCCAGTTTATGATGATTGATCCACCGTGAATGCTCTCTCTTTCTCAGTGTTGACATAATCACTTCTTGGCAGTGCTAAAGGAGGAGGCAGTATCAGTGTGCAACACCTGAATTGGTGCGATTCATTAACGAGAAACAAATCTGAGGGATCACACACTTGTGGTGAAAATAGTAAAAATACACTTGGTATGCTATAGCACCCACAAAACAAAATCAGCCAATTAGAAAATGTTAGCATGCTAACACGCTTAAGTAAGATGGCAAACGTGGTAAACATTATACCTGCTAAACATCAGCATGTTAGCATTGTCACTGGGATTATATTAGCATGCTAACATTAGCATTTAGCTCAAAGCACTGTTGAAATAGTCAATAGCGCATTTGTTGAGGACTATTTTCAGTGGCTCATTAATACCCATTGGGTGCACTAGTGAGTGTTCACGGCAGCAGGCCAGTGTATGTGTGATTGACTCAAAGGAAAGTACAGTGTGTGTGGCTCGCTGATGTGTTTTCAATAGTTTTGGACAACTATGGAGGTCTTTGGATCAGAGGAACAAGCTACACAGAAAATACATAAACTATTAAAGATTTGTTTGCAATACGCTAAATACTGGATATCACCAAGCTGATCTTTTAAAGCAGACGCGTACTCTGTTTATAACAACATCATATCATAAAGTGAATAAGAAGACATGTCTAACTGTCAGCAGAGAGTGGCAGCTCAGTCCAGAGACAGCTGGACTCTTTGATGGTATTTCTTAACCCTTACTGAAAAGCAATCATAGACTGGCCAGGTTGGTAAACACAAACATACTGTGTTTACTGACAACACATCACATGACTGTTTGGGTAGAGGAGTTAAAGCAAACAGATCTATTGCTGCCTTCTATGGCTGCCATCATGTGAAGTTATCTAGCACAGTTAATTAACCACATTGCATTAACATTGGAGTAATTACATTAAGAATACATCAGTGGAGCAAAGTAAAATGATTAGTAAATGTTTGTCCAGGAAGGTTTTAAATAACTAAAACAGAGACAAAAGTTTGATCTCTCCTACGATAAACATTGTCTGACAGTCCCTTAATAGTCCAATCACCTTGAATCAGGTCAACCTGCCTTTTGTCTGATTTACTTTACCTTCTGTACTTAAAGCTTAAGTATTTCAAATGTCTGGTCTGACCCCCAATAAAGCCAGCATCCATCCTGTTTGTGCAATTACAGAGAAAAGCAGGATCAATGGAATCTAATTTAAGGCAGAAGCATTATTCTAAAACACAGAGCCCAGTGCTTCTCTGCATGGAGCCAGCAAGATGATTAAGTGCCTTGGTTATATCCTGTATAGCTCTGCTGCACATGCCACAGTGAGAGTGTTCATGTCCTGGATCCCATCACCCCAGCCTCTATTACATCCTCAGAGCAGTCAATACTGGGCTCTGACCGCCAGTCAGTCACTCTCAGGTTGCACACACAGGCAGAATACAAATCAGCTTGGAAAACTAAAAGCTCTGCATCCACTCTGTGTCCACACCTTTTTTCTTAGCAGACTGCGGTTTGGACAAACCTGTTCCCACAAATTTGGAGTGTCACAGAGAAAACTACATACATAAAGAGGCAAATAAGGCACAAAATCACTGAACGCATGAGCTGTAAATATTAGAAAAGGTGTCAAATCTGAGGTAATGTACAAAACTTAACATAAACGGACATTAATACATGAGAACTGTGGCTCCTTATTGTACATGAGGCTTCTAAATGCTGATTTGTTTACTGTAGATGTAGGTGCAGCCTGAAAATAAAGCAGTTATGTCTATGAAGTTTGTAGAGCAGCAAGGATTAGTTGATTCATCAATTGTCAGAAAAATAATTGCAACTATTTAGGTAATCGATTAATCGTTTGACCCTTTTCTTTTGTTTTTTTTACAATTTTTTGACATTTTGTGAACTGAATGACACAAAATATTAATGGCAATATAATATGGTATTGTTGCCTAAACCTAAATGGGAATAATTTAGTGGGCCAAAGCAAGAAAACGTCATCTCTTGTGTTCATTCCCGGCGAGTGATAAAATACAAGCTCAAAACAACCCACATTAATATTGTATCAGATGCAGTCAGAGAGTGTTAACAAAAGGAGGGGATGTGTTCAATTTTTCATGCCCAGTTCCTTTTTCCACTGAGGAAAACAAAACATACTCGCCTGATCAAATTGACATGCACTGGTAAAGGTCTCTGCAAGCCTGCCCTTCTCTGTCTCCTTCTTTTTCCTTACCAGCAGCAGCTCATATCCTCGGAGTTAACCCTCACTGAAGTCAACTTCATGCAACAGCAAACTAACAACCTCTTGCGCCATATAAACAGGACAAGGTCAAACTACTATGAATGGCAGCATTAAAGGCCCTGAAAAGCTTTTTTTTCCTCAGTCACCTGCTTCTTCTGAGTGATGGAGCCCCAAAGGAACACCAAGTTTTCTGTTACCACAATTTCGGTTATTTCACGAGACAAGACTAACTGGTTTGAGGTGGGCGGGGCTTGGTTGGAAAAAGGTGATGTCATGTATTTCCGTGCACCACTTACTATTTAGCAACATGTGAAGACGTGATGGCATTTGTGTGATTGCTGATGTTGCCAGGCCACTGTCAATCAAATCTGATCAAACCACACCAACACAGTCTTGATGAAGAAGATTAGCTGAGATTTTGATCATTAAACTCTTAATAAATAACAACTAAGGATATTTAATTCTGATTGTTGCTTGGCTAATCATAAATATTTTATGTTGCAGAGAAGATTTGGATTTGAAACCATGTTTTCAGGGACTTTAAAGGACGGTCATTCTTTGGCCGTTGGTTTCCTTTCAATCACATATAACATAACAGTTAATGATGAGGGAATGCTTATTTTGACGAGGATATCATTTTCCGTCTGGGTCTATTTGTGACGATTGTTGAGAATGAGCCTCGCAGCATTATGTACGGGGTAGATGCTGAGCTCAGCATGACGTTAACCGCATCAGCAACCAATGGGAACGCACTGGTGTACGTTTGTGTACATAATAAAACATGCACGAACAGTCAGAAAAGAGTTGATTACAGGAAGGAGATTGCTAAGCCAAGCGGCTCAACATCAGTTCGACAGGTTATAATGAAACACCTCGATGATGAATTATTTCACTATTTGAGTAATTGGCTCATGTCAGCTTCCTAAAGAATTAGTTCTTGTCCTTAAATTATACCTCAAAGGTGGCTGTGTTTTAAGCAGTGCAGAGACGATCACTTAATTAGCATGACCACGTAACAACCAGATATTACTCCATCCAGAAAACACAATTTGCATAATAAGGTTTTTGAATTTGCACTGTTCCATCTCTTATTAACCTTCCATTAACCTTTAGATAAACATAGGCAGCTCTGAGCCTTATTCCCTGGGATCACACACCAAAAGGCTTGGCCCAAATTCATCAGACCAGCTGTGGAATTGCTCATGGGTGATTAGGCCACTGATAGCTGCTCGCCTCACTGAAGATGAAGATCTCGTGGAAGCTGCTGAGGAGCGAGGAGGTTACAAAACAGCTAGAGCTTTGTTTGACTCCGCATGTCCTCTGTCACACAGGTCATTTGAGGGATTCATTGGTGATTGGTAAATCAATAGGAGAGGAAACATTGATGGAGCCCTGATGATAGTTCGTCCAAAATGTATTCAGTGGAGTTAAATTTGAGTTTGCACTTCTCTAAAAAAAAATCTCTACTCTAAAAATCAGTCAGTTTCTTCTCTGGTATAACAGTAAAAAACAAGTGTTTTTCAACAAATTCATTTGAAAGAAAAAGAAAGCAAGAAAGAAAGTTGTAATTATGTGCAATTTCTCTGAAGTGTCAAAAGGAAGAGGGAATATGTGATTCTTGTAACTGCTGGTTTAGTGTAAAGGGTTATGATGAACAGCAGCAACATTTGAGAAATAAAAATCATGAAATTTATAATCATTCTGAGTGAGGGTAGCGGCAAATCAAACAGGATATACATGTTTGGATTGAACCTTCCTCAGCAGCATTTATTTAGAGAATTCACAAGAATAATGACTAAGGCTGGGGCGACTCATTGAAGTCATCGATTATGGATATATGTTGATTTGCATAACGTGTCAGCGCGTCGCAATGAAGTAAGATGGCTGTGCCTGGTCAAAGCATGGACTCTCCCGGAGAACAAGCTGCAGCTAAAAAAATGTCACCCATCATCTTAAATGTGTGAGTATTTTAGACAGATCCAACAATGTGGTGCTCTGTAAGCTCTGTAACTTGGAAATGGTTTCTCACAGCAGTACAACTGCAATGCACAAACACTACTTTTGGCACCACAGCATTGTTTGTCTGCCAAAACTGTTAACATGCAACCGTTACAAAGATTGTTCATATCACCGATATGGTTAAGGTTTAGAAAAGATTGCAGTCATTGAAGAAGTAAACAGTGGTCTCTCGTGTCATACACACACAAAGTCACACGCATTGGTGACCCGTCTACCCCCCCCCCCGTACCGTAGCCCTGATTGGGAGTGTCTCATCCACTGCGTAAGTTGTCATAGCGCAGCGCCGCATTGGTGAGCCAAATGTAACTCATTACTGCCCCCTGGGCCGGAGGCCGGAGGGTGGAAAACATTCACTGGGGCTTGACAGTTGTTGAGAACAGCAGTTGTAGAGGGTGTTTTTACCCCAAACAGCCACAAGGGGCAACAATGAGCCCATTCCACACAAACTTTGACAAGCAACGCTAAGGTGAGATTAATACTTTACCTGAAAAGTTTTCAAATAGTATTTTTCAGTTCACAAGAGAAAAGACTTCAAAGAGAAAAGATAAGGCCACTTCTCTAAGCTTTTCTATGGGAACCATCCAGAACAATCTCCCACGCAGTGAGACAGTCCCAAACAGGGCTACTCCAACCTATGAGATTTTGCACACTACTTCCACTTTTGCTCCCCCCGACAGACGAGAGTCATAATTCAGATTTTTTTTTTTAGGAATCTGAACAAACAACAAATGCTGTCATTTTTCCTGTTCAAACAGTCTTGATGGGGAAGTCACAGGTATCAGGTTAGCATTTGGATCTACTACTGAGAAAACCTGCAAAAGAAAAAGACTGCCAAGGTGTTGGGTACTTAAGCATGCAAAAATAAGTAAGTAAATAAATAAATGAATAATAAAAGAAGATGAGAGGAGGAGAGGGCATGTTGGTCCCATGTGTGTTTCCTTTTATAAAGTAAGACATTTCATGCTTGATAGAACAGATGTGCGCGTCTTTTAAGCTACTATTATGGCAATTATATGCAAATCCGACTGCCTTGAATACAAATAAGAAATTATTTGAATTGCATTTCTTGTCTTAGCACATACAAAGGACTACTCTTGCAACATCTTAAGCCTGCAAACTCTTCACATCACTAAGTGCATAAATGTCTGGTGTTGAGTGGCTTCAGGGTCACGTCTGTCAGTACAAGACACTGTGAAGCTGCAGTGGATGAAATGATGTTGTTATTGTTTTTCAGGGTCTTTAACAGAATCGAACACTTATAAAACAGATGTATGTATGGCTTCTACAATGGCATTTGATGCACATTAAAGAAACTAGAGCCACTGGTTATGGATCATTTCTATGTATAAACTGCACTGACCTTACAGGTTTAATATAAAATAAGAAAGTTTGATTCATATTCACAATGCCTCCTTTGGGTATTTTATTATCTACATTACAGTTCACACTATGCAGTCAAGCATAACTATTGATTTTGAATTACTGTGATGAATAGTTCCATATGTTACATCATTTTCCTGTCTTACTCTTCTATTCTTATCGTTGTATCCCTTGTTTTAGTTATTTAAAAGCATTTTAAAACACTGGTTCTGATAAATAAACATTATAATTATTATAAAAACATTTATTGCCATCTATTGTAAAGCTCCCATTTACTTTTAGTTGCTTGCTAGGTACACCTAGCTAAAACTAATGCAGTCTACGACAACAGAACTGCAATAAATCCTACCTTCATGAAACTTATAATGTTCAGTTTTTACTGAAACTGTTTTAGAGGCGTGTTGATTCAACGCTATGGTCATTTTGGAGGATGTCGTGTGTAGTGCTGTTGAATTGAATAGCACAAGACTTAGTCAACCCTCACTGAAATAAATGGGGTAAAATATTACATTTACTTTAGCTACCGTGTGTACCTGATGAACTGGCAACTGACTGTTTGTTATTTACTGGGTTTCAGGAGTGTGTATGTGTGTGTGTGTGTGTCCCAGAGGACTCTAGTCTAATGGTTCAACCTATTTCTCCAGTTCAGTCAGGCTCTCCCTGCGGTTGATTAACTTTGTGATCCATTAAGTGGCTTCATCCCCTCAGCAGGGAGAAAGTGCCCTCTTCGCTACCCTCCGAGGATTAGGGGAATCCCTTAGACATCATCAAAGGGACTCCAAGGTGAACAGGCCTGCTGACTTTCTATGAAGTATCAGTGAAGAGAGCAGCAACCCCGCTTAATACACTCAAATCCAAGGCTGGTCAAATACATTATGTCTTGTTTGAGCACTGTTTATAAAATACAAGACAATTTACTGCCAGTGACCGGTACTAATAACAGGATTCACTTTGGACAAATAGGCAGATATTACTCCAAGAACAGCTTGGAAGTTAACATCCTGCACGATCAACAAAGATCCCTTTAATACGTAGTATATGAGCATTTTTGTATAGCTTTGTGAAGCTTATGTGTTTTTAACACACTATCAATTACGCTTTTTTTTATTGAGTTGATTTTACTTTTTCATTGAAGTTTTTGAGGCTAAACCAGCTTAAAACAATCTGATGTGATGACATTTGAAAAATTAAGGATCAATTAAGGTCAGCCTTTTACATCTTTAAAAGTTCCAAAACCTTTTAGAAATCTAGCTAATAATTAAGGATTTGATGCAATATAACCTTTCAGAAGTAAACACCATCATCATAAATGTCATCTTAGTGAACTTTCCCAAATCTCCCAGATGAGCATGTGTGAAGATTTTCTCACAATGTGTACACTGTATACATAGATACTAATTTCTAGAAATCTGAGCTTTGAAAATCTTTAACAAAGTAGGTGTATATAAGAAGATTTCACTTTCTGTGTGGATGCTGCTCGACACTGGAGGATTTATCTTTCAGCCTGGTTCACCAGGTTCACAGTCGCACCATGACTTCTTTGAACATAAGGTTTTATACAGTGGTGATGAAGTACTCAGCTCTTTTACTTAAGTAAAACTATAGTGTATAATAATAGTGTAGAAATACTGTGTTACAAGTATAAGTCGTACATTCAATCTCTTACTTAAGTAAAAGCATCAAAACATAAAAGTAACAAAAGTAAAATCATTCATGATGCAGAGCTGCCCATTTCAGAATAATGTCTATTATAATATTGAAATATAAGTATTGATGCATTAATATGTATATTACTTCAGTGTTGCAGCTGGTAAAGGTGGGGCTTATTTTTTACTATATACACTGTATTATCTTTATCCATAATGATACATCATAATGTATTTGTTGATTATATTTTGTATTATTTATCTGAATCTGCAAAGTAATCAAAGGTTTCAAGTAAATGTAATGAGTAAAAAGTATAATATTTCTAAATATCTTAGATACTTACATTAGTGTTGAATCTTTTCCAAAGCTCGCCATGTTTGATAGGCAGCCATTGGTTTCCAGGTATTTCAGTACACAATGAAAATCAGCAATCAAACACTTAAATCTTTCTTGAAACACGTCATGCATCACAGTGATGATTTGTTCATCTTTTTGTCAAAATTTTTAAGGCTTAACATCTATACGTCAGCAACTAAAATGCAGTGCATTTAGGAGCTGTTCTCAGACAATTAAACCCAGACAAACAATAAGCCCACATGGGGAGTCTGAAAAGAAAAAAAAATATGAATTTGGTAGTTTGTAGAAGTTGTATAGAAAACTTTTACATACGTTCACAAGTGAAAAACAACAAAACAGAAAAGAAAGCATACTTTTTTCTTGTTCCTTGTTCTTGATTCCGTTCTTTGTCATAATTTTGTGATGAGAAGATAAAGATCAAAAGAAACTGTTAAATATAAGTGTCACTACAGAGGCACGAATACTTTGATCTGTGTGATTATGAAGATACTGTGATTAACTGTAATTAAGTTAATTTGTTCAATAAATTCATAATCCAAGCATAAAGACTTCTATGAAGAGAAGTGTGGATTTTTCGACACTTACCCAATTTAATGTTAAATCTTAAATCTGTAAAATCATGTATAGTACCACTCAGCATTGCATAAAATATAGAAAACCTTGCGGCAAAACACAGCCACTGCTTATGACAGGAGGCTAATATTTCATCACTAAGCATCTATTCAGAATTATTTTAAAATGTAAATGTTCAGTGGTGCATATAAACTACATATTACATTATTGCCTCACAATGACACAATCGTTCTATATCAAAGATTATTTTGTTTACCATCCCACGCAATATTTCAACAGCATGAAGCTTTAAACTAGCAATCAGCTGCAATCTTTTCTCATATTAAGTAGTTGGAAATTTGTGTTCAAGTTTCATTCCAACTCTAAAGTTGTTCTTGTGCTCTCCCTGTAGAAATCAAGTCAGAATTCACAGTGTTAAGACCATGATGCTCGAGCCGGGCACTGCTATGAATTATATGAAGCTGCAAGGCCACAACTTTCATTTTAACTTTTCCTCAACAAGCCCAGACAAGGTGTGAATGTGGCATGAAATGAGGTACGGAAGCAGGGCCAATTGATATTTAATTAATGCTAGGCCTGACTGTAGGGCCCAGGCTCATCTGCTGCATGTCTCATCCAATATGCATGATTTACAAGCGGGCTTCTTGCCACAGCAAACTTTCCACGCAATAAGGAGCATCGATGTGAAGTGGTGTACACAGCCAGCACACAGAGGAAGCAAGTATTCTGCAGCAACCCTCTGTAAATCTTGACAAATGCTATGTGGACTATGCCAACATGCAGCATATTTTATGCATAAGATCAAACACATCTGAGGGCACTAAATGCAATGAAACGTCAAAAGGAACTCAGAGTGCTTAAACTTTGTTTTATTCGATCTTTCCATATATCAGGATGAAGATTTGTGTGAAAAGACCTTTGTTATTTCATTTTAAATATTTAAAAGCTAAGCAAAATATAAACACCTTTGCTGTTTTGGGAAGCACTGAGTTGTAGTTGCAGGACACCTTTTCTTTTTTAGACCCTCCTGTTTTATTAATGAATGTGCTCTATAAAGACAAAGCTGATGCTGCCTGAACTAAAATTCACACATTTGCAGGATGGTATGTTTAAACCATTTGACATTCATAGTAACTCAACCACTGTTATTATTATGGACTGAGCACACTGTCTTTTTCCCCGAATATTTGGGAAATGTTACTCGGCTGTAATTGCTGGAGAAGTAACGTTCACACAATGCAATGCAATGCAACACTCAAAATACATAGTGCAGAGACTGTACAGAGTTCCCAAAATGAATGTCAAACATGAGAGCAAATTATGACGGCAATTATTGACATTATGAAAGCTTGTATGTTTTATGATTGAAGAAATGGAATGTGTAACACACTGCTGATGTGTTTCCAAGTCACATGTTCTTGATGCTCTTGCATTTTCTACTGTGTGTAGGATTTGGCAATTTAAGGACATTTTTCTGTGCTATCATTATGTAATTATGTATTTCTTTATATAAAAGCACTATTTTGTTCATATGGTGCTACTGAGGGTGGACAGCACTAATATCAAATTGAATTTCATCTCGTGGCAAATGCTCATGGGTCAGCTGATGATCAGTCTTCCATATGATATTGGTGGGTGATGGTGTTCTTGTTTTAATCATTACTAACTGGGTGGCATGATGATGGCTGGATGTCTTTGTGTTATGCTGTCAAATTGTTTTATGCGAGCTTGTGTGGTGGTTATGTTTTGCATATTTTTGTTATGTTTTATATTCAAGCCTGTGTGTGATCTGTGTTTCACCTGGCTGCAATACCAATTTCCCCTTGGGAAAAATAAAGTTGA
This sequence comes from Enoplosus armatus, assembly GCF_043641665.1. Lineage (NCBI taxonomy): Eukaryota > Metazoa > Chordata > Actinopteri > Centrarchiformes > Enoplosidae > Enoplosus > Enoplosus armatus. The sequence continues at coordinate 11,100,949 of NC_092180.1, read as the reverse complement.
CGTTGAGGGTGAAAGAAAGGTTTCTGTGTTTCGGCTTTTGCTTTAGAGGAAAAGATTGGTCAATTTAAACAGACCATCCTGTCTCCAAACAGTTCCATGCATATACTAACTCATTTGAATTAGGAGATACATGTTACCTTTACATATTATTTTTTAAATCAAAATAATGAGGAAACGTAAGAATGTGGTTGAGGTCTAACCTATTATATATCCAATCCAATCACATCTGTAGGATTTTCCTTTAATCTCTCTCGTAACTAAACCACATATACCGCTTCACTTGGAAATACGTCACATTACAGAAGATAACGACACTCTAACTTTGACTTTAAGGTTAAGGAGAGGCCGTCGTCTTGGTTCAATAATGAAAAAGTCAATGTTGACTTGAAGCATGAAAAGGGACGTGTTGACGCAGGATTTGAACCCTGGTCTCCAGTGTCAAAGTGCTGTGTTTTGTTCACCCGACCACCTCCTAAAGACTTCTGTGCAATAATGGGATGTCACACCTCATGTATTAGAAAAAACAATTACGTTCCAAAGTACTCTTGACAAAGCTTATTAGTGGTGTAGAAATAAATTCTGGGGGAGACAGAATATTAAGATCGATTGTTAAATTCTGCTTATGTGGAGCCAGTGATATATACTGCCTGAATTAATGCAGGCTTTATTAAGTAGGGCGGGTTGTGAGCAGTAGAATTTAGACTTTTTATAATCCCATAGTGTTTATCATATTTCCAAAAATGTACACAAAGAAATTAGGATTGAAAGTCTTCATTTATATTTACACTTTCATCCCCAGAGAGAGTTTAAGGCAGCACATTCCTTGCCAGGCAGACGTCCTATATGAATTCAGCAGGAAGAGGTAACAGGACATCATTTTTCCTGCCTGGGCCATCTGTCAGCCCCCCAACATTGCCCACGTTACATTAAATAAATGCCTGGCTTTTCTCGGGAGTCCACAGCAGCGTTATTAAACTGCCTACCTGTGTTACGATGATAGATCTCCTCCAAACTATGGACCCCCAGCAAGCCCAGGTTACCCATAAATGCAGAACATAAAGAGATTGCTTGTGCGGACAACCGGTATAAGCAATGAAATCAGGCTGCACACAGCTGACTGGGTCTCTATTTGGAAAGAAGGCAACTAGAGGGGAAAGAATGATGAGCAGTCAGCTGTGCAAGCAGCTGAAAAGAATAAAGAATAAAAAAACGAATCCTAATGATAGTAATATAAGTGAGTGAATGTGTGTGAAAAGAAGTTCTAAAAGGAAAAATCCACCAAAAGAGGTTTTAAACATCGTCTCAAAAAGTCGTAGTCGAGCTGTTTTACTGCAAGCTGGACATTTCCTACTGCTGATGTTTCACTTCAACAGGATTCAACTGACTTTTATTTTGAAGCAGTCACAGCAGCACTTTCAGAATTTTTGGACAGTGGATGAATTGTAAACGCATACACCAGTTTCATCTCTGTTGTATTTCTGACAAAGTAGCTGCTCAAAGAGTGTTTGCCACCCACAGAATTCTGGGTATTAAACCACACTTGCAGTTACCACCAGCAACCACATGTGTCACCACATCAACCAAGACTGAAATCTTGAGGATTATGACTTTAATCAAACAAATTCACACAGAGAAAACCTGGGGTAATATTATCCGGCAGAGGCATACTGGTCTCTGGACGTATAATGAGACTGTCATGTACAGTCTGGTATGTGCAAAGAGGGCGCAAAGTGAGTGGGTGCGGCCCCCCGATAGGTTAATCGGGCCATGACTACAGCAAATACATATAATGCCCCACCATGAGACATATAAATATTCTATGTAGGCTAAAGATCGACATTTCGATTAATTTCTAAGTGAAAAATACGTAAAGGAGAAACATTACACAAGACACACAACAATAGACTCGACACTTTAAAGGCAAGGCTTAATCCACAAGTGTAATGCATATTGTAAAATGCACATATTGTGGCTGACACAAAACAAAACAACAGGCTATCTCGCACACATAACACAACACATATATATTCTAAGCTGCAACAAACCCATACAGTATGGGTTATAGTCAATTAATTATGCAATAGCTTGCTGACAGAAACTAGAGAACCTAAATCAGCTTCTGCCTCACAGTCACAATCATGTCTGCTTGCCAATTTCCCACCAGGCCTTAGTGACAAGCCTGTGGATGGCAAGCGCGATAATGGATGGTACTAATGGTCAAGCCTGGACCGCACATTAGGAATCCAGTCGATTCTCAGTATTGCACACAGGAAGTGCTGCCAGCAATCAATGCTAGGCTAATGTGCGAAAAGGAGTAAGTTGAATGTCAGTGTTGCTAATCAATAACTATTCATTTTCAGCAACCGCATTTCCACAAATAGGACACTTAATATTGTGTGATTGGATAATTACCATGTCCAATTAAGGATGTGTGACACTAAGCGATGGATGGTGGATGGAAAACATCTGCCGCAAGGTGCTAATGGAGACATGCGCCAGACTCTGATCGACAGTTGGGAGATGGATCTTGATGTCTGCAAACTGTGGGATGCCAGCTCAACCTGCAGGAGTCAGATAATCCTCTCCCTACCTCCACGGCATCGGAGATAATGGATGTCCATCCTCTCAGATTCTGCTCTAACAGGAATATGCTGCTCCAAAGGGAAAAGGACACAACCACTTTACAAACACTACATTTGCTGCTAATCCTACACATTTTTGATGTTTTTGAAAACCTTCTCCTATTTCTTTTTTTTGGGATAAATAATAGATGTTGTTGTTGTCTGCAATAAATTACTCATATTCTTTATTTTCACTGATAGAGAAAACATTATATAATTCCTCCACTTTCAGCAGTGCTGTAGCCTCTTTTGGCTACAGAGTCTGAGCTGACTCAAACACATTTTGGGACCAAAGCGACAGAAGGTCAGTACAGATTATCTTGTAGTGGGATGGAGTGACATCTCAATCTCATTCCTTCCAATCCAGCCCAGTCTCTGCTGATAATGTCAACGTATTTAATTCTTAGGACTCAACACACACACACACACACACACACACACACACACAAAGTCCAGTACTGTTGGCCAGCATGGCATTCAAACATTTGAAACTATGTGTAGCCCACTCCAGCCCCGAGGTAGACCTGACTTTCTTACAAATACATGCAGTGACGCCCTCGCACATCATGTCTTGCAAAAAATCCTCAGAAAAAGAGAGTCTTATCTGACAAAAGTCATGTCTACATGCCATCTTTAAAGCTTCTTCTCAGAGTTCACAACCAATTTGACCAAAAGCCTCTCTGCAACTGCACAGGAACAATAACGTGAGCTCATACTGTGATTAAATGCACAAACCATACATATACAGTACAGTCGCCTCACATTAGAATGATGACACCTATTGTACCTCTTACTCTGTAATTTACAACATATTTTAAACTCTACATCTGTAATTTACACAGACACAGACATGTTAAACAACAGGAAAGTTGGCAATCCCAGAAATGTAACTGAGCCTGAAGAGGCCCATTACAATTATGATTAAGGCTAATTGCTATCCCATTGCCCGTTTTAGTGATTTCATCATTTTGGTAATCCAACTCCTGGATGTTTACTCCCAACTGAAATGTAATAATTGGATTGGATGCATGACTTGATGAGGATTTCTGTGACAGTAAGACAGGACGTACTTGTACCATCACTGCCTCATTTCCTACTGAGAACGATAACATGTTTTAACTTACTGTAAATACAGCAATTGTTCAGTATGAAAGACCCACTTTCATTGTCTGTCAGAATTGGAGGCACAGGTGCACATTAAAATAATATATATGTTAGCCTAGAATATAATATAAAATTCTAGTAAATATAATTCATTTGATTTATTCCCTTTGGGACATAGATCACTTTCAAAGGAGACATTTTGACGACAGAAGCATTAACATAACTGTTGCGTGCGAGGACCCTGGAAGTGTTTATTAAATTATTATGTATTTAATAGACTCATGGTGAGGCAGATGATAACCCACAGCAGTATCTTAAATTTAAGAATCACCATGTATGTTTACCCAAGACCCTTGTTAATTTAGAGGGAATGTCTCTAATAAAGACAGATAAATTGCAAAAACAGACCAAGCACAGGTTTGATTTTGTCAAATCAGTCATTTTAATCCAGAGCTAAACTCAACCATTGTGATTGTCAAACCTTGTTGGAGCGCTTAAACTAACAATTTATTTTCATCTTCCTTTAATTTATGTAAACCGAAAATCTTTGACACTGAATTTGAACTCTCTGAAGCATTATTCACAGGATCCACAGAAATTCTTCCATTCATTTTCTCACAGAAATGTGAAATCTAACGAAACCTGCTCTTGCCTGCTCGTGTGTAGTGGGAGACTACACTCAGGACATGCATAATGAAGACAATGCCAATGCTGCTTTCTACAGTATAATTCAAAAAGCAATTGGAAAGATAATATACACGTTCAACACAAGTCTTTATGCAGAATTGAATTGCTCGAAACCCGCCCACAACATTATCTTTGACTCTGTTTCACTTTCTCTTTACAAGAAAGTGTTTCTGAACAGCAATGAATCAATTCCAGCCAAAGAGTCTGATAGTATATTTCTTTTTTTAACTTGAAATGTGTTTAAATCAGAGCATTAGCCTCATGTTTGATAGAACAATTACTGGTGAGTAAATGTTCATCATTCTTTGGCAGCAAACAAGCGGAGACCATTAAACAGCTTGCAAAAGCTGACCCTATTAACAGGTTTTCACTGCACATAAAAGCACTCAGAGCGTTTGTTTCATTACTGTGCTTTTTTTCCTCATATAGCTTTGGCAGAAGTGGACACATGTAGACTAATACAGCATTCTGTAATTCAGGTCTTTAGGAAAATAAGGATACGCTATTCCCAACATGTTTTATGTCTCTTTCATTGTTAGGCACAGCCTCAACCCCTCGAAGTTAATTGAAAAGGAATAAAGAAAACCTATTGCAGAAACATCTCCCTGTGTATGCCAACTGCTCCAGTTTTGGCATGTGTGCCTCTTACTGCACAATCATTCATTCATTGGAGGCATTCAAATGAAAATGTGAAATTTGGCCTGAGATGGAAAACATTTTCTCCTGCTCCAAGAAGAAGAATAAAAGCCAGTTAAACTGTTTGCTTTAATAAGGCTCTGACTCTGCTGGGAAGCTCCCAGGTCTATTGCTCACTGTGTTGTTTGTGCGGTGCAGGTGACCATACGGTGCACTATTAAGGCTGAAACCTACGATTACTTTTCATCTGACGAACATGGCCAAAGACTTGCACTGACCCCCCCACCCACATGAATGTATCCCCATAACATCGCCTGGCTTGTTATCCAAAACATCTAGTCACATAATGATTTAACATCTTTTAGAAATCTTTAAGACTCACTTTTCATACAAGCCACCGATCCATTAGGGGGCTCTAATTTAAACTAAATCTGTTATTTTCATAGCATTTCTTGCTGCCAGCTACGGTACAACGCTCTATTGTGCATTTTAGCAGCAGATTGTGAGAGTAACATGCAAACCAATTCCACCAGTTGAACTTTCGCTGAAGCAAGTAGATGCTGTGAGGATGTTATGCATGCCAAACAGCAGCTTCCGCAGACAGATAGAGTTATTTCTGCGACTTTGAACGAAACTGACGTGTTTGCAGTGCAGACAAAGGTTGACTACATGTGTGACCGGTAAGGAGTTTTTCACACATTTTGATTGGTTTTACATTCACAACTTGAAAGGAGCCTTCAATTGTTGTTTATTCTGTTGTCTTTGTTACATAAAACGCTTGAACTGTACAAGTGTATTTTGCTCGAGCACGACCTCATTGTTCACCAGCATGTTCTACAAAAACATGACACCTGTGATGGAATCTGGATGAGACACTTAAACTTGGCAGACAAAATTTTTTAATCATCTTGTACTCTGTATGTTGCGTTAACTGACCTTCCTGCACGGCCAAAACTTACGACATCTACATCAATATACTGGTCACAACATGGCTACTTCCACTGAAGGTAAAACACTGAACCCGCGATTGGTTTTGTCCATTGACAATTTCAATAAGGTTTATTCAAACAGGAAAATGACGTCCTCAAAAATGTTGATGAGAAAGAAAAGGCAACGTTACTTTGTGCATTTCTACTATGAGAAGAAAAAACAAATATGGAGCCGCAGATGGGTGAGAAGATGCAGACAATATGGCCTGTCTGTTCTGCAGCGAAGCTCTGTTTTATTTATATCACAGCAGTCTCAGGCCAAGACAACAGTAGCCACAACATGTAAAGGAATACTCCAGTAATATCAAAACAAGCTCACTACAGTTTACAGCTTAAAAGCCTTTGACAACAGCCTTGTAGGAATTCAGTCCACAGAGCTGCTCAAAGTGCAAGATGAAGATTTCTGACATGCCAGAAATCCTTCTAATTGTGCGACAGTCATGTTGTTGAGCGTTAATCAGGCGTTGTGACCTGCTCAAACTCAACATCACATGACAACTGATTTTACAGAAATTCAGCACAATTCCAAAATTAGTCGGGGGCGACTAATTTATGGTTAAAATCAGGTTTAACCCATACAGTGTTCATCCAGCATTAGGTCACGAGTTAATCGCTTCCCCCCATTAAGGTGATGGTTGGTCTGGTCTGTCTGGTCTGGCTGGTCCTCGTGTAGGTGAGGATATTTTACTGACTCTTGCTCCTATTAGGCAATACGTTTTGTTTGCTATCATTCTGTTGTCAGAGAACTGGGTGACTTTGAAAGCATCTATAAGCAAAATGTATTTATATTCCAGCTTTGCAAATTGTGACAAGAGCGAGAGTGAAGCCTTGCGTATATAATGGATGGCAGTCATAAATCATCAATTAGTTCGGCAGTAAAATGATAGTGTGTAGTCTGCAATATTGAATGCTTATTTTATTTTATTTTTATTTTAGCATGTTTAATGCTGTTGTTTATCAGTTAGTGTGGAAGCAGGAACTAGTTTTTGAGAATTTAGTCCTAATAAATCTAAAACAAAACGGGACGACATTTAGCAAAAGTCCAGTCAAAACTCAGCACTTTAATTAATACACAGTTTAACATATCAAATTGAAATGTAGAATGACAAATGTTAAATCAAATTTGAGTTAAATTGAGTCGAGTTAAATCGTACCGTTTCAAATCAGCTTTCAATCATAGTGTATCACTCAATTGTACATCATTTATAAAAAAAGGTATTAGTAAATGTGAGCAGTATGTATCTACAACTATTACTTTTGACATCATTTTAACAATTGTGTTTCCAAACACCAGACTCAACCTAATGTTGGTCAGAAAACAGGTTGGTCAGGTGCACCTATTATACTTTTTGCTTGTGTACTGTGTGTGTGTGTGTGTGTGTGTGTGTGTGTGTGTGTGTGTGTGTGTGTGTGTGTGTGACCGGCGTGCTAAGTGATTGTGATTTGAGAGATATGAGAGAGAGAGAAAGCTGCACATAGTGTTGTGACATTCAATCACTCCAACGTGGAAAATGAGTCATTGTGGGTCTTGAGGAGGAAAACTCGTGGAAAAAAATGCGACTCCCACAGGGGGATCACAGATCACTGACACATATCAGCTCTCTGATATCTGACTGATATGATCGTGTGGTTGCAACACTGTTGACACTGGTACCTTTTCTGTTCCAGATGGTTATCACTGTCAAATGCTCAGTCTTGTTCTCAGTCTCTGCTGCTCAAGAAGCTGCATTTTGTTCATTCAGAGAGTATTTGTCTCATTTCTGAGGTTTATAGCTCAAGGGGCAACATCCACTCAACATTATTATTTACATAAACAGCCATCCCCTCTAAATTTCAAATGATGTGGTTGAAAGTCAACATATAAAAGCATCGACAGGATCAAGAGGTCAGTACTGTTTGTTTAATTAATCAGAAGAATAAGAAGGACATCTGGTGCCAAATCTAGTAGCTGCCTCCCCCCTGAGATGTTCACGCATCACACAGAGTTTAAAGCGATTGAAACAGTAAAGAGCAAAAGCAGTTGCAAGGTCAAACAAAACTGGCAAATGTCGTTCGGGCTAACAGGAAGGCCACAAGTACATGAATAAAAGTGCAGCACAACAGAGAGGTGCAGACAGACGTTTCAGGGCCACATCTAGTTGAACCATGAAAACGTGTAGGACCCTACAAGGTTCCACTGCTGTCAGCTAATGAGAAGGAAATGAGGATACAGAGGGCATATGTTCACCAAACCTAGATGATTAAATAGTGGAAAGCCTTTGCCATGTTCAAAACCCTTGATGTCTGTTGCAACATTTTGCTGTAGGGTGAGAATTTGTTGTAAATAGTGTTCTGGATCTATCCCATCTGTGTCGAAGCACCAAACTAGTGATGGTGGCGTAATCCTGTAAGTAGTGTTTCTTGGCACACATTAGGCCCCTTAATGCCAACTGAGCGTCATTTAAATGCAACACCATTTCTCAGCTGCTGACCAGGAGCATCCCTTCATGGCCACAGTCTACCCCTTTTTCAAAAGGATACTTCCAGCAGGGACTGTGTTACAAAGCAGTCACTATCAAGTCAAGTCAATTTATATAGCTCAATATCACAAATCACAATTCGCCTCAAGGTAAAATTATCATTATCTCTAGAAGCTTCAAAAAAAATCACTTCAGTCTACACGACTGGCTTTCACAGTTGAACCCAGCAGGGCACCTCCGAGATGAGCTGCATGGGGAGGTTTGTAGCATGACTGCATTGCCAAAACCAAAATTCCTAACAACTTGTGAATTCATGCCTACAAAGTGCATTTTGTCCTAAAAACCCAACAGAATAATAAAATAGAACAATCCAACAGTAGTGTGATTCTCTGACACGTTCGTAATGCTCTCTGTTCTTGTATGAAAGTGTAGGAATAGTAGGAATATTAAAGGAGCATTTTGTGAGACGGGTATTATCACAGGACCTGTTTTTGATGAGAAATTGATTTTTTTGTCAGAATACGTTAGCCTCAACAGCAAACAGGTCATTCATCTAAAAACTAAAATAGTGGCAACAACTTATACCTGAAACATTTGATTAATATGTTGTTTATGTTCACTATTGCTCAAAGAAGAGATCACCTGTGAGCAGATGATGAAACAGAGTAGAATGGAGAGATTTATAAAGCAGTTTCTTATTCCAGTGCACTGATGCAGACCTGGAACATGGCAAACAAAAGCAGATTATTCAAGTTGAAGGATTCTCTATGCATTTATTCAAAGACAGACAAGGGTCCATTGAGAAACCATGCTTTTAATGATAATCTAACTGCTGCTGTGCAAGTCACAAATCACAACCACAATCTAACCTCAAGATGTAACACCATCAAAACGGTCCTCCTCTCCTCTTCGTGACCATGACATCAACATCAAACTGCTGCAGCAATGTTTCCTGCCTGGATATCAGCCTTTTCCATTATTTCTCATCCATTATCGCTAAAGGTCAACACAAAACATCAGTCTGAGTAGATTCAGACACCTTGTTCCTGTTGGGCGACTAAGATTTTCACCGGTTCACCTGATGTGTTTCTGTCAGTGAGTGAGTGTGTGTGTGTGTTGGTCCATGCATGCTTGTGTATAGATGCGGTTGTGGGTGTGCATACTATTGAGAAAGAGGGTTAGCTGAAGGCTTTTGCAGCAGACATACAGTAGATAGGTTTTTTCTGCCTGGCAGGGCAGACAGACAGGGAGGAGGGATGATGGGAAAGCAGTGCGTGGGTCTGCCAGGGCTGCTGATGCACATCTAAGGATGACCTTGGAGGTCTGAGGATGAAGGCTGAGTGAAATTTTCAGAGGAGATGAAGAGGAAGGAGACAAAACCTGTCTGTCATATGTCACATTGCTGACAAGTGGTGTGGGTCACGCAAAGTCTACTTTCATGTCGCCACAAGCTGTGGAAGCAAAAGGGTCTGATTTCAGCGGTAATCAAGTGCAAATGCTTTTCTTTTTTTTTCAGAGAAAACAGGGGAAAAGGGTGACTCATGTTATTGTAAGTGAAGTGGATTTTAGAACAGTTACAACCACTTTCTACCCACTTTCAAACTTAAATGGTAGCAGAATTGAATATCACTAAGGCGACACCACCAATATTGTTTTAGTCATGCTAACTGTGTGGCTCAATGGATGGCAATATCAGTTGGCCAGTCAGTCTACTACTTTGTTTCAGACTGAAATATCTTAACTATTGGTTGGATTGCTATGATGTTATCATTCATAGTCCCCAGAGGATGAATCCTAATGACTTTGGTGATCCCCTGACATTTCCTCTAGCGCCACCATGAGGCTGTCATTTTTAGTTTATAATGAAATGTAAACATATCATTTAAGACCAAATACCTGCAAAACTAATGAATTCCCATCAGCCTCAGCTGTACTTTATGTTCAGTGCTAATTAGCAAATGTTATCATGCTAACAAGCTAGACTAAGATGGTGAACATGGTAAACATTAAACTTGTTAAACATCAGCATGTTGATATTGTCATTGTGAGCATGTTAGCATTTAGTTAAGTACAGCCTCACACAGATGCTAGCATGGCTGTATGTAATAATGTATGTTGTTTTTACTTTAAAGCTATTGCACCGTTTTAACATCTAAGCTTGCAATAGAGAAATTGTGTCCAGTCAATGTAGCCTTCAAAGCATCTACTTGGCAGCACACAGACAGCGAGTAAGAGTCGGATCGACTAGGAGTAGACAGGCAGGAAGAGGGTCAGTGTCGATTGGTTGCCGGGCCATCAGAGAATAAGTTGTATTAATGAAACGTTCAGCATCTGTGCTTATTGATAGAGCAGACTTTTGGTAGATGGACTGTGTGTCTGACACCGAGCTGATTATTAAAACAGTTCACACAATGATGTGTGCTTGCCCTTTTCATGGTTCATTAACACAATGAGATGTCCTTCCACATGCAAGCCGCAGCTCATTAAGCCAGCCATTAAATCATGCACGGTGTGAGAAAATGATTGAAAAACAGGAATGTGCCGTTGAAGATAGTGACAACTTACTGTGGTTAAAACGCTTTACTTAAAAAGAACACAAACACCTGGAAGGGAAATGATAAAGAAAATGCAAGGTTTCTATTATCTTACAATAAAAATGTCATTATGTTTACTGTGGCAAATCAAAAAGCAATTGCATATTATTTTCATCCAAGCATGGAGTTAGAGCAGGCAATGACGTTCAAAGCACATACACAAGGTGTGTATTTCATCTGAAACAGAATCCAATCTGAGCTGTGACCATATCTTAATACACAGCAGATATTAATCTGCATGCTTTCATCTGTCTGCTTTGCAGCTTACTTATGCGAAAGGGTACAAATTTTCTTACTCGTAAACAGGCAGTGACAAAACCATTACTTTTTTTCTGTGTAGGAGAAGGACAAGGAGACAAAGAGAAAAATCCCTAGAGTATTTGGAAAGTAGAATGTAGTCTGGTCATACAGCATGTGATCTACAATCTATGTTTTTGCTGATTGATTAGCAACAAGACATACATCCCCTCATCTCATCAATATTATTTATTGAAAAAGTATTAATATAGATCCAGACTGTCAGTGGCCCTTATGGCCTAACTGTGGCAAAAACCTGCATTACAGTGATGTATTAACACATATTTGAATGCAGTGTGATGCCGGTTTAGATAAAACTACCATTGCCATCTCATAAAGTCTCAGATGATTTAAATGTTAAACCACGTCAAAGTGCACAGCTTCACAGATTTTTGTTTTGCTTACATTATCTCGCTAATTTTAGTTGTGATAAAAACAGCTATTTTAATACACCACTCACACCATTCATTTCCAATAGTTGAAAGCAGGCTGAGTTAAAGAAAGGTGCATGATTATCCATATGAGTTAGATAAGCCCACAGAAAACGGGGGAGGCATTCATGATGAGTCACAAGAGACTGATTACATAAACTAATCCCACAGTGAAGCTAAAACCTCAAACAATCTGTGGATGAGTAGGAGGCAGTGGGGTTAATATGTTGTTTAAGGTAGTTTAGTATCTAGGGCATGTCAAGGTAACCTAAATTCAACTGAGAAAGCATCATTAACATAGAACACATAACACGTAACACATAAAAACAAACACTGGTCTAAAGTTACCAAAGAAACATAAACCAGGCTCATATTCAGGCCCACTGATATCTTTGAGGAGCAGGTCACATTTTTCTGGTAATGCTGCCATCTTGAGAGTGTATTAGCTGACTTCTGTTACTCTGTATTTCCAAATATATAGTTGTTAGGGGTTAAAGTGTTTTTTGTAAAGACATTTCTACCAGCACTGTCTACCACCAAGACTGCAGGTCTTAGAGCAACTAATGTTGGATCTGTTTCAAAGCTCTTCACCACTAGTTAGGCAGCAGACGTTACACAGAACAGCCAGGGGTGTTATGAGAAATAGTGTGTACGTTGAGCCAATAACCTCTGAACTGTGAGGTCTAGATTGAAATATTTTCCCTCAGGCTTATCAGCTCAAGATACATCCAGTGGATACAGAATCCAAACTGTTTGGCTGTGGTATAAAAATGAATGATACATAGATGTATCACAACGCTTTGGTACATATAAGCATTTGGTTCTGAAGCATTAAACAGAAAGGAAGTCATATTGTATTTCATAAATAATAGACCACCCATTTCAATTAGGCCCACCATTTTGCATTGCACCTATTGGGTGTTTCCACTGTAGGAAGTATCCCACGGGACCAAGAGTCTTTGGAGGAAGTTTGATGTTTCAGCCAGAGGAACCAGGGACTAAATTCAGTTCCTGTAGAATAGACCCAGGTGTAAAAAAGTCCTGCTTCATTCATAAAACAAGGAAGTACTCTAGTATCGATGTTAGGACAAAGGGTAGACATTTCGTGCTGTTTATTAAGTTTGGCTTCTCTGTTTCCTGACTAGTACTTAAGGTCACAGTGATGAAGATGAATGCTGTCACCACCATGATAAATTGGCATTTTCTAAATGGAAAAAATGACGCCTTTTTTTACCTGCAGTTGTAAAAATGTAATTGCAATACTCTGACACGGCCCAACTTTTCAAAAAATGCTGAATTAAGACTTTTTAAGACAAGAATTTATTGTTGCTATCAAATCATTTGCTCCATAAGCTCTGGACCCCCCTGATGGCAGATGGTGTCTTTTTCTGGCAATCTCTGGCAGCCACCTCATCTGTCTGCCGATGACAGGAGCCATTTTACTAATGCACTCATGAATGCTTCGTCTTTCATACGGTGTCCTTGACGCTCACCTCGACTGTCTCCAGCTGCAGTAGAGGGTGATGGACTTTGGGTGGAAACCCTACGTAAAGTGTGAGGATTTTCTGTTTCTTGTTTCTTTTTTTTAGTGTGTGTACAGTGGCAGCTGAATATCGTACAACCAGTGGGGCATACTGAAGCTGTCCTGTCTCCAGTCTGTCACATGTGGCCTTTTGACAGTTCGACCCCTTCAGTTCCAATTATTCTCCCTCCATTTGCGTCCATCCAGCTACATTTTTTTCACTCCAAAATGGCTTCCCAGTGTCATTACTGTAGATCCTCTTGTCATTCAGCTTGATGTCTTGCATGCAGATGAGGAGACTGATGGTAGCCCCCCTCAAGAACCTTTATCCACTCATCATGGTGATCTGACTGAAAGGGTTAAAGCCTATGCTGAGCATCAGCAGGGATGAAACATTAGGTTGGTATGAATCAGCAGTCACTTGTGTGATCGACTTTGAGGGCAGCTTCTAGTGGTTTTCTCCACAAATCCATTGAGTTTCTGATGAAGTCTCTTTGTTTGTTGTTGACCTTGTATACTGCAAGATGTTCCAAGGATCCATGAGTGCTGCACCAAGTCTTAGACTTTATGGTTGTTCATCCAGACAACAGCTGATCAATACAGTTGAAATCAGCATCATGACAAGAAGACATTTTTTGAAGGATGCAGTTTGTTGTGCTATTGAAGTGTACACTATTACTAGTATACTGAGGTGATGACCGTGAAGTTGAACAACACCTCTCTAATAGTTTCAACAAATCATTATGATGATTAAACTACCCAACAGTGCTGCATGTAAAGTACTTAAAAAATTGGCTCCACCTCAACCAACTACAACAGCAGAATGCTACTTTCACATTAATACATCAGTAATATTAATCCAATAACATAATGTTTAATAGAATAACACTCATAGGAGCCCTTTTTCTGCATTATGAGTATTATTTTTGCTAATAATACTCACATACTTTTACTTAAGTTACATTTTCAATGCAGGAATTTTACTTCCCAGAGTATTTTCACAGTACGGTGTTGTTACTTTTACTTGAGTAAAAGATCTGAATACTTCTTCCACTATTGTATAATCCAGACTGTGTTCGGGTTTGTACAGCGACAGCTCTGTCTTCCAGTACCTGGTGCTTTGGCCCTCTGTTGTTGTTTCCAATCCCCTGCTGAGCTCGAGTATCGACACACACATGTCCCTTCAGCTTCAAGACTTTGAGTTTCCATGTTGGATGACAGTTGGATGGTGTTATTCCCTTGTGAATATCTTTCATGATCAATATCGTCCTGCCTTGTGTTAGATAGCCAGGGTGGGAGTCTGCTGTTAGTAACTGGTTCATTTGTGCTGCTTGGCATTAATGCAGCACTATTAGTTTCTTCAATCAGTAGGTGTGGATTATTTCAGGACCCATTTGCTTTTGTAATGGAGACTGGTTCCTGCTCTGGAAGATTGCAGTGGTCTGGTTCTGGGTCAATTAGCCACTGACCATTGGTGATACTTGATTATTCTTTCACCCAAACATGTATTTACACATGTTCCAGGCTCAAATCTAAACCAAAGTTGTATTGTAACATTAGCTGCTAAAGCTTTAACTACATAATATTCCACAACAGCCACAGCAGCACTTTAAGCTACAGCTCCTCAATAGCCTGACCTGACATACTACCACCCAGCCAGAATACAAACAAACAGCATTTCCATTCTCCTGGGTTACATCATTACTACTGTGGCTACAATTAAGCTTCATTTTGCTTTTTACCAATTTTCTCTGAATCTTTATTTGTTGACAAATGCATGTGTTAACCACAGTTTTTGGTAAACTAACAACAACTATAGGGTTCCATGAACACCAAGTGAGGAGAAAAATAGCGTTCCTGCAATAAATAGCATTCATAATCTAATTTTCGTGGCCGGAGGCATTCTGTTTTCAGGTCTGTCCATCGGTCCGTCCATCCCATTCTTGTGAACACTATATCTCAGGAACCCCTTGAAGGAATTTCTTTCCACTCGAAAGTCCACTCACACTCAAGGATGAACTAATTAGAATTGGTAGTCAAAGGTCACTGTGACCTCACAAAACACGTTTTTGGCAATAACTCAAGACTTCATGACCACATTTCACAGCTGGTCGGGCACTGAATTGACTCAAAGGTCAAAGGTCATTGTGATCTCAAACATATTTCACACACATGTTGGCTGTACAATGAAGTAAACTGATGAAATACTGTGCATAATACAATTGAGTTTTTTCAGTCATTTAGCTATAACAATTTACCTATCTCGTTGGAGCCACTTTCTTTACTATTTGTTCAGTGCATTTCATTGTTATGAACTACTCAGCATCTGCCTAGCAACTGACATACAACATTTGACCATAAAACTGCACTATTTAGAAAGATATAATGGTACAATCTTTGAGCAGACATGAAAGTCTTTGATGAATCACTTAATTATTAATTAGCTCAGTGGGTTAAGTTAATCGAGTGATAAAGAGACAACCTAGGGGCCCACCCAGTAAGGCTCAACGGTCAAAAGCTTATGAGACACTGCTGTAAATGACTTCGATCCCATTATTACTGGCACAGGGGAGGGCAGGAGTCACAGCAGGTGACCTAATTTGATCTCACACTGTAATGAGGATAAAGATCTTTGTAATAGGCACAGCAAAGTATTACAGGGCATGTTAGGAAAACTCCAAATGGCTCCCAGTGATAGGCCTATTATAGTATGTCCAACAAAGTGGCCTTGATGTAATTCCCTATCTCTCAGATCTCTCATTTAGAGCTGGAACACATACAGCACCGTAAATTATGAAAGAAAATTGGTTTTACGAAATGTGTGCCGTTGAATGCTGTCACGCCGATTATCACTTGACATTAGATGGCAGAGAGGTTCTACATGCAACAGATACATTCAGCCATTTACCACCGGCCTGCGAGGTAGACGCTCAAATAACATCAAATACTCTCCTTCTGAGACACTCCTAATTAATAAGAGTCATGGTAAAGAAGCCTCTCCCCTTCCCCT
The DNA here is from genome assembly GCF_043641665.1 of Enoplosus armatus. Classification (NCBI taxonomy): domain Eukaryota; kingdom Metazoa; phylum Chordata; class Actinopteri; order Centrarchiformes; family Enoplosidae; genus Enoplosus; species Enoplosus armatus. The sequence goes on along the minus strand of NC_092180.1, from coordinate 11,084,599 downwards.
CATTGTGCTTACTAGAAATCGATTTGTGACTCTCCTGCTGCCACTGTGTCTGACAGATGTCTTTTTGCAGTACAACACTAACGCTGAAAGCAGTCACAATGTCTGCAGCTGAACTATACCAGGCCAGATAAGAGGCACAGAGCTGCCTGTTGGGGTTGCAGCATGAAAAAAAACCTTAGTTGTTCTCCACTGCAGGTGTTGTTGACAGGTAACAGAAATCCAAGGTTTAGTATTGGATAAAAGGCAGTTGAGGAAAGTCTGTTTTCTTCTTCTAGTATTTACATATCGTAATCAGCCAGGAACTGCAGGTAACTTTTTTTAGCCATGCTAGCGGCACGGCTACCGCTTTGGTCCACCGCTTTGGTCCAGACTGAAATATCTCATATCTCAACAACTATTGAATCCTAATGACTCTGATGATCCCCTGACTTTTTCTCTAGCGGCACCAGCAGGTCAAAGTATTCAATTATCCAGTGAAATATCTAATTGACTTCTAGATGATTAATGCTGATATCTTTGGTGAATCTCTGACTTTTTCTCTAGCACCACCAGCAGGTTGACATTTGTGGTTTTGAGGGAAATATCTCAACAACTATTTGATGGATTGCCATTCAATTTAGTAACAATATTCATGTTCCGCCAAGAATGATTGTAATAACTATCCACCATCATCACAACATTAGCATGCTGACAAGCTAAACTAAGATGGTGAACATGGCAAAGTTAACATCTACATGGTAGCATTGTCATTGTGAGCATGTTAGCATGCTGACATTAGTCCAAGTCCAGCCTCTGTAGTCTTATCTGTTATTATCTCACAACTGTGCAGTGATTAATAAGCCACCTTGACTAAAATGATAAAAACTGGATTTATTACATTCAAAGCTGAGCTAGGAAAGGTTTTTATGTGATTAAACCAGGTGTGCAATTATCTCATCAGGCTCAATCATAAAATAGGGCTGCAGCAGAGAATGATCTTATCCCAACTACTTGAGACCCTTCGGCTTCACCTTATTTACCAAAATTAAGTTCTGGATATCAGAGCTAAAATGTATCTTTTTATTTTTTCTATTTATTTGGGAGTGTAAAAGGAGTTTAAACCCGTTACACATGCAAAAAGCACACACAGCCACTGTCTGGACCAATACAGATCCACAGAAATGGGATACATTATAGCTTTTCTTAATGAGTATTCCAATTATGTCTATTATAATTAGTAATTATGATCCTGTTATGATGCTTTACATGCACTGTAATGGGCTGCAATACACAACACTGTGATCTTACAATAGTTTTGACATTGAGGTGCTAGTTCTCATCAGTGTTAAATGTTCAATTCATTTAATTAAGGAGGAAAAATCGGGTGTGTGTTTGTTGAACCAATGGGCAGGTCAGTAAGACTTACAAAAAACAAAAACAGGGCCTGTTTGTACAAGATCCTGGTTAGATGCTCTCTCTCAAATACATTTACTCAGGTAAAATTTTGAAGTACTTGTACTTTACTAGTCCACTACATTTCAGAGAGAAATATTGTACTTTTCACTCCACAACATTTATCTGATAGCTGGAGTTGCTAGTTACTTTACAGATTAAGATTTTACATAACATACGATCAAGTTATGAAATATGATACCGTGCCATAGATTAAAATATCCAACAGTGTATAAAGTAGTTAAAATGAGCTTCACCTTTACCAGCTGTAACATTTAAATGCTGCTTATGTGTGAAATCATCACTAATGATATTCCAATAATATGATAATATAATTAATTTAACTCTCTGAAAGGCACCATTCTGCCCAGCAAGTACTTTTACTATAATGCTTTAAGTACATTTTGTTGTTAATACTTTTGTACTTTTACATATAGAGTATTTTTACAAGCAGTATACTTTTACTTAAGTAAAACATATAAATACTTCTTCCACCACTGCTCTCTGGTATGTCTTGGACTCCGGACAAGCTGTGAGCAGTCAGTGAAGTGAATCAATCTTTTACCTGTTTTTACTGTGTGCTTTTTTTCTGGGTTTACACAAATAACAAGTATTTTTACAAAGACAGTGGCTCGGTCAGGTAGCTCAGCCATCTGGAGCGCAATGCAATATTTCTGAACTGCTCACATTGTTGCTTCTTGTCACATACATAGCATTCTCACACAACAGTAATTCTGCTTAATGAGGATAATCCCTTAAATCAGGCTTGTATTGTCAGTATTGAGCTTATCCCATTTTATTTCCTTATCATCTCGATCTATCGTCAACATGTTCTGCTGATAAACATCAAAGACACAAAGGAGAGGGATTATGGGTAATTGCAGAGAAATGAATCAAATTAAATTATACATGGTGTTTAAGTTCTGCATCTGGCACTGAGATGGAAAAATGATTGTACTGAATTTACTTTGATAGACTGGCACGCTTGTCATGAAATGGCAGCTGGAAACATCAGTCTTGTATATATACTTCTATATAGTCTAAGATTTTAAAACTCGGAATTCACTGTATAAACACTGTGAAAAAGATGAGAACACAAGCCACCACATCACATACTTCTTACTTTGTTTTTCAACATGTCTCTCTCACTCCCCCTGTGACTTCATTCACTAGTGAATAATTCCATAATGCATGTTTGTCAATCATGTGTTTGGTGAGATGTTATTAGCACTTTAGTTTTTATCTCACCTTCATGCATTTTTATTTTTACCCGGTTCTGTGGTTGCATGTGTTTTTGGTTCTGTAGTTGTATTTAATATTGTATTTCTGTCTCCTCGGCTTTGTTTTTTGAAGTTTTGAACACAGACTGAAATAAAAACAATGTTCATTAATAGTGTATCACCACCACAGTGATTTAGCCTCATGGTAGCCAATTTACCAACTCTGTTGCTGCAGTAAGCTGGAGTAACTTTTCGGAACTCTCTACTGCAACAAATAAAACTAAATTAAGTACATTTGCCATCCACAAAGAACAAAGTTAATGTATTGACAGTCAAAGCATTTGGTGACAGCTCCGTACAGCTGATGCAGATTTGTACTACTTGCTTGCCTGATGAAACGTGTGATGATCACAGTGCATCCCTCTCACAAAAAAAAAAAACCCTCTCCCTGCACTATGAGCTGTGTGCTGGAGCAAATCAATTCATATGATGATGATCCATCAGGCAGCTTCTAGTGACTTCAGTCGATGCTTTAATTACAAAAGAGTTGGCAACCCCGTGGAGACTGCCACATCCTTGGGGAATTATTAGCAATTTTGTTGTGTCATCTTGATTAATGCATATGCAACCACTCTCAGCAATATTTGAAAGAGCTTACAATTTAACAAAATGCCAAATTAATAGAGCACGTGTGATGTTGATTATTGTACTTTCTGAATGAAGTGACCCAAACATAAAGCATATAGTATCTCTTTCATACTGAATCAAAGACCTGGTCACAGGTTGTCATTTTTGATTGGTTGCCATTCTCAAGAGGGTTACATAAGAGAAAAATAAACCAGTTTTGTGATGTGACAACGCCGTGCTTAAGGTTTGATTAGGTTTGGGTACACAAAGTGGCGTGCCGCAGATGAATGTAAAGAGCAACTTTTAATTTAGACCGTGATGGAAAATGAATGATAACCCTATCCCTGAAGTATGTTGGCTTAGTTTCTGTCTGCGTCTATTTATTAACCTAAATTAACTGAAACCATTGCAGAGCTCAGTGCACAGATACAAGAAGAGGAGAAAAAGCAACAACAAAAAAACAAAAATCCACATAGTTGAATGCAGTTATTGTAAGTCCCTTTGAATAAAACCCTCCAACCCAGACCAAGTCAGAAATCAAGTGCTTATAGATGCTCCTAATGGCCACACTCAAAGGTAGAATGAAAAACCAGCCGTCATTGAGAGGGAGGCAACGCGATATCGTTTAAATATGGGGATAATGGTGCACATTTTGTGCCACAAATAATTGTGGAACAAATAAAAAAAAAGCCAGAGAGAGAAGTTCAAACCTTGCTTACTTTCTGTACAGTTGGCCAATCACTGTGTGAACTGGGTGAGAATGTCAGATTGTCAGTTTCGGAAAGGTACAGAAATGGTCGGACACAGCCCACCCAATCCGATGTTGGAAAGGTGTGGAAGGAGGGGGATTCCCAAACTATTCGATCATCCAACATGCACTTCTGAAGAGGCATACTGGCAGCTTATCACCACTCCCAGCTCTGCTGATCTCAGAGCTTTCTTGTGAGGCGTGACGAGGTCAGACGCCAAACATCAATGCTGTACGTAACATTCACATAATAATCCATTCCATGTAAACTGGCTGACTGAACTACAGGATTATTATTCAGCTATTATAGAATTGCTATAACTCTGTGACAGATACACGAGCTAACTTCGACTCCTCTCAGCCATAGATTTATCTCTTATCATTATTATGTACTTGAAAATTATTGTAGAAACTGAGCTGTTTTTAAATTCTGACCAAAAGAAGTAAGTAAAAGAACTAAAAGTCTGTCTGCAAACTACATTATCACTGGGTCTTGTGTGAATGGCAGTGACCAAGTGTTATCGGTGACTAACAGTCTCACAGGATTGGTCAAATAAGGGTTAAACCCCTGTTTATTAAATGTGTCATACACCAGTTAGTGTCTGAAAGTATTATATGACTACGGTGGTTACAAACAATGACGATGGAGAATGATTCAGAGGACAGTGGGTTGCTTATTTATCTGTGACCTTTATTCACTCCTACAGCTTGAAGAGGTGTTTTGGATTAAACCTCCAATATTGTACCTTCTATTTAAATTGTTTCTGCAGATGAACACAAAAATTAACCAATTTTATCTTCAAAAACATTAGATGAACAGATGTTGTTTTCTAAAGGTAAGATCCAATTGAGACTCGACTCCAAGAGTCCTCCAGAATGATTTGAGTGCATGTTTTAATTTCTGTTCATAAATTATAATGGATAAGTACTCACAGTAATTGCTTGCTGTACTTTTCAATCTGTTGAAAGACTCCTTTTTCAGAAAGAGAGACCAATAAAACATTATGTTTTTAGTGCTGCTGTATCCTTGACTTGATAAGTCTACTTCATATTCATTTAAGTCTACTACAACAATAAAACCCAAGGAAAAACACCTGTACCAAATTTTTGTAGCAATACATGCAAAAAAACTGCAGAATCCTACAGGGACTGACCAGAGGTCTGGTTCAGGTGGCGAATCCTCAGTATTTGTGAGGGTCAGGCAGCCGGGGACAGAGGTCACAACAGACAGTGGGTCATAAATATTGGAGACAGGCTGATCTGGCCTATGACAAGGAAAGAGCGGCTCTACTGTAATGGGTGATAAATGTCAGAGCCTCCTTACAGCCTCAGATGAGCGATTGTTAAGCAGCTTCCCTGAACCTGAGCTGCTGAAGCCTCGAGACAGACTGACAAGCAGTAAAGGAAACATTTACACGGATAGAAGGGCTTGTTTGGATGACCCGCCCCCCCCCCCCCCACCTTCCTTGCTGTCGCCATAGGCAAAATGAGAGAGGTGATTAATCAGGTTGTTAGCATGTTTGATGGAGAGTAGAGGAGAGAGGAGAGGGGGAATCCATGTGCTGAGAGGAGAGGAGAGAGTGAAAGGCAGCAAAATGAAGAGGAAAGCTCCGCCGCTGTGATTCATCAGGGGTTACTGATCCTCTGGGGAGCAATAATTTTTAAAGTAATGGGCCTTGATTGCAATAATGTCCCCATAGCAACTATTACCTTTAATGACTATTATTATGGCTGTCATAAAATGGAGACTGGAGCAAGTCTTATTAACTGATCAAAAACTAGTTTTAATTTTTGAATTCTGCAACTTTAAAAAGGTAGAATTTAAAGCGTTAAAAATTAGACAGCACAAGAACATCCATGTGTATGACTTATGTGTTATGGTATATTTATTGCTGTTACTTTATTAATCCTATTTAATTTATTTGATCTGATGTTCTTTGTGAACCTTGATTATTCTCTATTCTCTGTAAGTCTGTGTTATATGCCTCTCAACCCCCATGTTTTATGTTTAGTTTAGTTTATTACATTTATTTGTCACCATGTACAAAAAAAACTCATACAAAGAGAAGAGATGCTTTGTACTGTACCAGATTTAGCTACTAACTACTTTCCATCTGCAGCCCCTGGGCAGGTAGACACAAACACTCCTACTACTAGTACAATAAATACAAATAAAACATAATACACATTTAAATCATCACACCCAATCCTTTACAATATAAATGCTCATTCCCACTTGAATGAAATATTCTTGGCATTTAACTCAGTGTAAAATATGGGTGCTTGGGTAATGACTTCTGGCTGAAGATGCGTTCACATGGTTAATTGGTTAATTGCTCAGTAAAATTACAAAAAGATGAGACTTACATTTGGAGACTCTGAAGACTTTTCTCTTATTCTCGCCACCACCTGAACCACCACAACCGTCCTCATCGTCACAGTCACCGCTGTAACGTCCCTCTGCGTCTCCACTTCCTGTTTCAATCTGGTCCAGTGACCCCAGTTTAGGGATGGACTTTCCCTGCAGCAGCTGGTTGTGGAAAAAAGACACAGAAAAATACACATTTTTGGTTAAAAAATATCAATAGTCAATAGTAAATTGGGTTAAAGTAGTTTTAACTCTGAGTTTTAAAGGCTGCTGTGTTTCCTGCTGCAATATTCACAGCAGGATACACTGAACAAGGTCCTCTCAGTAAGGACAGTACAGAAAATCAGGGAGAAAATGCAAAAAAGCTGCTGATTAGGATGCTTATCAGCCACAGTCCTCGAAGTAATGAATCTATCTACAGAATGATTGAATCTACAGAATAACTGCACTGCAAATGGCATTTTTTGTATTAAAATTTTCTGTCCATATTTATATACTTTACTTTTACTTTATTATACTTCATCCTGATTTTTGAAAATTATTTTTTAGAAGTGCTTTTGAGATTAAAAATAAATGGTTACATTTCTTTTTTTGTTTGTTTACAAAATAATAAGCCTAAAATATAAATGAGGCTGGTGAATTAATATTTAATAAAGACACTATGAGCATCAACAATTGTCCTGATCGCCACCACTTACAAACCTAAATAAATCCCTAGTACGTGTCCCATGACGCTCACCCTTCCTGGCCGCAGTGGCCTGCAGGGCAACTAAACTTTCTGCTGTATCGCTGTGCAGCAGAATCTCAATCAAAGAGTTTGTGAACTCAATACCAGGGGAAATGCATGCGCTAATTGTCTCATTTAAATTCATGGCGCATCATTGGAAACAAGAGAGACTGCTTTGTGTTGATCAGAAAGGTAGTGTCTATGCTAATTAGCTGCTGTTGTGGTTCAGTGCAGGGGAGCACAAGTGTCAGGGTTGCTGCCATGGCTGAGCTGGGACAGATCTGCGTTGGTAATGAGTCTGTCTAGGGTTTCTGCTCTTCAATGGTGACAGGTTAGAAGATGGAGAATATAGCATGGTTTTCTTTCCATTTATGTCAGAGATCTAAGAAAACTTTTAGTACAACATGTGGACTAATGAGTTTCTGTGGTGCCTGAGATTAGCCTGGTCTGCGAGATCGTCTGAATTTGAACTTTGTGTTTCCCAGTCCAGGAGGTGGAGCACTGCTCGAGGGCTCAGTATGTTCAAAAGCTGTCAACTGAACCCTGAACAGAACAGAAGAAACAGCATCTTGCAATAATTAGTCTGCACATGTGAGACAATATGCTAGCTGAGCTTTAAGATTCACATTATATTTAGCAAGGAGGTGAAAGGTTAAGATGTATGAATAAATTAGCCAGTGTATACATGTGTATACACGTGTGAGTAAGAGGAGAAAGTGCTGTTTTCTTTCACACATACAGAGATTAACTCAATCACACAAGTCTCAAGTCACAACTTAAATCTCTAGAAACTTTGATTCATGAGGAGAGTTGACCTCACTCAACATTTTCTAATTTATGGACTTGGACAAATGCATATTTTCTGTTCCCAGTCCACTCCTACAAATTGGTTTTTCATGCACACACTGGAAAAACAGGAACAAAAATTAAAGGATAAGGATAGCAATATTCTACACAGGAGACCAACAATAAATTGATGCCACTAACAAGCATTGCATGTGTAGCCAAAGCCTGATATATCTCATTTCTCTGTGCTGTAGAGCTCCATTGTTGATCAAAACACTATTAAGAAACAGTCAGCACTTCTATTGGATCTATCTAAAAGGAAAGAAGAGAGCGATAAAGTAACTTTTTTGTCATGAATGAGTAAAATTTGCTTTCACATCTACAACACACAAGTTATAAAAGAAAACCTGTGCTTTGGGTTAATGTAGTCAGTGGCAGACGACAACATGATTTGCATCAAACAAAGGGTAATTCATTAGTCTTGTTAACTAATGTTATTTCACAACAAACTAATTTGATCCAAAGCTGAGGAAACAACAAGTCTGTCAACCAGCAGGCTACTCACTTCTTTTCCTCTTCAGGGCCAGGGCTCTGCATTTGATTTGGATTTGGATTGAACAGCTGTACTGCTCTTTCTGACACACAATGAACAGCCTAACTGCGTTATTAGCCTCACTTCTGTGGCTGACATTGGGCTTTGTCTAACACTGACTGTGAGACAGGTTTTCTGATTCGTTCAATGCATGTCCAGGTGAGAAACTGCTCTGAGTAGGCGCCCTTGGGCAGGCCTCTGGCTGTTATTGCAGTGTGTGGAGAGTTAGTGACCAAATAATACCAATTACTCTTTTCACAAACACAACTGCCCACACGCAAATAAATTGCACTACTGCGCACTTAGAATTAATTTTCTGAACACAGAGATCCCCTGCTAAGTGGTCATTTTCTTTTCTTTTAAAATTGCTGCACAAATTAAGAGCAAACACAAACAGGAGATAATGATGAATACACAGGCTCATTGTCAACTACATGTTAAGATTAAATGGAAATTTGATTCATATACTGTAGGTATCTATGTGGAAAGAAAAAGCATCAGAATATCTGACTCACCCTGCTTAGTTAGTGGATTTATTTTAGTTCCCATTTGCTGTGTTAATTTGCTGTAGCTGATCTTTACTGTTAATGCACTACATGTTAACACTTTGTCCATCTGTTTCACTAAAACACGTTCAATTGGAAGTAATTAGTCAAAGACAACTGGACTTACAGTTTAAGCATTAGAAAGACTGAAATAGGAACTTGCTGGATTATAGCATTTCCTTCAGGGGCTCACCTGTTAAATTATTGTGTTTTTTTAACGTCTTATCGTACTTGGTCCAGTGGTGGCCATCCTTCTGGCACCCCCGTGGTTGGCCACTCCAAGTGCCACCCTAAATTTCTTCCAGGTAACTGGCTGATTTGAAGAATAGGTGCAATGCAGGGCTTTCACACCAAGAGCGCAAGTTTGATATTGTGCAGAAAAAGGCCCTTATGTCCCATGGAGAGAGTGGCTACACTCTCTCAGACAAGCCATAGCATTGCGTGTTGCGTTGTTAAGCCCTACAATGATTTCCCGCCAGGTTTGGCTGCCAGAGCTACAGTACATTAAACTTTAATTTTGTGCATCTCTGAACTCCCAGAGTTAAGCAACTTTACTCTCCGATCGTAGCAGGACTTGAGTAAATAACCTTAAGCATGGCAGTAAATATGACTGGGATGGCAAAGTAGAAAATTAATATTGTGATCATTACATTATGATGTAGTCTGTAGAATCCTAGTTAACTTGAAGCGATTCAGAAATGGCTTTCATGTACAAATAAGTTACTAAAGCTCGATCAAAATTATCTAAATTATCTTGATCAACCTCTTGTCTTTGTAAAAAAGTGTTAAGTAAATGCACTGGCAAATACCATGATGGTAACCATGGCAACCACTACACAGTCAGTAAACATTTAATCAGCTGTCCTCTGGAGTTACTGTTTGATCAATGGCAGGAAACACACCCGGGAGAAAACTGCTGAGTCTCTGCTGTTTGCCGTTAATAATAATGAGGATAAACATGCGATGGCTACAGGAGGTGAGAGAGGGACCAACTGAAGTGGATTGGAAATTAGTAAAGTGGTTGAACAACAAACAATATTTTTCATTGTTACAAACAGAGACCAAGCGGCCCAGGCTCCAGGCCCAAACTGTAGGACGGACAATAACAAAGATATGTGGGGTTTTATTGTGGACAGTCTGTCTGTCTTTCTGTCGCTCTCACACACAGTGTATTCCACTATCACAACACTCATCAAGAACAAAATAAAACAAAGAATTCAGTTCACCGATGAATGTATTTTCACTGCACATTGAAACTCGCAACACATGATTTAACATAACACGTAATTGTACATAATTCATGAAGCCTATAATACTACATGTTTCTTTTGAAAATGGCTCTTTTGATTGATAAATGTTCAATTTTTGGTAATTTCACCAATAAGATTTAGATAAGGCTCTAGGGATGACAATATCGGTGTGACGGTTCCACGGTTTTGGTCTCAACAACTATGGGATGGATTGTCACTAAATTTTGTACAAATATCCACGTTGCTCTGAGGATGAATCACTGTGGTGATCCTCGGACCTTTCCTCTAGTGTCGTCATCAGTTCAAAATTTCACTTTGACCTGTAAAACATTCCCACCAGCTTCAGCTGTACTTTGTGTTCAGTGCTAATTAGCAAATGCTGGCATGCTAACACGCTAAACTAAGGTGATGAACATGGTGAACATTGTACCTGCTAAACATCAGCATGGTGGCATTGTCATCGTGAGCCTGTTAGCATGCTGACATTACCCTTTATCTCAAAGCACTACTGTGCAACCTCACAGAGCTGCTGTAGACTTGAAATCTCCCAGTGCTCCTTTTGAGTGGTATATCTTATTGATTGTTTACATGTATTCTTGTCTTCCTTATATTTGGAAAAGTTCTTCATAATACCAGCTGCTTCTTCAGGAAGTCACAACAACGACTCCAAAGATTTTCCATGGGAACTTGCTTGGCTTGACTTTCATCACTGCACCATAGAGAGTATATTCTGACAGGCTGCATCACAGTATATGGTTTGGCAGTTTTGACTGTACAAGACTGGAAACTGCAGCAAAACACTGTAAAGCCAGCATCAAAAATCTACTGGCACAGAGCTCCTACGGCTGTATGATATCTTCATTACCTGCTGCATAAAGAAAGCCCAAAGCATCATCAAGGACACCAGTCATCCAGCCTACACACTATTCTCACTCCTGCCATCTGGAAAACACTACCGGAGCATTAAATCATGCACCATCCGTTTAAGAGACACTTTCTTCCCACAGGTAGAATAACGAATAGTACCAGCACACACACACACATGCAGATAGACACTAAAACTATCTGTATAGTTCTATTTTTACTGTGTATTTTCTGAGGTATCACTTAATGTTTTTTTTATTTCTTGTTCAAGGTTAAGAGTGCCACAGTGCAACAATTTTATTTATTAACACAGATGAATAATTTGATTTTGGCATCTGCCTCTGGAGTAAACAAACTGAAGCAGGTAAAACTAAGAAAAATAAGACTAATTAAACTCAACGTCGAGTATTTTTGGCTGCAAATGTATTTGTTTGACCTCTATATAGAGTCGTTAACAATATTAACGCATGCCGTTGTTTCAGCATTTCTAACACAATATAATCAAGCAGAGAAATCAGGTGGAAAATATCATTGTGCTGCCGTCTAATGCTTGAAATTTTCAGCTGTCAACTCCTATTTGTAATGTCAAGCCATTAAGGTATGTGCTTTAGCTCCATCTACAGTAATGGAGCAAGGGGATGGCTATGTTACTCGGCATCTTGTAAATGTACGGGCATTATCACTATATTTATCCTGCCTACACAACCATTCAGTCTGCATTTCCCACCACAGACAAAGGTATGTCTAGACTCTGTAAAGTTTCAGATTAACTTCCAGCGACACATAACAGCATGCATTTATAGTCAATTAAAATGCACAGTGCAGATGTATAGGGTACATTTCCTAAAGAGGTGCAGGGTGTCATGTGGGAAAATGGATCACACCTTCAGAGATCCAAAAGATGAATCAAGCCGTGTGTGCGGATTTTTAAGCTCATTAGTATTCTCTCCGAAAACGTTCTTCTATATGTAAATAGAGGGCGGAGGAGAGATCTTACAATGATCATATTTGCCAGTCAGAGGGGAAAAGTGTCAGGATGTGAGTCGGCTCCCAAGACGCACGCTGTCATTTCCCATCTCCCTCAGTGCAGCAGCAGCACTGACAGGAGTGTTTACCCAGACCAAGTGCAGCAGCAGCGGGTGAGTGAAATTAGAATATAATGTGAATTTGTGTTAACATTTGTAAAATCTCAAGTATGATGCCGCAGATATTCTATATTTTTCTTGCTGGCAAATCCCATGAAAAGACCAAAACCAGCAAGGACGTGATCCTATTAGCACGTAAAGCCTGATATAGCTTATTCCTCTATGCAACAGACCTCCATTGTTGTCCAAAAAATATTAAAAACATATCAATGAGCTTTTTTTTTTAGGTAGGTATTAATGACCTGTTTTTAAAGATTGATGTCTTCAGTAGGGACCAATGGGCTTGGGTCTGAGAGTCACAAACAGAGTAATGCCAGCCTTATCCTTTAACCATGATCACCACGTTCCTGAACCTTAACCAAGTGTTTTCAATCATCTAAAGTCAACCATATCTTAGCCATGCTTCAGTTATTATGAGCGGATACAGTAGGAAAAGAAAAAAACATTTAAACACACAGGAATACATTGTGAATACATTCAATGTGAGCATTTTTCACCAACTTGAATGACCCAACAACGTGACATATGCTGCTGTTGCTCAAACTGGGTCTTAATCACGAATAAGCACATGCAATAATTTATGATTGAAAGTTGTTATCTACAGGTATGCCGCTTAGCTGGATTTGTCTTTGAATGTTTTTATTTACTGCGCAGGTTTTTGGGGTTTGTCTCAAATTAAGATTTGCTTGCACAGTCCTGACGTATCTGACTTTACAGACTCTTTGATGGACACAAACGTGAATGAATCGAACACACTGAATTTGTAAGTCGTACTCAGCGGGCGAGTAAAATATCTCTAGAGAACAGTATGATGGTTATAACCTCCTTAACTGGACTTCTGTAACAGTCAAATGTTATGACGTGGTATGCACATTTAGGAGCACAGCAAATAAAATGTGAATATATTCACAGTGTTAATCCTTTGGACTAAGAGGAGAGGATGCATGAATAATTCACAAGCAAAACTGCTGGTCAACCACCACATCAATGACTGGTAAATAATTCAGCCCACAGACGGGGTGAGGAGCTGCTTGCTCCTGATTTTGATTGAGAGACACAGGGACAGGGCCTACTTATAGATTCCTGATGGGTTTTACCACATCAAGAGGAGAGGACAGGCAAGGAGGAGAGGAGTCAACAAATAATTCATAGGAAAGAGCTGCTGATGAGCGAGATGATGAAATCTAGAGTTTGTACGCTCAGATTGCATGATGAATTTGTCAATAGCTGCATTGCTGTTTTGAGTTTTCCTGCAGTCTCGGCTGTGGAATAGTAATGATACATTTCCATTTGGTTCTAGGGAAACATGGAGCACTTGAGTTAGTCAAGGTCAGGGGCAAATAAATGGAAATAGTAAAGAACATCTCTGATATGTAGATGAAAAACATGAAAAGCAACATTTGCATGGACACATCATTCTTATCCTCATAAAAATGCCCCAACTGTGGCATCTGTAAAAAGGTAATAGAATTTCACCTTTTGCCTTTATCCATATTTCAGAGTACACTTCCTTTTTTCTCTGCAGCCATTCAAACACTCAACCTGCCATTCATGCACATGTACATTAAGGTAATTTTCATCATATTAATGAGGGGCACCAATACTACAGTGATTTATAGAAGTATATACGGTGTAGTGTACACCCACATGTGCACATGTCATAAAGTGAGCTGCCATTAACTCCCCACACACCAACACACTCACCCTCTACTTCTTCCCCTTGCATCCAGTTTTCATCTTCATTCATCTACCACACATACACTCAATAAATTTTAATTTCAAAGCTTCACCATTTAACACTGGCTGTATTTCAACATGAATATGACCCACATACTGTGTCCTCCTCAAGCCCCAGTTTCCATCTTAAAACAGTCACATTGTCAGTGAATTACATGACTGGGACTCCGTGTCATGTATTCTCTTCAACTTGCCATGCGCCTCATAACGTGTGATCAACACCTTTAAAGACAGCAGAGGAATAAAAATGTGAGGGTTGACAATTTCTGTTAAATGACAATTCGGGTCACACACGCAGAGTGACACTTGTGCCGCTCTTCATCCAGCTAATGAGATGCCAGAACTATTTGCAAATCAAGTCCCAATGAGATGATAATGCAAACTAGACTCAAGGACTGTGAACACACAAGCTGTTAAATGAATCGTACCAGATGTATACTATAAAGTCTGCAATTCACAACATCACCTTCCTCTGTACTTATGAAGTGCAATACAGTATACTCCAGAACCATTTTAGATGCCACGTTGATTCATTAGCTCTCTTAAAAAAATCTCCTGCTTCAGAAAGTCTGGGTTCAACAACATGAGTATGACATTTATGACAGCAGGGTTTCTTTGAGTAAGTCTTTCCTGATGAGGTGTTTTTCTGGAAAAAACATTAACAGTCAATATTAGTAAGTCCCTATATCAAAATGGAAAAGTAGGTCACCTGTCATTGCCTTCTGAAAACCAGCTAATGATTGTTTCTAAATTGTTTAGGCAAACAAAACTACTTGGTTAATGTTATGGAAAACTCATGGTCACGGTAAAAAAAAAAAAAGTCAATTTTATCTTCCGTTGCAACAATCTTAAGCTAAACAGTAGAAATACAGATGTTACAAAGTAATCTACCAGGAATGAGCACTTGCATGTATTTGATTGGCCAATGCAGCGCCTTGGCTGATGCCGTTGCATTGGGTTGCAGAAAAAGTTGAGCCAGAAAACATACACTGGAATAAATTATTTTGCAAATCACTGTATTATGCAACTGATATGAGTCTTACAAGTAGCACAACAAAGCACTTCCTTTTGAGTTTGACCCAGTGATGGAGTAATTTGGCTTGTACTGGAGTTGTTGCTACAATTAATTTCTGGTTATTTGCATCTTGAATTCTGATAAAACCCAAACAAAACCTTGGAATAGTTTACAGCAAAGAACAGCTCATTGAACACAATGACTACATACAAAATAGACAAGGTTCACTATTTACCCTACTGAACAGGCACAGCATCTTTATTTTTATTTTGCCTGCAGGTACTGGAGGCAGTGCTGGAACAGAGCACGAGGACTTGGCAAACAACACTTGTGCAGAAGGGCAAATGTTGAATTTCAACACAAGTAGGTTTTAACAAGAAAATCAAACTTTTGAGGGCTCTCTTTTTCACAAAAGCTACCTTTTGAACATTACTGAAGGCAGCCATCACACTTCAACCAATCACTTCTGGACAAGATCTTAAATCAGCCGCATTCAGACAAGCAAAGTAAACGAAAGCAAAGGAAAAGAATGACAGCTAAAGTGCAATTGTGATCTGGTTACCAGTCTCTCCAAAATTTGTCTCGAATAATTGAGGACAGATTTGGTGTCTCAAAGAGCTTGCTGGAACAAGAGATGTAAAACATTTCATTCATTATCATTAGAAATTATTACACAAGATACGGCCTCATCAATTCAAACACATTAATGAGTGGATGAAACTTACAAACACTGATTTCTCAATCAATGTTTCAAGTGATGTTGGAAAAGATTTTAAGACTTAAAGCAATTAAAGGTCCCATATTGTAGGAGGATGAGGCAGCAGAAGCACTGGGTGTTGCCCCTCCGTAGGCTTCTGGAAGTTGGCCAATCAGAAAGAAGAGAAGAAATTGAGCTTTTAGGGAGGTGGGGGCCTTAAAGAGACAGGAGCTAAAATGGCTTGTTTCAGACAGAGGATGAACTAAGGGGCTGCAGAAAGGGTCAGTATAAGATTCTGGATTTTCGTTTAACTGTGAATCATGCTAAGCTACTGTGGTCCCAGGATAAAAATATAGAGCTTACTATGGGATCTTGTTGTTCATGATAATGACTCATATTTTCTCACCTAAGACACGTGCACTTATTCAAAGACTACCAGCTAAAACTACAATTTTTTCAACCACATACACAGAAGGTGAGTCCTGTGTTGCATCTTATTGTGCAGAAAAGCTACCAGAATTTATCTGGATAATTTTTATATTCTGTGGGACTAATAATAATAATTAGGACTAATTATCTTCTTTGTTATTATTTAGGTGGGGGATTTTTGTATTTCTGTGGTCGATATACTTAACGTTGTTGCTGAAGGGTGTCAAACGTGGGTGTAATAGGTGTCTTCATTTGTCATTCATTCCCATTGCGCCTGCTGGTACGGTATCCTGCTCTATTGGCACATTTTCATGGCAATCCATCAAATAGCTGTTGAAACATTTCATTTAAAATCACCAAATGTCAACCTCATTGTGGCGCTGGACGAAAAAGTCAGGGGATCCCCAAAGTCATTAGGATATATCATTTGGACACCATGAATGTCTGTGCTAAATTGTGTTTGTTTGGTTTTCACTTGGTAAGTGAAAACTTTGACCTGCCGGTGGCGCTAGATGACAAGTCAGGGTTCACCAAAGTCATAAGGATTCCAGGGCCTAGTGTCTGTTTAAAATTTCATGGCAATCCATATAATAGCTGTTGAGGTATTTCAATCTGGACCAAAGTGGTGGACTGACTGACCAATTAACCAAACAGCCAAACAACTGACACTGCCATGAGACACACTGCTACAGTTTCTAGAAATGTGTAAAAGAAAATGATTCTAACAGCCCATTGAACTGATTGTTAGCTCTGTATGTCTTGCAACATCTGGCAGTCTGACAATGTTGTCTTATAATAGCCATTACTTTGTTTTCAGACAAACGTCCTGAAAGGTGGGATCCTGACAGAAAACACCCAACATAACAGGGAGAAAAAACACATGTTGTAAATCAGCTTTGGTTGAAACTTTGTAAATAAAATTCTGTAAATGTATTTTCACTTCAGTGAAATCGCAGTTGGCTGATTTTTAAGGACAATTTACATCAGTGTAGGATGTTTGATTTTTATTCCCTTCATACCAAACATTCCGTCTTCTTATGTATTAAGAAGCCACCTCTATTTTATTTCCAAGTAAACTTGGAAGAAATCTTCCTGAAAGAAACCATATTCATAATTTTTTGACAGAAATCGTGCATGTGCTCCATCATTGTCTTTGAATAGTTCCAGGGACTTCTTCAAAAATTCAAGACATTACAGACACTACTGTGCAGGTGCTGAAAACAGAATATTATTCCTTAACTGAAGCAAAAACACAACTTAGAAATACTGTTACTACTGCAACAACACAGTTTTCAACAAGCTGAGAATCAAATGTCACATTGAGACCAACCTCAGTTAGTTTCTTCCCACACAGATTTGCCGCACAGCTGGGTGAGCAAACTGATAATGAGCTACATTTCAAATGTCGTGCCCAAGAGTCATTTTTCATCACTGATTTTGACGGCACAATGTCTCAGTCTGATATTTTTACATTAACAATGGATCAAATGCCTATGAGTACTGTGAAGGTGCTCTCTCCTCTTGATCAACCCACAGAGAAATGTCACTCCAGTCCCCAACCTCTGCTGTGCGTTTTTGCATCTTTCAGCTCATTGTTTTTGTTTTCTGGCTGCAACTTGTCCACTACCTGCTCAGCACCAAACAGCACACAGACAAAGTTACCAACTAGCTGTTTAGCATTCAGCTGTTGAAGAGTCAGATATTTCCCGCAGGAGTTGAAGACCAAAAAATTGTAAAAAAAAAAAATAAATAAATAACTAATTAGAGTGATTACGTCCACCATGGCCAGAAGCATGACTCCAAATGAATGATCATGTTGCTCCGTAAGTCCTGGATGTGTAAATAAGATATTGTTTGCTAACAAGCTTCCCATATTATCAACTTAAAGGCTGACAATATGTCAATATTGTATTTACAGCTTGTTTCTGCTGCCCCCATGTGGCCAAAGAAACCTGTTATTGTTTAAGAAAGTGAAACGTACAAATGTGCTGTCACTAGACATAGACCTCATAAATCTCATACATGACATACATGGTTCTCGATGAGTGAATCACTGACTCTTGATCAGTTATTAAATCAGGGGACTGAGTAAACAAGGACAAGAGGAACAGGTTGCAAGCTAATGATGTTGCTGAAAATGTTTTTTTAGCATTTAGCAGAAAAGGAGATGAACAGAAAATGTGGACAAAAGATGTGAGTATGTGCAAAAGATATTGGGTGAAAAAAACAGAGGGTTTAAAGTCACTAAAGTCACTGAAGTACTTGCTCCCAGTGGATTATAAATGATTACATAATCTGGGCTGAGCTGACAATCGTGATCTGTTTCGTAGTTACAGTAAATCATGCGCAGCAGATAAACAATTTCTGAGTATTCAGGCTCATAAAACGTTCACCTGTAGGTACAAATTCACAGAATCACAAAGGACATAGAAAGAAGCACATTTAAGATGCATACGGCAAAAACACACAGTGAGAAAGACATATACACAGTGAATGTCAATGAGGCACATCAGGAGCTCTCAATAGTTATGATATAGATTTATGTGTCCTGACATCCCACAGATGGTGTGAATTAGTCAGGGAGGGGGTGCCAGCACGAGGTCAAGAGAGATGACCTGGCCTTCAGCCTGCCACTTGGGAAACCAAAGCAACAGACATGTGAAGCTGCTGCTGCTGCAGCAGTGCAACAATCCAGAGGCTGCCACAGCAGCTGTTATTGAAGCTAGAGAAGAGAAAGCGCTCCCGTAAACTGCCCTAATCTCATCATCCTGAGAGATAAACAGCACTGAAAGGAGCCACAGCAGCAGAAACCTGCATAAAAGCAGGCTGGGTGATAGAAAAGCTACATTGATTTTGACAAAGAGCAGAAAAAGAATTTTGTAAATACAAAGACACGCCAACCAGATCAAATGGGTTTCTAAATGTGTAATGATTGATTTTTTTTTCATTACCTGGAGATGATTTAGCATTTGAGACTGGTTTTCTATTAGCCGGTACTTACTGGTAATATGAAAGATGATATAAATGAATGATTTTGTTGAGAATTATTTAAAAGTAAAGAGTAAGGGGCTTCAGCTTTATGAGCAGCCGTTTCTTTTCAAGGTAGCTGTTTCGGTGTACCTTGAAGAACGAGCCAAAAGCTAACAAGGAGGCTTAATGTTCCATAAAACAAAGACGCACAGAGAATTAGCAGACTGCCTAAGGAGACAGTCACCATATGTTTGACAGAATGAGGGATGGAGAAGTGGAGTTAGAACTGCAAAAAGAAGAAGAAATCGTATAATGTACATGCAGTAAATATGTAGAGGTAACGAGAGAGGCTCACCTGATTGATGTGTTTCAGTTTGTCAATGATCTGATTTATTACAGGGTCTGCTCCCTTCACTTTGACTTCGGGGTTGGCACTCTGAGCCTTGATCCCATTGCCCACCACACGGAGGGTGTAACTGTGAACAAAGTGTAAAGGACAGAGGGTTCTGTAAGTATTTTCAAGAAACCATCAGTCATGTTAAAGCACAACATGAGAAATACCAGTGGTGGAAAGTAACCAACTACATTGACTACTGTACTTAAGTAAAGGTACTTTTAAATAATGAAGTATTTTACTTAAGTATTTCATGCTAGCTATGCTACTTTATACTTCTACTCCACTACATTTATTTGACAGATATAGTTACTAGTTATTTTTCACATTAAGATTGTACATTAAAAAAACAAAAGCTTATAAAACATTATGCATTGTTAAAGATTAAACAAATGGTCACCAAACGTTTAGCTGTGTGATTCATTTCCTCAGCTGAGTTTCATTTGTCTGTGATATAATTCAAATGCACAAGGCTCAAAAAGGTAAATATATTTCACAAAAAGCAGCGATGAAAGAAAAGTCTAACGAATGAGTGCAGCTTTGTGTGGCAGAAATTAGGGGGGGGGGGGTTTGTATTTCCTGTCTCATTACCCATCTCCCAACCTCTCAGATTTATCTCGTGACCCTAGAGAAGGGGCCCGACCCCCATGTTGAGAACCAGTGAACTACCACATTGTATATAAAGTAGTTAAAACTAGTTCCCCCATCAATAAGTCAGTATTAACATTCTAATAATGTCATATATAAAGATACTTTTCTGATAATACTTTTATTGGTGGTATTCTAAATACAGGATTTTTGCTTGTAGTGGGGTATTTTTACATTGTAGTACTGGTACTTTTACTTAAGTAAAAGAACTGAGTGCTTCTTCCACCACTGAGACACTGAGAAGTCCAATCTATTATCTCTTCTTCTCTTGGGGAGCAATACTAAAACATGATCAATATTCTGAACTCACACAAAGGTGATGGCATAACTCACTTATAAACACACCGCGGGGGTTAAAGCGGGATTTGTGATGTGGAGGAAACATGATTCACCTTCACCTGCACATGTACGCATGAACATGCGTCTCTGCTGCAGTGCTAAGGCTGCATATTGAATGTATGCTTTATAAAAACAATATATCAAGCCCTTTATGATCGTCTCTTAGAAATGAAACTATTAAACCACGCTGTGAGTACAGTACACTGTACTCAACTATTCATTTATGATTTGTGACCTAATGTTTCACTATGCGACATTAATCCTTGTGTTGAAGCAGTTCATTGTTGTTATAGCTTAGTAAAAGGCTTCAGTTCACCTCAAGGACTCCTGACTCTTTAGTTTCAGGACAGTCTGTCAGCTGTAATGACTCTGACCATGGCGGACTCACATCTCAATCTCCAGCATATCATTTAATCAAACTAGTAGATCAAGGTAAAGTCATTCATTGTGGAAAGACCTGCTGAGCTCTTTGTGTATGCTGTGTCTGTGTGTGTGTGTGTGTGTGTGTGTGTGTGTGTGTGTGTGTGTGTGTGCGTGTGCGTGTTTGAAGCAGTTCTGACAAAGTGCAGATGGAGCAGACCACCAGGTGTCGGCCCGACGTCACTTTGAACTTAAATATCTGAATTAGAAAATTGAAAATAAAAATCAGTGGCTAAAATGATGGTGGGTGATTTTGTAGCAGCGAACACAAATTGGGTGTGCTCTTCAAGCAACACAAGGTCAGAAAGAAAAAGAAATGTATGAATAAATAAAGTGCAGGAAGCATGGGCGCTTAATTTATTTAAAAGAAGAGGTGGGTGGCATAATTCAAATTTAGTCAGGATGTCTGGGTCCTTGAGATGTAATTTTGATGTTAATTTCCTGCAAATTGGAGCTGCTAAATGTGATTAGTTTTGGAAAAAATACAGCAGCCATTCAGCGTCCTTTTTTTACTTTTTATCAGCAGTCTGTTATCGCCACTATTTTTCTTATTAGGCTCCTTCTCCTCTTCTTATGACCTCTGTCCTCTCCGTCTCTGCTGTGGCTGCTGTCTTTCTTCTGGCAGCCGCATCAAATGAAATATTAAAGTGAACATTTAAAATCTGTCTACAAAAGACAGTGCTTTGGTAATTCAGAGAACAGACGCAGATGCCCAAAATTGTATTTACAAAAATGCATTTGTTTGACAGATTATACAAAGGAATCAAAGTGGAAAAAGAAAAAAAAGAGACCTAAAATAAAGACAGTACTTTTGGAGTGGTTTTGATGCTCAGTAGATTTTCTTCATGGTTTTACAGAACATGGCTGTTTATTTTGTAAGGCTTGTATAAGGCAAAGCGTGTCACATGACCTGTAATTTCAACTGTGGCCACATCACTGATATTGTCACATAGCCTGGTGATGTTCCTGGGGGTTTGGAGGTGAAAATCTCTGTATCATCACACTTTGCTTTACTCTGTTGAAAGTGTTTTGCACTTTTGGTCTTTGGGTTTTAATGCTTTTAAAGCTTTGCTTTGCTGGATTCTATAACACACATTTGTAAACAACGTCTGCATGTGCCAAAACATGCTAGTGGGTTGACCTTTTTTCTCACATTTATGTCTCTCACTTATGTATCTACATGATACATAGGTTCTGTTAGTATAAAAAGGAGCCTGGATGTAAGTGATTGGAGACATCTGCGGGTTGACCAGCTGCATGTTAGATTTTAGAGGTACTGCAGAGCATGTCAACAAGCTCTAAGGTTTTCTGCCATAACATTCTCTGAATAATTTGGCTTCTTGTGTGCATCTAAAATGTACGGATCGACCAAAATGTAAGTGTGAAAACGAAGGCCCTGTTTGCTCGCTGCAGTCGGCGCCTGCGGCTGGAAGCCGATGTGTTGGGACTAAACTGCAACTGAACCGTGTATACTGGAGCGATGATCCCGCTGCCTCCGGCTCTGTTTAATCCCTGGACACACCTGCTGAGGTGGACATTGTGTGAGGAAGAACTGGAATGCAGATAGTCCTTGTTGGGTCTGGCGCTGCTATAAATTGTTAAGGGTATACCTGTACCAAAAAAATCTACAGAAAAGGGAGAATAATGCGCCCACTCGCACTTGTAGCCTTTGATAATCTCAAAGGTTGCTTATACTTATCATAAGACATCACCCTATGTAACAAATAGAGCAAAATCCACCTGGTCATGACCTTTACTGCAGTTTTTTTCCTCCTTTCTGTAACAGCGTGATTAATAGCAGATTGAAGAGATTACATCAGAGCCATCTGTGCCCAGTTCAAATGAAAATGTGTACAGCCACACATCTATATAAAAAACCTGTTTCATATTGTGAGAACCACAGGCATGCATGAATTTAGTGCAGTTAAATGTGGAAGAACATATAAAATATCATTGGTATCCATGCACACACACACATACAGGCAGCTCCTCTTGCATTCAGTAAGCAATGCATTTCATTATGCCACTGGGATCCATAACCTGAAACACATACAATCTCCTGTAACATGCTGCAGGGCTGGCAATGCAACCCAAAGACTCTCGGGGGGTTGAAACACCAGAAAATAAGGGTCTGCTCCTTAAAAGGTGTCACAGATAAAAAACATTGATCATAGTCATCATATATTCTTCAGGTTGAGTAAAAAGCATACAGTAGCATCAAGCACAACCTACAAGAGGATATCAAACAGCTGAGTGATTGCCTGTGTCTCTGTGGGCCAGCAGCCGGATCTTATAATCCATATCCTTCTCCCCAAAGGGACGCTTGGTTTGCATCTCATCTCTGCTCACACTGCTGTTCAGCCCTAGATTAAAAATTTCAATCATTTTATTCTTGGCTGTTATCCTTATCTCATTCAACTATATTTGTCTGCAAGTACAAAACCTTCACTTCAGGAACAAAGAAATCTGAGGTCTCCTTTGCCCTATTCCTTGACTTCAGGACAGAGTAGGATTGTTTATGTCAAAGTAATTTACCCTGATCGGCATGACTCTCCTCCAGACATCCTTAATCCAGTGTACTGTAATACTGTGGTCGCGCACAAAACACAAATGCAAGCTACTGTGAAGAATGCGATGCTTTCTGTTTCTAATATTTTTGTCTTAGGCTTATCATTTTATCTGGATCCCTCTGATTAGGGCTGTGGCGAGGAATGGTTGAGAGTTAAGCATGAATTTGACTGTCACACGACGCACTGCAGCATACTGTAAGAAAACACATCCAAATAGACAAAACACAATCAAATGAAGAAAAGATCCTTACCAATTTGACAACACATATGTAGCAAAGTGTGCTGCAAGTGCAGAACATAAAACAACCAAATACAGAAGTTACAAAATTACATTTCCAGGAGACAATAAAAACTGATGGTTGTGGCTCATGGAGTTACTAACTCCAGTGAATTAGCGTAATAAAGAATATGTTAGCTTTTAATACACCTCCTATGCGCTATATACACCCACAATTTGAATCTGATCTGAATCCTGCGGTCAGAATGATAAACCTCAAATAAACTTAAACCTGCAATTGTTTATCTTTTGGCCACTTGAGGGCGTTTCAAGTTAATATGACAAAAAAGCAAAAGCAAAAGCAGCAGCTTATTTACACATCCAGCTGTTACGGAACAACATTCTGGCTCATTTGGAGTTGTGTTTCTGGCTACCTTGCAAATGTAAGTTCAATATTTCACTCTCATTTAGCTCTGTGTTTGGTCTCCACCAATCCCTGAGGGAAATATCTGGCTCTTCAGCTGCTAAATGCTCCACTATGTTCACCAGCTAGTCGCTAACTATGTCTGTCTGCTGTTGTGCTGAGCAGGTAGT
The DNA here is from genome assembly GCF_043641665.1 of Enoplosus armatus. Lineage (NCBI taxonomy): Eukaryota > Metazoa > Chordata > Actinopteri > Centrarchiformes > Enoplosidae > Enoplosus > Enoplosus armatus. The sequence continues at coordinate 11,060,266 of NC_092180.1, read as the reverse complement.
GTACAGTGGGTTTTTAAGAGCCCTTTTGCTGAAAACTGCTGGAAGTTTCAGCCTAAGACGACGCTATGAGAGCGGTGAGAGTGAACCAGAACAGTAGAGTTGGGGGCCGGTCAGCTAAACAACGAGCTGCAGAAACTCAATATAAAAGCAGAGGGGAGCTGTAGATTCGGGTGATACTTCTCCTCCCTTCCACACTGTCACATTGTTTTCACATCGTCATTAAAAATAGATATTACAGCTGCTTTAAATCAACACCAACACCATAACGGTAACCACCGCCATCGTCGGTGCATTTCCGCATTTGTTTTCTATATCTGCAGCGTTTTCTCCCCATCCCCAACATCATTCATCCTAGACTGCTCATACTGTTTTAGATCTATTAGTATGCTTCTGTTGCCTTTGAGGTATCAATCATGAGTTGCAGCTGAGCATGCCTGTTAATTATTGGCAGTCACACCATCTGTCTTTCAATTGTGAGTTCACATGTATAATTACTACAGTGACGGTGTTTCTTTAAACAGAAACTGTCAGTTTTTTCCCTTTTTTTCTTGCTAATATGTGAGGCTGGCCGTTTAAAAAAACTGTTACAGGAGAATAAAAGCAACAACAAGGCAAGAGCCAATTATGACAATTATGTCAAATTTGAATCTCAAATCAATGTCAGTTATCTATCAAGCTGATATGTGATTTTCCTTTCAGCTGTGTAAAAACTAAATAAATAAATAAACAGCTGGCTGTCTACAAGCAGAAATGTTTTATTCCTGTGAGCACCTTCATCAAAATGTTATGGAGAGGGGAGTTCAGTGGCTCAGGAGATGAAGGAGGTAGACCATGCACACTGTTCATGGTTGGCTGAGTGAGAAACAAAGCAGGCTTGTGGTTAGTAGGCTAGAAGGCAATACCTGCCTTCAAGTTGTCACTGAGGAAACAAAAGTCCTTCTGGCTCATTGCCGAGCGCAGAGAGGATCTGGGAGAGTCTGCCACTTCAAAGCAGCCTGTTCACTTAAGCTCAAAAGGACAGAAACTACTTCAGGCAAGACAATGAAACATATGCAGTGTAAAATCAACAAGAGGGCCATGCTTCAAACAAACATCTGTTTGGTACAATAACCCAGTTAATATGGCAATAAGGATATCAACTCTGCAACACTGTAATTAAATAATATATCAAGATTTCCATACCTCCTGCTGTAAATACGTGTATGTTTATATTCCACAATATGTTCGCTAAGTCAAGAGTTTTCTGATATCTGCAGGAATGTCATTTTTATTTGTGCACACGTTTTGAATCAGATAAATGAATTGACTGACAAGACTTTCACAGACAGGATGTAATAAGGTGTTTTCATAAAGGATTATCATAATCAGGATTACAAGGTTTGCCGGTGTGTGTATCTAGAACTGTGTACCTTAACTGAGAGCTGTGACAAAGGGGATAATACAACAGAAGTCAACAGTGCCTCTGGCAATGATTTAGCTCCAAACATCCCTACTGCCATGTTTGTTCCAATTACTGGGAAGCCCTGAGCCTTGAAGTTGTATTGACTTGTGCCAGGAAGACACCATGGAATTAGCCAGACAGAGCTGTTTGAGCACGGTGGCAGCGGTACTTAATATGGTTGGGTAGTTGGTCAGTGGGTAATGGGCATTATGTGTCAGGAATCTGTACTGACACCGTTGTACTGAGATGTTGGGACTTGCTCTTATGAAGAGACAGAGTTACGGAATGACAGACTCATAAACTCAAAGTTTTGCAGAACTGAGAAAAATAAAAGACAGAATGTGTAAGTGCACTCTGATGGCGGTGAAGCAAACACCATTTTGAGGAAACCTGGAAAGGAAAGATTGGCAACGTCAGCAGCAAAGAAGATCACATAACAGATGGAAAAAATAGGTTCAGAAATATTTAGGATAGCACTCGCCCTGATGTGTCGGTCAGAATACACCGTTAAGTGACTGATTTATCCTTAATACAACAAGCAGTACGGTCCCCAGAGGAATGTCCATAGTCGGAAACAAGACATTCACGCACACAGGAAATGGTGACGAAACCTGCCAGATGACTTAAGACAAGGTCAGTTCTGATTTAAAGAATCTTGCAGCGGTGATTTGGGTTTGCCCAGGTGCGCACATGCACACGCCACCAAGTCTACCTAACCGATCTTGGACTTTATTGCAGGAAGCTTGTGATAAAACCAAATGAAATTAATAACAATATTAAAATATTCTTATATTTAATTTACTAATGTTTATGTTGAGTAGAGAAGGATTTGGCTTTTAGCTAACAGAATTAAGTTAATCGAAGTATTTTCATCTATGTTCCAGAACAGCAAAACATGCCAAAGTTGGGGTTCCTTTAACATATAGATTTCTGTATTTGTGCTTTTGTCTGGGCTCTTCTCACTGATTTGAAGTGGGCGTGGTCCAGTTGGGAGAAGGCGATTTCACATACTTCCAATCAGGAAACATAATGCCACACATATTACTTTGTTTTATTATCAACATCACAAGGAAACGTTTTGATTGAACATATTTGTAAAAAGTTTACTGAACAACGTACTGTATTTCCTTTGTTTTCCCTACAATATCCACTCATGGCAACTAAAGCATGAGTCGTTTTCTTTGAAGTTTATGTTTAGCTAAGGTTGGAAATAATATCATGGTCTTAGTTACATGTTGAAAAAGTCGAATTGAAGCACAAAACATGGCACACTGAGTCTTGTTTTCTATAATAGGCTTTTAGTAGCCTAAACCAACACATGGCCTCCAGTGTTAAAGCGTTGTGCTGCGTACATCAAAACACCTCAGCTTCCTCCCTACAACTTCACTACAGTATAAGAATGTCAAACGATGTCTTCTAATGTCTTTGGTTTTATGTCATGTATGTTCTTACTCTGTAATGCACACAGCAATTATGCTTCCTCAAAAATGTATTTGTCAAAGCAAATCAGTCGTATACAAACACATTTTGTAGGAGATGGAGCTGGACATGAATCAAATATTAATTTTTTTACGCTTTGAGTTACTCACTTAATTACACTTCTAATGCTTCTGACTTCTGGTTTATGTGCCCGTTCGGTCTAATGAGCAATGACACAGCTTAAGAGGGGCACTTTGTTCACTTGGTGTTTGTTTGTTTATTCATTCATGTTTTTTACAACGCGCATTGCTTGGGGAAATTACGACACACACTCTTTAAATGGCACAGAGCCCCAGGATCCCTGCACAAGAGGAGCACAGTGCGAGCTGGTGGAACAGACAGTATGCTGGAACCACAGGGGTCAAGTCAATACATGAATATATCCTTTTTTCACCAAGTCTCTCAGTAACAACAACATGGAACCATCAGTGCACGTTGGTGTTAACAGGTGGTGATATGAAAGTCAAATGCTTTCCATCAGAGGTTGAAGAAACACTGACTGCTGCATGTTTAGCTTTATTGTGCCTGTCGTTGTTGCTCTAACCAGCCTCACCTTGATAGCCACAACTAAAATTATTTGTACACATCTCGAGCAAACTGTCTAGAAACAGCATTCCTCCAACAATTTAAACACATTTACATAAACAAGTGCCAGCATATGGCGCCGCACCTCTCTTAACACTGATGCCCGAAATGACACCCACCTCCCATTCACAGAAATCCATTATTAGGGTTATAAAAGGTGTGTTATATTGTACCGATAATTTCCCTGCAAAGCTAAGTGGCTCAGTGCGCATATGAGCTACTGCATCACGCACGCTGTTAATGCCAGATAGATATCAGAAGTCCTCAAATGGCAATGGAACTTTTATAACATCTCTTAAATATTTGAGTTTTATGGGAGGTAATAAGGACAAATGGAAAAGTTGGCTATCTAGGAGGTACGATGGCCTCATAAAAGCAGATGGTCACCGAAAGAGGGAATTTTTAAAGATGTTAATGCCCCATAAGGGCAATAATGTTGAGGATTAAGCAGATGTGGTAAGAGCAGGGCAGACAATAAAAGACTCATCAGAGCTTTTATGATATCAGTGATCAACATGCTCACATCCAAAATAATGTTCTGCTGTATTTTCTTTACAGTGCATGAATGCTGTATCTTTGCCATCTGTCTGAAAGTTTTATTTGACTGCCAAACACAAAGAAATATCCTGCAGGACTTCATCTACTGATTTCTTGTTCTCAATCCAGTGCAGATTATCAAAATCATCACTCTGATGAAAAACATTTTTTCCTCTCTGGCACAAAACTTAAGAGGCTTAGCCGTCTTTGCAGTCTTCATCCATTGACCGAGCCTGTCCACATTTCAACACCTGCGTCATGGAGATGCAGAGAAAAAAAACACATTGACAGGATGATTAGGAATGTATGAGGAGTTCCTCAAACACGCATAAACAAACCAACAAGCCCAGAGCAACACCCCGTATTCCCGGGATGTCAAACAGTGGCGGCAGCGAGGATGTCAGGTTTAAAGTAAACACTTAAGCAGTGATTGGACTTCCTCTCACAATGGCACTGTTTCATAACAAGGTATCTATCCAGTCCAGCAGTTGAGCCAAATAGTTGAGCACAGATAGATTGTAATAAGGCTTGAAGAAGAATGCTGCACTTCTCTTGTGTTGTGATATCTAAGCAGGATATTAACAAGTAATTTGTCAGTGCTATGCTCAGCAGTGCTGCAGCTCTCGCTGTCCGTAAATTATCAGTCCTTTATCAAGCAGGTAGGAGCAGGAGGAAGAACACAATTTCCGCAGCAATTTAAAATACATCGAGGTGAGCACTGATAGATATGTACCATTTCAATCTCATGCTGGCAGAGTACATCAAACCACAACATGGCTTATTGTTATTATTTTTAATAGGTTTTTAAAATAGTTACTGTAACTAAAGGGATATTTGTAGCTGTGCATTAAAGGCAGTGATGGAAGAAGTATTTAGCTCATTTACTGAAACAAAGCTAGCAACTTATGAATAATAATAAAGAGAGGTGCATTAAATAAACATTGCTCCACAGGCAGTATGTGATGCCATACACTAATTCAAGGTCCCATGCTGAGGCCCAGTTTAAAGCCCCAGATTGTACTGTGGGTGTGTGTGTCGGCTTTTGTCCTCACATCTCTGGTTATTTTACCACAGCTGGCAGGAAGGAGTAGTCACATCTGCCATTTCTCCAGCCACAGACACTGAGATCCACCGCACAGTCACTACACCTCTGAGAGCACACGGCAGCAGTAAACAACACATTGGCAAAGGGGACCAAAATACCAACAGTCTTAATCATCCCTGTGAAACGGTTTGTGGATATTTTGCTCTCAGCCCCATTCTTCTTTTCATTCGGTGTAACGGCGGCTGAATGGGCCGGGAAAAAAAGGAGAAACCGCTTCCGATGGTAAATAAGCTCACAAACCTCCTGCAAGACCTCAAAAGCTCCGAGGTGAATGACAGCTGCGAAACACCAGTCAGAGTGATTTGAGTTGTATTCGGGGCTTCTTCAGATTAAGACGTCTGTGTGTCACCAAATTTAAAAGAATGACAGTCATCATTGGAAGGCAAACAAGTGCAGCCCTGCAGAGGAGCAGACTCAATGGAAAGTGTGGGTGGAAATGTTGTTTTTGTACGATACATCAAAAATATCTGTGCTGTGTGAATTTTATATTGTTGCTTTATTAATATGCATCATACAAAATCGAAAATATAACAGGAGATGTTTCTAATATTTCATCCACCCAACACTTTACCGTGTAACAGCAGTTGGATCAACATCTCTCTAAAACTGAACATTATAACATACACTTCAGAAGCAGCCCAGGAGTCAGGTGACGCTGACACACATACATAAAAAAACAAGCCTTGTCTAGATGAATTACTCTTCTGGTAGTCAAAAAGGGCAGCCCCACTAACAGAACTGAAAACGCTAAATTGAAATCAGCTTTTAAATGGCTGACAGATCTTTTAATGGAGGGACTAACACTACACAACAAACTGTTGTTTTCTCTTGGCGCTAGCAGGTTGTTTACATCACTGACTGTTGTAAACACAGCACTAAAACTGGTGGAGCAGTTGTCAGCTATGATCAATTGAAAAAACTCAAATGCTGATTATAAGTCAAACTTACGTGATGCAGCTTTAAGTTTAAACATATTCAATCAGTTTCTGTTATATTCTAAACATTGATCTATAATCAAGACCATATAGACTGTTTGAATAGAGATAGCTTTGTTTTTTTTACAGACAGACTGATCGGCCAATCTATCCATCCATCCATCCATCACAGCCCTGTTAGCCGGGATAGAGTAGCGGAGGTAAACAGCCCTGATTGTAACCTTCATGAAGGCAGGATTTATTGCAGGGCTGTTGCATTCGATTGCATTAGTTTTAGTTGGGTGTGCCTAATAAACTGGAAACTAAAAACAAAGTGAATAGCAGAGATCTCACACTGAAAGTGGTAAATATAGTAGGATTGTTTAACATTTTCCTTCCATGTCATATCACCAATCTTTCTTGAGAGACAGTAAAACTGCTCGGTCTAAGTCAATTTTATAGTTGACTGATCACACACTGTAGCGTCTCTCCCTTCATCCTCTGATGGGCTTATCTGTGTGTTTATGTATCCACTCCGTATCTCCCCACACTCGTCTCTGTATGGCCAATCACAGGAGAATAATACAACTGCAAAACTGCACCCCTTACCGATAGCACGGCTCTAAAGGACTACTGCTGCACTCCCCCCTGAGGTCCGTTGCAATTACGCCTATCTCTCAATCTCTCTCTGTTTGATGCTAAATCAGTCAATGTGTTTTCCCCTCAGGTACGGCTCGCTGTTCAACTTGGTTTTGTAATTAAGGAAATATTCAACAAAACAGCAGCTTCTGGATGCTGTGCTCCCAGCTGTAGTACATTCAAGCTTTAAACACATTTCTTCATTTAAAGAGGGATGAGAAGTGATGTGTGTGTGAACAGCAAACAAACAAGAAAAAAAAAAGAAAAGAGTTGATGCATGGGCTTTTGTAGCTAATTTAGTATTAGCATATTCAACAAAACATTCAGCAAACAGCCGATGCTGCTTTGGATGATGTGTTCGCACCATTTTACAAAGTAAGATTAAAGTTACATGTTTATTCATTTAAAAGAGCACAAATTGGGCTGATCCTTATTAGCACAAACTATGATGCTTCCTTGTTGACTATAGACTTCAGGAGGGAGAAGTAATTCATCTTCACACTGTCAGCCTTGTACAAATGGGCCTACCCTGCACGCTCTGTGAAGAACCTCATAATCTATCTGAGGAGGATTGTGCATTATCCTCCAAAACAACTTTTCAGTTACATTACATGAAGCACTTAACAATATACCTCCTGTTTATGAGCTTGGAACCACCTACACGTTCCTAAATACCACTGCATGCCCTCGGCGTGGATTGCATGCCAAAGGTTAGATGGGTTAATTTATTTGGTGAATAATTTTAAATAACAAGCCCTGGGGACGGCCGTGAAGTTTTGTGGTTATCGTCTGTCCTGTGACTGTGCTTTAACAACATGGCCTCACTGCTGGGCACAGCGATTAAGATTCAGTCTTCAAAGAGACTAATTTACCGCTGCCACAAGGTTCTTTTACGACAGCGTAGTGTCAATGTAATTTAAATGTCAAAACAATGCCTTGACTGTTATTTCACTTTGGAGGGCAAAATCATTTGCTTCAGAGTGATAATTAATTCTCATTCTACAAGCCTGACCCTGAACGTACATTTCATCATCAACAGTCCTTTTACAATATTACTTATTTTTAGATGAAGTTAATAGGAGAGAGACACTCATCCGACATTCCTGTGCTGCTAGAGGCCAGCAAAGTGTGGATTCCAGTGTTGTAATTAATCAATGTATTTATTGGTGGTGTTTACATCAACCTGACTCATATACTTTCTCTGATTAGAAGTTTCCTAAATTTCCCTCAATAACTTCCAGTACGTGCATAAACAATCAAAATGTGTCAGTAGAGGAGCTGCACGTTGTCAAATCAAGTCCATTCTTTGTTTACAGATCCCAAAATCAGAAATGTATCTCACAATCTGTACAATCTGTACAATCTGTACAACATACAACAGGCTCAATCCTTAGACCCTCAATTCATATAAGGAACTTTATTAATAATAAAGTTTCCTAATATAATCTTATATAATAAGAGGAAACTAGTTTGGTCACCCATGCACAAAGAGAAATAGCAAAGGAGACACAAGTCAGAGAGGACACTGCAGACAACATGCACTATTGAAAGGCATACTGCCATTAGTTTAGCTCAGATGCCCACCTAGAAATGCATTCAATACAATACAATGAATCAATTAATAAATAACAGGCTGACCATAAGTGATGCATACAGGATCAATAAAACAGGCAATAAATATAAAATGAAACCTTAAAATTAACAAATGTTAAACATATACATATGAACTCTTTATAAAATGTCAGAAAACTGTGGAAAATGCCCATTACAATTTACCAGAACTCAAGGTGACGTATTCAAACTGCTTGTTTTGTCCGACACAGAGTTTAAAACCAAAGACACTCAGTTTACTATCAAATATGACAAAGACTTTGCACACCTGAGAAGGTGAAACCAGTGAATGAAAACTGAAACTATCTATCAAATCAATCTATCGAACTGGTTGCCGATTCATTTCCTGTTTATCGGTTAACAGATTTATCATTTCAGCTCAACATGATGTCAAAAATGCAACCCATAACTCAGAAAACAAGCAAGTATCCCATGTTATTCAAAAGCGTCTCAACCGTGGCAACAAAAGACTCTCTGAATCCTTCTGTGGAGCATCGTGGCCTCGACAACCGCTCATGCAACATACTGAAAAAGCCTTCGACAGGGAGAAGCTAGCAAACAATTCACGCAGCATGAATTTAGGTGTTATAGATGTGTTGTAATGAGAATTTGTCTTATTCTAGTTAATAAAAAAAGAAACCTTCCCCGTGCAATTCTGTAAAATGTCAGAGTGACGAATGGAGCATGCAGCGTATTTGGGTTTGCTCATTTTTTGACTGAAGCAGGTTTCCAGGCTATGCAGCGAGCAGCAGCGCTAATCTTCACAACCTCTTCACACTTCTTCAGCTTGTGTCAACAGCACTGTGAGTCAGTTAGCCATTCATATGCTGCTACAGATGGTCTCATCCCTCTTCTTCAGCTTAGCTGCTGACATGATTCATGGGGCTCTGTGTCTTGATTTAGGGTCTCTTTCATATTTCTTCTCGCCCACAGCAGAAGAGGCATTTCTCTGAGATACCCCTGAGGCAATGACCCTGGTCTGCTTGAGAGGGGGGGAAAAAAAGAGCTCTGCTGGGCAAAACTGGACTAGACACAACATAAACACACACAAACGTACTGTACATAATATGCACATATAAGCTGATGTGAACTTGTATAGGCAAAGGCAAAAAAGTTGAGTCTTTCTCACAAACAAAAAATGTGCCGTATAATCAACAACAAAATTATAAAAGGCAGTATTAAGTGGACAATCAAACTTGTGCAAATAAGCACTCACTTCTTGCTACAGCCAAGGTCTCAGACAACTCATTAACAAACGAGAAGACAGACCACTCTACAATTCACTTTCCGCTCCTGCTGCTATCACTCTGCTGTTATTTCCACTTCCAAAGTCAATGGGATAAGCACGTCAGTAAAAATTAAACCAACAGTCACCGGTGATTGTTTCCCCACTCTATCTCAGTTTGTTGAATTTGTATTATAATAACCTCACATGTTTTCCGTCTATCTGGAGTCAAAGATTTTCACCCAATTTAGTCTCAATGGGCTTCAGATTGCCCTGTCAGAAAGGACTATAACGGAAGACTGTGCGCACCACTTCCTTATCGCTACCAGTAAATTACTTCAGGATCAGATACAGGCTGCCAACTCGCAGAAACTCCACTCGCCAGACACCGAGACAGAAAGAGAGAAGGAGAGGAGGAGGGAGAAGAAGTAGGGAGAAGAAAAAAAGAAAGTGCCAAGACATGACAAGAGGAGGAGAGTAGCCCCGTGGAGACTGATAGTTTCAGCTGCTCTCAAAGGTCATCGGATGTTATCTAAAGATCATCTTCAGTCACCGGCGCTCGCCTTTTTACACTCTACTCAACAGCTGGAGTCAAGCACCTGTCAATCAAAACTTTCATAACCTGCAGCTACAACAAAGTGGCTTTCTCTGCCCAATGTAATCAATCTGGGGGACGATTCTGGTACTGAAGTATCGACACAAACATCACTGTCACTTGAGTTTGTGAAATATATCCTTTGTCATTCCAGTTTCATGGACTTTCTAATATAAATGTGCTGATGTTTATCTTATACACTGAATTTGATCAATACAAAAATAACCAACCAATCTGTGATCTGTCACTCTTCATAATTAAACAACAGGAAAACGACCCACTGGCGAGCAAATGTGTTATCAGTCGTATTATGTGGGGCTGCAACTAACAATCACTTTCCAGTTAATATGTCCGACACAAGTTGACAATGTGACAGTGTTTTGTCTAAAACATCACAGAAGACTAAGAAAACCAAACATATTCACATTTGAGAAACTGGAAACAGTACATTTTTGCTATTTTTCATTTAAAAATTACTGATTCGTTGATTAAAATTGTTTCTGATTAATTTTCTGTTGATTGACTTATCAATTAATTGACTAATTGACGAATAATTGTTCCAGCTCGAAGATTATGTGTGACTACAAGGTGAACGTGACAAATTAAAAAAAGAAACACATCTACAGGGTCTAACATGACAAAACTTTCTGAAAACCAATTGCAGATATTTAACACGAAAGCTGCTTAATCAATTGAACGGCTGAATATGAACCTGAAATGATTTCTTGGTTTCTGATAATTATAAAAATCAATGACACACTGAATTTTGAAATTATGTGACGCTAAAGCTGAAATGATTAGTAGAGTAACTGATTAGTCGATCAACAGAAAATTAACAGTTCTGATACAGTAATCGATTCATCATTTAAATCATTTTTCTCTGGTTCCTGCTTCTATTATTATTGACACCAGATATATTTGGGTTTTGGACCGTTTGTTGGACAAACCAAGCAATTTTCGCATTGGGGTCTTGCATCGTGTGACGGCCATTTTTCATATAATAATTTATGACATTTTATACACTAATCAATTAATCAGCAGATTAATCAATGACAAAAATAATCATTGGTTGCAGCCCTATTACACATCCAGCTTCACTCTGGTCTGTTTGTTTGAAACACTGGTCTTCTTACTAGAAACTGACTCCTATGTCTTTAAATATATAACAACATAAATGATTAAAATGTTAGGTCTGCTGTTACTGCAACAATCTGAGTCCCCAGTGGAGATGAGACAAAACACATAAATGCTAGAAAACACATTTTAGGAATTGAAAATTTCTAGTATTATTGTCTTGTTTCTCTTTTTTGTATTTTATTAACATTAACATCCTAAAATGTGTTTGTGTCCTACTGAGGATCTTCACGTCTTTCATCCTGGCATTTGGCCATTGTCCTCTCTTTTAATGAATCCAAAAGGGAAGCAGAAAAAAATCTATTCTAACACATAAAATGTAAACAAAACCAGTCACACATCATTTATTAAACATTAGCACGTGTTGAGCTACTTGCAGGTGATATTGCTCAAAAGTTACAACATTATTTTTCTTTTGGTGACCACTGTCACGTCAGCTGGTTGCTCGGGGGATATAAAATGAATGGCCTCAGAGACAAGTCACTTTAGTAGCTTGCGGTGTGAAGGTATGATTAAACTTGAGTCATCGGGATGCAGGCGGCGGTCTTTTCACACGCGTCGAGGGACTCTCGTTCTGTGGTGCAGACGTGCCTCGACTCCTCTCTGCAGCATTGTGGGGAGCAGCTCCAACGCGGTGGAACCGAGCAGATGGTGAACGTATGCGGCGCTCATGCATGTCATCATCACCTTCATTAGCTGAAGGTGACATATGACATCATCTGGCCCGCATGCATTATGGGGGCCAAAAAGAGTTGTTTGCTTCTTTTTCTTCTTTTCTATTGCAGCATGGTTCAAGGTTGTTGATGGGAGGTATTGTGAGTAATCACACACCTTCCGCCAGTTCCTCCTCCTCAAGCCTCCCCCCATTCCCACCACCTCCCAGCATTAAGGTAAATAAGGGCTTCCAGCAGAGAGCCAATGAGCACGGGCCACTGAGCAGAGATGCATGTTTGTGTTGCCTTCCTCCCAGGACCCTGCTCGTTTATCTTGGCTGTCAGGTAAAGGGCAGACTCAGAGAAGGTGAAACTTTTTTCTTTTTTTTTTTAATAAGGCCAGCTTGGTTTCCATAGAAACTGCAGGACAACATTACAGGGACAATGATAAGAGAGCAAAGTCTGGTCTCAGGGCATCCCGCAGTGTGCCACATTGTTGTTGGAGACATTTGTGTTTACGTCAGAGAAATTAAAGGGCTATTTAGATGAATTCTCCAGACTCAGACCTTTTACTGTGGGAGGTGAGATTAATGAGAGCATATTCACACCTAGCCTTCATCTCAGGTCAGGAGCTAAAAGGTTGGTTTCCAATTATGATGAGGTGCTGAGTCTTCTGTGGGTAGAAACTCCCGATAAAGACAAAACAGACCACAAATGACTGTCATGCTTCTTTTTTTTTTTTGATAAGGAAATGATACCGCAGAATGTAATGTTTGAAGAATATTTAAAAGATAGGGGCAGATTCTCTGACTGTAACTTTTTTTGTGAAGTAATAAATAATAAAACACCAAACAGCATAAAGGTTGCCTTCGAAAACTGTCAATATTCCAAATGTGAGCTGCCTACGCATTCAGAATATTCTCCAGGCTAAAAGTGCATAAAGAAGAAACAAATTGCACCGGTAATGAATACTTAATGACTACTACATTTTTCACTTTGTGGCAGTAAATGGGAAGAATGTTTAGTTAACAAATGAGTGGAAAATCAAAGGAACAGAAGGTACCACACACGTTGTCAAAAGCCTGCAGCCATAAGATAAACCAAGACAATGATGCAAAGATAGGAGAGCCTTTGTTTCCAGACACACTCCTGCGAGAGAGAAATTAAGTCTCTTCTGGAGCAGAACTCAACATGGATATGGTCCACATGTAGTCATATAGGCGATATGAAATAAGGCGCCCTTGATAAGACGGCACACGACTCTAATTCATGTGCAGACATGCTTAGAGCTGCTGCAGGAGAGTGTTGAATTCAACATGAGGCATTGAGCTTTTATTCTGCATTCATTCCAGCATTGTGGTGGCCTCAATAACAGAGAAAAATACCAATTCTCCATAAGCAAAAAAAAACAAAAAGAAATATCAGGTTCTTTATTGTAGATGTCCATTACAGAAATTGCTCTATTAGTCTATTGTTTACTGGTATGTAGTGCAGAACTATTCCTGCTGAGGACTGTGAGTAAAAGCTTTTGTTATAAAAACAATATTGCTGTGTCCTTGTTATTCCATCACGAGGTGGGACTTTTTTTGTCAGCACATCCAGTTCTTTAAGTCTTTTATGACGAAACAAATAGATCCCGCTCACACAGATGGTTTTCTCACCAAAGACGCGCTACCTCTGCTCCCTCTTTATGAGCATTAACTTCACATTTATTTTCTCCAACTCTTTGTTTGCCGCTTTTCCAGCGGCCTCTGATTTATATCCGAAGTAAAGAGGAAGAGTGCTCCACGGGGACCGAGTGTGTGCTCAGCGGTAGATGGAGGCAGGCTGATATCACACACCAGGGTGAGGGTGTGCGCTCTGACAGCTCATCAGTGGACAATAAGGCCTTGGCTGTTAATGTCCTGCTACCTGGCAAGCTGCAGGGTCGCAATCTGCTCCAGATGCTGGAGGCAGGCATCCAACTCGTAGCGGTGGAGAAGGGGGGGGGGGTCAGTGATCGAGAAGCGAAAAGGGAGTGGACTCACTAAAAAATGAATGTGACTAGATAGACACACACATACATCCATGCACCACCTGCAACCAGCCAACTCAGAATTTACTGTCTCTTCTGCACAGTGGTCTCGCTGGCAGTTACTGTAGCAACATCAGGGATAATATCTGAGCCCAAATAAATGAAATCTCTCTTTTCCAGAGAGCTAGATTGAAAATTTATCTGTTCAGAGCAATCATGCATAATTCGAGAACAGCGGGGCTAAAGCAGAAACACGCACGCACACACACACACACACACACACACACACACATCTATACGCGCATACAAGAGGGGACTTATGAACTCAATTTAGTCAGCCAGACAGAGTTCTTGATTCTGTCACTTGGGATAATCGTCAGGATGTGGTCCTCTGACCGAGCCCCTGCGTCTAAACCCAGGCAGGATATAAGGTCATGTTGGAGTGGAACTCTAGCCATGCAGCACCCAGACCTCAAGTGCTCCAGTGGTTTTGTGGTTATCTGCAGTAGCCAGCTGTCGCAATACAGAGGAGCTCTTCAAGAACGTCCCCTCTCCTCCTCTTCCTCTGCTTCTCATCTTTCCCTCCTCTCTCTCTCTCTCTCTCAATCAAAACTATCCAATCAGCCAAGCCATCTCTGTCCTTCTCTCTTTTGTCTAATTTTAGGATGTGTAAATGTGTGAATGATTGTTTGTTGCTAGTTCTTGGTGTTTACCCCAAGAGATTAAGACATAGAAAGAGTCAAAACAAAACAATTATGGTTGGTGTAAGGAGTTAGGGGACAAGACACTAAATTACCCAGTTGGTTCCCAGGCAGGAAAAGAGGAAAACCTCAGCTATATTTGAATTCAACTTTATGAACTGTTGGTAGCCTTTGAGGTACTGGGGATTCTATACCACATTTATTTCAAGCTGATTTTTTTTCCATGAGATCGAGGGAAACAACTCTCTTACTTTCTCGCATGAGAGTGACTAAGAGGACAGCTATGCATAATATATTTGACAGTGCATGTTTAAAAGGTTATTCCTTTCTGTTCAAAATTAGGTCAGTTCATCACTGCAAACAAATGCAGGAGGAGGCGGTGAGACTTGATGTTCTGCAGCGTGTCTGTTTATCACTTAAATTTGGTTTTCTGTCTGTCACTGTCAGAGACAACATGCATAAGAACCACCACTCCGCCGCATAAATCATCAAAACTGATGCAGGGAAGCAATCTGGCATGTTTCTGGTGTGTGTGTGTGTGTGTGTGTGTGTGTGTGTGTGTGTGTGTGTGTGTGTGTGTGTGAGACTAAAAGTGCAGAGCTCCACCTGCTGGTCAAAGAGAGCTACAACAGCACTAAAATCAGGCCTGAAGCACCAGCATTTGGATTTACGACTGCAATGACCACAGTCATTTTACTGAATGGGGCGCCATATCTTTGCCAGCAGGTTTATTTCTATGGACAAAGAGTGGGCATTAATATGTGCCCTGAACAAAGATAACCAGCTGGGATATTATGTTTATTGGAGGCGGCATTCAGAGAGTTCTCTGTATGTACATGTAGTCTGAGTTTGACATATTATTCTTAACCACTGTGTTTTGTTGAAGCTGGATTTACTTCCTCATTGTTCGGGCTCCCACAGACGCCACTGCTGTATGTGTAAAAATAATGATAATTGCAAAATCAACCAACTGTTTACCTTTAAACGTGTCAAACCTTTTATTCTGATCTTATTAAACCCCAATATATAGAAAAGTATTGAACTAGTAACTCTTTCCTTTGCAGATTCGATGAAGGTGACAAATTACAGAAATAACCATAAGGCACTGTTACATCTCTAAATAAGGAAATATTTCATGTTTTATATGTTCTCTGGGCTATGTAGACTCCAGAGAGCTGTAACTCCCTGTTAGACCTCTTATGAACAAACCGCAATAACAGAAATTCAAATAAACGTATTTGGGTCTTGGGAGAGTGGTGCTGTGTGAAAAGTACCGTCAACACCAGCTGTCAGAGATGGACAGGGTCTCCAGGACCCCAAACAGAACAATAGGGTTGATACACAAGTTATATTTCAAACCTGAAGGTTGGGACTGTTAACAACTTTGAGACACGAGCAACCTGTGATGAGGGGCCACAAAGGGTCACAAGCTGAAAAAGCTGGAGAGCGGAGCCATGTTTTATTATTCAACACATGCAGTCCCCTGATTTTGCAGTGAGGCTCATACAACCCTCAATGAGGAAGTATGTTCCCAGAGCAGGCCAGGATAACCTAAGCTCTTGATGCTTCTTCAGTGGATTCCTATTAGCAGAGCTTAAAAGCTGTCATTTCAGTAAAGCCAAGGCAAATCACCTGAGCGTCACGTCTAGCGGGGGGATGGAAGCGAAAATGAGACAAGTGACGAAACAGTCGTAAGAGGACTAGAAAAGAATAGAACAGAATAAAATAGATACAAATAGACCTTCATTTACAGAATCAATCCCTTCCTCTGCTAACTGGCCACACATCGAGAAGAGGCCCGCACTACAACTCCAAGGCTCTTATTACCATGTCATTAACCTCTTCAGGATTAACCGGGCCGCGAAGAGACACGGGAAAGGTCAAAGGTCAGTGCTCAGACAGCCACTCCAGCATGAAGAGTGGCCTATTAAACGAAAGGCCACACTCATATCTGCCCGCCTGTCTTCAAGCATCTTTGCAGCACTCATTTCTCCGTGTTAAATTCCAACAGCATGCAAGGTCAGTTGCCTTATTATCGTAAAAATAAAAAAACAGTTGTACTCAATTAGAAAAAGGCTCTATGAAAATATAAACACACCGCCAAACACCTGGTGTGTGTTGGCAGCCGTGAGACAGACTGCAGGTGGGGATGAATTAAAGTGAGTCTACACCGGAGGAGGTAATCATGAATAAAACATCACACTTTCGTACTTGTTGAGGTTTTAGCTTTTTAACACTGCAATAACTCCTGGTTGTTGTCACTCATGGGAAAAGAAGACTTTTTTTTCATAATAAAATACATTCCCAAATAGATTTGCTACCTTGCACACGCTCATGTGTGCATTTTAAGATCAGGTGTCAAACTGAATTAGAAAGTAAATGTGTGGCAACTGAAAAGGAATGAGAATCCCTGTAATCCCTTGACTAATGCAGATTTTGTCTTTGTCAGTCTGTTAGTCCAACAGAGAAACAAGAAGTAACGGTAACTTCTGTTTGTGTGTGTGTGTGTGTGTGTGTGTGTGTGTGTGTGTGCGTGCTTATACAGCTCATGGCAACCTGCCATTCCGTCAGTGTGTGCGTTTCCATGACGGATGGAGAAAGCATGTGGGAAAGTGTTAACCTTTCTGCCCAGATGGGGACAGCGTCTCCAACCAAACAAGATCACCGTCACCTCCACAGTTTGAGGGATGTTTCACCGTTTTATTTCTTACCTCTTGCTGTCCAGTGACATAAATCACAAGAACTTTTTAATCAGTCTTGCATAACAATCCCTGCAAACCTTCAATAAAGTGGGGATGGCTACTGTCATTTTTCAATATTACTGCTGATATGATACCTAACTTCTGTTTCTCATAATAATAAAAACGTTTTTCAATACCTCATTTTCAAAAAAGGAAACATGTTTTTCAGTATCTAATCTAATCTAAAGCAGCGATAATAAATATTTTTAAATTCACAAGGGATCACATGATCACTTGTATGTGAAAGAGGTCGCTTGTAGTGATGAACCCACAGAGAAATATCACCCACCTCTGCATTTCCCCTCAGCTCTACGGGGCTTTTAAGCATCTTTAAGATAATTGGTTTTATGGCCCGCAGCGTAATTGTTTTGGTTCACTCCCACCGCTCTCATCACTGTTGTATTCAGTTACAGCAAGCAGCTGTTTTGAGCATAAAAAGCTCTAAAAACGAACTGTACACTACCTGCTCAGCAGCAGACAGACACAGTTAGCGACTGGCTGGAGAACATAGTGGAGTATTTAGCAGCTAAAAAGCCAAATATTTCCCTCAGGAGTGAATATCGGACTTACATTCATCATGTGGACAAAAGACAACTTCAAATGAATGCTAATATTGCTCCACATCTGCTCATTATCTGCTGGATGTTAAAATAAGCAACTCTTTGGCTTAAAAGATGATAATTGTGATTGTTGTGTTTACAGTTTGTTTCCACTGCCCCCAAGTGGCCGCAACAAGAACAACTATTGCAGGTTTTGTAAAAAGTTTTCCAATCTAAATTGTTGTCTCAACACAAGAACTCTGCCAAAATTAGGTCTAAAATTCTAAAGTCTAAAATTAGCCAAATGTTTCTTTAAGCCAGTAAATGCAATCACTGCAAATCTTAAGAGGAATTAGATACCAACTTTCTGTACTTAGCAGACACATTGAGGTGTGATATCCAGCCCTACTATACACAAAGAGAACAGAGAACATGTTATGGTATCCTGGAGCAAAGCAGCCAAAGTATCTGATATCGGATGTTCTGCAGGTCTTGTAAATGTAATCTTATTTTGTTCTGTTATTTAGCATCATTTTGAATTCTTGCTGTGAGCACAGTAACACCTCACCAGCCTGCACGTTGCTTCAGTTCAATGCGGGATTATTCCAGGTAAAATTAGCTGTCACAAAAGATGACAAAACCATTAATAAGCCATAATACTAATCAGAAAATGTCATGTCCAATATTTCCCCCCTCCCAGTATGAGTATGTAAGCCATACCAGAAGACAGAGAGAGACAAACAGAGAGAAAGAATGTGTTTACTAAATCTCCCCTGAAGCGAGACTCCATCATCTACATTCACTCAGACAGACGTTGAGATGAAAGTTGCTGGTGTTCCTCCTCTATGATCTTATCTGATTGTTCTTTATCTTTTTGTTTACCGGGGACCCAGATGAGGACGTGCATTAAATCTCCCTCAAATCTCAGGCTCCTGTGGTCATGTTTTCTGGTGCTTGTCCTATTTTATTAAATAAAACAAAGCTCTGGTGCAACTCAATACTTCTTTAAGGCCATAAAACAATCTGCGACAGCACGCACCAAGAGTTGTTATAAAAAGGCATCCGCACACATTCAAATATACAGTTTCACGCACAAACACACACACACACACACACACACACACACAGCGCAACTGAACCAATCATTTAAGGTCTCTGAGGCCTCGATAAGCTTCTGTAAATCAGCCACCATCCGGAAGTGAGTTTTTATTCCCCTCTCTCTCAGTGGATGTTGGGTTATGACCCGTAGGCAGGAGGTTATTTATTGCTTTTGTCTCAGCTTGTGTTGACTCCCAGCCACTCATCTATGGTTCTAGGCTAATAGAAAGCAGCACAGGGTTGTAGATCTGCAGGAAGCCTGCTAAGCTGCAAGGACTCGGCTCGAGAGTCTCGTCTCCCCAGATTCTTAATGTCTCTCAATTCCTCAGCTTTCCTCCTCTACTTTTTTTTTTTTTTTGGTAATGGCTGAATCAAAATGAAAACCTGTGAGTGAACCTGAGGTGAATGGGTCCCTATCAATACGTGTTAGTGCCAATGAGAAAAAGAGGAAGGAGGGTTAGAGAGAAGCCCAAAGACCATAAACATTTCCCAGAGGCTACTGGCAGAGATGATAGACAGCCTGCAGCCAGCTGGCCTGCTTCTTTCTCCAGCACATAAGAAACATCTCTATTCTCAGAGATGGCTGCCTCCTTTGTAATGGAAACTTGAGGTGTTATGTTGGAAAGTAACAAAGGATGAAAAGAGTAAATTGTCAATGCCAGAATGAAACTTAACCGTGATACTCTAAGATGCTAAGAAGGCTGTGAAAGACCCCCACCCCGCCGGCTCCTTCTTTCTTACCTTCACACAGCAGCTGTGAAACAATCCCAACAAGGCTGTCATCCTTTACAATGGACCGTCTAAACCAAACTGGCAACCCCAACATCACCGTAGTTTGAAATACGGACCCACTTGCCATTTCTACAGTGCTGACAGCAGCTGACAGTTAAGAAGAACAACCGCAGGCTTAGGATATATGAGGGGGTCCTTGAGTGATGACAGCACGGGTAAGATGGAGAGCTGTGATGTAATGGAGACAAGGCCGCTGACTGATATTATGAAAGAGGCCAGTTTGTCTGCTCCAGTTCACAACGATTCATATCCAAGATCTATGTCCATGAGCACTAACAGTTAATAGAATAACCCTACATTGGTGTCAGCTTGTTTGTAGGGACAGTACAAATATATATATATCTGTGTGTGTGTGTGTGTGTGTGTGTGTGTGTGTGTGTGTGTGTGTGTGTGTGTGTGTGTGTGTGTGTGTGTGTGTGTGTGTGTGTATAAGACCGGGGTCAACTGGGGTACAAACGGCCTACTCATGCCAGAATCATTCAGTGAGATGTCTCTGGAGCTGACAACATGTAACTTTGTGATGCAGCATTGCTGGCTTCCTCTTTCTGTTTAAGTTCAGACATGGGTGACTTTTACTTTAATGTTCCTCACGGCTTCATTCAGACATGACAGCCATTTTATGGAAATATTTGGAAACTGTTGCAGGAGATGGGGCAGAGAGGAGAGAGAGAGAGAGAGAGAGAGAGAGAGAGAGAGAGAGAGAGAGGAGAGAGAGAGAGAGAGAGAGAGAGCGGTGAGCTAAAAATGTTATGAAAATGAGAGTTTTCTATTCTCAGACAGGCTGCATCACGGACGGATTTTTACACATATTTTTGCAGTTGAAGCCTTAACTAATGACCATCATGTGCACGAGGGACTCTCTGCACCGCTTCTCACAGTGGATCCACTGATACATCTTCACATCAATTACATCATTTAACGTTATCAGAGAGCGAATCCTGCTGCCTGTTTTATAACATCCGACGGTGCACAGAATGACAGGATGTTCATTTGGGACTCTCGTTTAATTCCTATTAGCTCACATGCTGTTTGTAAAGCATTTTGCTGGATGAACACTGGAAACATATAAAGAGAGAGTGCTGGTCAGATCATCACTGCGGTTGTACAACAGGTTTTTTAACCTCTTCTGCTCCAGACTGTGAGGGGAAAATAGTTTTGTCTGAGTCTGATCTGAGGAGAATCTCTTTGACACTGTTTCCTAGTTTGTTAAACTGATTTTGTGCATAAAATCAGCCAAAGATCACTGCATTTATTACAGTGATTTTAGGCAGTACAAGGGTGTACATGTGCATTTCTCTCTCTCTTTACGTTCAGCCTTTACGTTCAGATTTGAAGTGTTTCAGAAATGTCACATGGTCCTCTACCAAGGTTATTCTCACTCCTGTTGTTTTGTTTGTCTGTCTGCCAGCAGTATATAGGGGATTTTCAAGACATTAGAGGGACAGGTAGGCCAAGGTTTAATTTATTAGTAAACCAGGTATCTTCTACAACAATGTTTGTTTAATAGCAACAACTAAGAAACTAACAGAGATAGGGACTTAATATCCTTGTGTTTTCAGAGACCAGAAATCACTAAAAGATTTAAAGATCACCTACAGAAATGTTTAAAGACATGTAATATACTGCAAGCTTTGAGTAATAATAATTTGTATCTGATGCGGTTTTTCCACAAAACTGTTACCTTGTTAACATTTCTTAAAATGACATCTACTCCTTATATCTCATTGAAAAATCAAGAATCTATGAATATTCAAATATTGTTTATTTCAAATGTTTAACTGCTGGACACAAATGTGTCCGACTTCACATGTGCAAGTGTATAAGCTGCATATTGGACCAGGATTGGCTTCAAGAGTTCGTAAAATCGTGCTCATACATACACGCGTTAAACTCAGATTTAAGGTGAGCACAGAGAAACTTTCCTCCTTCAGCAGATGAATGTGAAAACAGCCTTCTAGTGTCAGCCTCTGCACTGACATCATTCTGCACAGTGAAGGTCAAACATCCAAGTGAAGTAACAATAAGCAGTGGAGGACTGTAAGTGAAAGTGTGTCTACTCTTTAATTTGGGTGTAATGTGGAGCGATTTGAAATATATGTATGAATATCTGTCGTCTGAAATTGATGTTTGAATTCTCTTCATAAAAAAGGAATAATAAAACCTTGTAAATACCTTTTTACAATGTCTGTTCCATTCCAGCAGGAGAGTCCATCACCAGAGGCCAGCTCACTCACACACAGCTGATCCGCCAGGCCACCGTAGTATGTACGATAAAGACGTAGACTGTTCAGAAAGTCCCTGAAAAAGCAGCCACATGCAGGCACACAGATAATTAACTTGTTTAACAAAGTGTTCTACGTATTAATTGTAGATTAAATGGACTAAAATCAGAAAATGACACTTCTCTCTATGCACACATCTGTCATTTTTCACCTACTTACCTTCTCCTGACAGCGAGCGAGTCCCCCGACACCCTGACAAGAGCTTTGAGAGGGGCGGATTCTCTGCTGCTGCTGCTGTGCTGGATGCTGACCAACGGCGCAGGCTTCCTGCTTGGTGGGCCACACAGTTTGTGCACCTATTACCCAATGAGAGAGACACACATTTACGTCTAAACACTGAGGGAGAAAACATGCATTTTAAATCTTACATCTAGCTAAACTGTACTGGTGCATGACGAATAAGCCTCATTGTAGATGGCTGAGTGACAGCTGTTTATACTAAGGCCATTAGTGCAGCCAAGCCAATCATCTCCCTTTTCTGAATGTACTGCATGTGCAGCCTATCAAGCAGCAGTGACGCTAGGCAACCACTAGATTGAGCTGTGGTGTCTCTGTGAGGAAACAGAAGACGATGTAGTTCAGGGACAAACATCCCAAACATCCTGTGGAATTCACTTGTAGAAAGTAGAAATGTAGAAAGAAAGTTACATATTCATACTTTATACTTTATGGTTGGTATACTCGTGTTTTATGTTCCTAGTTTTGGTAAATGAGTCGAAGCCTGAGGAGTGGCTGTTGACGCTCTCTTCTCTGTCTTCTAAGTCTCTGACTGCCTTGGAGCTGCACACATGGACGTATTTCCGGAGGGTTTTGGCCTGCTCCGTTAAGACTAACCTGCTGTGTGTGGTATGTGCAATTTCAAGCAATTCATCTGTAGTCTCCATCTAACTGACATGGAGCTAGCAGCTGGAACAGCAGTGTAATTTAGAACAAAAATCTCTCCAGGACGGACTGAAATGCTTTATCCGTCATCTATTCTTCTCTCATTCACCCTGTCAGATTTACTGGCGATACTGGATTTCACCTCCCACAGTACAGTTTCAAGTCAACTGTCCTAAATCTCTCCACAAAGATGATCTGACCTGTGCTGAGAGGCGGGGTCCATTTTTCTGAGCGTGTCCGACAGCATCGTGAAGCAGCGTGTGAACTCCCAGAAGCACTTGCTCCAAATCCTGAGGTCCGTGCATCCGCGCTGACAGGCCCTCCAGCGAGCGAACAAACTCCCTCCAGTGGGTGTCAATCTCCGCCATACTTGCCAAACAGCCCCGTATCACGTTGAGGCAGTAGCCCATGCAGGGCTTGGACTGGGTTAAGCCCTGTGAAGCAAATTACTCTGGGATCAGTGATGCTGGTAGAGACTTTTATTAATTCAGATCGATAAACTCACTTCAAAGACAGGCATCCATACCTGGCAGTGCGGACAGTAGTGCATCTTGAGCAGGGCCCGCCTGCACTCGCGGCTCAGTTGTAAGTGGTCTGTGGTATTGATGACCTCGATGCCGAGGTGCAGTGCCTGAAGAAGAAGCTTCCCGGAGACCCCAGAGCGAGCGATCTGATCAGCCAGGAGGCTGGGCGCCCCACCAAACGGTCTCACATCACGGCTCGAGGACCTTACACACTCAGCGTAGCCTGGTGATATGTCACTGAGGCCTGGGTTGATGAGGTGATTGTAGACCAGCGGGAAGAGAGCGTCGAAGAATCGCTGTACTAAATCATCGACGTGTGACTCAGACCCCAGCAGGAAGAGACTAATATCGGTGAAGAGTTCCCGCACAGGGCCCACAGCCTGATCAGCCATGTTGCGGTACGACTCCTGGAGGACGGCATTAGTGTGATTCTCCGCCTGCCTCATCAGGACCTCAAAGGTATCTGTGGGACAGACAGCCAGAGAGAGAGAGAGAGAGACACACAAAGAAAGAAAGAAAGACAAAAGATTACAGAGGGACTGCAACACATTTTAACATGTTATTGACAAAGTTAGGTTGTACTTGCTGCCAGTTGAGAGCCAGAGATGCAAAGAGAAACGGAAGATTAAATATTGTCTAACTGGCAACACTAAAGGCTGAAACCACTGTCCTATAATATGAACAGGGATTTAGACAATACAGTGCCCAAATAGAGCTTCTACTTCCATTAACCCAGAATGACGAGAAGAAAAGAGTCTTTGGGGGTCTCAGCAGGAGCTGAAGCTCCCTGCGTCTTTCCAGAAAGGGAATAAAGTACGTGTAGGGAAGCAATTTGTTCTCTAAACAAAAGCTGAGCTGACACAGAAAAATGGAAAAGATAGTGGTTACAACACACCAGCGTAGAAGCTGCGCAGAGCTACAGTATATATAGTGTTTTAATAAACCAACCACTTCTACTAAACCAGCATGAGTGGCAGGAGAGGAGAGGAAGACTCATGTGTCGAGGGAGTTCTTGGAGTGAGAACAAGAACAAGTGGATAAAACTGAGAGGAGAGATAGGAGGAGGAACATGACAGAAGAAAGGCAGAGGTTAAGAGACTGAAATGAGGGAGAAGAAAGGTTAAGAGAGATGGGGGGGGTGGAGAGTGGGAACTTTTCCAATTATTTCCTCAGAGAATAAGCAATTATAATAATGTCCAACTCATTTGCATACACCACACATGTAAAAGCACAAAGCACCACTCCTGAACATACTTCTGTCTTAAGGACCCTAATTCTCAGGCCGCTGCACCAGGAAGTAAAAGCATATCATGCTGGTGCTCTTTTGTCAGCCACAGCAGTGTACTCAGTGCTGCAGGCCATATCCAGCTTCGCTTACGAGTGTGTCTCTATGTGTGTGTGTTTTAGGAACGGTTGTTTGGGAAAATATACGGATAATGCAGCATTATGGCATCCAAAAGTCAAAATAGCTGTGACATTGAGAAGCATAACAATATCGAGTGTGATTCCCTTTTAAAATAGCCTATATCACGTTTCATTAATTACTTTATTGGTTTTTAAATACATTTGATTATAATTATTTGACAACAGAACAATAACATATCATATCATTACGCATTGCAGTCTGATTTCCCTGAATCATGATCTGAGAATATGATAAGTGAACTCTACATGTTTTGCCAGACATGAAGGAATGACCTCAGCACAATGGAAAATGTTTCACCAGTGAAGCAAGCACGCCTTTATCCCTTTGTCTCTCTTTTCTCAGTTTTTGTCTCAGCTAATACCTGAGCCATGGCCATTCTCACATCATGTGCTTGTCATGAGTTGTGGGGTAATAGTCAGGGTGAAGGCCTGGAGTTGCCTAGGGGGCTGAGAGTCTGGGTGGTGGGGGGGGGCTTAGACGGTCTAGTGCAGTACAAAATGCACCGACGTGGAAAGATTGACCGAAACCCCCCTGGAGAGGGCGACTGTGAGGGGGATCAGAGAGGGGTCTGGCATGCCTACAGGCACACCGTCTCAAGCATTAAACACAGAGGTACCAGGAACTGAATCTGACCGCAAGTCTTCAATGGTCTTGCACGGACGTGATAGGTCCAACAAGATCTCAAAGACTCGAAAGATGTGTGTTTATGTGTGGATGAGAAAAGAAGCTGCGCCTCCTACACAGCAAGCACTCAGGTCAGAGAGCGGCATGAAAAACAAGAGAGAGAGAGTGTAAAGAATGGCAAAGACAAGCGTGGCAGCCGTGAAAGTGCGGTGCGGATAATGTGTCTGTGTGAATGAAATAAACAGATAGAAGACAGTCGCACAGACAAGCAGAGAAACAGAGAGAAAGAAGTCTGTGCTCGTGGAGTACAGTAAGAGATTATTACAGCCCTCCAGGGTATGAAGCAGAGCAGGCAGAGTTATGAAGGGTCCCACAGGGATTAGAGCGCGTGCTTCAGGGGGGGTTTACCACATTGGATTGTGGAGTTAATGAATCCCACCTGTCAAACCACATAAGAAATATCTGTGTAGTAAACACATTTGTCTTTGTTTTATCTCCCTCACCGGTTTCTTCTCGTGCTTCCTAGGATGTAAATCTTGTCATCAAATCGCTTGCCGATTTTCCCGTCTTAGGTCCATAAAGGCAAACTTAAAAAGGCATGGATAATAAGCTGAGCAGTAATTCTGCTGTCTAAACAAGTCTGCTGTATCACAAGAACACCCACACAGAAGTTGCAGGCTGTCCAGGCAGTTTTAATGACATTATTTTTCAACAGAGAGAAATTTTGAGGCAGCGCCTCTCACTTGGAGGCCTAGACCAGCGGCCAGGCTTCTGGGCAAGCCTGAGGACAGAAATAACACAAGGAGCGGAAAAAAAGTACAAAAGATGAAGAGTAATGTAGCAGAGTTAGAATGAGAAGTAAGTATATCTTTTATCTTTTTGAGACAGAAATATTCAAGCCTATCAGATACTCTGTTCGCATTTTGAAACAGGCCAAATAAGTTTCTTTAAAGCTGCTGTAATCAATATTCTTATATCAACAATGGATCAAATGACTATGTGTAATGTGAAAGGGATCACTCGTAGTGACAAACCCATCACCTCACTCCACAGTTCCCCTCAGCTCAACGGAGCTTTTTAGGCTCTTTCAGCTCATTGTTTTGGTTTTAAAACTTTTATATTTTGGTTTCCTCTCCCCGCTTTCATCAACCTTGTTTTCAGGAGCAGCAGGCAGATGTTTTCAGCTAAAAAGCTCTGTTAAACCCACTGTACACTACCTGCTCAGCACCAACCATTAGACAAACAAAGTTAGACACTAGAGAACATGACGGAGCATTTAGCAGCTAAAAAGACCCTAAGGACTGACCTGATTCAGACATCTCTCTGCCCTTAATTACACCACATGTTCTTTACATTACTAATAATATTTTGAATTCCTTATATTGATGCAGGAACATTATGAGGACTTTTGAGAGTACCTCTGGGTGTGTTTGTGTCCTAATGAGGACGCCACAATGTGCCTGTTTAGCCTGTGTGTGTGCTCGGAGTGTCAATGACCCGGCTGATAAGAAGAGAGCAGACATGTTTGCATTTCTGGCAGTGGGAGGAAGACCATGAAGAGGCTGAGCCAGCATGATAGAAAACACGCTCATGCTGTGGAGTGACTTCTTACACTGTTACTGAGGGTCTGGTCTGCATCAGTGAACTCACAGCTGGACACATGGCGGGTATCATGCTTAATGTGGAGAGTGTGTGGGTGTGTGGGTGTGTGTGTGCAGCTGTGGGTCCGGCTGTGTTTAAAAACTGTTTTCCAGCAGGTGTCCTGCTGTCCCACACAATGAGGACAAAGAGCAATAAAATAGCATAAAGACAAGACAAACACAGAACAATAAAACAAGCTAGACAAAACATTCTTCCTGTATGAGGGCTAAAGAACACAGCTATTTTTAGACGTGAATACATAATGAAAAAGGATACAGCGTTTGACAGAAAATAGAGATTGGTTATTGAAAGATTCTGTTAATGGTTACAATTTTGATTCAGGGGATTAAAAAGCCTGTATAAATGTTTTAAAAATGGTAAAAAAAGGAAAGAATATTTCAAATGTGACGTGATTTTATTCCAGATTTTAGCTTATGAACAGAAAAGAGCATCTTAAACCAATTAGCATACATGCAGGTTTCAGTTTCACACATTGAAAATGTATTTCTGCATATTTTATGTTATTCTTATGAACATTAAATGATGGATTGAAAGTTATTCTTCAACAGTCATCAGAACGTTCGAACCAGTTAAGAGTCACTATAAGAAGCCATTACGACATGCCACCCATCAACCTGCATGTGTTTCTGCCTTGCCTGCTGGCATGGCAAATAAATTCTGATATGTGAACAATTAACGTTTGAAAGCTCGGGTATCACTGTCTATCATCCAGATATATTGGCTATTATACACCGATCACAAAGCCCCTTCAGTTAAATTCCTCAGTGGCTGAGCTTTTCTCCACGTCTAAAAGGCTTTTAAATTTGATCCCATTTTCTTCTTTTCTCCCATAATTGCTGCACTTCTCATTTTCTTTAATGTAGGATGATCTGGTTAACTGTGACAGGGGTAGCTAACCAAGTGATGAGTTACACTTGAGGTCAGGGCTTCTGGCATTTGGCACTAAACTAGAAAAAAAATATATATATTTCATCGTATTATGCCGTCTCCCTCTCTCTATGCCCCTCTTCATCTGATCGGTTGAACAGTGATATTTTGATGTACAGTAAGCAAATAAGACATGCAGACATGGGATAATTATTAAGTCAACATGGAAACTATAATATACAATAAAAGTAGCACAAACACAAATATAGGTTAAGCCAGTTGAGGATGTGAACTGATGCTGAGTGTCGTTTTCACCACCAGAGGGAGACATATTTGATTTTAATGTGCATTTGTGGGAAATTGGATCAGTGTGATGTTGAGCAGGATAACAGTACAGGCTCTTAAAACTGACTGAACATGTGTCGCACTCTCCCCCTGATCCAGATTTTTACTTTGCACTTTGGTAAAACCTTGAAATACAGTCAACAGATATTAAAAATATGACATAAAGCAGATTGACACACATTCCTATATACTCACATCACCTGTTTAGGCTAAAATATTACAAAGGATGTTACTCATTGATTGAATTGATTAACTGAAGAGTGTTTCTTCCTCCTCTCTCCCTGTTTGGCACCCTGATTTGTTCTGGATGTCAAATTAACACCTACAAAAAAGCCAAATGTAATTCTAACCACAATGCATTCAAATAAATAAACTGCTATTCGATATCAAGGTCAATTTAGGTTTTGTGGCACAGACACACCTTTCTGTGCTGGTAGTGGGATTCATTTGCCTTTTGGGACTTTTCATGAGCATTAAATAGAGTCTTTAAATAATCATTAAAACACTGAAACATCGCCATCAAAAGTGGTTTACAAATCCTACCCGCTTAGCTGCATTATTTATAACTTAAAAAGCTAGAAGTGGTACTACAGTTTCAACAAGAGATGAGATGATAAAGTGGCTTAAGGTATTTGAGCAGTCAGTGGTAATATACCGCATTAAGCAGCCTCTGCTTATAGTGTGTGTGTGTGTGTGTGTGTGTGTGTGTGTGTGTGTGTGTGTGTGTGTGTGTGTGTGTGTGTGTGTGTGTGTGTGTGTGTGTATTTGTATTCATAGACATGCCATTGAGGAAAAAGGATCAGACAGCTGTATGAGAAATAAGATGAGCCTTTGTAGTCAAAGACCTTTTTAAAAAACACCAAAAGCTTCTGCTCTCCCTCTCTCTCTCTCTCTCTCACTCTCACACACACACACACACACACACACACACACACACACACACTTGCAGAATAAGCAGAAACGTGGTTGATACAGTAAATGTACTATAGTGAAATGCATCCCTAAATGTGCACTGTAATGTGTGAGCAGATCACATCACTATCAGCTACTTTGTTTGAAGCTTCCCCGTACTTCCAGGTTTTCAGGCACTCAAATGCCACCACTCGACCTCAGCTGAGCTGTTGAGCAATGCGAAGATGGCTTTTATTAATGTGATTCATCCTCTCTGAATGGCTGCGACCACAACAGAGAAGCCCAGTGACATCTGATAGGCTGCAGAAAAGGCCATTCTCCATCTAGAGAGGATGAGTCAGTGGCTCTGCGGGTTCAGCTCATCCCAGCGCAAAAGACACACAATGAAAGTCAATGACTTGCAGGGTGGCACAGTGAGTACAGTCAACAGAGAACTATGCCTTCACTGTGGCACATTAGAGGATGAAACAAGCACCCGCACGCTTTGTTGTTCCTGGATGGAGTTTGATGACAAAGTTTACTGCACAAATGTTTGTGGTGACTAAAAAAAACTGGTTCACACTCATAGTTATATTTCTTTTCTTGGTAATTTCCTAAAACATTTCCCAGAAAGAATTTATAATGTTTGGTACCAATCACAAGGAAAATATGAATTTCATTTAAAAAGGAACAGTTCCCTTTTAACCCAACTAAATGTTCATTTATTGTTCACTTATTCTTGGATTTTCTTTTTCTTCATGTAAGTTGAGTTGTGTGCATGTTCAGCAGATCTGCTGTGCACTGACCAAAAGACTTCATAGGTTATGCTTGCAATTACCTGACATTAATTCATTGGAAGTGTTCGGATTGAACATCGTCTCTATTTTCCATAAAATTTGTACCAAATTACATTCTAAATGCATTCTTTCTGGGAAACTTCTTTATTAGGAAACAAATCAGAAATGACAGAACCGTAAAATAAAATTTTAACACATGGATTTAACATCAAAAATGTACTTTCACTTAATATAAATCACCATTCCCAAAAAAGGTGTGCTTTAGATTTACCCGGTAATAAATTAGGTTTATTTTGATACATGACCCGCTTTCCTCTCAGGCTGTTAACTGGAAGCTGGTCTGGTCTGACCGAGTTATGCTAACAAACAGACTCTTAAACTGCTGGATATAGAACGTAAAAATAAACCTGCCTGTAATCTCTGCTAGAAGCTGCAGTGCACGTTTACAACATTAAAGCACTTATTCACCAAAATGCACTGAATGCAGGACTTTCAGAGGTTTGGTAAGAGTTTTAAATCATCTTTTTTTAGCTTTTCTGGCATGACGAAATTTTTCACACTAGGTTTGTGAGCTCCGTTATCACACACAACACAGCTGAGGAAGTGTCTGACAGCCGTCCCTGGCTACATCTAGTAGAAAACAAGGAAGCTGGCAGCTCCGAAATCAAATAAACGTATGATAAGACAGAAGAGTGACAAGAAAATAGATAAGGCAAATGAATCAGACTTTGACCATCATGGTACACACAAACAAACAGCCTGGCAGACTGTCCCGATTTAGCAGGAGATTTGAGGCAAAGCACAAAGTGTTATTCAGGGTGCGTGAGTGAGCTCAGTGTACCTGCCTGCTCTGATCTACAGACAAGCCACCAAGTAAAAACTGGGCCTTTTATGTGCGTGTGTGTTTGTGTTAGGGCATGTGCAAGCATGTTTGCATGAGGAGGGGGAGAAATACATAAAGAGGGAATGGCCATATCAAACTGTCCCATCTCGAAATGTTTCTCTACATAAGTTTCGACCTTCTGGATTGTCGATCTGCCTTCTTTTCAACTTGGCAACGGCAGAACCGCAAACACCAACAGACTGACAACTCTGACCTGCAGATGGCAGAGAAGAAAAAGTGCCTGAGAAAAGGAGTTAAAAAAGTTAAAAAGCCCTGGGATGTTTTCTTTTTCCTTCTGTCTTCAGTTTCCATAAAGGGGGCATTGTTTTAAAAGTGAAAACAGTCGCCTGCTCAGAGGTGTTACAGAAGTGTGTTCTGGCTCAGGGTTTCTCCGAGAAGGAATGGAGGGGGGTGAAATGTGATTTACTTAGTTAAAACTATGCATGAGAGCAGAGGAGAGGAGAGGAAAGGAAAGGAGAAGAGGAGAGGTAAGGTAAGAAAAGGGAAGGAAATGAGAGCAGAGGAGAGGCACATTAAGACCGTAAGTCATTTTAATCTATTTTGCCTGGAGTCAGGCTCAGCTTACCATCAGCCCTTATCTCTGTGTACTTCCTCCTCCACATCAATAAACACGCTCCTCCCTACATACATTAACTGTTGACAAACACATATGTAGCCTGAGCACATTCAGCCGTCCTGTCCTAAACTACAACAAAAGCCACTTCCCTCCGTCCATCTGTCTGTCTGTCCATGTACCTTTTTCCTCTCCATCTCTCTCTGCTCTAGCTTTCCTCCAGAAGGCTTAAAAGTCAATATTTGAGGATCTGTTGCAGCTCTTGAACACTTCAAAGAGCACAGAGCTTCGCTGTGAACATAGCCTTTAATATGCCGTTCAGGAAAAGAAGCAGAGAGGGTCAATAAAGTGGGGCACAAGTGCTTCTTGTAGGGAAGTGTGTGTGTGTGTGTGTGTGTGTGTGTGTGTGTGTGTGTGTGTGTGTGTGTGTGTGTGTGTGTCTCATATGTATAGGTCAAATATCCTTTCATACATGCTGCACATGTAGGAACACAGGTCAGGTTTAGCACACTTTGACTTATAACACACACACACACACACACACACACACACACACACACAGAAACCCAGACAGAAAGAGAGCGAGCTGCCACAGTTTTAAGAGCCAGAGTGAAAATAATAACATCATAATAAAGCTTTCATTAGCTTTCAAAGGTGGCTCTGTGTGAGGCTGTTGAGGGTTTCCTGTGGCTGGCCTTAGGGAGCTGTTAGATGCCAGTGAAGGAGCCAACGGGGCTGTCATAAGCCTGAATAGAGGGCCTAATGCACACAGCACGCCAGTGATTACTCTATTGAGCTGGATAATTAAATTAGATTTATAAAAAGATGATATGCACCATTAGGTTCAAGGGGTCTGAAAGTGGTAAGCTGTATAATTTCACCTAGTTGACTGGCCTACAAAAGAGGAGCCATTAGGTTATTGATGAACTTCTAATTAAAGTAGCCCTAACTAAGCGTGTGACTTGTACAAATGCATACTGGCACGCTGGCATATAAGTCTATATCGAGGCATCAATTAAAGCGTCTCTGTCACAGCTCATACATGGGTTATTAGAAATTAGTTTAAGAAGTTTTTGGGGAAATGTTAATATTGTACTACTGTTATCAGCTCAGGGTCAGATCACAAAGGGGGGGTTATGTTTTACATCACATATGTGTCTGTATGTATCATGTGTATACTGAAAGTATATCTGACAGATACTGTTTTATGACAGAATAAAATCACGTTACCTTTTACATGCAGTTTTCATCAGCTTGTGAGTGAACGAGCCTGAAAGCAGTGGCTAAGCTTATTTAAAAGTATCTTACATTGTGGCACGTGGCATGTAAGAGCTATCACATAATCATGAACGTAAGAAGATGATCACAAACTCAAGTGATGCTAAAATTGTCCCGTTAAGCCTATCTGAAATAACTAGAGAAAACAGAGGCACAAATCAGAATCAAACAGTCTTATCAGCGGTCATCAGACACTGGACTCCCAGCAGTAAAAACAACATTCATTTGTCACTCACGCCAGGATACTAGTGATAAGCAGGACAATTATGCCATTATATCTGCCATGTAGGGGAGGAGGACAGGATGAAGGGGGGAGGAGAAGAAGAGGGGAGAGTGGGAGCAGACAGTGGGCTTGGTGTGTTGCTGTGTGTTGCTGTGTTTAGGATTTCATCGCCCAGACGACTACAGACTAATCCCTGGAGGCTCCTTCCTTACTTAGGAAATACTTCCTTCCATCAGACTGACAGAAGTGATTTCTCTTCTCCAAACAACTGCAGTGAAACAGAGAAGCACAATCCCAAGAAACGTGCCAAGTGTCCACAGTGAGCTGAAAAAACATCATACTGATGTTTTCATAAAAACTGCAGTGTGTTTGTGGTGAGCAGTTTCCTCTTGGTATCACTTATAGAAAGTCATTTTTCCTCTGTCAAATGTTCTGAAGTACTGGCCCTAATTTGTGTCTGGTTTACCGTTAAACTGGACATCTAAATTATTTAAAGAATTTTGGTTTAACTTGAGGGCTACTTCCAAAAAAAGAGCCTATTATGGCCTGAACCATTCAGTTAACATACCACCAAATCAAAGAAACATGGTTTGTGTGGAAAGTTGCGAGTGTCAGCTCAGTCTTTGCTGTACACTGCTAACAGCTGTAAATTTTTGTAGCTGCACAGTCAGCTCTCCCGCGCAAACATCACACTGGAATATCACATAGTGCTGGTCTCCACACAGCTCGACACTATGTAAATCTCTGAAAGGGTAGGAAAAAAGCGGTAAATCTGTCATAAAGATACAGTTCCTGTTTAGCAGTGTGCTGTATCATCTAATCTAGAGAATGGCCTTAAGACAACAGCCAGCGGCCATAAATCTCCATTTCAAACGGCCACACAGGAGACAAACAATGTAAAGTGCTGACTAGTGTGTATATTTTTAGGGCTCATCTCTATGCGGTGAGTGGCTACAGTGCAGTGTGTGTGTGTGTGTGTGTGTGTGTGTGTGTGTGTGTGTGTGTGTGTGTTGGAAAGAGACAGAGACAAAATGTAAGACAGAGAAAGTCAGTGTGTATTCATGTTGGCAAGTGTGTGTGTCCACCTCTGGGACACAGCAGTAGTCCAGGATTAGAAGAAGTGTGTCAACTGAACTGGATCTCCGGAGCAGAAGTAAACTGAACACACACACACACACACATTGATTAATGAGAGTCAGCAATTAGCTGCATGTCTGACAGTGTAAAAGCTCTCAAGGCTTTCTCGTGTAATGTCAGATGAGGATGCTGGGTATTAAAAAGTTATTTATGGAAAAAGACAATATACAAGTGCAATTTGCACACCTTAGGTTTCTGTGGCTCTGAAGACTCAAACTATGACAATGAGGGATATGTGCCCCAGCACAGAAACATGTTGTAAATGAAAATATGTTCACATAAAAGGACATACAGCTATTCGCTTTCAGGCAGAGAGTTGGATGAGGAGATCGATACCACTCTCATGTCAGACTGTTAGACATGAAGCAACAGCCTGCAGCTGGTTAGCTTATCATAAAGACTGGAGACAGCTATCCACTAGCACTTCTAAAGCTCACTAATTAACTCCATTGTTTAATCCGCACAAAAGAGAGACTGAAAAAAAAACAATTTGCCATTTTATGGGAAGTTATGTGCCAGACTATTTCATGGTTGGGAACAGTTGCCAGGCAACCAGCGGACGCTCTAAGAAGTCACTGCTTCCAGTCAAGAAATTGTCCGGCACATAACACCCTGAAAAACTAATTGTACTTTTTACACTTCGGCTTCTACAGATTAAACAAACAAGTTTTATGTTAATTAGTTAGCTTTAGAGTTGCTGGTTGCTGCACATTTTGTAACACAGGCTAGTTGTGCTAAGGTAAGCTAAGAGGAAGCAGCTTTTTATATATACATATATATATATAAACAAATAAGAATATTCCCCAAAATGGTGAACTATTCCTGGAAGTACAGACAACGGTAACAAGATTAGAAAAGCACTACGCTAACCAGCATGACTGACACAGGAGCTGCAATAGGAGACCGAGGGGAAAACAGCCGTGGTTAGTCAGACTACGTTGTTTCTTAGCCGCGGCCCAAAGCCTGGATTGTTGAAGGGTATTGACTCTGAATAATCCTGCTTCCCTCTAAATCCTCATCCTCTGACTTCAAACACTGTGCAAAGACTTTCAATAGAATCTGGCGTCCTCCCAACTTTCTCTCCATCAGTCGCTCATTCTTCTTCTTCTTCGCATTCTTCTTCACTCTCTGTCCTCCCCTGGATCAACTGTCCAGCCTTGAATCACAAAGCCAAGCCCAAACTCTGTGGCAATCCCGAGGAGAGGCCCCTGCGATGGCTGGCATACACACACACACACACACACACACACCAACACATATACACACAGACACACTCACACTGCTCTTGTAGGACTGACAACAAAGAAGGCACGGCTGTGGACCCGGTGGACAAAGAGTCTGCTAAATGAAAGGTCCCACACAAAGGAGCAGAGAGCAGGTTAGAAAGGATTTGAAGGCCAGCTGTGAGAATCAACCAATGAAATCTTCAAACAAATCCAACCACCACTCAATATATTCAGTTTATGCAAGTATTCATCATACACTCATCTTGCGATGTCTGCATGGCTGGTCACTATTGAAATCAGTGCTTTTACTCAAAGGTCACTCCCCACACAAACAAGATACACAGTTGTTTAGGCTTGACAAAAATAGTATTCTTAAAAAGAGTATTCTTTGTGAAGGGACTAATGATTTACTAGTGTTATGGAAAGTGAGACTAAGAGTCTACAGCCATGCTAGCACACTTAGGCTTACTTGAAGGGGTGCTTTGAGGTGAATGCTGACATGGTAACAATAGAAATGTTACATGCTGATGTTTAGCAGGTCTAATGTTTACCATGGTCACCTTAATTAGCACTAAACACAGGAATGTCATTAGTTTTTGCAGGTTTTTGATCATAAACAAAGTATTTGACAAATAAAACTATTGACCTGATGATGGAGCTGGAAGAAGATTTAAGGTATTACTGAAGTTATTTCAATTCATCCAGAAGGGGAACTCGAATATTTGTCCCGACTTTCATGGCAATACATCCAAACACTGCAGAGACATTTCCCTCAAAACAACAAATGTCAACCTGCTGGTGGTGCTAAAGGAAAGGTCAGGGTATCACCAAAGTCATTAGGACTCCACCTCTGGGCATCATGAAGTCTGTACTAGATTTCATGGCAATCCAGTAGTTGTTGAGATATTTTAGTCTGGACCAAATGACCAACTGACAGAGAGACATTGCTAACCCTGCAGCCATGCTGCTAACGTGGCTAAAGAAGCTTTAAAGACCTACAAATATGTCAGTAAGATGGTATTCTGTGGATTACCTCCAGTAATTTTACAGAGAGAACCAACAACTGTTGTTTTACAGCAAATGTTAAACTGTATGTTTGCTATGCTGATTACTCCCAATCAAAATGTTTATCTCACACTTCTTATATTGTAGTTTCGGGTGTAACCAGCAACATCATTTTGGACACCATGAAAGAAAAAGCAGATTCTGTGTGAGACAGCCTGGTGTTTCTTGAGAGGACTGTAACTTGAGGAATGTTAATTTTCAAGACAAAAGATCCTAAAATGCAGAGTCCTATAAAAAGCTGCATATTTTCCCTGACTGAGGCGAGCAGCCAATTTGTGACCAACATAGAAAGTTTACTGGAAGGGAACACTATGTGACTGTAGTCAGTGATGCAGTGCTGCACAATATCTGTCCTTGGTAAGAAATTACTGTTTTGAACTTGAGATTCTTGGAGAAATGTGGATTGCAAAGGAGCAGTTAGGTAAGTGTGGTGGCTGCTGCAGAACTGCTTTTAGAACAACTTTTAGCACGAAATCCACTGAAGAGCAGCCTGGAATATTTCAGAAAATGCAGATCAAGTGTGTTTATCCAATTATATTCTGACTTCTGAAGCAACTAGTCAACAGTGAGGTGAGGTGGATCCAAGTATTGTATTTCCTTAAGTGATGCAGTTGGGTGATATTGCCATTGTAAACCAGACAAATTTGAGCTTAACTTCTCAAAAGCAGTTTATGCAGAGAATCCCCAACCACAATAATTGTGCTGATTTCAGTTTCACCTACTAAAAACTATCATGTATTTCTGCTTAAACTGACACTTTGATAATGAATATATGTTGTGTTTTTATGTTTTTCATTACTAGGAAGAGTTTGGGGCTCTAAAGATGGCAACATCAGTTGTTTGGTTCAAAGGAGTGCATGACCTCTAGTCAGGGCCGGATTAGCCCACTAAAGTTGAGTGCCCCTATTGACATTTGGTTTGTGGTATTTTGGTTGAACAAAAATGTATTTAAGAATATACACCATGTAGATTTCAACACTGGCCTCTCTACAAGACAGGTAATAATACAGGACCTGCCTTAAGGCCCCAAAGGCCCCGAGGTAGTTGCCCGCTTTGCCCAATTGGTCATCCAGCCTTGCCTCTGTAGAGGCTGCAGAGTCTATAAGTCCCTCTAAGGACTCTTATCAGGCTTTCAACAACACACAACATGTGTGAGGTAGAGCGTAAGACAAAGCACATTACATCAGAAAGTCAGTTTGTTAATAATCGAAATAAATTCACTTGTGACATAAATAATGAGCCAAATTAATGCTGTCAGTTGTTAAACAAAACAGCTTTAACATTCAGCTACAGGCAGCTGTCTAAGATTCATTCAGATTTGAATGAAATACAGTATGTCACTGTCCAAAGAAAACAATGCATCTCCAAATATGGTTGATTAGTAGTTCTTTTATGGGTTGATAAAATTCTCCTACTTCTTAAGCGAAATAAACGCTTTTAAACTGGATTACTTGAAAAAATGCATTGTCGCAAAGCTAGAATTTCTAACCTCCTGAAAAGTTGACATTTTGCAGATACAAGCTGGTCCTGACATAAAAGTTCTGGCGTGATCTCAGTGCACCATTATACATTCCTGCGTTTCACAAAACTGAATTCTAATTTCTTCTTTGCATTCAAATTTGCCACAGATTAAACACTGGATGTGCCTCAGAGGTCAGCACATTTCTGTACAGGTCAAAGTTGAAGTTTATTTTAACGTGCTGACCATCTGTTTCATGATTTCTTTCTTCTTTTTTTACAATCAAATTAAAAATATTCTTTTACAGGATGCAAACCCAGGATGTCGTGGTGGTTTCATGGTATGGGCGTCAGCCAACTGACTTTACTAGACTTATCACAACCAGAATGTATGCACAGAAATAGAAACTCTGCTACAAATCTTTAAAAAAAAAAAAAGTCATCTGTCTAATCAGCAGTAATTGACTCGCCCCCTATTGAGACCTCCTAGTTTGGCACAGAGTGAGTTGTTGTAATTTGATTGCTGATTGTGGTCTCCTCTCAGTCAAACTGTGGGGCCACTGCCATTCAACTATGTTCCTTTATCAATTCAAAGAGAAAAGATGGGCAGTGGAGCCTTTAAAAGCTGGTAAACAGAAACACAATTAGCATTTATGAGTGCAAATAGCAAGTCCTGAGCACAACAGGCTAGCTTTCCACTTCAACGAAACCAGCACTTAGTCCTGACTGTTTGATCTTACATTCACCAGCACCCCTTGTCTTCCTGACAAAACAGTAGCTCACAATTAGAAGCAGTGAAAATAAAAAAAGCAAAGGCTGACTGACTGCGTCTGCCGGATTCCTGTGTCTCATGTTGACTATAACTCTTTTTCTTCTTCCCAGGCTAGAAACCAAAATGAGACATCAACTGGAAGGAAGACCACAAGCCACAAAGTGTTAATGGCCAAAACAGCTTCATGCCACAGACATTGAAGTAACTGTAGCATTACATTTATAACAGCCGGTCTCAGCTTGCTCAGCGAGTGGTCATGTAATATCAGTGGAGGCTTTAAGATTAATTATGGCATATAAAAAACACTATCTCCTGTCTTTTCTTTAATGTTTTCCAACTTTTTGCCTTTGTTCTTATGAAGTCCTCTCTTAATAAACCTTCTTTGGGTTTGCCATGAATTGAGTCTGCATACACAGCACAAGTAGACATTACTTGTTTTGAAGGAATAGTTCAAAATATTCAGAAATACACTTATTTGCTTTCTTGTCAAAAGTTAGAAGAGACGACTGAAAACTCTAGAGCAAGCATAGGTTAGCTTAGCTTAGCATAAAGACTGGAAGCAGGGGGATGCAGCTAGCCTGGCTCTGTCCACAGATTCATTTGAGCCTTAGAGGTGATGGAAGGTGGATATTGCAACCTTTGGACAGAACCTGTTTCCAGTCTTTATGCTATGCTAAGCCAACTGGTTGCTGGCTGTAGCCTTATAACTTAAAGACAGCTCTACTCATCTCACTTAGTGTATTTCACAAAATAACAAACCATTTCTTTGAGGGCTCACAAGCCAAAATGTTCAAAACTACAAGTTTATATTTTTACAGGTTCAGTTGGACCCTGTCTGAGTGCAACTCCAACAGGGACTAAGTTATAACAAAATTCCTCTCTTCTTACGTCACAAAAAGAAGGACATTGATTTTATTATTTACAGAAGCTGGAGTACCCTTCAGTTTTACAATCAACACAAGGCAAAAAAAATGCTTTCCAAAGAGTTCCTCAAATCACAGCTTGTCCCAAAGGAAAGCATTCCTTTAATCTGGTGATCTCAGACCGTTTTGATTTGAGCACCCATCCTCAGACAGTCTCTCAGACATCTCAACAGCTGATTCATCGTGGGTTCTGTTTCTGAGTTTTATTTGACTCCTGCCCCACGGGGCGCTGGGATTGCACAGGTTGGTTGCCATGGATGTAAGACAAACCTGCGCAGGATGAAAAAAGATCTCCCCTGAAGCCCTGCTCAGCAGGCTGCATATTTGTGCATTGTGTGGACGACGTGCAGGAACCTCACAACCGGTGAATGAAAACATGCAGCCCTGCGAGACTTACTGACAGAGCAGGAGCAAGAAGGGAGAAAAAAGTGCTGGAAAGCTCAAAGGCCGTCTGCTTGACAGTATGCCATCTACCCAGTCTTTTTTCTTTCTATTCCCCTCCCCACCCTCACCAGTTGCCCAGCTATCTTTTTGGCTGTGAAATGACTTGAAAGGCAGCCGTCGGGTTCATTTGAGGACAAGATATTGAAATGTTGTGGCACATTTCTGTGAAGAAAAGAGAAAAATGTAATGAACCATTACTGCGGGGTGAGCTGTGCTTTGAAGCTCTACTCATAATTAACAGCTCTAGCGCTTATTTGCATTACTCATTATGTTTAAAGTATTGGAGTGTTTTTTCTAAATAAAAGATGCCCTTGAAGATTTGTGAAGAACTGTGGCCCATTACAAGCACAAAAACATGAACACCAAGTCCCCCAGGGGAAAAAAACATTTTAAATAGCATTTTATTGGTTTGTGTTATTTCTCAGTGTCTCCTGAGTGTTTCAGACTGTTATCCATCTGCATTCCTCTAATTTCTTCATCCCCCCTCTCCCTTCAGCTGCATCATATAAAGATGCCTAATTGAAGGCTTTGCACAAAACAAATGACCACATTAGCCTGCCCCCTTTTAACTCATCCTTCTTCCTGTCTGTGGATGTAATGCATTATACACTCTGCTTGTTCTCTGTTGTCTCTCAAATTACAGCACAGGCTGCCAATCATTTGGAGACTAAAACTAAGGGTCTTGTTTTTCTGCATAACTCAAACCCACCCACCTCCTGTCTATTTTGTATTCCATAAAAGTGTTCATGGTGAAGCAGAACAGTAATGCTGCAAGTGCTGAGGGCAGCCAGTCAACATAACATTTTATTTCAATTTCAAGATGATCCGTAGAGTTGTTGGCCCTTTTCCACTTCC
Source organism: Enoplosus armatus (assembly GCF_043641665.1). Classification (NCBI taxonomy): domain Eukaryota; kingdom Metazoa; phylum Chordata; class Actinopteri; order Centrarchiformes; family Enoplosidae; genus Enoplosus; species Enoplosus armatus. The sequence continues at coordinate 11,019,325 of NC_092180.1, read as the reverse complement.
ATTATAATCTGAAAACACCCAAAACAAAACTCCCAGTCACACAAGATGAATAACAAACAGTTCAGCCATGTTAATTCAGCATCATTGAACACTCCCTAGATAGGAAAGAGGGATTAAATGCTTGACTTGTGTTTCTTTTATGTCTGCACATGAACAGCAAAACAGCTCTTTCTTTCCCCAACTCTGTTAAGGTCTAAGAACCTGCCAGACATTTCTGTCCCTCCGTGCTTCCCATACTTATGGTGCCACAGTGAGTTTTCTCCATGTGACAAAGGCTCTTAAAACCTCTACGGTCAAATAGAACAATGCCACGTGGGTCTCCCTCTCTCTCTCTCTCTCTCTCTCTCTCTCTCTCTCTCTCTCTCTCTCTGGTTGTGTGTGTGTGTGTGTGTGTGTGTGTGTGTGTGTGTGTGTGTGTGTAAACAGATATTGTAGACTGTGAGGCAAAATGTCTGCATCAACATTTGAACAAGTATCAGCTTTCATCAGCACAGATTTACTTCAGAAGCAAGACAAACAATATTGAGCAGGTGGAGAGGAATAGTTTAGTTTGTAGTACACATTCTTTTCACATGTAATTTGATTGAATTTATGATAAATATAAACCACTTTTTAACAATTATATCATGATGGTTATATATGTGATCTAACAAACAAGTTTACGTAACGGTAATGGCAATCCACTGCCAGTGCTTTGCATTGTGGGACATGAGGTAGACTGGTTCCAAATCAGTACGTACTGCTAGTATAGTAGGTGGTTTCGAATACAGCTAAGGATGTAAACAACTCATGCGATATATCAAAAATCAGCTTTGTGAATGTTTTATGAGGAACGAAATGCTTATTAAACCCCATGGATGTGTTCTGGTGAGTAACTGAATGTAAACATAAATTTTGTTTGTTTACAAGAAAACTCCACAGGGCACCTTTAAATGATTAGTCAATCAAGCTAAAATTGAAAGAAACGTTTGGAGGTTGTTTTGGGTTTTTTTTTTTTTATGAACAAGAATTTTTTCAAGCATAAATACCAAACATGGTATTAGCTCTGGCTCCAGCTTCTCAAATGTGAATGTTTGCTGTTTTCTGGGGGGAGTTTTGGACTAAATAAGCAATCTGAGTATGTCTGAGTAATTTGGGCTTTGCAAAATTGTGAAGAGCATTTTTCACTATTTTCTGAAATTTTAGAGATCAAACAATTATTCAATAAATTAAGAAAATAATCAGATTAATCAATTATGAAAATAGTTAGTTGCAGTTTGGACTGGAATTACAAACATCACAAAAACACCTTGGGAACACGACATAATGACTTAATAAATGTAATATTCAGAGCAGTTATACTGCTGCTGTAACTCCAATATGAGACTTAAATTGCTGAGCGTCTGTTGCCACTTGCAGCCTGGATGTTGGAAGCAGCCGCCTATGTTTGTTGACTGATGAGAGCCGATGTTGACAGGGAACTCTGTTTGGTTTGGCAGCAGCGCACACTGGCTGCCATTCCACAGATGAAACCATGTGAGCGCTGCTCATTTTCTGAGGATTTTGAAACAGCTACCAGCTCCTGCAGCATTTTTTGACTTGCCCTGTGTGAACAAACCTGGCAGCTTCGAGACTGTTACAAGAACTTTAAAGGGTAGAAAAAGAAATACAACTTCAGAAATGTAAGGACGCTAGATGCATATTAAATGATGAGGCTAGTAATATTTCATATATTGTTCCTACTCTAAAAAAACAAAAGAAAAGACGAAAACCAACAATGAATTGATCCTACTAACAAGTATTATCTGCGTAGCCAAAATCGTTGTGAAGTGAAATGATTTAGCTTACTCTTATGTGCCATAGTCCTCCATTGTTGTCCAAAAACTATTAAAAACACAACAGTGAGCCACAACGTTGCACTGGGCGACATCTCCCATCATTTGAGTCAATCCCACCTGCACTGTCCTGCTGCTGCAAATACCTACTAGAGCACTGAATGTGTATTAATCCACTGCTAGAAATAATCCCCAACAAACCATCCCCAAACATCTTCAGTTTGGGGCTGAGTGCTACAGACATTGTAGGGAAGTCAAAACGTAGTCAGATGAAACTAACGTGTTGTTGTTTTCATGGGATTTGACAGTATGAAATCATCAATATAAAATAACGCCAGCCTTAGTCGTTTGCAACTTTGTTCTGAGTTAACAGTATTTTAGAGGCGGCATGCTTCATAAACTTCATCATAAATGCTGAGTATTTTAGTTTGACTTCAGAGCCTGGGTAGACACATCAAACATCTGACGACAAAAACAGGGCATTGCCCCTGAAAACCGCAACTAAAACACAGTGATCACACGAGACTGTCCTATAAATCATTTGAGTTTAGGAGGAGGATAACAGCACGTCTTTAAAACTGAGAGGCATCGTTAAAGTGAATTGGCCTAATCATATGTCTGCACATTTAAGTCATAAGCTCTGTATTTGTCGCCCACCCATTTCAGCCATCGTATGACAGCTATCAGCTTGAGTGGGAGAAACATCCCGCACTGGGCCGAGAGCGCTCACAGACAGAGGCAAGTCGTTGCCTGTACGCCAACTGTCAGTCACTGCTGAGTGAAAGAACGGAGAGGAATGAAAAACAATGAGAGAAAGAGGTTGAAAACAAATGTGGGGATGGATAGCAGCCTGTTTATGAGGTAGCTATGATGCCTAAATATGAGGGTTTGATTTTCTTATCAGGACACAGTATAGCAGGACACCCTGCACAGGAAGAGAGGTTATTGGTAAAAACCCCAGTACATACCCCTGACAGACATTCACCCTTACACGCAGCCTCCTCCTGAGTCTCCTACAGGTACAGCCAAACTATCTAATCTCAAGATCAGAGTGTAGCCGTAGATCTGGAAGGAGGACAGACGCTACTCTGTTTGCTCTGAAGTGGAGCCTTACTGCACGCACACACACACACACACACACACACACACACACACACACACTGACTCATCCACTGTTTTTACAGCACCCACACAAACCCTAACTCCCAAACCTATACTCCAACTCGGAAATACACACAAACATCCACACGCATACAATTATCCGCGTAAACATTTGCACTCTCATCTCAGCGCGCATTCAAGAAGTCTTACTCTGACAACAGTGATGCCTAAACACACAAATCAGTGAAGTCTCACCTTGAAAAGCAGCCACATTGCGTGAGATGAGAAACTTGAGGCTGGAGCTGGACGTCTGGAGAAGGTTCTGGATGTCTCTCCGGGCCGCCACCTGGTACTTCTCCTCCATCTTCTTGGTGCAGCAAGTCAGGTTCTTGGACGTGCACACCTGGAGGTCTGAACCTAAGTCATTGAGGTTAAATGTTATGATCTTAAAGCATATATGGACAGAGGCCAGGATTAAAATGGGACAAAACTAAGAAGCAGGGTGGCTATATGGAATTTGAAAGCCTCAGTTTGTGCCTCTCATGTATTACACTTGTTATTTCTTAATCCAGTTAGCCAGAAATGGCATATACCTTTGCTCTTTTTGTTCAACACAAGAGAAATATCAATGCATGGTATTGTCAGAAAATACTAAATAATATAAAGTAACATCAATATAGTCAAATATAACTGCTGTTCACCTTGTATAACATGTAGACATAGATCATTCACGGCCACCATCTTTGTTGGGATTAGGAGACTGTTGTTAAATTGGGTTTTTCAAACATCGCCTGTTATTTATTTTTCAGAGAAACGAATGCTTACTTCCCTGACTCGAATGTAATATACATGAGAAGCATAAACTGTGGCTGGAGATTTGCATGCTCCACTTTCCGCTTCACATTCCGAAGACAAGCAAGTCAGGTGGATTTGACACCTCAAACTGCCCGAAGCTATGAATAAGTGAGTGCGTCTAACTATCTTCTGTATTATCTGTAAGATAAACTGGCACATGTCCAAACTGACAAGCAGCTTTCCTTCCTTTAGAAGCATTCATCAGCCAGAGAACAAGGCCAAGAGTCCACAGCCATGCTGCAGCACTATGAGGCTGTACCTCGGCATGGCAGTGCTTTGAGCTAACAATAGCATGCTAAAACACTCGCAATGACAATGCTAACATGCAGATGTTTAGCAGGTATAAGGTTTAACATGTTTATCATCTTAGTTTAGCGTGTTCGTGTGCTAACATTTGCCGATTAGTACAGAACACAGAGTACAGCTGAGGATACAGATTGGAAACTATTGGAGAAACTTCAGTTTAGATGAGACGTCACCAAGGTTACCATGGTCATTACAATTCATTCTCAGGGGCCAACAAAAGTACCAAATTTCACAGCAATCTATCCGATGGAGACATTTCACTCATAGCAATAAAAGTCAACCTGTTGGTGGCGCTAGAGGAAAAGTCAGAGGATCATCATGGTCAGTCTGGGGACCATGAATGTCAAATTTCATGACAATCCATGTTGATATATTTCAGGTGGATTGACTGACCGACCAACAAACCTGTCTTCCTAGAGAGACACACAACTAGCAAATGTAAACGAGAGCAAGGTGTATAAAACAAATCTGAATGAATAAAAGGCCTTCTCTTTAAGAATATTAGGTGATCATGATCATGTCTGTTTGAAATATCGGCAGTTGATTCTGGTCATATGAATTATTTTAAAACCATAATGGTAGGACACATGCCTAAAACATGAAGTAAAAGGCACATACAATGTGTATTTCTAGCAGTGCTTAAGTTAAAAAAGGCTTTAGTGGAGCAAGAAAACCAAAACACCTAGTTCCCGAGAGAAGATCTGAGTCAAAGCGTTATCGCCTCGCCAAGTGATGCGTCTCAGGTTTTCCACTACGAACAAACGCAAGCAATCTGCACACATACGGGTAAATCAAAACATCTTAAAAGCGACCCCAAAACTCTGCACAAGCCTCTCTCTCTGACATGCCTAGGCAGAGTGTGCAGGGCTGTTGCCAGAGACGCTATCAGCTCCCTGCGAGGCTCAAGAGTGAGGAGGGAGCAGAGCAGGCGATGGCACACGTGGAGGAATTCAAACTCTCCCAGATAAGACGACTTGAAAGTGCCCCGGGTCTTGCTTCTTTTTTTTTTTTTTTTTTTAAATGCTTCCCAGAACTATTTCCACTACCAACACCACAGACAACGGCTTTGCTTGGCCGAGGTGACAGACTTCTGACTTGCTGTGTTCTGACCTAAACTGAAGGCTGTTTGGCACTTCTTATTAGACAGGCATGGAAACGGCTCTCTCTCTCTGGGATTCCTGGAATTTCTTGATTTTTCACAAGCCATTATAGATAACTTCTAAAATCATGCTCTAGGATCAACTACACCTCTCACTATCTGATGTATTTCACTACACTCATCTGAATCCATCAAGCAAATGATTTACATTTGGAAGCTGTTTTAGCTGTGTGAGGCTGTCAGAAAGGTCAGCTGTGTTTTTACAGGGGTAGTAGCTACTGAATCAGGAGCTTATCATCACTTAAACTACAGGAGACACAATTTATCTCACAGACAGTACTTTTCAGATTGTAACTCTGCAGAGAAACAGCACATAGATTTAAATCCACACAGGCTCATTTAAAGGGCAGGAGTGGTGATGGCGTTATAAGGGTTATTTAGAGGTTTAGGGGGCATTTGAGGGTTTTCTGTCAATTGAATCTGTTTCCTCACAGTGGCACAGAGGAAAGGGGTGGTGAAGTTTATAGGGAGCAGTTTGTGGCAGGATGGTAGTCAACACCATTAAGATTTACTTTTCCAAGAGAAGCACAGCGAGCAGCAGCAGGCAGACCAGTCAATGACAGCCCACATGACATATCCACACCCATAATTCCCCCCAAATCTTGTGGACAAGTATTGTGTGGAATTACATTATGGGTGGTGTTCAGAAAGTTAAGTGAAGCCTAGTTTACCTAACTTTACACAAAATAATTCCTGTTTATCCCTGCAAGCCACTTATCTGCTTTAGACAGCCTAAACGAGCAGAGTTTGGTTTATTTTTCTTGATGACTAACAAGTCATCTCAGCAGCTTTTTTCCTATAGTTTCATGGGATTAAAAACATTTTATTTTAGCCCATGCACAGTGAAGTAAACAATAAGTGATACCTTTTAAAGGCTGTTTAGTTGTACAAACACTAGGAAAATCTATCTCCAAACCTACTCCTACCCCAGAGTAAGAATGGAATTCTGTGAGTTTCATTCTTGCAGTAATTTAGGACACATCCAGTATTTCCTCTAAATATCTTGATTTAGAAGTCCCACAAAAAGATGCCATTTAAACAGCTTAAAGCTCTCCTGTCGCTATTATTATCATAACTGCACACACGCCTCTGAAATGTGTTTAAAAAGGTGTGTTTTGTAACTACAAAGAGTTCTTCAAGAAGCCAGAAAATGACAGGTTAAAAGCTACAGAGCAGTTAATGAGCTGTACTGGAAGGTAATGTTGTGTTGAATAACTTCTCAGGTATATTTCTTTCAATCAGTGGTTGACATGTTGATGCTTTGGTTGCTATGAAGATGTAAATGAAGAAAATGTACAAATAATCAAGAAGAATGTGACATACGCATTCGTATTACTGGCTAGTTTATGTTAATTTAACACCAGGAAAACACCACAATAAACCAGACAATATCACTACTGCTCAGTCTGTAAGATTAACTCCAACATACCTGGTCTGGGGCTTAGAGGCAATAATTGATTTGGTCCAATTTGCCTGAGTTGGAAAACTTTGCGCACTTCGTCGCATCTGTTTGGACTTCCAAACCCGAATCCAGAGCAACAACCCAGGAGGAAAATGCAGTTCGTCCACAGCACATCCATTTTAATAAACTCCAGGAATAATACTCCACAAAAAAGAAGCCTGTTCGGAAGTTAAGGTTCCTTCTGACCCTGTAGTCCGCTCAGGTGAGTCCCGTCCACATAGCAGGTTTCAGGATTCAGCGTCGACCATGTGGCGTTTGTGTCTGTGTCGAGGAAACGCTCCAGATAATCATTTAAATCCGGACACAGGGGGAAAGTTGCTGCTGTGTGAGTAATCTGTTTGAAAGCGGCATGTTGTCGAAGTTGGTTGGACCGACCGCAGAGGCGGAACCGTAACGTTACCTGCACTCGAGGCTGGAACTGCAGCTGCAGCCTGACAGCGCCATCTGGTGGGCAAACTGCAACTTCATTGTGTTGATGGTTAAATACGCTGTAGGCTGCAGAGACGTTTGCTCTTTTTTCATTAAAATTAGATTAAAATCGTGTTATTGAATGCAAAATTCAACTTAAGTAAATTAAATGACAACTGGCTGATATCAAATAGTACTCTGTAAAGTTAAATATATCCAAGTTCATTCAATTCAGTTTTTTAGTGTACTTGATATAAACTAAATAAAAGGTTAGGAGTTTTAATGGCCATTATCATTTAGTTTTTCAGGAAATTATAAAGTTACAAATTTAAAGGTTGTTTTCATGTTTTGGTCTTTAGTGGGAGGTTGATGGTTTTATTCTTCCTCATTAAATCCCAACCAGTTTTGAGAACAACTTTCAAAATGTAAGAAAATAGATAAGGATTTGGTTAGATTATATACATCCGATTATAAATGTGGTTCAGGGTGATTTCTTACCAGGGAAAAAACTGCATTTAGTCAAACTACAGATTTCAGATGGTGTAAAAGTATGTTTCATAGTTCTTGAGCATCCTATGTAACCAGTGCTGCAAATTCAACTTGATGTTTCAAGATTGCAGTATATAAAAACCAGATGGGCAACAAGATCCATTTAATGTGGTTGCAGCAGAGGTGAAAGTGACACTTCTTTGTATAATATTGGGCAATTGTTTAGTCAGATTGCAGAAAGTGTGGAGATAATCAAAAGTCACTGGCTGCTAAATGAGCTGTTGACCAAAACACAGGCCGTTGTCACATTTTGTTCATTTTTTCACTTGTTCCATAAAGTTTCTTATAGAAGTGGCATTACAAAGTGAAAATCCTTTTCAAAAGCTTTCACTTAAAATTTGACTGAGATGTCTGTATCAACAAAACAACCCCAAAACATGTACATAGTGCAGCCCATTAATTGTGAGTTTAATTTGCATAATAAAGCATTCAGAGGGTGAAAGTGTAAAAGATTTAATATATTTCAATCAACATTACAATTAACCAATATAAAACATACCCCCACCAGTAATCGCATGCATTTCATACAGACCAAACATTACACAACAGTTGAGTGCAGCAGTTTTTCCTAATCACTCTGGTCAAGATCCAGGCCGGCTCCATCTCCTCGTCCCTACACAGGCCGGGACAAGTGCAATACCTCCAGGTACACAGCATTGCTACTAATCCCCACCTGCACAGGAAGGGATATCTCCAAATATCCAGTCATACACATCCAAGTATGTGCAAATACCCACCATGCAGTTAAAAAAAAACCTGATAAGCACTCCCATTTGGTAGAATATAGTTCATCAACCTAGTCAGTTTTGCATGGATTTGCACAGCGAACATCAGTTAAAGCTGAATGCAAACCAGCAAAACTGACCAGGAGACGATTAACAGATGAGTCGTCCATGATTATAAACATCTGAGCTTCAGAAAAGATGCAGTTAGAAATACTTCAAGTGCTTACATTGCAGTAGATAGGAGAAAACACTACCTGCACTATAAGCACTTTAGTACTGCTGAAACTGAGTCACTGGATGAGAACTTGCAAACACTCGTGGTTTTAAAAAACATGTTACAGGTGTATTATGCAATCAATGTGTTTGATGTGACACCCCCAAAACCAAAATCTGAACAGGTGGAGAGCAAGCAGGCCACCATCAGTTTTGCATAGATTTGCACAACTCATCTATTCTTGTAGTGCAACTATGCAAAACTAGCAGAGAACTGCGAGATATTTGGGCCCAATTGGAAATTAAAAATGGTCTGGTGGCGCATATCACAGCCCCTTATGCCAGAAGGAGCACTTAGGGCAGTAGGTGCTAGTCTATTTCACTATCTGCACTAGATGCACCTTAGCACAAAGACAGTACTTCAAATGACATCAATGGATCCGCACACCAGTGTCAGGGTATTGCTGTAAGTGCCTCCACTGCAGTAGGTATTACATAGTACTACCTGCACTGTAAGCACTTTGACAATACACAGACAGGTTACAGCATCGCTGCCCTCCAGCATCATGTGAAAGATGGTCACTCTGCTCCATGTTGCAACTGGGGTTCTGCACTTCATGGTGGATCTGAAAATACATGACAGAGGACAGGATATCAATACAATGAATACGACTGTTCGGCAACAAGTTACATACGCAGGTTGATGTGTGCGCACGTGTAACCAATTCTCTTGTAATTACATATATCTAAAACGTGGCGTTCGCATTTTCCCATCATTAGAAATGCGCCTCATTATCACTCATTAGTCGATAGTTACACGAGTTAGTTGTTGTGCCAAGATGTTATGATTTGTTACAGCAGCACGAGGTCACTGAAAACATGAATGAGCAGCACAGCCTGCGGCCCGCGTTCTCTGCGACACCGGAGCGCCTGCGCAGGGAACGGTGTTGTTCACCCCTCCCCCACCGCCTTTAACATGGCGCCTCGAAGTGCGCCAACCTTAGCATAAATGACTTTAAACCAAATCAAGATAAACGCCAACGTATTGTTGCACACTGACATTTGCAATTGCGTGTTGTTTATTTACAGGAAACATCGTTGCTTGCTGTTTCGGACTTCCTAGAAAACAAGGCTACCGTCCATGTAGGAACAGAGGCTAGCAGCAGCAGTGAGCTGGTTGGGCAGGTAGCTTAGCTGCTGCGAGCTGGTGTTAGCTTGATGAAAACATGGCAAACCGTGTGAATGTTACTACAGATACCCCAACTATCACTACTGGGGATGGCACAGGAGCAGCCAGTGTTTTTCAGTAAAACAGCTGGCTTCTTTTTACACCTGGTTCGCAAGTTAATAATAAAATTGGAATTGAGTTTGACGACAGCGATTAGCCGTTAGCCAACAACAAACGAGCACACGTTTGAAAATACTGCAACGGTACATCTGTCCCGATGAATGACTGTATTTACCTTCTCTTATCTTTACGTCACTGTGGTGCCCACCTTAATATTGTTATGTTTGTGCTTGCCCCGCAAAAAAAACTCCTAAGTTTGTGCAACTAGGCTAAGCTAGCTGAGCTAAAACGCGCGGCCTAAAACTGCCCCATGTGCTGCTGCTTTGTTCTGGGGGGCACTTTAACTCACACACCACTGCACTCGAGACTGAGCAACAAATTAACCAGATTTTGAAAACTTACTTTTAAAATATCGAGACTAGCATTTTTATATAAACTCGGTGGTTATTATCGGGAGGCCAGTGTTTTTCAACAGTTGCTAAAGCGCAGCGGAGAAAGCTCCGGACAGCTTTTCAAATCTCCCTCATTCCCTCAATGGTGGAGCAGAGGGGGCTGCCATGCGCCTCACGTTACACTGTTTTCATCGCCAGCATAATCATTTAGGTGTTAATGTTTGGATATCCCCACCAACATGATATTAAGACACGTAAACAGGCGTAAAACACACCTTTAGGAATTTCAATAACCAAAACAGAGATTAAAAAATAACCTAAAACCCGACTTCCTTGCCGATAAACATGCGCTCGGTAGACACTCACCAGCCGAAATCCACCATCTTCGCTCACTTGCTTGGGCTGCCGTGTAGTCTCTTAACGACAAAAGAGAGAAATAAATACGCAACTAATCCGAAAACTTTTCTACCGGCGGACAAAAACGAAACATAAAGTGAAATCCGAGCCGATCGTGAGCCAATTTATAGCCCAGATACGCTGGTTAAAAATGATTGCAGGGTTAGGAAAGTGGCGCGAAGGCGACCAGTTGGTAACCATGTGGGTGAATGAAGGGCGGCTCCCACTGAACGTAAATATCTAGCTACAACCCCCAACTCTCCCTATTAGCATACATAAACTACGGTACTTCCGATCTCCAACCAAACAGCCTCCACCTCTCCCGAGGAAGGAGAGGGAAATAGACAGGGATCTCTGCGGATTTCAACCCCCTTTAATATAAAAAGATATATGCATGCATAACGGAAAACAGCCTGCTTAGTCATGCAGTTTAATGGACATTAAAGTTTTGCATTATAATGAAAATATAAATAATCTTAAACCATGGACTTTTTATTTTAAGAAAAAATAATGGCGCTGCGTAGTGAAACTATTCTATATAATCTTTAGGTGCCCTGTATGTTCGTTTAAGTACAAAAATAAAACGACTAATTAACCTGTTGCTGCTCCACAACACATTAAAATCAGCCTATTGTGTGTTATTTCCACGTGTACGACCTGTAAGCTCATATATACACATTTGTTTTTTTTGTTTTTTGTCGGCCTCAAAACAGAGACAAAATAGAAAATATTTTTTTATATTCTCATTCTGAAATTAAACAAGTTTTACAGAGTTTTGTTCATTCAATTCAGTTAACTTGGTCAGTATATTTTGAGTTTGCTCTAGAAGGCATTATATAAACTGATATAACTTAAAATAAAACTGAGAACAGAAAAGTCAGCAAATTCATTAAACAGGGGTTGTGAACAGGATGATAAAGGTCTATCAAAAGGGATGTTTCTTTTCAAGGGATAATCAGCTTTTTCTTGTATTTAATTTTTTTTTGGGGGGAAAGGCCTAAATGTTCAAAGAAACATTATTAAGTTCCTTAAATCAAAATATAACAGTGATGTCAGATTACAGTTGATTCTCTAGCTTCTGAAAAGTTGTTTACTATTATTTAAAAGTGATTTATTGTGAGACGACAATGAGCTTTGGGTTGGTTATCTGTTTTCTGGGCATGGTTAAATTTACCTAATTAGTTTTTAGCAATACTTCAACAGAAATTCAACACAAATTAGCTCCAACAACTGATTCAAAACAACATTTGTAACTGAATTAATAATAATAGTAATAGTAATCTAAGGACCAAATAAGTAAAATATAAAAATGAAAAAATAGATGAAGAAGTTTTTTAATCTAATTTAAACAATTGTTTTAAGTTGGTAAAATGAATTTTAACATTAGTCTAAGTAATATAGTAGTTCAAGGCAAAATACACCTGTACTTCTCTTACAATTACACATATTTGGTTTGTGCGGCGTGAACAATCATAGTAATTAAAACTTGTTAGGACTATAAATGTTTATAATTATGAATGCCTTATCTGATTTTGTGATTCAGAGTTCCACTCTGAAATAAACCAAAACTATTTGTAACATTTCATGCTCACAGAGAGCTCACAATAATATGCTTATGCCCTGGTCTCGCTTCCTTCTCAGATTTCAAACCAAACGGCTGGATGCTGTGGAGACAGCACAACCAAAAGCATAAGCCATCAAACCACAACAGAAGGGCAGTCGAGTACTGTAACAAATGTGGGGCCCTCAGACAGGATGTAGGGCCCAGACTTCACACTTTTTCTGCATCTAGTTAAAATTAAAGTCTCTCTGGGCACTTTAGAAGTAGATTCATTTGAATGTGTGAAATCAAAGAATTGTTCAAATACTTTACAGTGAGAGACGAAGCACAGGTCAGGAGCCTCCAGCACATGTTTCAGATGCTTGCTGCACTCTGCAAAAATGACTTGTCTGCATTTGTAGAAATTAAAATGTCTTGTGCACATTGATGTTTTTGGGGACTTTTGTGTTGAATATAACCTCCAGAACTTCCGCTTTTGGTGTTTTTGAACATGTTAATGATGGGAATGCACTTTGATCAAAAAGAGTTATTCATTACCTGACATGAAATCTTAAAGCTCCAGTTGACATGATTTAGATTGATTTCTTTTAATTTAAGATAAATAAGTTGTATAACTGAAATGGCATATCTCACTCACCTTTATTTTCATCCATAAACCATTTTCAGGTGAAAATAGTATAAAGAAGATTTACTCAACTACTGTACTTAAGTACACTTTTGAGGTACTTTACTTGAGTATTTCCATTTTATGCTACTTTAAACTTTTACGTCACTACCTTTCAGAGGGAAATATATGCCAGTACATTTAACTGATTGCTGTAGTTACTTTTCAAATACAGATTTCACATTAAGGCACATGATAAGCTTATGAAACACAACACAAAATCTGTTTCTCATGTTAGTAGTTCCACCAAAGAGCGATTTCCCCTCGAAATTTCTCATGTGGTTTCATTTAAATAATTGTTCAATTGTCCAAAATTATCCAATATTTTATTTTTTTTCACATTGCTGTTTTACTTCAGCAAAGGTTTTCAGTAAGTAAGCTTTCAGTACTTATTCCACCTCTGAGAGCTGCTGGTATCAGTTCTCCCCTGTTGCTTTAAGAAGTAAAAGAAAATCCTTCCAAATGATGTTTTTGTTCACAACTCAAAGATGTAAATAGTTGAATAAATTATAAAAGAAGTGTATTTCAGGAACACCCAATACATTTTCATTGGAGGTTAATAACAAAGAAACTTGGAAGCATCCAAATTCATTACCACCTTTCCCCCCATTAAACGTGACCCGCGGGTGGTTAAGAGTATAATGGAGGTTTGACGAAATGCAGAAAGGGGTTTTTACCTTTCAATACAAAGTATTGGAATTACAACAACCCATTGTTATTGGTAATATGTTGTGTTGAGAAGTCACACAGGTTTGAGTTGCTCCAAGCCAGACGTGCTGAAAATCACTTATTCTATGAAGAGCGTATAATCTGCTGCTGACCTTCAGTGTCTTTTTTTAATCATCTGTTGAAATGTGTTGAATCCTGTAAATTGTCCCAAACATATGAGCGTGATACAGTATGGTAGCTGGCCAGCAGAGGGAACTAGCAAACTATACAGTACTACAATGACACGATTCCTTTTCAACTGTAAGAGGAAGCAGTAACCACAACTTCTCCACCACTGGAGTTTCTGTTGTTTAAAAAGCTTTGTGCAATCCACAGCGTTTCAGAGAGGAGATGGGAAGTATGTATTCCCAGCAGCTCATTGAGGTTTAACTTTTTTTTATTATTTAACTGTCAAATCTCTCTTTTCTGCATGCTGACGTTGCTGTACATTACATTAAGTTGGAAAAGTCCTCAGGCAGGGATGGTGTCCACTTTAACTTTAATGCTCTCTCCTCCAACTGACCAGAAAACAGAAAATGTTTCACCCTGATATCAGAATATGTGCTCTTCTCCACTTCTCTGGGCATACTGTGGGAGTGGAAGCGCTCAGTCATGACCCCCAACCCCCCACACAAAGCCAGTAGTGGGGCTAGTTCCTCTGCACATGGAGGTGAGGTGGGGGGTGGGTGGACACAGGGAGGTTGTAGACTTCACATCGTCCCATGGGGTCAGATAAAAGCTTACGGCTCTCCCTATTAGACCTCCCCCTCCTCTTCAAGCTCTATGCTCTCTGCACCAAATAACGATCTATATATGCGTTGGGATCTGAGCAGGTGTCAGTTGCAAAAAGCATTTTAGGACCCTTTCCATATGATAGTTTATATTATTTGGGATAAAGTAAAAGCCGTCATACATGTGGACAACAAAGCAATACATACAAGCATGAAATCATTTTGTTATTTCTGCACTATAAAACGGAGCAGAGACAAGACTCTGCAGGTAAAATGGGCAACTAAAAACACCATGCTGGTAGCACTTGTGATATTCAAGCCTGTACTTGAGATCCAAAACATCCACTCTGATGCAGCAGCACTTCTTCCCCTTTTTTTCTAAAATGGCCAGCCACATGCAAGCCCCTCCCACGACAGGGGCCATGAGCCAGGGGGTCTCTGTTTTGTTCTTCTTATAGAAGCCCGGCCACCATTGTCTCCGCATGACCCCAAGGTCAACTGAACTCACCTCGCCCGACCACAGCCTGTTCAGCTGTGAAGCTTCACATAGGACAAAAACATCTCAGAAGAGCAAGGATCACTTCAAGCGAGGGGGGGGGGGGTTAGACACTCACACACACACACACAGACAGCGAACACGCTCTCTGCAGTGTTTCAGAGTCATAAGCTCATTTGTGACACAATGTAGCAGGACACCAGAGTGAGAAAAGAGAGAGAAAAATAATGTAATTTCCATGAATAAAATGCAACCAGATGCAGTGAATGTAGTTCATTGTATTGTCAGGATAGTATATGCATCACTAAGAGTGGTTCAAATTGGCCAAGACACGTTGGTCTATTAAAGAAGTCAATTATAGAAATCCGTAATGAAGTTATCTTTGACACATTTTCTAATTCTCCTTCAGATATTTTCTCTTGCCAGAGGGGAAATTGCATTTTGCTGCAGGTTAAGAATGAGGCCATCCACGTCTGTCATCTGCAGCTCTTTATTAAAGTATATATACTGGGCTACAGGCCAAAAAGTAGTTTTTGTGGGAAATGTAACCGTAATCCACTACAATGTTTTTCTGCAAACATACAATTTTAAAAAGCCAGTTTACATATGTTTTCTGTATAGATTTAGTGTAATTTTAGAGTAGTTTTCTTCTTTGATGCACGGAGCACATGTCCTGACGACCCTCCAGTCTGGCTTCTTGCTTTCAGAGGCAACAGTGTCCCTGGTGGAGAGGAAGCTCATGGAAGCTGACAGGTTGAAAATGTGCGGCATGATGTGGCTGAAGGAGCATGAAACATGTTCACCCATGGATGCCGTGCACAGCGCCACAGGAGAGACAGTGAGATGATTAAATGCTAAGTGTTTTGATGAAAAAAAAATTCATTCCCTTTACAGAGAGTTAAATAGCTTATAAGCTGATTACACACACACGTTTATCTGCAAAGATGACACAGCAGCTGTTAAACATCTTCATGAGTGAGAGGTTCAGAGAAAAGTGTAGAAGAACCAATCTGAGATTTTTACGCATCAACTGGCCTTTTTGTGTCTCGTGTCCTAAAGGATACAAGATTACTATTATGACAGTAATTATTCTAATTTGGAGACGTTACAAAATATACCCCAGGACCTTCCACTTTCACACAAACTAAATCAAACTGTATTTTGCATTGTTACATGTTTTGTCCATTCAACCTAATAAGACATGGTGAGAAGCTCATCATGGTGCTGTTCACTGCAGAATGACAGTCTCTGTCCCATGAGCACCATTAAGAGTCATGCTCCTCTGAGTCTCAGTGATGCATCTACCCCCCAAAAATCATTCAGAAAACTGTTTTGAGTTTGAAGTTAGTTTCACATCAACCAAAATTGCAGAAAAAATAAAATACAAAATATAACTGCAGTGGCTGTGCCACGATGGTCTTAACAATAGTTGTATGCAAATAGTGATGCAGCACGAAGCCATCATGCGCTGTGCTGCTTAGCTGAGGGAGTGTGCTGTGCTCTATTCTGATTCAAACTTTCATTTCACCATTTTATTCTATCCGTGTTCTTCCTGTGTCTCCGTGACTTTCACTGTTGCTCTTGTTGGTTTTGAAAAGCAGAGAGAGGACAGACACTGAAGAAGAGACGACTGACAAGTTGTTTTTAAACTTTCTCACTTTTAACAAGTAACAAAATCATTCTCATGTTGGGTAATAACGTTTTTTTTAAGCACAACCTCCTGGTTGTACATTGAACACTGTTTAAAAATAATTTTGTTTAAACAGGAGACACAATATTAAATGTATGAATGAAAGCAGCCTGAAATATTTTCATTTCACTGAACAGCATTCATATTTAAGTGCTCGCAATTTTAGTGTGTTGAATTCCGCTATCAATCTTTTTTTCAGATTTATCAATAAATTAAATTGAATGCACATTAACTGTACAAATGAAGCTGCCGTGTGCAGTGGGGTGAGATCTCTTTAACAAATAAAACTATAATTTGTCTGTGGTGAAGGAAGTACTCAGATCCTTTACTTAAGTAAAAGTAATACCACACAAAATACTCTGTTACAAGTAAAAGTCCTGCATTCAAAATGTTACTTAGGTTAAAGTATGCAAGTATTATCAGGAAAATATACTTAAAGTATCAAAAGTAAAAAGTAAAAGAAAAATGAGTGCACAACTAAAGATTATTTTCATTTTGGATTAATCTTCTGATCATTTTCTTGATCAATCCATTTCCTGTTTGGTTTGTAAAACGCAAGAAAATAGTGGAAATGTAGTGGAAAGTGTAATGAAAAATGGTACAGTAAGTACAGTACTCAAATAAATATACTTAGTTACAATCCACCACTGGCATTTGCTGAACACAACTTGACGTTTTGACGCATCAGTTTCCTTTCCGATTGTCTCTTCAATATATCAAGAAATCAAAGTGGTTCAACAACATTCTGTGCTCTTGTTTCAGTGTGACACGACGATAACGCTGGCATTTGTCTGTCCAAAGTATATGGTCAGTGCAATACTGCTCTCAGATAAGCCCCCCATGTGACTTTTCTTCACACCCACTACAAACTTTAAAACTAAAGCAATGGAAGTGTTGTGTCCCCGACAATTCAAATTTAGGATTATCAGCAAAAGACTGGTGTTAGAGCAGCGAACATTAGACTTTGTAGTAGATGTTGGTGGGACTCTGGGGTGTTATCTCCTGAACTATGTACACAGGGGGCCCGTAGTCACTGCTCACACGCTCATAATGACGACAGATCATGCTGTCAGAGGCCCGCAGGGGAAAGACGACATCGCTGCGGTCTGAGCCGTTGTTGTCGCTGCTGATGCTGTCCCGCTTCGGCACAGCCAAAGTGTTGAGGGACACGGAGGCAGACTGCTGGCTATCTGGGACACAGCGGCGGCGATGGTACCTCCACAGCGCAGCCGGCAGAATTATGATGACCAGAAGGAGGATCACGCAGCCAGAGACAACCCACATGAACAGTCCTGGCTCAGAGCCACCGCTGCCACTGGGGTTTGTTTGTCCTGTTTCTGAGCCCGAGTCTGTCATGAGAAACAGAAACAAAAAAGGACTGAGAAACTGAGATGAAAGAGTAAATCAGGGCACGCGACACAGAGATTTAAAACACTCCTGGTACAGCCTCACCAATATGTGTTGACATGAAAAACCTGAACATGAAAAATCTTTAGAGTCTTACTGGTGAACAGCCTGGTGTCTTTCTCTGGCTTTAACGGGCCATTGAGTCAAGATCAGGGAAGGTTGGAGTACAAGTTGGAACATGGAAACAGTAAAAATTTGAATAAAAGAAAAGAAAAGGAGCAAAGCACTGTGTGCCAAATCTATCCATCCAATCCTGTACAGTATAGTAGTTCACTGTTTTAGTATACCAGAAAATCAGCATACTTTACCATTTCATATAACAGGAAATTATACAATATGTGTGATGCTGGTTGTCAATCAAACTGCAACTTTGGAAAACTACTGCCAATGAAACTTCACAAATAAATATCAAAATATTTTTCTAAAGATTGAATGCTTGTTTCGTTTTTCATGATTTTGTTTGGGAGCTGTTTCACCGCAGCTGACAATTTACCAAAATGTTTTCCAGCTGTGCGCTGCTCCTCCATTTCCTATGTGAATTGCATTGTGGGAGAATCGTATCACTCAAAAAACAGACCGTATTTAGTTTGCATGCTGCCTGGTTTGAGTAGATTTTATTTTGTAACCTTTCCAGTGGGAACACACCATTTACTAAAAACCTGCTTGAAATCAGTATGAATCACACAGTGAATGTTTTGGGGGGGGTTTTGTTCCTAGTATATCAGCGTGGGTGCAATTTATATTCATTTATCATCCTTTTCAAAATGTTTCCATGTGCAGATTCATAGGATGCCTAAGATGTAAGAGGCAGGTGAAAAAGAAATAACATCTGAAATAACATATATAAATATATATATATATATGTGTGTAAAGGAAGATACAAATAAAGTGTTGTTGCATGTTTGCGCCTATTTACCTCAAATTACAAAGATTTTTGAAAAATGTTTAATGTATTATTCTTGCCCTCCAGTGTAGGGAACATTAAAAATACAAAACAAAAAAGTTCATCAGTACAGCTGAAGGATAAGTCTGGTGATATTCTGTTTTTTCTTATTGTCAAAAAAAGCCCATGAAAAGATAAAAACAACAATTAATTGAGTGTGTATCCAAAGCCTTATTCCTCTGCGCCACAGAGCTCCATTGTTGTCCAAAAACTATTAAAAACACATCAGTGAGCCACACCATTGCTCTGGGTGACATGTTCCTTCATTATGATGAATGTGGGCACTGTAGCTTATTTTGAGTTGGATCCCACATACACCATCCTGCTGCAGTAAATACTCACAAACTAACACTGACAAACACTCTACAAATACACTATATACTGTTTGAGCCTGATTTTAGGAAAATATACAATACGTTGTTGGATTTGTTTTTCTCATGGAAGTTGCTGACAGTAACAAAAATATAGAATATCGACAACCTTATTATCTAAGATATATAATTATGGTCCCTTAATTGTAAATATGTGTCAAAACGCTAACGGTACACCTGTATATATTCTCCAGGCGATATGTTCGCTCTCTGTTCATACCAGTTTTGGTTTTTATATCCTTTTCTTTCGCTGGGGGGTCCTTGGCTTTGGACTTTGGCCGTGTGGGTGGGAATCTGGTGGGGGACTCCTGGAGTGTTGAAGGTGGATCTGAAGAGCCTGGAATATAAAGCAGGACAGTTGATATAAAATCGCAACATATGGCAATTAGCAGCAGACCTCACATCTCCTCATTTTCACTGTATGGTGGTGTTTTTGTCATCCCTGTGTAGGTGGGGTTATGTCATGTCAAAATGTTCCTATTGCAGCTATAATGATGTCTGTTGAATCATTAGTGTTTGATGTCAGTCCCTCAGAAACAAAGAAAGAAGAGGCTTTTTTTCTGGACTGATTATTTTTTTCAGGTAGAAATGCATTGCAGAAGAAGTAGAGAAAACATTTTTTAACCTAATTAGACCACAAAAAGTTGTGTTTTCCGAGTCACGACTGGGACTCTATTTTTCTCTAGACTGGAAGAACTCTCACTGATGTTTTTTACTCTCTCCACCTAAACATTCATAACTGAACACAGCCAATTCAAATTCATCTGGGAATTTGGGGAAATGTAGGGAATCACAAACGTAAAGGGGCACTCCAGTTGTCTATAAGTCTTCTGTAGCTCTGGAGTAAAATTACATCACATGACAGAACTTTAGTAATTTGGGGTTGGAGACTAAGCAAGTACCTCAATGCATTTATGGCGTTTACCAGGCACGGAGGGACTAATGGAAGATGCTAATGAAAAGCATTACAGGAAGTGCAGGATCCAGTATTTTTGGAGCTTGGCCCTTACTCGGGATTTTCTTACCAGGCCAGGATTTCTCAGCCTTTGCTGCTTTGGTATGATGGCTGCTCGTTTTCTCTCTATGGCCCTGGTACTCATTAACAGTGGTGGAAAGTAACGTGAAGATAGATTAAACCAGTGGTTTTCAACCTTTTTCGCTTGTGATCCCTTACAAAAAAGATGTGCCCCCCTTATTACATTTCAGATGTCTGAGAGTTGTTAGCAGATGGCTTCAGTTCAATAACCATTCAAAGCCCAAAGGTAAAATTATTCAATATTTCACAAAACAAAGCAAAAATTACACACAAAGTCCAAAACATGGACACAAATTTGTGTTTTGTTTTTTTCTTCTTTGCTCTCCCATTAATCATCTCACAGCCCCTCAGATTTGTGACCCTTTAGAGGGGCCTGACTGGCCTGACTGGCCTGGACTAAACTAGCAGAACAACAGCAAAATGCTGCTTACACATTGTTGCATCAGTATCAACAATCTAATAATGTCACATAAGATAACATATCGGTCACAGGGATGAAACAAGCACTCTCACTTTATTTTAATTTTGTTACATTTTGCTGATAATACTTTTACTTAAGTAAAGGATCTGAATACTTCTCACTGTCCCTCAGCTTTATGGAAGTGCAGTGATAAATTGCTGGAGTGCCTCTTTAAGTCACAAATCACAGAACAACTGCAGGAAATCATTTGGCACCACAGATTAGTATTATCTGTTGTGTGAAAATGACACTGAGAAGTTCCCCAACCAAATACAACCAGGGAATGTGTTGCAGGAGACTCACATACTATACTCCTTTGAGTGAAGTAAAGATAAAACAAAATTGGAATTTCTTTAACATTGATTCATGACACATTCATCAATATTTCTGTATGTTCTAGTGTCACACAGCCAGGCACCTTATTTTCAACTGAAGTTCTTTCGCATTCATTCACCATTGGCTTTAATATAATTTCACACCACATTTAAATGTATAAAATAACTACATGATTTGATTTTCAGTTTTAAAAGGCTCAAACCATAAATCCAAATCTAAACAGAAGAGCCGTGACACTACCAAAAAAAATGTGGATTGACAGGACTTTTAATATATGTAGAGATTAACAGGAGTTTACAACTAAATCTGCGTTATTAATGTTTTAAGGTTTGTTTACATCAGCAGTGTTTGTAAACACAGCAGGAAAAACAGCCCCATATTTTCAGTTATGATCAGTTGAGAAACACACAAGATGCAGATTTTCCATCTCTAACTCAAACTCATGAATAATTAATATGAATAATCATTTACATTTCTGAGGTCAAAAAATTTACTTTGAACAGATTTAGCTTTTTAAGTTTTTAGCAAGACACACAGCAAACACAGCATCTGTTTAATTTATCTGATTCTGTGCAGCTCAGTAGCACACCAGAACACAACAAATCATATCACATATGTGGTTACTTGACTAGTAAAATGACAAATAACACCACCTTAATACTGAATTGATAGTTTAAGAAATAAAAAAGCATATGTTTCTATATTGTATTTCAGAGTGATTTATCCTCAGGACATTTAAAGTAGTGGCAGTGAATAAGTTTAGAATCTGCTTTATTAAATTTGTGATAAGAGCATAAAATGATGAAAAAGGACCACTGGCTATTCTAATGTTAATACAGAGATTATTGACTGTCACTGCCAGTCCGAATGATCGCATGCAAGATAATACAGATGGCCTTAAGCTGCCAGCGGTTTGAATTAGGGATTGAAATAATCTCTCTTCAAGGGAATGAACAGATGATCGAGATTATCTGACCACTTAGTAACTCCAGAGAGGAGGTGATATTATTGTATTACACGTGTAATAATAACCAGAATGAAGCAATTGTTATTGTTCCTTTGGCATTTTTTTGTCAGATGTTTCATGCACATGCTGGCACACACATGCAAACGCAAAGTACTTACTCTGGCCGACTCTCATCACCAGTTTCATGGATTTGGTTCTACACACGCCTCCATTATTATTATCCAGACCTCGCAGAGAGCCTGTAGAGGTGGCTGATATACAGAGAGAGGACACAAAAAGTATAATTGTTTATAATTTCATGCGATCATCACAATACAACATTATCAAGCAATGTGTGGTTCCATTATGATTTCCTTGCAGACGTTTAGGCAGGTTGCCAAATGTTGCATCACATAGGTAGGAAAAGGCAGCAACACAGCACAAACTATGATGTTACATACAGTATACAGACAATTACACATGTTAAAACAAGTCAATCACACCACCAATCACATAAAAAACCACAAAAGATGCAACCAAGGCTGCACCAAATGATGAATGAATTGTTTGGTCTATAAAATGTCAGAAAACAGTGAGAAATGCCCGTCACAAGACATCACTTTGTTTGATCAACAGTCCAAAATCCTATGATATTTGGTTTACTATCCCATAAGACAAACACAAGCAGCACATCCTCGTATTTAAGAATGATAAATGACTATAACTATGAATTGATTATCAGAGTAATTGCTGATTCATTTTCATGTTGAATCGAATAATTGTTTCAGCTCTAGATGGCAAAATGGCAGGTGGACAAACTGAATAAATACGTTTTTATTTCAACTAACATAGCAATTACTAAAACACATATATTATACACAAACACACACACACACACAAAGAACTCTTGTTCACCCCTGTCAGTCCCATACACACAGACTTGTTAGAAGCATTTAGGTCAGATAACAACATCTCACAGGCCACAAGCCACGTTGCCATGAAAGCTCCCATCAAATCTGCCTGATGCTGTAAAAGCCTTGTGTGATTTGGGGCATGTAAGCCGTTGGAATCACACTGGCCTGCCAGAGCGAAGTGTGCTGTCAGAGCGCGGCGAGGTGGATGAGGCTACATGGTCAGACTTGGTCTCTATCTCATGCATCACTTGCCACTAAGATGCTGGTTTAACCGACAGCGGCCCAATAACGAGGCTACATTTTTTTTGATTCTCACGCAAACTGACAAAGTGAGAGGGAGCCGAGGATGATGGCCTCCTCTTCTCCCAGGAGAAAAAAAAAGAAAAAAAAAGAAAAACGAAACAGTTGCTAGCATTGATTCAAATGTTGCTCCACCTGTAGGAACCAGCAGCTTGTGTCTTCTTGTTCTACTGATTTTAAAGCATATAGCACTGGGACATACACAGGCGACAGCCATGGCTTCATTCAGACATCACTTCTGAGCTGAACATGAGCTGTGAGGTTACACACAGTGACTCACAGGTGATATAATAGTCCCTCCCCTTGAGGAACTCCAAACCCCACAGGTTGGGGCTGAACTCCTGGAACTTGAATGTGAACTTCACGTCCTGGTGAGGCTTGTCACAGTTCAGCAGCGGTGTGTCCGTCTTGTCGATGGTGCAGCTCTCCATCTGACTCCGGGAGACCAGGTACACTCGGTAGAACTCCTCCTTACCCCCTGAGGAAGCGTCTGCACGGGGACACACGATGTCCATCTTGTCACCTATCTGAGGATACAGGACCAGACCCTGACCTGGACTAAATCTGTGTGTGAGATAAGGTGAGATACCAGAGGTTTAAAATATGTGAAGAACTGTAGAAACAACACAGAGTGAAAGATGCCCATCACAAGCAAAAAAAAAAAAAAGCCCAAGGTGATGTCTTAAATTTGTTTTTTTTTTGTTTGAGGATTGATTAATTGTTTGACTGATTAATCCTTTTGTCAAAAGTCCCCTCGTTTCAGCTTCTCAGTTGTGAGGGTTTGTCTTATATGATGGTGAACAGAATATATTTGGAGTGTTTGTCAAACGAAATAAGTAAATTCAAGGCAACACCATGTGATGGGTGATTTCCACAATCTTCCTTCATTGTCATAGATCAAAAAATGAGTGGAGAAAATGATCAGCGGATGAGTTGTTAGCTGCAGCCCTATCCATTTTAAATGACATAAAAGCTCACATTGGAGAAGCTGGAAGCATTTTTCTTTATAGATTGTTGTTTTAGATTGTTTTAGCTTTACACAGCAGCTACACATGAAATATCAGAACTGTAGTGTCATGATTGGCTGTAAAGTGGTTGTATCCCCTCTGATTAACTTAATCAATTAGGTCACACTAGAAGGACAGAGCAGCAGCAGCAGCAGCAGAAAGTTGGACCCATCTCCAGGTGTGAAACTGATTCATCCACTTACTTTGTGTTGGAGCTACTCCAGTGGATGGATTCCAGAGTGACGGCACGACATGAGCAAATGATGGCCAGCAGGATCACGGCAGCGCAGCTCCATGTGATTCTCCCCATCACAGGAATAAGTCGACAGGTACACAGCGGCTCAGTATCATAAAACAGAGTGAAAACAGGCTAAAATCTGTTGCTCCTGCATGTCTCCGGCGGCTCCAGGTGCGCGCAGAGGACACATTCCTGAGTGAAATCCCACCAAGTTGCGACTCTTCCTCCTGCAGTTGTACGAAATGTTCCACATTGTGCGTAATTGGCTAGAAAATCATTCGTGTGACGAAATCCGTGTATTGAGGACGGAGATTGTGTGGAGTATTTCAGTCATCAGCTGACTGACCGGTCCGCCCATATACTGGCTCATGCGTAGGGGAGACCGGGGCTGGTTGGCACGTCTACCCCCTCCCTCATGTAAAATTCGTCACATTAATATACTGAGATACATAGCAAGATTATTATAGTATTATCCTATCAACACTTTTTATCAATCAATTATTAAAAAAAAAAAACATTGTAAAATTGGTAAAACTTTTTTACCACTTAATTTTAATATCTAACATGCACCTCTGTGAGCTAATCATGTATCATATCGACTATTTTTATTTACAGCTTTTGTCTTGTTTAGGACTGTTTCCTCATCCGAATTAAGGGTGTGAGGATAGACAGACTGTAAACCCCTTTGAGGCAAATTTATGATTATTTGGTGGTTGGTTATATAAATAAAGTTGACTTGACTTGACTGACAGCTCATTATATAAGGGAGGAAACTGATTTGTGTACAGTATGAGTTTTTGTGTATCTGGAAACTTTATCTTGTTTGCATTACCGTACTCATCCACTCCATGTATATCCATTCAATGTGCATTTCTTTGCACGAAGCATGTGTTCTTGGTCATTGGTGCTTTATATATATATATATATATATATATATTTATATATACACATTTTCTTTTACATACATGGACATTATAGTCCTGTCTATTCTTTGATGATTTAATGATTATTTCCCATGATAATTTGATCATAATTGCCCTTAATAATACCATTTTGGTGCATCACTGTCGACTGTCATGGGACTGAGCATTTCCACATATATATATATATATATATATATATATATATATATATATATATATATATATATGTATGAGTTTTAGTGGTGCAGTATATCATGTGCTATGTATATCATATATCAGATGTGTAGTTTCTGTGGCCTCTGTGTTTTGTTGGCATTGTTGGATCTGTCTGTGTTTGTGTTAATGTGTTGAAAAACATAATAAAAACATTGTTAAAAGAAACTATATGATATCGCTACATGGTTTGACCTGCAACATATGTTTGGATATTGTTTATAAAGCCAGTTTACATCTACTGTATTTACAAAAAACACAGCCTATTCAAAGAACAAAACTTAAACTCAAAGTTTTAGTTTTTCTCAGTGAAGTAGTATGAGGAAGTTCAGGACAAGAGAGTACAGATTTGACAGATCATGCACTTTATGGTCTCCCCTGTTGTGGGGAAACATTGATGTGGTGACGAACAGAAAAGACAAGTGAAAGCTGTGACTCAGTGATCACCTGAAATGACCCTCCTCTGCCCAGGATACACAGACTTGAATGAGATCAGCTCATAAAGACATCAACCTCTAAACACTGAGTAACGTCTTCAAATAAAAAAAACAGTGACCACTACAATAAGTAGCATCCTGAGCTTGATGTCTTATTGTTATGATTTTTATTTAAATGTGGATCAGTACATTGAAAATCATCATTGGATGGGTGGATTTTCTTCAAAATCCTGTATATTCATGCATTCATTTATGCATTTAAGGAGCCAGGGCTGTAATCCTCTCATTGTCAGGGAATCTGAACTAATGATGAAGTGGTTTAAAAGATTACACAGAGCTTCCGTCACAAGACTAAAGCACAACAAATGACTTCATGTCTGCGTCTCTGTCGGGAGCTGACTGGACTGTATGTATTCAAAGTGCTGGCAACATCTTTCATATTTATAACTCAAGTTTAAAATATGTATCGATAGCCAGTACATTTCAAGTACACTCAAGTATTGTATTTAGTACAAATTTAAGGTATTTGTACTTTACTTGAGTCTTTTCTTTTCATGCCGCTTTCTACTTTTACTCTCTTTACTAGTTACTTCACACATTATGATTTTTGCACAAAAAACATATGAAGAAATTATAAAATATGATATTAAAGTAAAAATTAAGCTTCCCAACAATATATACAAGTACAGCTGAAATAATTAGTCCATTAGTCGATTGACAGAAAATGAATCGGCAACTATTTTGATCATTGTAAGTCATTTTTGGTTTATAGCTTCTCAAAAGTCAGGATTTGCTGCTTTTCCTTTTAATTATTTTTAATTAATTATTTAATAATTTTGAGGTTTGGACTGTTGCTTGGATACTTCAACTTAAGTAAGATTTTCAATTCAGGACTTTTACTTCTAATGGAGTATTATTACAGCGTGGTATTAGTACTTTGACTTAAGAAAAGGATCTGAATACTTCCTCAACCACTGTCGACCACACACAGAAATCAGATGCAGAGATGTTTTCTCATGTAAACACAAAATTATACAAAAGTCTCACTTTTGGTTTAGAAACAAACATCAGATGTACAATATTCAGATGTTTATGATTGATTTTATTTTTTATTTTCTTGTCATGGTTCAGCTGCCGACATACAGAAAGGCACAAATACAAATGAGACTACATCCAATGTGAAACAAAGTTAATTTAATCACAAAACAAATCTCTGCATGTCCTTGGTGTAACAATGGAACTTGTTTTTAACTAGTTGAACTATTTTCCTTTTCCTTTTTCAGATACAGTTATTTCTGGCTATTTCTATTCACGATAGGAAACATTAAGCACAACAGAGGACAGATTATGATCTATTACATGATCTGATTCACCGTGACTAAATACTGCAATGAAACCCCCCTTCAACTCAAAATACAAGTGATATTAAATCATATCGTGAAAAAGATATATCTTCAAAAGATCAGCTTTTTCAACCAAGTATTTATTGTCACATGATTGTCAATGGTTTATTTATCTTATGAAAAAGCCTCCAAATCCTTACAATTTTCTGAAAGCGTTCAAAATATAGCATTTGCAGCATTGATACCCAGTGCTACTTTCATAAAGAATACTCAAATGTTCCTTTACATGATGATGATATAGGTGGTTTTCAGAAGGATGTATTATTTCAAAACCAGACAGCTATTTGTCTACTCTGGATGACCAGGTTTATGTTGAGCAGAGCTTTGCTGTGAACTTGAATATATACTGAACACTGAATCATGAAGGAGTCAATCTGCACATGCCTAAGAAGAGCCAAAGTAACTGCTGTACCCATGTGGGTTTACATTTTAAATCATATTTGACATGGGTTGTGTTGAAAAGGTCAAATGTATGTCGCCTCAAATAAGAGGTGCTAAGAACTTTAAATGTGCTACGACCACAGGATCGTCTTTGATAGCAGTGACACAGCGTGAATGTTAGTCCATGAGCGTTTCACCATGTGTCTGTTCATGCATAGTATTCCTCAGTTGCATGATGGCTCCAGAGGCGTTGTGAGATCTCCCAGAGTGAAGCTAATGCTAACATGTTAGGTGTCTGGTAATGAACAACCCCTATCACGATTAGCATTAACCTCAACCTGGGACAAGACTGGAGGGCTGTGTCATCGTCCACATGCTTACCTCACTGTTGGCATTCATGCCCGCTGAGGATGTCCTGCAGGGGGTGACAGACACACTGGTTAGCTTTGAGAGATCATTTACACTTTTGAACTGCAGTGTTTCATTCACAAGTATTCACTACATAAGCCAACAACTGGACATTGTTGTGGTAGCCTAGATTACTGTTACAAATGCAAAGATTTTGGAGAATGGATCACTGAAACTGTCATTTGATTGAACTGAATACATTATTTTTTTCTTTTTGTGAAAAATAAAATCCTGTCGAGCCTTTATTTTAAAATCTCTATCTAAACTCGTACTTTGGCAACAAAATGACCCCATTAATTAGAAAACGAAAACTGCACTGTATACACGTTGAGCACTTTGAACCCCAGTTCTCTCACTTTCTTTATATTCTCCCTTAAACTTACATTTCAAGTTTGAAAAGACATAATTTAGGCATTTCCTTATGGCTGTTTTTTTAATACACCATTCCCTATAATTCAGCCCAGTATCATTAAAAATCTGAAATACATTTCTCTGGGTTTGAACTATGTTTGTGACCCTCTGAAGGTACCTGGACACTGAGTTTAAAAAGACGGAAAAAGTCCAGGTGTGGAGCAGCTGGAACTATCGGTAAAGTTCTGTATCTATTATCTCTCTCCAGAGACGTTATGAGTAACAGGATGTAACAGATGCTGTTATATGTCGACTCTGGTTGAGAATCAAGGTGCTAATCTAAACTGAGATGTTGTCAGGGAGTAAGTTTGTGTTTGTTGTAATGGTAGTTAGGTAGTTACTGACCTGTATCCTGAGTACACCAACAACACTTCCTTTCAGCAACTGGTGTTTGTCTTCTTCTTCTTGGCCGAGTGCCTCTCTCTCTCTCTTCTAGCGTCTCTGCACCCTTGGTATTCTCTCTCTCCCTCCCATTGAACAGTAAACCAAAATGTGGGTTTACATGTCTTATATACACTTGTGTGTGTGAGTCATGTGAAATCCCCTTCTAACAGAATGACTATTAAAAAGAAAAAGAAATCACGCAACAAATGTGCAGTAAGATGCCATTTATCTTATATGTAAATGCTGCCTACAGAAGAGAAAATATATTCATTTCTTGGATAAAAAAAAGAAGTTATTGACAGTTATGTCAACTGTGATGACAGCAATAGAGGTTGACATGAAGATGACAGCAGTTTGACATCATGAATGTATATTTAATTATATGCTCAAATATGTAAAACGTCAAAGATTTGAAGGGAAAATAGATGAAATGCATGGCTGCGTTGTGTGATGTGTAAAAACTGAATCTCCCCCTATTCAAACTCATATTAAAAGATTCTTTAATGTGATATTCAGAGAGCTTTAATAAAGCTGGAGATCATTTAAGCCCAATGGATATGAGCCACAGAGGCAGCCATTGTAGTCACACATTAAATTAATGAAATGAAATAAATGATGATAATACTAAATTTGATATATATTGTTTGATATATATGATTGAGCTCTGCCTATGGGACCAAACCCTGTTGGCTTTGTATCACACTGTCCCTTAACTGACTTAAACACACTAACAGTTGGTGATTCCTCACTTTCCCTTAAAAAAATAACATACTAATAAACTACTAACTACATACAAATTCTATACAGTATGCACTACACACTAACCGTCACAGTATACTGTTTTAGCAGTAAGTGTACAAAGAAATGAACAAACTTATTGAATAAGATTAAGATTGAATACTTATTTATTGTTCTTCAATATCTTTCTGAAGCTGTTTCATCAACACCCGCAGTTTATTTAATTTTTTTTCCAGCTATGTGAACACACTATATACTAAAAACCTGCTTAATATTTATGTGGATTTGGGGCCATGTGTTCATCTACAGCCATGCTAGCAGCTCTTTGAGGCTGTACGTAAGACACATTGGGGCTTTGAGCTAAATGCTAACATCGGCGTGCTAACAGGCTCACAATGACAATGCTTAACATGCTGATGTTTAGCAGTTATAATGTTTACAATGTTCACCATCTTGGTTTAGTGTTTTAGCATGCTAACATTTGCTAATTAGCACTAAACACAGTACAGCTGAGGCTGATGGGTATGTTATTAGTTTTACAGGTACTTGACTGTAAAGTGGAGGAATGGTTGAGGGATCACCAACATGTTTATAATTCATCCTGAGGCGAACATGAATGTGTCCAATAGTTGTCATAATTTCCCTTAAAACCATAAATGTCAACCTCATGATGACACTGGAGGAAAACTCAGATGATCACCGTAGTCATTAGGATACATCATCTAGGAACCATGAATGTCTCTAGAACATTTTGAGCCAATCCATCCAAGAGATGTAAAGAAATTTCAATTAAAATTATGACTTGCTGGAGATCATCGAAGTCCTTAGGATTCATCGTCTGGGACTGTGAATATCTGAACCAAATTTCATTGAAACCTTTCCAGTAGTTGTTGAGATATGTCACTAAAAAACACAAATGAAAACCTCACGGTGGCGCAAGAGAAGAAGTCAGTAGTGTTTGTAGTGGATACATACAGTTTGTATTTGGATCAGGATTTTGAAGTTGGATAAAAGACTTCTGACAACATTTTAATAGATTTTCTATTGGTGATCATTTCATTGAGGTCACTGTAATGCTAAAAATGGTCTCAAACTACTTTCATATTTACACCTTTACTCACACCTTTACTTACTTCTTATCAAGCCACCTGTACAATCACTGAACACTATGACTGTGCAGGGTCATGAAATGAATTGGATTACTGTTTGACAGTTATGGGAGTGTCACCAGCGGGGATTTTGAAAGGGACCCTTTTCCACTAAATGACTGTGATCCTGCAACCTATCCTCGTTACATATCTCAGATGCCGCCTATAAACTGGCCCAGAATCTCACTGCATGCAGTGTTTGCTTGTGGTAACCCTGTAACCAAGTCATACTGATCCGTTTCTGAGAAGACAAGGTGCCTCCCCATCTTTTCTCACCACCACTACCCCCCCCCCCCTGCCCCCCGCCCCCCCCCCTTCTCCAGCACTGAGAATAGCATTTTCTGAGTCGCTGGCTGCACACTGGCTTCATGCAAACTCTTTTCTTACACTCATTCAGTGGACTAGGATCAAGTACGTTACATTCCTGTGAGTGTGTTAAAAAGGAAACACATTGAAAAAGACAGACGGTGTAGTAGTTGAAGGGAGAAGGTTGAAAGTACATGAGGAGGCGGGGGAAGAAGCTGAGATGTGTCAGGGACCTCCCCCCCTCCTTTCACGTACTGGAAATTCACGATGTGTAATATGCCAGCTGAGGCTTCAAACGCTATCCTCATTTCTTCGGTCTCCGCCTCTTACAGATTACAAATTTAGGGAGGAAGTCGCTTTGTAAGTTTCCCTTTTCATTTTAAAAAAGGTTGTGTATTGTCTGTACATTGTCTTGGTGATCAGAAAACTGTGTTGAGAGACAGAGAAAGTGTGTGTCTGTCACCTTAGAGAGAAGAGACTGACATCATATTTAGGTGTTGAGGGGGAAGCAGATCCTAATCTTCTTTTGAACTTCAACTGAAGGGACAAAAATAACATTTTGTCAAGAAGACCTTATTCACCACCATCACCTTCACTCATAACCTCACCTACTTTCGATGTGTTTATGAGCTTCTACCTCGGAAACCAGAAATGACAGCCAGTGTGAAAGTTTGTTCATTAAGGCAAAAGCATTTTATGAGTTGTATTCTTGTCTAGTCAAAAGAAAAACAAAACATACTTTCTTTTTCTCTCTGTTTCTACAGCGCAGAGCTCTGTTTCAGTGTTTCCACGTGGGCAACCTGAGGGCCTGACTTCACTCTTTTTTCCTGTCATATGTGGGATATGCATGAGAGGCCCAACAGACATACAGCTGATATGATCTGAAAGCATTTCCAGCTCTCTATGCCATCATCTCGTCTTGGTCTGCGTGTCCTCAAAGTGTGACATGTGTGGCACCACAGGGAATATTTCTGACAGAGATGAAACAGACCAGAGTTTTTTAATCTTCAGAACACATATAGATTATTTTCGAACATTACCAACATCTGTTTGACTGAAAGCAGCTATTGTTTTACACCAAAACAATTATAGAACTAATATCTCGGTAAACACCATGAGCAACAAAGCACAGAGTTGTCTTTCATTCCTGCTCTTTCACAGTGACATACAAGTGCTTGGTTTCCCCGATCAAAACCCCTGCATCTAAAATTAGCAGGTTTAAAGGAAGTGTGGGTGAGCTTCAGAGGTGGAAAGCCCAACGCTGGTTATGATTCAATTCCACAAACTGCTTTAAAGATACGCACACTTTTCAACTTTTTGGTTATTGGAACTGTCTGTCGACTGATCGACTAACTCCATGAAAATCATTGTTCGAACAACTGTTGATAATGTAAAACGAATGCTAGGACTACTTGCACAACACAATTTCACTTTTGTCTCAATTCATGTATTGTTGTAATGTAAGTTGGTTGCTTTTTTTGAGGATTAGTATTAGTAGTATTAGTAAACTGCCGACACAGTCTCCAAACAGAAACTAAAGAGAAGTCCCCCCCCCCCCCCCCCCCCAACAAGTGATGTGACACTTATGTAAAACACTAAAAACCGAAAGGCTCAGTTTCTAGAGCAGTTAATTTCCAATGCTCTATAAATAATTATTCAAGAAAATGTATTTAAAAAGCATTATTTAAATATCTACAATATAAAACGTAGTTTGCAACAGTCTGGTATGTATGTATGTATGTATGTAGGTATGTAAGAAAGAAAGAAAGAAATAAAGAAAGAAATTACTTTAAATATCTACAATTCAAAACATAGTTTGCAACAAAGAAAAAAATGAATTTGGTCAAATATAATTTTATTAATAATTGTATTTTTTTAACGATTCAGAACAGTACAATGATAAATTTGCTGGGTTTACAAGCTCAAATGAATCACTTCACACATCGCAGTTATGTCCAAGTTTAACAGACTGTACGGCACAAATAGGTGTCGTTACGTCTGGGAATGCCTTCGACCAAAAGAACGTCCATCTTTAAATGACAAAAAAGTGTGAAACTTGTTAACTGTACAAATGACAGTCAATATTTATAACAACATATTTGCACATTTTGTCACTTTGATATCATGGAAATTAGTTGTCATGACAACATTTCAGACTTAGCTTGATTCATGTTTGTGTGTTTGAACAACATTCATTCAAAACAAATAAAGCCAGTTACTTTGTTTGTTTGTTGTTTTTTGTTGTTGTTGTTGTTGTTGTTGTCTTGGGGGGGGGGGGGTAATGGGTATCTAATAGGTATTTAAAGTGGTGTCATTAGCTTAAGTTCTGTAACCATTCATCTGATAAAATTAACAATACAATCCCCCACAATGACTGAAGCAGTTGTCTAATTCATTCCAGACATGAATCTTTAAAGCTGCCCATATGTTTAGAGTCGTGCTCCAGTCCAATCAGCCTAAATCCTAAAAACCACATCAAGACAGAAATGACTAATTACATTTCCTCATTGTTTACTAAATGAACAGCACTGCCATCTACTGGTGAATGTCAACCATTGCATCATCATGATGTCTTCACAGTCATCATCAAAGCAGACACCGACATAAGAGCTTACACTTCAAATTAAGGATAAGTGTGGTGAAATTCATATTTTGCATGTTGTCAACCAATTCCATAACAAGACCAAAACCGACAATGAATTGATCTTACCATGTATCTGAGTAGCCAAAGTCTGATATGACTAATTCCACACCGTTGCACTGGGTGAGATGTTCCTTCATTATCATAAACATAGGCACTGTAGTTCATTTATGCACTACTGCACCAAATCTATGCCTGAAAATAGTCTCCAACAAATGCAACATTTATTCCTTTCTAGGTAACATTTGCCAAAAGTTGTGTCTAGTTGTTTATCCTTTTTACAAATCAAATAAAACTTTTGTGTCCAGTTTATGCCTTCAGTAGAAATTAATGGGTAACAGACAGGCTGGGGAAGTTGAAAAGTACTGAGAAATGGACAATTGCACAGTTAGTTTTTGTTTTTTTTGTGGGAGTTGTTGACAATAACAAAAATAAAGAGTGACGCCGGCCTTTTAGTTTGAAATTACAACTTTGTAAGGCCTAATTGCGTGTTCCCATTTTTGCTGAAAAGAAGAAGACAAACATTTATGTTTCGAGGAAACAACAGTAACCACTGACCCAAGACGCAAACTGACTCTTTTCCTGAGGACGAGACTAATTAGCCAACCAACATACACGCTGTGTGAGTTGGATGAAGTCTGCTAAAGTTATGAGAGAGATATGGAAAATTACAATAAATAGATGTAAGATTTTTAAATTGTGAGGGGTGGCAGGAGTAGCTGGTTACTACATATACATCGATTATATACACCGTGTTCAAATAATAGAAGAACCTGTAAGCCTGTAAAGTTAAGAAAGATTCAGATTTCTGAATGAGTTTGACAGTCCTCTCCCCCATCGATTAAGATTAGACTTAAACTGCTGTGGGTTCAACGTCTGCATTTTAAGATATAGGAGGTTTGTGGCGACCCAGTGTGTCAAGACTGAAAGACTGCGACTAAAAACAGTTTCAATATTTTTTCCGGTTCTATTAACTACAGTTTCTCACTCTAATCTTCCCATAGAGGTATTATGGAGCTCAACATAGACAGAAAGAAGAAGAAAAACAAAACAAGAACAGCCGGAGACCTTTGTTGTCACGTCATTTGTCATTTAATTAAAAATGCAATCAAAAAGTGGCCAAAAGAACTGAAAACAAATATAAAACATTTGTAAGTTTCAGTGAAGCTTCTTGCTGAAAGTATGTGGGTGTATTTACAGTAGGTGCCAAAGTTTTGTCCAGAAGAACAAGCGGAGGAATAAAGAAGTAAATTGGAGAACATCAATGTGCATCAATGAAGCGAGCACACCAATTAGGTTTCTTGCTGATGAGAAAATTGTATAAAATCTTATCAATCTAAAAGGAAAAAATCTTTTATATGCTTTCTAGCTTTTTAACTATCTCCCAGTTGGAAGAAATGTTAATGTCAGTTTAATGTAACTGTAATGTATCACTTTACCATTTTATGCCTCTATGGTTAATGTTTTCTCATATAAAGAAGTAAATAAAAGCTGTTTGGATTCAGAGGAAATGGCATTTCATTGGGTGAAGAATAATATGAATATGAAAGTCTCTGATGTTCTCATAGATATGCTCATAGGAAGGAGTGTGTGTTGCAATCACACAGGAAAGAAAGAGAGAGAGAGAGAGAGAGAGAGAGAGATTGTTCTTATAAGAGCCAGCAGGCACTCCTTTTTGCTTTATCTCCTCATCTCTCCATTTCTCCCACACACAAGGCAAACAAAGGAGGTAAGAAGCAAACTCTTTAAATTAACATGCAAATGATGTAAAGCAGCTTTCTAACACTGACTTGAAGACACAGATTGTAAATCCTAAACGTCTTGGTTACTGTGGATTCTAGAAATCTGAATTTCATGAGCTTTTAATCAGGGAACCACAACTGCTATCAGTAGCTTTGGGACACGTTAGAGCTGCTACTGTGTGGAGACCAGTGGAGGTGTGCTCATGAACGCAGGAGTGTTTGCATGCATGCTGTTCTCATTGCACATGCACGCTAACAGGCCCAGTCTAGATGTACATTCAGGAAGGGCCACGGGGCAAAATAAATAACAGATTCCTTTCTCTGTAATCATTACTACTAATACAACACCTGACACACGTACTCTGTGTGTGTGTGCTTGTATTAATCATGTTGTGGGGACAAAAATATGGTCACATGGTGAGATTTTAAGGATATTTAAGGATAAAATGCTGGTCCCTGCGTGGTTGACCATTCGATTTTCTAAAGTTAAGGTTAGGTATGAAATGCAAGGTCCTCTTAAGTGATCAACGTGTGTTTGGTGGAGTTGAAGAGTTATGACACAGAATGTAATGCTACACTCACTTTGTTGCGTAACACCAACTTTTATCTTTGAATGTTAATTGTGACACAGAAGAGTTCTCAGAAAGGAAACATTGAGCAAATGTAAGGAAGTCTGGTGTCATGTTGGTGTGATGTGGA
Source organism: Enoplosus armatus (assembly GCF_043641665.1). Classification (NCBI taxonomy): domain Eukaryota; kingdom Metazoa; phylum Chordata; class Actinopteri; order Centrarchiformes; family Enoplosidae; genus Enoplosus; species Enoplosus armatus. The sequence goes on along the minus strand of NC_092180.1, from coordinate 10,983,015 downwards.
CATTAGCTTGTCTGCATTTTTAGGCAACTGACACATGTGAAATCCATGTTCATATGCAATCATGCATGTTGCATACTTTCCGTCTTTGTCAGTGGCAAAATGGATTGCGTATATTTTCATTTTATATTTCAGAGGAGAAAAACTCAAAATGTATGTATGCATCCATGACATAAAGTCAATGTCTGATGTGTTTCAGCTCACCTCCAGTTTGACGTCACCTCAATGGCCGATATGAATGGAACACAGTTTCCTGTCCATGCAATGAACCGGCTTCTAACTAGCCCCAACAGCTCCAGCAGCTCCAGCAGCTCTTGGCAGGCGGAGGCTGTCAGGGGAATCCAAATCACAGCTACTCTGCTCATCTTCCTGGTGAGAAATTCTCTATGGCTCCAGAGATTGTACACTGCCATTGCGTATATGGATGGAAACACCAAAGGGGCTTCATAATGGTATATACAGTGCATCCGGAAAGTATTCACAGCGCTTCACTTTTTCCACATTTTGTTATGTTGCAGCCTTATACCAAAATGGATTAAATTCATTTTTTTCCTCAAAATTCTACACACAACACCCCATAATGACAACGTGAAAAAAGTTTTTTTGAGATTTTTGCAAATTTATTAAAAATAAAAAACCTGAGAAATCACATGTACATAAGTATTCACAGCCTTTGCTCAATACTTTGTTGATGCACCTTTGGCAGCAATTACAGCCTCAAGTCTTTTTGAATATGATGCCACAAGCTTGGCACACCTATCTTTGGGCAGTTTCACCCATTCCTCTTTGCAGCACCTCTCAAGCTCCATCAGGTTGGATGGGAAGCGTCGGTGCACAGCCATTTTCAGATCTCTCCAGAGATGTTAAATCGGATTCTGGGCTCTGGCTGGGCCACTCAAGGACATTCACAGAGTTGTCCTGAAGCCACTCCTTTGACATCTTGGCTGTGTGCTTAGGGTCGTTGTCCTGCTGAAAGATAAACCGTCGCCCCAGTCTGAGGTCAAGAGCGCTCTGGAGCAGGTTTTCATCCAGGATGTCTCTGTACTTTGCTGCATTCATCTTTCCCTCTATCCTGACTAGTCTCCCAGTTCCTGCCGCTGAAAAACATCCCCACAGCATGATGCTGCCACCACCATGCTTCACTGTAGGGATGGTATTGGCCTGGTGATGAGCGGTGCCTGGTTTCCTCCAAACGTGACGCCTGGCATTCACACCAAAGAGTTCAATCTTTGTCTCATCAGACCAGAGAATTTTGTTTCTCATGGTCTGAGAGTCCTTCAGGTGCCTTTTGGCAAACTCCAGGCGGGCTGCTATGTGCCTTTTACTAAGGAGTGGCTTCCGTCTGGCCACTCTACCATACAGGCCTGATTGGTGGATTGCTGCAGAGATGGTTGTCCTTCTGGAAGGTTCTCCTCTCTCCACAGAGGAACTCTGGAGCTCTGACAGAGTGACCATCGGGTTCTTGGTCACCTCCCTGACTAAGGCCCTTCTCCCCCGATTACTCAGTTTAGATGGCCGGCCAGCTCTAGGAAGAGTCCTGGTGGTTCCGAACTTCTTCCACTTACGGATGATGGAGGCCACTGTGCTCATTGGGACCTTCAAAGCAGCAGAAATTTTTCTGTAACCTTCCCCAGATTTGTGCCTCGAGACAATCCTGTCTCGGAGGTCTACAGACAATTCCTTTGACTTCATGCTTGGTTTGTGCTCTGACATGCACTGTCAACTGTGGGACCTTATATAGACAGGTGTGTGCCTTTCCAAATCATGTCCAATCAACTGAATTTACCACAGGTGGACTCCAATTAAGCTGCAGAAACATCTCAAGGATGATCAGTGGAAACAGGATGCACCTGAGCTCAATTTTGAGCTTCATGGCAAAGGCTGTGAATACTTATGTACATGTGATTTCTTAGTTTTTTATTTTTAATAAATTTGCAAAAATTTCAAAAAAACTTTTTTCACATTGTCATTATGGGGTGTTGTGTGTAGAATTTTGAGGAAAAAAATTAATTTAATCCATTTTGGAATAAGGGTGTAACATAACAAAATGTGGAAAAAGTGAAGCGCCGTGAATACTTTCCGGATGCACTGTAATAATAGTTGGAAACATCTGTTGGTTATGGGGTTTTAAGGCCAAAACACAACCTTGTTTCGGGCGACTGAATGACTGTCAGCTTGAATTTATGCACTTGACAGGTACACAGGTGAGAATAGACAATGTTGCTTTTAACATATTTTGGAGGAAAAGTTCCACATTTTTGAAATACTCATTTGCTTTTTTCTTAAGAGTTAGATGAGAAGTTCAATACCACTCTTGTGTCTGTGTGGTAAATATGTAGCTTAGCTTGGCATAAAGACTGGAAGCAGAGGGAAATTGCAAGCCTGTTGTGGGTTTTGGGGGGTTATGTGAGAGACTATTTCTTGGCCGGGAGCAGTGATTTCCTGTGTCTGGCCAAGAAATAGTCTGGCACATAACCCCCCCCCCCCCCCCCCCCAAAAAAAAACCCCAACAACTTGTCACTTTTATACTTTGGTTTTTGTACCAAGATATAACGAGTTCATTATTGAGCTTTGGACAGAGCCAGGTTAGCTGTTTGCCCCAGTTTTTTTTTCTTTATGCTAAGCTAAGCTAATTGGCTGCTGGCTGTAGCTTCATATTTATTCAACAGACATGAGAGTGGTATCAATCTTCTCATTTAACTTTATGCAATGAAGCAAATAAGTGTATTCAGTCTGTCGTCCTAAATGTAATTGGCCACTGGTCTTGTTGGTTCTTGAAGGTGGGCGTACCTCTGAATGGGCTGGTGGTTTGGGCACTTGGACTGCGGAGTCATCGTCACCTGGTGCGCAGAGGCAGTGGTGAGGAGACGCGTGCTGCTAGCAGTTTCCGTATTTACGTCCTGAACCTGGCCCTGGCCGACCTGGTGCTGCTCCTGCGTACCCCCCTCATGTTGGGCTACGTGGCTCACAAGTACAGCTGGCCGTTTGGCCTCGTCTTCTGCCACCTGGTCATGTTCCTGCGAGGCCTGGGCTTATACGCCTCCGCTTTCCTGCTCTGTGCTGTGGCCCTGGAGCGATGCCTGTGTCTGCTGAAGCCTGTGTGGGCTCGACTGCGACGCCCCTCGTGGGCCGTTCCTCTGGCCTGTGGCATCTTATGGCTGATAGCCACCGTCTTGTCTGTCCCTTACCTCCACAGTGCCGTCCTGAAGGAAATCAACGGAACATACCAGTGCCTGGAGAGTGGGAAGTTTGACATGGCGCTGTTTGTCACAGAGACGATAGCAGGTTTCATCTTGCCTCTCCTGGTGTTCTTGGGAAGTAACCTGGCTGTTTTGTTCACCGTTCAGCAAGCAATGCCCCCAACACCCACCTCCTCGTCCCCTTCAACTGCCCGCAGGATGACCAGGATGTACCATGTGCTCTTTTTCACCATGCTCCTCTTCATCACCTGCTGGGTGCCCTATTTTGTTTGTCGGTTCCTGCGGGCCTTGGCCGAGGGACGTCCTGAACAGGTCACACTGTATAAAGGAGCAGTATATGGCACATACATATCTCTGTTCCTGGTGTACATCAAGAGTGCTCTTAACCCTGTATTGTATGTGTTTGCTGCCCGAGGCTTAGGCCGCGCTATCAGAGCTTCAGTTGTCTCCACTATTGACCGCCTTTTCAATGATGACTCCACAGACTCCATACGAAGAAAGTCACTTAAGAACTCACTTAAGAACTCACAGATGTAACCGAGAGGTGAACAATGTTTTAAAATTTTAAGCAGTTTTTCTATGTTCAAATAAAGGATGCCTTTGATCTTTAAATATTACTTTTAACTGGTTGATTGCTCCATTTGCGCAAATTGCTCATAGCACTTTCTGACAGGACACTCCCTCCAATGGGGAATCCTTGGCATGAAAATTTTGATTTAAAAGGTTTAGATCCATGATGCCAGAAACCATGAGAAACCCAGGCTCTACTGTCAGCTTAAAACAAGTAGATATATGGACACTAGTTTCATCAGTAAACTAGATGACTGACGACTCCAAAAATGTTGCTTCTGTTGCGGCATGCTGAAGGCAGGGTCATAATTGGGCATAAAAATGAATTCATGAATCATCTTGTCCGTATGTCAGTGGGCAGGAAACACCTTTATGGTAAACAACAAGCCAAAGTCAACATCATTTCAATGCCACAGTCTCCTGGAACCGAGGGTAACCTTTGTCATATGGGTTCCTGCAAGATAAGGACCATTAAGTTTGCATGTAATGTCTCAGTATACAAGGAATGTGATACTGAATTTACCTTATCAGTATCAATGGTGACTCAGATCCATAATTCTGTTTAACCCATGCTCAAGATGTCCAGATTAAAACAGGTCTTAGTCTCCATATCTAGTACTAGTTGTACCTCAAATCAATGAATGTATGTATGTATGTCTATAGGCTGTTAGAGGATTGAAACACAACATGCTGAGCAGGAAGTCAATGTGTTGCAAAGATAGCTTTACAATTATTTGTTGTTTGTTAAAGCACATATTCTGTCATTGTTAACAAAGGAATAAAAGTGTAATTAAAAGATATCTTTATATTTATTTTCTTTCTTCAGTAAAGCATGAATACACATTTGTCAACTTCTTTAAATGGTATTTTATTTAATTACATCTGTTCATACAGCCACAGTTGATACTTGTCTACAGCATGCACTCATGTCTTCAAGGTCCAACGAGGAAGAATTTCAATTATGAACAACCAGTTCTTGATTTGAAAGTACAGTACTTTAAAGACATTTATGTGTTCTGGTGTTTAGGCTCAAACGATGACAAGAAGTTGGATATCAGACCTTTCTCTCTACCAAAAAACAAATGCATCCACAGTGTAACAGTCAATTTAACTATCATTTTCATATGAAATCGAATGCTGGTGGTCAAATGGTGAAGGCGCATACCACATAACCACAACACTCATGGTTTGATTCAGACTGTGGACCTTCGTTGCATGTTATACCCCTTCCTCTCTCTCTTCGTTTCCTGCCTGCCTCTATACTATCAGCTTTCCAATTAAGGCAAAGATAATCTTAAGAAAAAAAAAGAAAGAAAGATGAAGAAGGGGCAAGGAGCAGAATGGTGCACAGTGTGAATGCTAGTTTACTGCGTTTTAAGAAGAAATGGAATGGAAGTTCTTGTCTTATTTTATCTACCTATATGATGGTCCTTTTATTTCACCGCTTTTCCCAAACTTTAAAGAAACTTCATGGTTTAGGCTTTTGCAATAATTACTGCTTAAATTACTGTCTGCCCCAGCAATTAGTACTACTACTACTATTGTTGGACATTTTCTAATTGTACAGTTGGAAATTTTCTAATTCTACATTGGGTGAATTTGATTATTGCAGGTGCTCCACAACCACAAAAAGTGGAACTGAGAAATTTTAAGACCAAGTAATATTTCTCCATACCACGTGTGCACACTTGCAAACCTCTTACATCTGCAAATTTCCTTTTGTAATATTTTTGTCAGGCCTGTGTAAGGAGAGATTTGGCGAGATTCCAGTCTGAACAAGACGCAGCACTGATCGGAGTAAAGCCAGGTTTGAAGAACTGATCAGCATGTTTGTGTGCCTGCAGAAGCAGCACATGAGCATCTTGGATGTCCTCTGGTTTCTGCAGGATTTCTCCCAGTTTCCGGGCAGTGGCCTCAGAGTCACTGTCTGATATAATTTTTCTCATCCGAGCCTGACGAAAACAAAAACACCAAGCACTGCTGTGTGATTTTGTGTGTTTCTAGTAAATGTGGAGTATTATGACAGTGTTTTGTAAAATGTTCTCGGAAACAAAAACCCATAGTTGATGAGATCAGACCAGACAATATAGAACCACAGATGTCACGTTCTCTCTGTGCCTTTCGTAAGACAGATTTCATATTTTTTTCACAAATTTTCAAAGAAGTTGCACAACAGAGAACATGTTTAGACTTTCCTGTTACATTGTAGAGGAAGAGCCCACTCAGACATTTTAACCACGTCTTATTCACAAAAAGGGATGGAACAATATGAGTGCATTTAATAGTGAAGACAGCTATTGTGCAAAAGGGACAGGTCAAGAAGATACTAGAAAGTGTGTTTTGTGCACCACTCATGCTCACCTCTAATGTTGTTTCATCTTTTTGTGGAGGGAGAGGAGGGAGGTTGAGAACTGCTTGCTCAGTTATCTGTAAGATCTGTGTGAACACAGCAGGGAAGAAAGGGACAGCATGAGTATAATTTTTAATCTTTATCTCTTCATCTAATAGTTGAGGTAAATGAAAGACTTCACACTGCAAATCTGTGCTTTGATATGGATCAAGTACATTATACTAACTGATGACTGACATTTCCTGTACTTACTGTTCAGACCCACTTTCTCAAGAATACACCCATTATGTCAGATCCCCGACAACCGCCACATTTCATCATGCTGTTCAACTGAATAAACAAGAAGTGTGTACACTCACTTATGTCAAACAGGCTAATATTTGTGTGCAGAAAAGCAGTCTGTTTCTGGGTCACCTCAATTCTGATGTCTACAGTAATGAAATGACCTATTTAATGTAGTAAATTTTAAAGACACTTTTGTCAGAGTTAATACATATTAGGAAATTATGAAAACCTTATGATAACAAGAGTCTGCCAGAGTGTTTTGGCAAATAATGTATCATGACACATTTTGCCGTTGTGGATTTTTCTGGCAAAAATTGTCATCCAAACAGATTCAAAAACTATAAATATATATTTACACATAATATCTGCATGAATAAAGGACGGATATCAGTTTAGCAAAACATTTGTGTCTCCCTGCAAAGGAAAACACAATCTTAAATAACGCTTCACAAGCATGTCTGAAAACAGACAAAGACACCTCTACCTTGTTTTAACTAATCAGCAATCAGTTAAAGAATAATACATATGCCTTTATTGATCCCCAGAGAGGAAATACAGGTGTTACACCACCACAATGACAGAAATAAGTGCAGATCAAGAGATAAAAGTAAAAAATAAATGATTAGAAGTATATAAGATAAAAATAAGAGAGAAAGTAATAATGCATGAATGTTCCAGCGGAATAACAACACATTAAAAGTTCAGGGCACAAATACATTTTATAATGTTTATACTTATTTTTGTATGCTGGCATGTGTGAGTGCTTTGCACCTTTTTAGCTTTCTCCTCCTCCTCCTCCACCTGGTCTCTCAGCAAAGTGCATGTGTGCTGTAAAGAGACAGTCCGCTCCTCTGTCCTCTCCAGGGCACTGACCACAGCCCTCAAGTCTTCCTGGAAAGCCAGACAACACAATACAACACAACAGGGCATCATGTAACACAACTACAGACACCATTTACTTATGTATATTACAGATAATTAAATTAATCAATTAAATGCACTGAGCAAATCCCCACCTTTAAGAGGCTGAAACCAACAAATGTTTGCCATTTTTTTTCCCAAATCAAATTTATTTGAGAAATTATTTAAATGATAACAATCAACTAGCACTAACTGCAATATAAAAATAATCTAACAGATCAAATTATGAAAATATCTAAAATATCTAGCTGTACTTGTCTCCAACCGTTTCTCACCTCCAGAGAGCTCAGGGTCTTCTTTCCAACCACGGACTTCTTGGTCTCCTCCTGGTGGCGGTGAGATGAACGCTCCAAATCTTTTTGTTTCTGCACTGGAACTTTGAGCTGTGCACATTGAGCAAGGAACCTAAAAAAAAGTTTGGGATATATATCCGTGGACAAAAAACTAAAAGTGCAACTAAGACATGATCCTTGACAATCAACGTTTTTTTTCTGGAGGATTAGGGTTGGGTGTTAATTTGATGTTCATGATGATGTTGTTTCAATTAGCCTACTGTTTGTAGTGGTTGTTTATGTTTGTTTTATTGTTTGTCTCTATGCTTGTATTAGAGTGTTTTATTATGTGTTTTATCCCTTTAAAGCTTAACCAGGGACAAGGACTGCAAATTAGCTACGGTTAGAATGAATGAATTTATGTTTCATCCCTTTCAAATATATGAATAAAAGAAAATAAATAATACGATCGTACATCACATTTTAAATGCCTTTGAGTTTTGTCCAATATAATGCATAACAGTGGAACACTGTTCACTGCATTGAACGGCAACTTGGTTATGTGAGCTGACATACTGTATGTTGTTCGTACTGTTCGTTCATGTCAGTTGAACATGTTGCGAGTAGCAACGTCTATTGGCACAGTAGAAAATTCAATAAAAATTCACTATAATAAAATGCATGAAAGACAAATATCTAACACCTTCCATACTTCATTATTTAAAAAGTAGAGTCTTTCTACTAAGCAGCCAAGACTAACTACAGTCTTGTTATTATGGTATTTTATGATACTGGAGCATAAGTAGAGAGAAAAAAACTACCCGCTGTGCAATATAACTAATTTGTCCTTATCCGTTAAATGTGTTAGTAAAAGAGCAGGTTCATGCCATTTATTTACATCTTAATTTCTGACTTATTGCTCACCTGGTTTTCATCGTGTTCAGATGTTCCTGGCTCTCTTTCTTTTCAGTCTGCCTCAAAGCAAGAATTGCTCTGTAAAAACAGAACAAAGATATCCTGACAAGTTTGATTTGGACTACTATTCATTGGCAGTAATTGAAGTGCCATTCTAATTTTGCTTAAGTGGGATTTTGAGGCTGATACAGGTATCAATATTTGGGATTTTAAAAAATCCAGTAACGATATATTGGTCAATAGTCATTTTTTTTAACATAAACAAACAATCTTGATACGCATCCTTAGGATTTGCTATTTAAATAATGGTGGTGAAGATATGTACTGAGAGGGATGTGTTATGATGTAAACATCAACTTGTCAGTGCTCTCTGGCGTACAAACTATGTAATGGTGACATTTCATAGGTATGTATGTCAGAACATGAGTGAAATGTGTTTCTACTAGCCCCCCCCCCCATCCCGTTTGTAAATAGAAACCATTAGAAATACCTCTCAGTATAATAACATCCAGTTCAACACCACTGTCAATCAAAACATTATTATCTTTGTTAAGGTAGAATTTAAGGCAGACTCAGTATATATACCATAAATAAGGAAATACTGCTTTTCAGAGTAACAAGAGACGAGCAGGTAATAAAGTGTAAATTAACACAGTGAAACTCACAGTATTGACAAGTCCATTATATTCTCCAGAGCAGTGATGGAGGATCCTGGTATGAGCTTCCAGTTTTCCTGATCTTTGGCTTTGTTAGAGACTGAAGATGAGCCTTCAGCTTTTCAGGACACAAGGAGCAACACAAGAAACCATAAAGTATGCTGCAACATTATCCCTGCTAGATGTAATATTTATCCATCTCAAGAGGCAGGACACCGAGGTAGAAAGAGCTGTTCTAACCTTTCCTCTTCTTTGCTGGTTTTGAGTGGGTGCTCTTGTGATGGTTGTCACTGGGCCCCGGGTCCTATGAAAACATTACTAAAGCGTGTGAAGCGACGCTGGGTAACAAGTTAACAACCAGAGGCTGACACAACGATGCTGATCATCGGGTCAACATCAGCTGTAGTTTTGACCTCATCTTACCTGACGCTCCGTTGCTTGTTGTTTCGTCGTCTTGTCTGTTTTTGTCTTGTTTTTCAAATTAGGAGCGTTTGATGCGGCCCGTTTAGAACCTCGTGCGGGCTTCATATCTGCTAGCTAACGTTAAAGATACAGTAAATATACAGCAGATGTAGCTCACGTCAATGTAACGCAATGTAGTAACGTCTGACTAAGCTAACGTAAATAAGCTAACGTAACAAGTAACAATTAACAGCGTTGTTGAGTAAAAATGAAGGCCTAAAACAAGTTATCTAACGTTAAGACGATGGTTAAGACACATGTGTCGTATACATCTTTCCGCATATAATCGCAAATTACTTAGACAAGATGTCAGCGGCCGACCTACTTTTCGCGCTGCTGTTTTCGAAACGTTCCTCGCACAAAGCGCATGCGTGTAAATTGAAATTTGTATCCCGGATTTAGGCTTGCCAGGCAGCTATACGATCAGGTATAATCACATTACCAGGGTCAAACTCCAGCTAGGGGGGCTGCATATTCATAACTTATGTATATATGAAGTCTTTAACGTATTAGTAAACACAGTTACGTTAATTGGGAGACAAAACAAATCCCAGCATGGTCACAACGCCAAAATGAGAAAACTGCGTGTGAGGTGAAACACAGGGCATAGGACTCTGCTTTGTTCGGTAGACCCTTACAGTGGATTTAAGCCATTTTGGGAAATGTGATTGTGATTTTGCGGTACATTGATATTGACATATATTTTCGAATAGACGACTCAGTCTTTCAAGAAATGTGAATCATGATACTGGGGTTTCTTTGTTCATATTCTGTACAAGATATTGTACTGTAATTTCTCAGACAGCAGGTTCATGCAGAGGTTCTGTCAAAAGCTAATGGGAAATGCAACAGTTGTGAATAATGAAAATGAATACAACATAAGTGTAAAAATGTTGCAACATTCAACCTATTACGTAACTTACAATAAAGAGGGAAAATACTTACACAACCATTTTGTGTATTATTTGTTACTAATCTAGTGAAATCACTTTTCTTTTACATCTTTTTGCAGCTGATTAGACAGAAGGACTTTAAAACTCAATATTGTCACAATACTTGAGTCACCATGTGAAACTGAAATACATAATCTAGTTTATTTGTTGTTTTAACCCTTCTGTTGTGTTTGGGTCAAATCTGACCGATTTACAACTTCATAAAATCATAAAATCTTTATTTTTCCTCTGATTGCCTCAAGACCTTATGATCCACACTAGGCATTTGAACATATAAAATCGCTGATCACCACTTTCATTAAATTTTGAGTGGTCTAATCAACTTTGTAACACCTGTGGTGTTCCCGGTGAAAAATGACCAGCATAGGAAATGAATGGGTAATACCAGATTATGTTTATCCATTAGATGGAAAACATCCCCATGCACACCCACACATCCACAACCCCCAAATATGACTGAATGTCAGATCCTTTCAAAATGTTGGTTGCTTCTTAAATGGTGTGGTCTGGACGGTGTCATAATATGACACTGAATTGATTTCTGTACTTCAGGCCTGTCACACCCTCCCCAGGAGGTGAAATTTTCCAGTGAAGCGTCCATGGTTGTGCAGGTCACCTTCCTGATACCCAGCATGTTGCCGTGTGCTATCTGCTTGAAGGTCCAGGGATTCTGGTTGTTCACTCATTCACTAATACGTTTGCATAAAAGATAAAAATAAAAGGAGATTCCCAAATATGACTGAAAGTCAGAGCCTTTCAAACTTTTGATTGCTCCTTCATCCAAAGTTGTGTTTTTCTTCTCATCTTCCTTTCTTTTCTGTCTCTCTCTGAACTTTTGGGTCTCATGTTGACACAGCTGATACAACACATGCTGTGCCGTTCATTTTCAATTCTATTTAAAAATTAACCATGAATATAATAAAGTACATAGAACCTCTGGTCGAGTGGTGTAACACACAGTCTTGCGTTAGAGACAGACATCTGTCTGGAGACTTCACAGAAATGTTTACCACTTGTATACAGCTTGTTCAAATATTGCAGCATAAATGTCAAAGTCCTTTGACATTTTCCCTTTAAAAGTGAAGAGCCGGTGACTTTGCTGTATCCTCTTGGTGTTTTATGGAGACTTGATTTGAGCACTGATCTGTCTCCATCTCTTCCAACATGCTGCTGTTGCTCCAGTGCTTTTGCCTGGTCCTGCTATGTCTGACGAGCCTCAGAGGGGTGGAGGCTCAGATTCCACGTCCCTGTACAACACAAGAGGCTCTGGACACAAAGATGTGTTGCCCCCTCTTTAACGGCTCTGCTTGTGGGTCCAGCTCAGGGAGAGGAGACTGTGAAACACTTACAACAGAGATCCGAAAACCATTCGACTACAGGGTGGACTGGCCTCACGCCTTCTTTGATTCAGTGTGTACATGCCAGGGTAACTATGATGGATATGACTGTGGTCAGTGCCTCCCGGGCTGGGCAGGACCCCAATGTGACAAACCGCACCTTGTGGTGAGGAAAGAGATAACAGATCTGACTGATTCTGAGAGGGAGCGCTTCTTCGCAAGTCTGAACCTGGCAAGAAATAGCACCAGCAAGCGGTATATGATCTTGACAAGCAATGACACAACAGACAAAGAGAACTATGAATTTCACAACACAAGTGTCTACGGTGTGTACATATGGATGCATTACTACGCATCTAAGAGCTACGCTGGGACTGAAAATGATTCTGCACACCAGGGCCCTGCTTTTCTCTTCTGGCACCGAGTGTTTCTCCTCTTTATTGAGAGAGATATCAGGGAGCTCACTGGGAACCAAGATTTCTACATACCATATTGGGACTGGACCAGGACCGACCACTGCAACATCTGCAACAACCAGTACTTTGGGGGAGTTGGCCAAGATGGTCGTATAGACAGTGCTTCCCTTTTCTCAAAGTGGACGGTGAGATATCATTCTCATTCTTCCCCAAACACCTGTGCTTTCTCTTCTTCTAACTCATGTCCTCCTCTTTCTTTGCTCCACAGATCATCTGTCCATTTGCGGAAGGTCTTGGTATAATCTGCTCCCCCGCTAATAACTCTGATCCAGAGCATCTGATCCGCAACCCTGGCAATGATCCAGACTCTTCAACACTGCCAACCGCTGAGGATGTTAAAAACACATTGGCAAAAGAACTTTTTGACACCCCTCCATATGACAGAACTTCTAGGAACAGCTTCAGGAGTACGCTAGAAGGTAAATTAAATTGCCTAATACATAAATTATATTTCTTATTAAGACCAGGTGACTTTTACTTTGTTCTTTTGTCCTCCCAGGTTTTGAGATTCCAGGCAATACCCGACACCTGAATTCCTCTATGCACAACCTGGTCCACAATTACTTCAATGGCACTATGTCTAATGTACCCACTGCAGCCAATGACCCCATGTTCATGGTGCATCACAGCTTCATTGACAAGTAGGCCATGTCATTTTAATTTTAACTTTAAAAAAGGATAGGTTCACATTTTTTGAAGTGTCTTTGAAAACAGCACTGGCATGCCTATGTGTACATTGAAGTACGGAAAGGATGATTGCGTGACCAAAAACTGTTTCAATGTACATAAGGGCAAATATCATTTTAACACAAACTTGAAAAAATGTGAAACTATCCTTCAATATTTGAAAACAAAGATACAATTTTTGGTGTTCACCTTGTGCTGTGCTCAAAATCACAGTACATTTGAGTTCACTTCAGCTTATTAATGACAATAATTTATTAAGGATGTTTATTGTATTCTCTGTGCTGTGTGAATCTGTCACAGGCTTCTCGAGATATGGCTGCGGAACCACAGTAACGCAACCTACCCTGTTAGTGACGAGGTCCATCCAGCCCAGACAGCATATGCCTTCATGGCCCCCTACTTCCCCCTACGCACCAATGGCTACTACTGGGACAAGGACACCCAGAGCCTGGGTTACAGCTACAGGGAACACAGCCTCGATCTCTTTGGAGCCGGGGACTGAGTAGCGAGACAAGCAGCAGGTAAAGATAATTGTAAAACTAATGTAAGAACAATTGATAATTCATGCCTGTATGTATCATGGTGCTGGACATGAAAAACATATCTCTCATTATCAGGTCTTCAAGAGCAGTGGTTCCCAACCTTTTACTTAAGGGATCCCTATTTTACCATTGTATATACACTGACGAACCCCAGAGCCCCTCCACCCACATTCAATTACAAAAAAGGGGAAAAAGTAGCCTACTTCTTTTGTAATACCTTTATGTATATTTCATTATATTTATTGCATAAAAAACAATAACAGCACAGGTACAATTAACCTAAATAGTGAACTTAATACCTGCAAGAAGTTTGTGTAAAACTAGCAGTTTGTATACAATTCTGAATCAACTATTTCCTGTGGATATTGCAAAGTATAAGATGATTTTTCCTTATATTTTTAGTAACACAATACTATGCCCATATTATGATTTTAAATTTTACTATCATACATATGTTTTAATAGTCCAAGCAGCCTGGCTTTATACTAAATTAATAAAGATATAAACTTCTAAAATAACCCTTAAATTTAGTTGTCTTCTTCACAGAAATTAATCAAATGCATGTATATGATATTTTATATATATCTCAATTACTCTCATGTCTTTGAATTCAGTTTGATTACAGGTCCAACTCTCTGTATGCAGTCTGGATTAAAGGGAGGAATGGGAACAATGACAAATCATCTGCAGCAGATGTTGCATCAAGTGGGGCTCATTCACCAGATCCATCAGAGGGGAGAAGAGACAGCGTGGAATCAACTGTAAATGTGGAAACACACCTTTAGATTCAAAGGGATTGAGAGTGAATCAGTTGCAGAGCACAGATGAATGACGGATATTCTATATTAGCACAACATCAGATGAGACTTGGTGTTATATAATCTATATAGTCTTTCACTATGGTTTCATCTATTGATTTCTTTTATTGATTATTAAGTGAATTCCTGCAATAAATCCCACCTTTGTGAAGGATATAAATAACTTTGAAGAGAAGTGTTGATTCACCTTTATGGTCATTTTGGAGGCTGCAGTTGAATCCTATTTTGTTATATCAAATAACTCAACAGAGAACCTTTAAACATGGCAAGAGAACAAGAAGTAAAGGGCAATATGCTTGTTTGTAATTTGACTTCTAAAGGACAATTAACATATTTATTAAAGTCTCCAAACCTGAGACGCTTTAGCTTTAATATCAAAACTCCTTCAGATGGTTGCTTTGTGGCTGAAAGCCAAAGCTATTTCTAGAAGTTAATCAATCACTAGTGGTTATTGTGATCAAAAGGCCACACAGTGCAGGTGCTAATTCTAAGTCCCATGGTAGAGGAGGTCATATTTATCTATGGAACTCTGGACAATCATCCTCCCACGCATGGCTTGATTTGAGGTATAACTTCTTATAGGGGGCTGCTTATGGCGTTTTCTGTCCATATTCTATTCAACATAGGCAAGTAACTCACCTTTTTCACAGTAACCACTGCACTTGTCAGCCAGATATTACTTTCAATAAAAGGTTGCTTTCTGTCCATAAAATGAATTAGTATTAGCCACATAAGCACCACAAAACCTCAAAGGGCAGGACAGGACTTTTGCTTTACTTTATAATCTTTTGAAACTTGCATTGTTTATCCACTTGCAGTTTTCTTCTTCTCTTTTGTTGCCACAATGCTACATTTTATGGTAAATTACCATCAACAAATGTCCATTTGGAAATAGATGAATATGAGGGACATCAGGTGTTCACCCACTTCATCTGATAAGACATTCCC
The DNA here is from genome assembly GCF_043641665.1 of Enoplosus armatus. NCBI lineage: Eukaryota > Metazoa > Chordata > Actinopteri > Centrarchiformes > Enoplosidae > Enoplosus > Enoplosus armatus. Next base: position 10,967,626 of record NC_092180.1, on the reverse strand, counting down.
ACTCTTTATGAGAAAGGTGTTTTGTATTTAACAACATGTTAGGGGATTCAACAAGTAGGCCTAGGAAGCAACTGATGAGGTGTTTCCTGTGCTAAAAACATACACATTTGCATCATGTCACTCCATGACACGTGTTAACGGCCCTCCTCTGTTGAGTGATGGATACAACACGAGATACAAACAGTACAGGGAGCTGCTCATGAGAAGGACTGCTGTACAGCGCCACAAGTGATCAATAAATTTACAGTGACTCTACCAAACCAGATGAACTTTTGGCTCTTATGTTGACACAGCTGATACAACACACGTTGTGCTGTTCACTTTTAATTCTATTTAGAAATTAACCATAAATACAATAAAGTACATAGTAGGACAGAAAGAGTGTGATGAACCTCTGGTCCTTTGACATTTTCCCTTTAAAAGGAAGCTGCCAGTGATAAGCTGGTGGCTTTGCTGTATCCTACCAGGGTCAAACACCAGGTAGGGGGACTGCATATTCATAACTCAAAGTAAATATATGAAGTCATTAACGTATTAGCAAACACAGCTACCTTAATTGGGAGGAAAAATAAATCCCAGCATTGTCACAATGCCAGGATGAGACAGCTGCCTGTGAGACGAAACACAGGGCATAGGACTCTCATTCAAACGAAGACCCTGCAGGGGATTTAAGTCATTTTGGGGAAATGTGATGGTGATTTCGCAGTACACTGATGTTGACTGTTGAATGTTGCTCCATTCAACCTATTATGCAACTTACAATAAAGAGGGTAAATACTTACACAATCAACCATTTGTTGAAATCTGAGAGAGATTAGTTTTCACTTTTCTTTTACGTCTTTTTGCAGCTGATTAGACAGAAAGACTTTCAAACTCAATATTGTCACAATACTTGAGTCACCATGTGAACTGAAATACATAATCTAGTTTATTAGTTGTTTTAAGCAGAAAAGGGAAAAAATATCCCTTTAACAAAATGTCAAATTCACATTTGCATAAAAAGAACAAAAATTAAAGAAGATTCCCAAATATGACTGAAAGTCAGATCCTTTCAAAATGTTGGTTGCTTCTTAAATGGTGTGGTCTGGATGGTGACACTGAATTGATTTCTGTCCTTCAGGCCTGTCACACCCTCCCCGGGAGGTGAAATTTTCCAGTGAAGCGTCCATGGTTGTGCAGGTCAAAGGGGCTGAGCACCTTCCTGATACCCAGCATGTTGCCGTGTGCTATCTGCTTGAAGGTCCAGGGATTCTGGTTGTTCTGCTCCATATCAGCCTGCTTCTTATGCAGGGCTGCGAGGCTCTCTCTGCTCATTACCTGAAATAAATACATAAATAGGAATAACATATTGTAAAGCATATATACCAAGAGGAAAAACTGTCTGAAGTGCCGTCATTTCAAATCAATAGCAATTAAAGTGATGAAAAGTTGTGTGTTGAGTGTAACATTGTAATTCCAACAAGAACAAATGTTAAAGGGGACCTATTATGCTCATTTCAGCACTATATTTTTATTCTGGGACACCACTAGAGTAGCTTTGCATGATTCAGAGTTCAAAAAGGTCCTTATTCATCTTATACTGGCCCTTCATGCAGCCCCTCAGTTCACCCTCTTCATCCTCATGCCGGAGTTCTCGACAGGAAATGACAGCTACAGTAACTTAGCTTGGAAAATAGCAATATGGGGTACTGACTTTGATTAACTTATCATGAAGGTTTAAATTATACGTTTTTGTTGATGTGACAAATGTTTGTAAACCCCGACCTCAGTAGTCAAATTACATGAACTGAAACACTTTCAAAATTACATTTATTAAGACAGCAAACTGGCAAAGTATATATTGTATATGTCATCTCACCTTGGCAGGGAAGGGTAGCTTCTTTGCCACTTCAATCAAGATATGCTCAACCTCCCCCAGCTCCACCTTTCCTCCCACCTCCACGATTAAACGACCGTAGCGGACAGGTGTCACATAGTGGTCGATGGCTCCTTTACCCCCACCCATGCGCTGACCCAAACCTTTACGTGTGATGGGCTTATATGGGCCATTGATGCGCCAGCGGGCAAATGTGGTCCGGGAATCCATCTTGCGGTTGATGGTTAGACGGATCATCTCTATGTGACCCCAATGAAGGTAGCCCCCTCCCAACGCCTGAGCATCAATGAGAGACAGAGGAAATGAGAGAGAGGAAAGACACTTATGCACACAAATGTCATGCTCTGATGACCACTTTGTATTTTTCACTTGGCATAAGTATAGCGTTAGAGCACGTGAGTGAGGGAGAGGCTAGGTGGAAAGATAATGTTGATCTCTGAAAAGTTATAAGTTGTTCTTGACACAAGACCGGATAATATTTTAAGTTATATAATATGTTAAATCACACTTCTCACACAGATTGAGTCATCTCCTTATTTACATGTAAAACTGAAGTGAAAAGTTGCAGTGTAATTCTGTACCAGAAATAAGAAATGTCTCAGCACTTTGTGATCATATCCTGTAAGGACTGTGAATGATGTAACAGTTGGCATGAATAGTCTGCTGATATACAGTAACAGAAGGTTTAATATCAAAGTTATAAAACATTGCAGGTAATATAATCTCCATAGACTTCAATGCTTGAAGCAGCTGTCAGATGTAAACTAAACAGCCGTGTTTACAGAAAATAAAAGCACTCACCACAATAGCATACTGTCCCGTTGTGAAGGTGTTTGCTGCCCTAGCTGGGCCTTGGATATCCCGTAGCTTCTTCATCTCTTTCTTGGCCTTTTTGAAGTTAGGCACCTTGTTCACAAACTTCAGTTTTGGTTTCTCTGGCAACAGCACATCTTCAGAGGTAAAAACAAGAGTGAGGAATCATGAACACATCACAACACAGCATCAAGAAAACATGTATACTTGAAAAAAGATTTTTAAAAAAGAGTCCAAAGACTGGACTAAGTACAGAGGCCTGTGGAACTGTCTACGGTGTGTTTTTCCCCACATCTTCACCTCTACTGTATACATACATATAACAATGTTGTGTGTTAAAACAAATAGTATATAAACATACATTTTAGAAATTGGTTAAAAAAAATCATAACTAAATGACAAGAAGATGAATGATTACCACTATAGTCTGGAGGGATTTCATACGTCTTCAGCCCAGCAGAGAGGACTTTAAAGTGACTGTGCAAAGGACCTGTGGAGCAGACAGCAGTTGACATGATGTATGGCAAAATCCAGCCTAACACAGAACTGTCACATGTCACTGCTAATACAGTACTGCTCAGTTCACAAATCTCTTTTCAAGCCAAACAGCTAAGAGAGACAGAGAGACTGTAGTTACTTTATTTGGCTGAGTTATTTTCTGCAACCCAGAACCCTACGTTTTAATAATAAAACCAAGTTGGATGTACATTAATGTAATCTACATGTAATTTCGTATTGTGTCAATGTTTCAGCTTAAGGAGACTAGAAATTAAGCATTAGTTTTACTTGTCCTTGTTTGAGGCTGTTATTGTTGTTGTCTCACATGCTGCTGTAATTGTACTGTTTAAGACTGCATGGCAAATAGATAGATTGATTGGTTAATCTGTGGTGAGCTTTGTCAGCATTAAAAGTCCTTTGCTTCTTTCTACCTTCAGTCTTTCTGTGCACTTGTCTTGCTGTCATCTTGTTATTACAAAGATGAGTCTATGTACTGTTACAGCTCAAAACCTATTTTAAACCACAGTTGCATGTCTGTCATTTTGACCACACCATTATTGTTTTAATTATGTTTTTAATTTGTATGTATGTGTTGCTTGCTCTGTGTATTATTTGCTTCTGTGCTGCATGTAGAATAATGACGTTCGGTATAACTAGTAGTTACATGTCATCTTAACTATTGCCTTAATAGTATTGCTCTGCATACTTATATCCTTTTCAATAACTGTTTTAATTTTACGTTGTTTACGTTAATAGACCAAATCCTTTTGGCTATCTCTGACATTCAACAATTACAGCAATGCTTATTGATGTGTATGGCCCCTATGATACATATCAATAAATAAATATATACAACTAAAACGCAAAAAAGACATTCCCAAAAGAGGGCTAATTTTTGTTACCAAGCTAGAGTTAACGTAAACGTCCCAAGATAGTTAACGTTAACGTCAGCTAACTTGTGTTACCTTGGTGACCGTGTGCTCTACAGATACCGGTCAATCCGCCGACAGCAGCCTTGATGAAGGAGATCATGATGTCAACCTTAAAACGGACACTATAAACATCAAACTATTACTTCGTTTGGTCGATGTACGAGCATTTCAGGTGGTTAACAAACTAAACTGTTATGAACGCCATGCTCTGTGCAAGGTCGCTGCCATTGCTGTGTCGCTTCCTTCAGTTCCGCCAGAACAAGAGACACTTCCTGTACGAGTTTTTTTTTTCACAATAAAAGCGTAATGTCTGCGAATCTACAAAATTACACTTAAACCTCCTCTATTTACTAAATGATTGGAGTGCCAGATCAAATATCAGCTAGTTCTGCCCGCAGATCTCATTGGGGCCAAAAATAAAATGTGTTCCTCTGTCCTCCCAGGTTTTGAGATTCTAGGCAATATCTGACACCTGCATTTCTCTCTGTACAACCTGGTCCACAATTGAGTCATGGGCACTATGTCTAATATACCCACTGCAGCCAATGACCCCATGTTCATGGTGCATCCCAGCATCATTTTAATTCTTAATAAAAAAAAGGATAGGTTCACATTTTTTGAATTCTATTTGAAAACAGCACTGGCATGCCCATGTGTACATTGAAATATGGAAAGGAGGAATGATTGCAAGATCAAAAACCGTTTCAATGTACATAAGGGCACATATCATTTTAACACAAAGTTGAAGAAATGTGAACCTATCCTTCAATATTTGAAAACAAAGATACAATTTTTGGTGTCCACCTTGTGCTGTGCTCCAAATCATGGCGCATTTGAGTTCACTTCAGCTTGTTAATGACAATGATTTATTAAGGATGTTCATTGTATTCACAGTGCTGTGAGAATCTGTGTTAGCCTTCTCGAGAGGTGGCTGCAGAACCACAGTAATGCCACCTACCCTTTCAGTGACCAGGTCCATCCAGCCCAGAGAGAGAAGGCCTTCATGGCCCCCTACTTCCCTCCTAACACAGAACTGTCACATGTTACTGCTAATACAGTACTGCTCAGGTCATCTCAAACAGCTAAGAGAGACAGAGAGACTGTAGGGATTTTATTTGACTGAGTTATTTTCTGCAACCCAGAACCCTATGTTTTAATAAAAGAAAACCCATTTGGATGTACGTTAATGCAATGTACACGTAATTTGGTATTGTAAACAAAAGTTTTAAGTTTTAATTGTGTGTATTTTTCAGCTTAAGGAGACGAGAATTTGAGCTTTAGCTGTACCTGTCCTTGTTTGAGGCTGTTGTTGTCTTGCCTCTTGCTGTATTGCATGTGACAAATAAATTGATTGATCCAGATAGAAAAATGGTTTGTGGGTGGTGAGCTTTGTCAACACTGAAAGTCCGTTGCCCCTTCTACCTTTAGTCCTAATGTCTGCGAATCTACAAAATTACACAGAAACCTCCTCTATTTATTAAACGATTAGAGTGCCAGATCAAATATCAGCTAGTTCTGCCTCATTGGGCATTCATTTCATTGGGGCCAAACTTCTCCTGTCTGATGTGTGTATGAAACACTTACAGTTTTTTTATGTTTTGTGAATAAATGTTTTTTCCTGTTTGTTGTTATGATGCATGATGTTTAAACTGGTATTTGTTAAATTAATTTTGTTTGTACAAACAGCTGAGGTGTAATTTCTCATAGGTTGCTTCTTATATGGTGTTTTCTGTCCATATTCTATGCAACATAGGCAAGTCATTCAGTAGCCACTGCACTTATCAGCCAGACATTACTTTCCATGAAGGGTTTCTTTTATTGGCATGTCTAAAAAGGTTAGTGTTAGCCACATAACCTCTAGCTGGGCCTTGGATATCCCGTAGCTTCTTCATCTCTTTCTTGGCCTTTTTGAAGCTAGGCACCTTGTTTTAAATTTCAGTTTTGGTTTCTCCGGCAACACCACATCTTCAGAGGTAAAAACACAAATGAGGAATCATGAACATCTAGCAAATCAGATGAACTTTTGACTCTTATGTTGACACAGCTGATACAACACACGTTGTGCTGTTCACTTTTAATTCTATTTAGAAATTAACCATAAATACAATATAGTACATAGTAGGACAGAAAGAGTGTGATGAACCTCTGGTGCAGTTCAGACAGAGCAGTGTTACCGGACAGCTGTCTGGAGACTTCACAGAAATGTTTACCACTTGTATACAACTTGTTCAAATATTGCAGCATAAATGTCAAAGTCCTTTGACATTTTCCTTTTAAAAGTGAAGAGTCGGTGGCTTTGCTGTATCCTCTTGGTGTTTTATGGAGACTTGATTTGAGCACTGATCTGTCTCCATCTCTTTCAACATGCTGCTGTTGCTCCAGTGCTTTTGCCTGGTCCTGCTATGTCTGACGAGCCTCAGAGGGGTGGAGGCTCAGTTTCCACGTGCCTGTACAACACAAGAGGCTCTGAGGACCCGGGTGTGTTGCCCCCTCTTTAACGGCTCTGCTTGTGGGTCTAGCTCAGGGAGAGGAGACTGTGAAACACTTCAAACAGACCTCCCAAAACCAGTGGACTACAGGGTGAACTGGCCTCACGCCTTCTTTGATTCAGTGTGTACATGCCGGGGTAACTATGATGGATATGACTGTGGTCAGTGCCTCCCGGGCTGGGCAGGACCCCAATGTGACAAACCGCACCTTGTGGTGAGGAAAGAGATAACAGATCTGACTGATTCTGAGAGAGAGCACTTCTTCGCAAGTCTGAACCTGGCAAGATATAGCACCAGCAAGCGGTATATGATCTTGACAAGCAATGACACAACAGTGACTGGGAACTATGAATTTCACAACACAAGTGTCTACGGTGTGTACATATGGATGCACTACTACGCATCTAAGAGCTACGCTGGGACTGAAAATGATTCTGCACACCAGGGCCCTGCTTTTCTCTTCTGGCACCGAGTGTTTCTCCTCTTTATTGAGAGAGATATCAGGGAGCTCACTGGGAACCAAGATTTCTACATACCATATTGGGACTGGACCAGGACCGACCACTGCAACATCTGCAACAACCAGTACTTTGGGGGAGTTGGCCAAGATGGTCGTATAGACAGTGCTTCCCTTTTCTCAAAGTGGACGGTGAGATATCATTCTCATTCTTCCCCAAACACCTGTGCTTTCTCTTCTTCTAACTCATGTCCTCCTCTTTCTTTGCTCCACAGATCATCTGTCCGTTTGAGGAAGGTCTTGGTATAATCTGCTCCCCCGCTAATAACTCTGATCCAGAGCATCTGATCCGCAACCCTGGCAATGATCCAGACTCTTCAACACTGCCAACCGCTGAGGATGTTGAAAACACATTGGCAAAAGAACTTTTTGACACTCCTCCATATGACAGAACTTCTAGGAACAGCTTCAGGTGTACGCTAGAAGGTAAATTAAATTGCCTGATACGTAAATTATATTTCTTATAAAGAACAGGTGACTTTTACTTTGTTCTTTTGTCCTCCCAGGTTTTGAGATTCCAGGCAATACCCGACACCTGAATTCCTCTATGCACAACCTGGTCCACAATTACTTCAATGGCACTATGTCTAATGTACCCACTGCAGCCAATGACCCCATTTTCATGGTGCATCACAGCTTCATTGACAAGTAGGCCATGTCATTTTAATTTTAACTTTAAAAAAGGATAGGTTCACATTTTTTGAAGTGTCTTTGAAAACAGCACTGGCATGCCTATGTGTACATTGAAGTACGGAAAGGATGATTGCGTGACCAAAAACTGTTTCAATGTACATAAGGGCAAATATCATTTTAACACAAACTTGAAAAAATGTGAACCTGTCCTTCAATCTTTGAAAACAAAGATGCAATTTTTGGTGTCCACCTTGGACAGTGCATTTGAGTTCACTTCAGCTTATTAATGACAATGATTTATTAAGGATGTTTATTGTATTCTCTGTGCTGTGTCAATCTGTCTCAGGCTGCTCAAGATATGGCTGAGGCACCACAGAAACGCGACCTACCCTGTTAGTGACGAGGTCCATCCAGCCCAGAGAGCGGATGCCTTCATGGCCCCCTACTTCCCCCTACGCACCAATGGCTACTACTGGGACAAGGACACTGAGTTCCTGGGTTACACTTATAAGGAGCACAGCCTCGATCTCTCTGGACCCGGGAATAGAGTAGCGAGACAAGCAGCAGGTAGAGATAATTATAAAAGCAATGTAAGAACAATTAAAACATAAAGCATTCCTGTATGTATCATGGTGCTGGACATGAAAAACATATCCCTCATTATCAGGTCTTCAAGAGGAATCTACTGGCAGTGGGGTCCAGTGGCAGTGGCCTGTCCTGGGTGTATTCAGTATTGTATTTCTCTGCGTTAGTGTTGGAGCTGCTATTAAATGCAAAGGTAAGAATTATTATTAATTATGAATTAATTTTTGGAAGACTGTGATGACTATAACCATTATGGAGAGGTACATATTTGCCTAAGGTGAGCCATCACTTTTTAACACTATACCTATTTTTGATTACTCACAGAGGTGGACACTCAACCAAACTGGAAAACTTATTACATCATATTACTTCTCAATTACTCTCACGTCTTTGAATTCAGTTTGATTACAGGTCCAACTCTCTGTATGCAGTCTGGATTAAAGGGAGGAATGGGAACAATGACAAATCATCTGCAGCAGATGTTGCATCAAGTGGGGCTCATTCACCAGATCCATCAGAGGGGAGAAGAGACAGCGTGGAATCAACTGTAAATGTGGAAACACACCTTTAGATTCAAAGCGATTGAGAGTGAATCAGTTGCAGAGCACAGATGAATGACAGATATTCTATATTAGCACAGCATCAGATGAGACTTGGTGTTATATAATCTATATAGTCTTTCATTATGGTGTCATCTATTGATTTCTTTTATTGATTATTAAGTGAATTCCTGCAATAAATCCCACCTTTGTGAAGGATATAATGTTCAGTTTTTGTTCCAACTTTGAAGAGAAGTGTTGATTCACCTTTATGGTCATTTTAGAGGCTGCAGTTGAATCCTACAGTTGAGGCCAAAATTATTAGCCCCCCAGGAATTATGGAACATTTTCCTAAAATTCTGCCCAATGTTTGCATCATTGATAAAACTTGATATAATCAACATTCACCAGTGCTATTTAGTAGCTTTTGGTACATTGTGGAATGTGAAATAAAATTTTAGGCTTGCTTTCTATCAAATATAGTGAAAAATGGGGTGGTCAAAAATATTAGTCCCCATGTGAATTTTTGCTTTCAAAACACACCTAATCAACCAATCAGCTATCAAACCACACCTGTGCAGTCAACTGGCTTCCTAACAACACCTGAGCATTCAATCAGCATTGAGCTTTTCCTCTACTTAAGGGACTCCAAGGAACAGGGCACTTGAACACATTATTGAGAGGGACTACTCTTACTCACCATGCCAAAGACAAAGGAAATCAGTCTTGAGCTCAGAAATAAGATAGTGGAGGCTCATAATGAGGGGGAAGGCTATACTGCCATTTCCAAGCGTTTTACAGTGTCTAGAACAGCTGTACGTTGCATCATTGCTAAGTACAAGGAGACAAATTCTGTAAGAAACAAACCTGGGCGTGGTCGAAAGCACAAGATTTCAAGAACTCTGGAGAGGAAAATAGTCAGAGATGTCAGCAAGAAGCCACGGACATCTGCCAAGATGATTGTTGCTGACCTAGCCTCTGCTGGAGTTGATGTTTCAAGGAACACAGTTGTGAGGGCTCTTCATCGTGGTGGGCTTCATGGCCATCGTCCCAGAAGAACCCCTTTACTCAAAGAGCGACACATCAGAGCCAGACTGAGGTTTGCATGTAAATATCTGAAAAGTAAAGATGAGTTTTGGAAGTCTGTCCTTTGGTCTGATGAGACTAAACTGGAACTGTTTGGGCACATGGATGTTGCTTATGTTTGGTGAAGAAAGGGAGAGGCCTTCAACCCTAAGAACACAGTTCCCACAGTTAAACATGGTGGTGGGAGCATCATGCTCTGGGGCTGTTTTGCAGCCTCAGCCTTTTTCGGGTGCATGGCATCATGAAAAAAGAAAATTATGTTGACATTTTGAGGGATAATATGAAGAAATCTGCTCTTAGTCTAGGCTTAGGTCGTCGCTGGGTCTTCCAACAGGACAATGACCCAAAGCATACATCAAAATTGGTCCAACAGTTCTTAAAGGACACCAAAACCAAGGTCCTGGAGTGGCCCACACAGAGCCCAGATCTCAATCCTATTGAGAATCTGTGGCGGGTGCTCAAAGTGAATGTCCATGCTTGGAAACCATGCAATTTGGACCAGCTGGAACAATTTGCAATGGAAGAATGGGCCAAAATCCCTCAAGAGACATGTGCCAACCTTGTAAAGAAGTACTCTAAGAGGTTGTTGTCAGTTGTGGCTCAGAAACGGTACACTATTGACTATTAATGGCCAGGGGGCTAATAATTTTGGCTGTGTCATTTTTGCCTTTTCTTGTTTCAACTCGGTGCATCAATAAAATATCCTAATCAAACTTTGTGGACATTTTGTCTTTGATATTTTGTAAACAAAAACTATAAACACTTGTTGTTAATGGTCATTTCCACGAAGAAATCAAGGGTTTTGTCTGATTTCACAAGGGGGGCTAATAATTTTGGCCTCAACTGTATTTGTTATATCAAATAACTCAACAGAGAACCTTTAAACATGGCAAGAGAACAAGAAGTAAAGGGCAATATGCTGTTTGTAATTTGACTTCTAAAGGAAAATTAACATATTTATTAAAGTCTCCAAACCTGAGACGCTTCAGCTTTAATATCAAAACTCCTTCAGATGGTTGCTTTGTGGCTGAAAGCCAAAGCTATTTCTTGAAGTTAATCAATCACTAGTGGTTATTGTGATCAAAAGGCCGCACAGTGCAGGTGCTGATTCTAAGTCCCATGGTAGAGGAGGTCATATTTATCTATGGAACTCTGGACAATCATCCTCCCACGCATGGCTTGATTTGAGGTATAACTTCTTATAGGGGCTGCTTATGGCGTTTTCTGTCCATATTCTATTCAACATAGGCAAGTAACTCACCTTTTTCACAGTAACCACTGCACTTGTCAGCCAGATATTACTTTCAATAAAAGGTTGCTTTCTGTCCATAAAATGAATTAGTATTAGCCACATAAGCACCACAAAACCTCAAAGGGCAGGACAGGACTTTTGCTTTACTTTATAATCTTTTGAAACTTGCATTGTTTATCCACTTGCAGTTTTCTTCTTCTCTTTTGTTGCCACAATGCTACATTTTATGGTAAATTACCATCAACAAATGTCCATTTGGAAATAGATGAATATGAGGGACATCAGGTGTTCACCCACTTCATCTGATAAGACATTCCCACTCTTTATGAGAAAGGTGTTTTGTATTAAACAACATGTTAGGGGATTCAACAAGTAGGCCGAGGAAGCAACTGATGAGGTGTTTCCTGTGCTAAAAACATACACATTTGCATCATGTCACTCCATGACACGTGTTAACGGCCCTCCTCTGTTGAGTGATGGATACAACACGAGATACAAACAGTACAGGGAGCTGCTCATGAGAAGGACTGCTGTACAGCGCCACAAGTGATCAATAAATCTACAGGGACTCTACCAAACCAGATGAACTTCTGGCTCTTATGTTGACACAGCTGATACAACACACGTTGTGCTAATCACTTTTAATTCTATTTAGAAATTAACCATAAATACAATATAGTACATAGTAGGACAGAAAGAGTGTGATGAACCTCTGGTGCAGTTCAGACAGAGCAGTGTTACCGGACAGCTGTCTGGAGACTTCACAGAAATGTTTACCACTTGTATACAACTTGTTCAAATATTGCAGCATAAATGTCAAAGTCCTTTGACATTTTCCCTTTAAAAGTGAAGAGCCGGTGCCTTTGCTGTATCCTCTTGGTGTTTTATGGAGACTTGATTTGAGCACTGATCTGTCTCCATCTCTTTCAACATGCTGCTGTTGCTCCAGTGCTTTTGCCTGGTCCTGCTATGTCTGACGAGCCTCAGAGGGGTGGAGGCTCAGTTTCCACGTGCCTGTACAACACGAAAGGCTCTGAGGACCCGGGTGTGTTGCCCCCTCTGGAACGGCTCTGCTTGTGGGTCCCGCTCAGGGAGAGGAGACTGTGACACACTTCAAACAGACCTCCCAAAACCAGTGGACTACAGGGTGAACTGGCCTCATGCCTTCTTTGATTCAGTGTGTACATGCCGGGGTAACTATGATGGATATGACTGTGGTCAGTGCCTCCCGGGCTGGGCAGGACCCCAATGTGACGAACCGCACCTTGTGGTGAGGAAAGAGATAACAGATCTGACTGATTCTGAGAGGGAGCGCTTCTTCGCAAGTCTGAACCTGGCAAGATATAGCACCAGCAAGCGGTATATGATCTTGACAAGCAAAGACACAACAGTGACTGGGAACTATGAATTTCACAACACAAGTGTCTACGGTGTGTACATATGGATGCACTACTACGCATCTAAGAGCTACGCTGGGACTGAAAATGATTCTGCACACCAGGGCCCTGCTTTTCTCTTCTGGCACCGAGTGTTTCTCCTCTTTATTGAGAGAGATATCAGGGAGCTCACTGGGAACCAAGATTTCTACATACCATATTGGGACTGGACCAGGACCGACCACTGCAACATCTGCAACAACCAGTACTTTGGGGGAGTTGGCCAAGATGGTCGTATAGACAGTGCTTCCCTTTTCTCAAAGTGGACGGTGAGATATCATTCTCATTCTTCCCCAAACACCTGTGCTTTCTCTTCTTCTAACTCATGTCCTCCTCTTTCTTTGCTCCACAGATCATCTGTCCGTTTGAGGAAGGTCTTGGTATAATCTGCTCCCCCTCTAGTGACTTTGAACATCTGATCCGCAACCCTGGCAACGATCCACACTCTTCAACACTGCCAACCGCTGAGGATGTTGAAAACACATTGGCAAAAGAACTTTTTGACACTCCTCCATATGACAGAACTTCTAGGAACAGCTTCAGGTGTACGCTAGAAGGTAAATTAAATTGCCTAATACGTAAATTATATTTCTTATAAAGAGTGCCTTTTACTTCACATCTCAGCCATCAGAATTTCAACTATTCGTAAGTTGTGCAAGTAAGAAGAGTAAGATGTAAAATAAGCAAAAATAGGGTGAGGAAATTTTAAATCTAGTTAAAATTTGTTCTTTTGTCCTCCCAGGTTTTGAGATTCCAGGCAATACCCGACACCTGAGTTCCTCTATGCACAACCTGGTCCACAATTACTTCAATGGCACTATGTCTAATGTACCCACTGCAGCCAATGACCCCATGTTCATGGTGCATCACAGCTTCATTGACAAGTAGGCCATGTCATTTTAATTCTTAATAAAAAAGGACAGGTTCACATTTTTTGCATTCTATTTGAAAACAGCACTGGCATGCCCATGTGTACATTGAAATATGGAATGGATGATTGCAAGAACAAAAGCTGTTTCAATGTACATAAGGGCAATTATCATTTTAACACAAACTTGAAAAAATGTGAAGCTGTCCTTCAAAGATACAATTTTTGGTGTCCACCTTGGACAGTGCATTTGAGCTCACTTCAGCTTATTAATGACAATGATTTATTAAGGATGTTCATTGTGTTCACTGTGCTGTGTGAATCTGTGTCAGGCTTCTCGAGAGGTGGCTGAGGCACCACAGTAAAGCGACCTACCCTGACAGTGACGAGGTCCATCCAGCCCAGAGAGCGAAGGCCTTCATGGCCCCCTACTTCCCTCTACGCACCAACGACTACTACTGGGGCAGGCACATCCACAGCCTGGGTTACAGCTACATGGAACACAGCCTTGAACGCTGTGGAACCGAAGGATTTGTTCCGTTTTTCAAATGCGTGTTTAGAAAAGCTGAAACATATTATAACATATTAAGATTTCTTTTTAATATTTAGTGCAACTCCTTAAAACTCTGAAATACATATTGCTACCTGCTTGTATGAAAAGGTAAGTTTATGATTGTAAACACAATCCAGACATGGTCTGCTTCTCTTTACATACAAAAAGTATGAAAAATGTTAAAAGCATAAATAGATGATACAGTGAAATGGGGAAAATTATGGTGCAAGATAAAATATAAAAGTTTATTATAAAAACATGTACATTGGATAAATTAATTGTATCTCGGCACTGATGTGCAGCTCTTTTCCATGGGAAACATCATGATGACACTGCATTTTCACAAGAAATAGATCAAATCTGAATTAAGTTGCAGAACCCCATTCATTAAAATCATGATACTAACAGTATGTCCCAGAGGTTTGGGTTCTCTTGCGTGCACATGTTCTTTAATGGTGCCCTGTGGAGTTTCTTGTTATTTACAGTTTGTGTTACTCACCAAGACAAATTGTGTGTATCCTTGAGGTCTCACAAATGTGTTGAATACATTTCCTTCCTTCTAAAACATTTGTTTTAAGTTTGAAACCTGCATTGGTGTTTACTAGCTTGCTGTCTTCCCCTTCCTGTCTCACAGTATGTCCACATTAGTGTGTTTCTTGACATGTTACGTGTCGCTCAGATTGGCTGAAATATGCATCACGTCAGACGCCTGGATGCAGGCTAACAAAATGGGGAGCCACACATAAAAACATTACTCCATGGCCTAATAGTGATAAAAAAAAAAAAAAACTCCACAGGGAACCTTTAAACATAGCAAAAGAACAAGAAGGGCAATATTCTGTTTGTAATTTGACTTCTAAAGGAAAAACAACATATCCATTAAAGTCTCAAAATCTGAGACACTTTAACTTTAATATCAAAACTCCTTCAGATGGTTGCTTAGTAGCTGAAAGCCAAAGCTATTTTTGGCAGTTAATCAACCACTAGTGGTTATTGTGATCATAAGGCCGCACAGTGCAGGTGCTGATTCTAAATTCCATGGTAGAGGAGGTCATATTTGGGAATATTTTGAGGATCGATGGGACTCTGGACAATCATCTTTCCACGCATGGCTCCTCTGTATATAACCTCAATCAGATCCATGAAATCTTGCTTGGTCTTGAAGCTGCCGACAAACTTGGTGTGATCTGGGGAGCTGAAACAGAAAAAATTAAAGGCAGTAATTTATAGTTTATGTCTTGATATGCATCCTTAATGTTCAATGACCAGATCGGGGCTGGCTAGTCAGTGACTTTAATGTAGATCTGAAATTATTAGATTAATGGATTATTCAAGCCAGAACACTCATTCATCAACTATTATAATATGATACTATGATAATCGAATAATTGGTTTAAAAGCCAGCTTCTCAAATATAAATGTTTGCTGCTTTTCTTAAACTACATGAGTTTGGGGACCATTGGCTAGACAAAGCAAGCTATTTAAAAATGTCAACTTGGACTTTAGCAAATTGAATATTTGGGGGGTTTGGACTGTTGGTTGGGTTGAAGATGTCAACGGGCTCTGTAAATTGTGTTGGAGATGCAGATTAATTGATAATGAAAATAGTCAGTTTCAGCCTTATTTTTTACAGCATTTTGACATGGGGAATCGTACATATACTTATCAGACAATTACACATGCAGGGGGGAAAACTCAATAACTTTACTGTTACTGTTACCGTTCACTCACCCATAATCGACTTTCATGTGCTGTCCGTTGAAAAAAAAAACAGTGGAGGGGATGTAACTGATGTCAAAGTATCTTGTGTAGATGGGAGCTTTATCCACATCAACAATGTAGATGGACGCCATGTTACTCAGGTCGTGGGCAGTTTTGGAAAGCTAGAAAGGACAGAAATGACAAATTAGCAAAAGGCAAAATAGTCGTGACACCAACATTGAGCAGCCGTTAAGTTATTTGCATTAACGGTCCCGCTTACAATCTCATCCAGCTGGAGACAAACCGAGTCTTCGTCTCTTCCAAACCTCAAAACCAACACTTTTTCTGCTACGCCTTTGATAACTTCATCTATGTCTTTTTTGCAAGTTAATTTTGGCAAAAACAAACTCATTTTCGAGGCTAACAAAGTAGCTTCCCTTGTTTTGCTAGCAGAAGGAAATTACGTCATCATTGCTGTACGACGCTGTGAAAAACTCCGGCTAGAAACTACATGAAACTAACGTTCATGTAAAAATGATTATTATGAGTCATATCGACGCGTCATGGAGAGTGAAAGCTGAAACAAAATTTACATTTATATATCATGAAATACTTTTTTTTGATCAGCTTGATAAACATTAAGATCAGACAAGTTATGTCATGCCATGTATGTTAGTGGCATTTCACTACGACATATTACAGTGTGACCCACATGTTTAACAACGTGACCTTCCAAAAATATATGACAAGCACGCCGTGACAAGTGGATACAATGTCGGGATTCTTCTGGACATTTAGCAAGATAAAGATGTTACTTGTAACATTTTCATGACAGCGGACTTTTGTTCCGCATAACTTCTTCAAGACAGTGACAGTCCAGCAGTGATAGTCTATATTTCCTAGTTTTCGTACGTCTACAGCTGCCGTTTAAAATAATCTGTCGCGATGTTACGGTGCTTAACTACCCAGGGTTTTTATGAACTCTGGAAATGCAGTCATTTTGTGGCATCCTGTGTTACCAAGAGGAAGAGAGGAAGTTTCCCCCCAGTCAGCAGCGCCCGTCATCACCGAATACAAATCCTTACTCGCCACTTCAATACTGGGAGCCCACTGTGGAAAGATGCCCTCCAGCCAAAAACAGATCAATCCGAGGAAACACAGACAATAGATCTGGACAAATGGAAATCTGTAATGAGATCCCAAGCGGCATCAGAAGAGAAACAGCAAGTCAATGAAGAGGAATCAAGTGATGATGATGAAAACCTCAAAGAACCAGGAGGTGATTTAAAGGACAGTTCTTCACTGGAAGCAACCCGGGATGTGGTTGTAATGTGGCGGCTAGCTGGGAAGCTTGTACCTCAAGAGATGACTGACAAAGAGGTTCAGACACTGGCAGAGCTCACCACCAAGTCCTCCAGGAAGAAGTACCTGAAGTACCTGGCCATCAAGGAGGGCCACAAAAGGGCCCGTAAGGAGAAGCAGCAGAAGAGGAAGGCAGTAAAAGAAGCCTCAATGGAGCAGAAAAGAGAACAGGACGGCGATGCAGAGGAAGGGGATGATCAGAGAGGACAGGGGCTTAAAAACTCATTCCTCCGCCAGTACTGGAGTCGCTCCCTGGACAAGCTGCTGGCCTGGAGGAGCGCCCAGGCCATGCTGTTCGGTCAGCCACTGGTGTTTGACATGAGCTATGAGTCCAACATGGCCAGGCGGGAGGTGGAGAACACAGTGTCCCAGCTGATGGAGGTTGAAGGGTGGAACCGGCGTGCCACTGAGCCCTACCACCTCCACTTCTGCAGCCTGCACCCAGACGGGGCCTACAAGCAGGAGCTGCTCAAACGGTACGGTGCAGAGACCTGGGACCGCCTGCTCATCACCAACACTGACCTCCAGCATGTCGACCTGTTCCCCCGTGATCGGCTCGTATACCTCACCGCAGACTCCCCCAATGTTCTCCGCACGTTTGACCACTCCAAGGTGTACATCATTGGAGCTCTAGTGGACCGGTCCATCCAGTCAGGCTTGTCGTTGGCCAATGCCAAGCGTCTGAAGCTGGCCACAGCCCGCTTACCGCTGGATGAGTTCCTCCAATGGGAGATTGGTGGCAAAAATCTTACTCTGGACCAGATGATCCGCATCATGCTCACTCTCAAGGAGACAGGGAAATGGGAGGAGGCGTTGAAGTTCGTGCCTAAGAGGAAGCATGATGGCTTCCACCAGCAGCAGACACAGAAAGAGGTGACCAATAACAGAGTTAGGGGTGTCACAAATCACGGACCGAGAGAGGATGGTAACAGGTTAAGATCTGGTGAAAGGACATTTAAAAATGAGGGCCAAAATCTTTACAGGTCCCCCAAACAGTCTGGGTTCACTAGTAGAGACAGAGTGGCTGGACTGCCCAATGACAGAGAAAGCAAACCAGCTGCAACCAGAGTACGGACATCATTTAAGAGCAACATGGAGGGAAGAAAAGGTGCAGGCAAGATGTGGAGAAATGAAGAGTGAAGTCGACAAAATGTGTAACTTGGGTCAATGAGGACATGTCTGTTTACAAGCACTGTCTGAGGGAAGTGGTGAATAAAATGTTGTAATAGGTAGCCTTTGGTGCTTACTCATTTGTTCCAATGCACGGTTATAAACGAGATAAGAAGAAGACATTTTAAAAAGATAGAAACTAGTTTGGTCTTTATTTTGGTCTGACATGGAAAACAAACGATGTATAATAAATATCTTGTGTGCTTTCACTGTAAATTACACTGTCACTGCGAAGAGCAAACTTTTCCATACAGATGAAATAAACCAAAATATTATACAGCTTGGTTTTAGAAAATTGCAAAAAAAAAGCATGTGTAATATATTTCTAGTCATTTTATAGTGGTGTATTCTGAGGCAGAAACAACAGTCTTGTTTTAATAACAAGTAATTACAAGAAGCATCACACAAATGAATACGACACGATTCAATGAAAACAAAGCAAACATCAAAATTTAATCTTTTGGGAAAATTTTAGAAAAAAAATTCTTTTTTTCTTTTTCTTTGAAACACGACAAAAGTAAAACCCTTTACAAATAACTGGACGTGTGTGTGTTTGGTCATGATGGGCGGAAGAAGCCTGGTTAAGAAATGCTGCATTAAACAATGTTATTGTGCAATATGTTACAGTAAAATAATTACGCGTTGTCCAAAAAGCAAAGGTATAAAATATTTTTGCTAACAAGAAACATTAATGTACCTTTTTGGTGGTGTTTAGTCTGAGTGCCACAGTGGGCTCATGTTTTTAATTACTTATATTACATTATTACTTGGTACTAGGAGAAAATGTCCATATTTCTCAATTATTCTCCTCTCTTCTTATTCCACTAATGTGCCAATCACTTCGTTTGAATTAAGCTCTTTGCGAAGCACCAGTAACGTTTGAAGCTTCAGACGTCATCAGTCACGTGATGTTCTTCATTTGACACCAGCTCTAACACAATGTACTGAAACAGTGCACTTCGCAGGAGTGAAACAAGCTTTGGAGCTTCGGTATCATCCGCCCCTTGTGTTTGGGCATGTGACAATATCAGGGCTTTCTTTGAACAATACTGTTGCACAATAACAGTCTAGTGTAGTACAAGTCAAACCACTTCCAAAACATTGACTTTATATTATAATTTGCAGCATGCAGTATACAAAATATATTAGTACAATATTTTTTTAAATATGATAGCACCATCATATCGAAAAATTAGGGAGACCTCTGTCGTTTAAGAGGCACCCTCACTTATATTTGTTATTGCACAGTCAGAATACATGCGACTTTGCAATTAGCTCATTATCTGTTGTTACCTTCCTGCATTGTTTGCACATTGACATATTATAGGAATATGTGGGGGAAAAAACATAAAACAGCAACAACTTAAAGCTAGCCTAATGTTCAAGTTTGAATAAACAGATGCCCCAACAGTATCTGTTCACCATGTAACACTGACTCATCTTGATCTCACATCCCATCAATAAATAGTTTAAACCTGGCTGCACACGCTCTGAAATGCATTGTTTATCACTTTCACATCATGATCCCTGAACAAAAAAATGAATTTTCTTATTTAGCTTTTTTTCAGGTTAAAGAGATCAAAATAAACAGCAGTTTGATTAAAAAAAATGAAACCATTATCTGAAATACAACTGTGGACTAAAATAGGTAGGAAAAGACTTGTACTGACACACAAAATGTCAGCTTCGGTTGCTAACTTTTGGTGTCTGAAGAAGATGCTTAACACAGAGCAGCAATATCCTCCAGAGTACACTCCTGTTCAGACCTCAGTCATTTGACAATGCTGCATTGGTGTCAGACGGGGACGTTTAGCTGCTCTTTGACCTCTACAGCACCAGGATGTCTCCAGTGCAGCGTTCGCAGCAGTTAAAAGTAATGTTCTCATAGCGGGTGTATGGGTGAAACCTGCCGATGCTCTTCTTATTGCTGAGGAAGTTTGAGGGGGTGGAGTCATTGAGAGGAGGATCTGCCTTGTTTTCCGAACAGGAAATTGGATCTAAAATCTTCAGCACCTGAAAAAGAAAAACAGATGACACATTTGTCAACCTCTGGATTTTATGACAAATATTAGAAAATGGTCAGATTTGTAAAAGGATATAGACTTCGTACCTTCTCAGCCATCTTCTCGGCTGGTGTGCTGCAGACCTCCTCAGCTGTTGTGCTGCTGCTCTTCACCACGTTGCTGCTGCTGGTGGTGTTGCCCAGCAGGTGGGAGTTGATGGCATCTGCCAGCTTGTGATTGGCTGCTGCCAGCTCTCCTGTGCTAAGGGGCTGTGCACTGGGGTAGTACGTCTGCTGTCTGCCCCACTGCAGAGACACCAGGAGCTGCTCCAGAGATCTGACAACAAGGCGCAAGCGAGCAAAGTCAGCACATAGACTCTGTCATCATCATCTATGCTAACAAAATATTGCAGAGCTGCACAAACTCTTGAAGGGCTTTTTCCTTTGACCCTTCAATTGTACCTGATTAGCCTGTATTATTTTGAAATGGAGCAATGAAGTTGGTCGCCACTGTTTCATTCATGCTTTTAATATCAGTGGTTCAGATGGGAACCTTGAAATGTATGTCTCAAGATTTTTGTTATTTTTGACTTGGCTAAGATGTAATACAGCTATCTCTGTGTGTTGTGTACTGTAACTCATCTGTTGTTATATTGTAGTGGGATAAGTTCTCACAGCGGAGTCCTTGTTGCTGCTCAGATTCTTTGACAGTTCCTTCAAAAAGAAGATTGTATATTACATTTGTTTGCTATAAATGGTATAAGTGAACTATAATGTATTAAAAGGTGCAAAATCAGGGTTCCTAGTTATTTTAATTTCTAATATTAAATACTACTTCATTGTGCAATTTTTCCAAATAACTGCTTTTTAATTCAGTAAAATGTAATCAGTACAAACATGACAAATGTTTCAAAATTAAAGTGTATTTTGCCTACATGGATAAACAAAAACCACTATACCAATATACAGCTAGTAGAGAGATGTATTTTACACATATTTCAACAATGTGTACTTTCTTAAAATATAGCAATATAAGGAAATGCCTTAAGTGGAGCTACGACTCTATTTATTATTTATCTGGTGGCAGCATCAAATGTTATAAAAGGCCAACGTAACCCTAACCCTGCAGGCAGTTCGGACCCATTAAATGTAACTGTTTGAGTGTCCTTTCTTGGCCTCATTTTTAAGTTTGTGAGCTAATACAATGAACAATGTACTTAATTTAGTATTTATGGATTGGTAGTTATGTTACCTGTGAGTGAGCATCATGTCCCCGGAGAACTCTTCTCTCTCCAACAGCAGGTCCTGAATCGCTCCTTGTGCCTCTCTGGTCTGTCTCTGCAGAGCTGCTCTGGCATTCGTCAGCTCCTCTGCCATGACTCTGTAAAGACAACATTGATGCAAGTGTTTATTTAGCATGTTAACAGTAATTATGATATCTCTAATTGATCCTTTTAGAAGAATCTTTTTTGTTTTAGGTCTTCCTCCAGCTGAAATGTCCTTGACAGATGCTTTCCCACATAAACCTTCGTTTTAAAACTGATGTGCCCTGAAATAAAACGTCCCATCTCTGACCACCTTTGCATTTCCAGCAATTTACTTTGTCTATTTCATACCTGCTGGCCAGGAACTTGCTCCTCCAAACGTCACACTGGATACTCATTCGCTCCAGCTGCTCCGCGGTGTGTGCCAGACTCCGGCCGAGAGCCTCATTCTCCAGAATCAGCTGGTTCTTCTCCCGCGCCATGCGCTCAAAGTGGTACTGAAGGTCATCACCCACCGACGCCACCAGCAGTTTCTTTAGCTCGCGGTTCACCTGGCACACATAATTAATAAAATGTACCTTTTACAGCTGTTTCCTTTATATTCACTTAAAAGCATCATCGCTGAAAAGATAAACAAAAATACAGCGGTCTCATTGCTGAGACCACTGAAAGAGACAATATGGAGCATGATTACATTGTATGTACTTAATTTGGACTTTTACATGAAACATTGAAATTCATTGATAATGAACTGTTATCCATACATTCTGCATGTTTTGTTACATGAAACAGCAATAAACCTGACTGTGCAAAGCCTGGTATGTCTACTATCTAAATAAAATGTATCTGCTTCATTGGAGCCTTACCTCAGTCTGCACACGGAGCTGATTGGAAAGGCCTTCCTTGTCCTGCAGAAGCCTGCGTTCAGAGTTCTGCAGCTTCTCCATCTGTCCTCTCCAGTCCTCCACCAGAGGCAGCGGGGGACAGCCCTGCTCCTCAGCCTGTTGCCCAGCCTCTCCTTTACCCTCAGCAGGTCCTGTACGGCTGCTCCGGCTAATAGCAGCACGTGGGACGATGATCCTTACGGCCTCCACCTCTGTGCAGGAGTCTCGGCTCACCTTGCCCAGGTGGAGCACCCCAAGAGGCTGGGGGGCAGCAGGATGGGTAGATTTGGGGCTGTGTTTTGGGCTAGCCACCTTCAGGAGGGGGACTGAAGACGGACCTGGTGGCAATGCATCTGTGTTTACCTCCAGAATGGCCGGCGTTTTTTCAGTTTCCATGCCATCACCAGCGCCTCGGATAGGCACTTTGGCTGAACCTGGAAGAAATAGATAAGGCCAAGTTTACTATTTGTGCTTATATGTATCCTGAGTGATCCAAGCAGAAGTGGACTGCTCTGAATGCAGGTGTGAGCATTCTGTAACTCACTAACATGACTGAGGGTGACTGATGGTGCAATGAGATCCAGTTGTACTCATTTGAGGGGATGCATGTGTCATGTAAGGTGTAGCGTTGATCCTGATGTGTCTCTTACCACCTTGAATAAGCATCTGATCAACTTTGTTGGTATTGCACAACAAAACAGCTGCTTTACCAATGCCAAACTACACAGACAAAGACTTCAAGGTGCCAAGGTATTGCCACCACAATCCCTTTCAAGCAGCATGTGGGGCTGGGTGTATAAACCCAATACTTATTTGGTACCCATCAAAAACTGGTCAGACTTACCCTTTTCTTTGATCAAATAGTTCCTGATTTAACTAAACCTTTTTCCAGGTTTATATTGTATTTTATCCAAGCAGCGTCTTGAGCAGGTGAAGGAGAAGTTTGGCTTCTTTTGTGAAATGAAGCATAAAAGGGTATGTCTCCCCCCAAAAGTGGTCTTAATCCACTCAGGAAAGGCAGACGTTTTATCACTTTGTTGCAACTGGCTGAACAGGTAGGACATGTAATCAATAGTTTGTGAAATGTAAACACTGAAGAATTAATTAAAACAACACATAGGTTACCTCTCACAGCAGCAGTCATGGTGGAGGTAAGAAGGAGATATGGAGAGAAGGAACTCTGTCGTGTAGCTAGGTGAAACCCAGGTGACTCTTCGTCCTGTGACAATTGACAATGGGGAAAGTACTTTATTGTACACATTTGCATCATTCAGTATTTGTGATAGCGATCAAAGAAGGCCGCTAGTCAAAGGTCAGGGTTAATCGCTGTGGTGTTGACAGCGTAGCGCGATAACGATAGCTAGCTTGGTAAGCTAACTTGCTAACCATAGCTGTTTATCGAGCAGCGTTGACGGAAAGAAACGCGAAGTTTAACAACCCAAGTTACAGTAACGTGAACGCTATCAAGATAGCTATTGGCTACATGGTAAGACACTTTCCTGTATATCTGGAATATTTTTTTATTTTGGTATTTAGACAAACTGTTAGATAACATACCGTTTAACAATGGGTCCAACCTCCTCGATTAATACGGCATAAGCAGCCTCAAGCTGTTTATTTTGTCACCGGACACAGTTGGCCTCTGACGGGTTGAATATGTGAGTATTTTGCCCTGAGTACATCTTCTCAGGCAAAACTTCCTGTCAACAAACCACTCCACTCTTGCAAACTAAAAGCCGTAGGGAGTTCACTGTTCAGCAATGTGCATAGATCGACACCCAAAATCTTGATTTTAACCCTTAACCCGACTATTTCTTACATTAACTATAACATGTCTATTTTGTCGAAGGCCGCAGCGTTATACACGGAAGCCTGACAAGCATTGCCAGGAAATTAAAGCCACAGGTTTAACACACACTGTTCGTCCCGTCCCCATAAAACTGATCTCCGATCGGTTGTTGTGTTATTCTACCCAAATTGTTATAACAGTACCTAAATGTGAAACTGATTACAGATCAGAAATTTGATGCTCCTCAAACCGGCGGTGTCACAATTGAACATGACCCGACCTGAATGACGCGGAACCTTCATCCGTAGTAAATATGTCTATACGGACAAAAGCAGTGTTACAACAAACGTTGAAAAGTGCCGCTAGGATGCTGCTTCTAGGTTTTCCACTCTAGTGGTTTCGGAGTTGATACGAGAAAATGTCCAAATAAGCCACGCACAGTTAACTTGTTGTCGCGCGGTTCATTTTTTGATACTCACAATATTTCGGGAGGGTTTTGGACTACAGTTATCATGGGAGTGCACGGACTCTGGAGGCTGCTGGAGAGTACAGGGAAACCGATCAACCCTGAGACTCTGGAGGGAAAGATCCTCGCTGTTGGTATCCTGACTTGGTGGTGGTGATCTATTTGTCTTTTCTGTCTGTCCGTCACCTTTCCTTCATCTCTGTCAGATATATGGATGTAACTGACTGTCTTCTGTTAGCACTAACCTTAACCAGACACCCCCAGATATCAGTATATGGCTGAACCAGGCAGTGAAGGGGGTGAGGGACCGTGAAGGCAACAGTGTCCAGAACGCCCACCTGCTCACGCTCTTCCACCGCATCTGTAAGCTGCTCTTCTTCCGCATCAGGCCAGTCTTTGTGTTTGATGGGGACGCACCACTGCTGAAGAAACAGACTCTGGTACGTCCGGTTCCTCCTGAGGAGCCACATAACCAGTCTGTGTAAACGTCTTCTAAACAGATTTTAGGTACTTCCTCCAAATGGATGTGATTCCCGCCTATTCTGTCGTTTAACATGGCTGTTCTGCTCTCCTGCAGGCTCTGAGGAGGCAGAGGAAAGAGGAGTTGAGCCGGGAGTCCAAACAGACCAATGAGAAGCTCCTCAAGACATTCCTGAAGCGACAAGCTATCAAAGCTGCACTTGGAGACCGCAGGTAAGGTACAGCAGCCGTGTGCAGGTGGAGGGATGGCAAAGAAAACACTTGTCCCCTGTCTCTGGAACCACATGACATCCCAATGGCAGCTGTTGACACAAATTCTGCTAGAGCTTTCTCCCATGTTTCTCCTCTGTCTCCCTCTCTACTTACCTACTGTCTAAATACATAATTTCTTTAAAACACGACAAGTTGAACTGCCTACTGAGATTACAATGAGTGGTTTCATCTGAAGTGTCCCTCTATTTTCCTGCCACAGTAAGGATCCTCTACCCAGCCTCTCCAGTGTGAGGAGAGATGAGGTGGACGACATGTATGTTCTACCAGCCCTGCCAGCTGCAGAGGAGGAGGACAAAAGCAGGTCAGAGGTCTGGGAATGGTTACTATTCACCTGTTATTGTCAATAAAATGGCAGAATATCTGCAGTCCACACCAGAGTTTTACATCTTCTCATCTTCACGTCACATAGATCGGAGATTCAGGTGCTCTGTGAAAACAAGTGGGTTTGTATTCATTAGGTGAAATGAGTTAAAGCACTCCTGACTAGCCAAGCCAAGTTTTGTTGTCTGAACAGAGCTCACAAATAACTAAATACTCATTTTCTTTAATCAGTAACATGTTAACGTTAACTGTGCATGACAGAGCACTTAGCTAAATGTATTGTTTTATAAGATAAGATAGAGCTTTATTTATCCTCAGGGAAATTGTTGTGCAGCAGTTAAGTGTATGTGGTTAATAATTGTTCATAATATAGTTATTTCACCTATAATACTGGTACTATAATCATTTTAATGTGTTCCGTTCTTGCAGTTCAGAGGAGGAGGAAGAGAAAGAGATGGAGGAGATGGCTGACAGTTATAATGTGTATCAGGTAAAATGATCACATGCACAAGAACATAAAATAATATAGCTTCAAATAGATTGTGTTCGAGCTGGGCGATTATATCAATATACTACTGATGGTAAGAGACAAGATATTATCTGGTACTTTTGGTTTTGATGATATTTTAATATCGTTTGGTTGTTGTTGGACTCTGGTCTCGTCCTGGCTGTATTACAATAAAGTGATACAATTTTCCTCTAAACGTATGAAACTGAGTTAAATCAACAGTGAAGGCCTCTGTTTCATATCGATCGATTGTTTCATAAAACTATGCTATGTGTCAGTATCTTCTGAAAGAGTCGTGTCCAGAAAGTCACCACATCATTACTATGTTCTTATGTTGGTTGGCTTCATCGCCCAGCCTTTCTCTGTATGAACGCTCTGTTTTGATTATTGACATTTGAAGGCAGATTGCTCGTTTTGCCTCAGGGAGAATTGTATGAAGATCCCAATTCCGTGGACATCAACTCTGTGGAGTTTGCCAGCCTGCCTCCTGAAATGAAACACGAGATACTCAAAGACATGAAAGAGTTTTCCAAAAGACGCCGGACCATGTACCACAAACCTCCAGAGGTAACTGTTGGCTCTCATTCATACGCACTCACTCACCCATGGCCTCCTCTTCAACAAGGACTCCTCTTCACTCCCTCTCCTTAGCATTCAGGAGACTTTTCCCAGTACCAGTTGGCCGGCCTGCTGCAGAGGAACCACCTGAACCAGCGCCTGGAGGGTGTGGAGAAAGAGATGAGCCAGAGGAGCGCCGGCAGCGCTCCACAGCTCTACCAAGAGGACGGGGACCAGCAGAGTCACAGCGTGGAGTCACGCCGACTGGTTTCAGAAGACCGTTCCCACTATATTCTCATTAAAGGTGAGGGCAGCTGTGAGGATATGGTTACAGTTTTTCAGTATTTTACAGGAAAATTGTCAATTATCAGTTGTCGGATTTCTTGGACACATCAAAAAGAAAGAGTTTACAAAATAGTCGCTTATCACAACTGTATTATTCCACAGTGTCACTTATATAAAATAAAGCACACCAATTGTTCAGTGTGATGGATTACTCATCTCAATCCTATGTTAAATATCTGCAAGATATGATATGGGGCCATATTGAAATCTATAGAAACCAGTGGTTGCCTGGGAGGTAGGAAATTAATTTATAACCTCATTTTGTGTTTTAGACAGTGGTTGTAATAAAGCTTGCATGACTTGTGGAATCGTCCTTTAACAGGATGTCATTGGTATCACTTAGACACAAACCTAAAAATACAAACTGGTCTTTGTTTTCATATTTAAATCTCCTACATAGGCTCCAAGAAGAGTGAGCCTGCCCCCGAGAGCCAACCGGCAGCTGCACCCTGGTCTGGGAGCTCCCTGTCAGGCTGGAAAAGACGCGCAGCGGGCAGACCTGAGCCCCTGTGGCGTCCTGCTTGTGAGGAAGAGGAGAGTGTGCGGGGTTTCTCCTCAGAAGACTCCAAACCCTCTGTCTCAAAACCGTCTCAGGAAGACGCACCACCACCCTCGCCTCGTACACTCGAGGCAATCCAGGCTGCGATGAACGACAGCTCTGATGAGGAGAAGGTGGACCTGGATAAGAAGGACGGTAGTTTGTCCCCACGTACCCTGTTGGCAATCCAACAAGCCCTCGCTGACGAGGAGGAGGACTGTGCTGCTGACCACAGGACTGTAATCAGCAGCTCACCCTCCAAACTACAGGCGAATATTCATCATCCTGTGCCACAAGTGGTCATCAGCAGCTCAGAGGAAGAGACAGAACCTGACGATGTGAACTCTTTACGTAATGAAAAATCAGATTTTAAGGGGAACCCGACAGGCCAAAGCTTACATGTGAAAGATAGTTTGTTGGTCAGTTCTGAAGATGAGATGGAGGAAGTGATCAGTCAGAGAAATAAAGCACTTCGCTTTGTGACGCTGCAACAAGCTCACGAGAGAGATATGAAGTCAGAAGAGGAGACAACGAAAGGACAGTTGACAGAGGATATAAGGACAGGAAGTAGAGGACAGGCGGAGAAAGAAGACGAGCTGGAGAGAAGAGAATCAGAGCAGGGATTGATCCCAAAGAACAGGGATCTGGTTCAGCCACAGGGTGCTGCTGCTGCTGCTGCTGCTTCCAGTCGAAACACATTATCCAGCAATGTCTCTGCTCAGATATGTGGAAAACCTCTCAGTGCTGAGACTGAAATTCATCCTGATGAAAAGTCGGAGGGCCGCGAGGAGAGCGAGTCAGAAGGTATAGTAACAGTCGGTTTAAGATCACATTCATTTCTTAAACCAGTAGACATTGACAAGAGTGCTTTTTTTATGTTTTCCCCAGAGAGCTTCGTCGAGGTGTCGGAAGACGAATTTAAAGAGGAGGATGCGGATGATTCACCTGTATTGATTAGAGAGGAAGGAGCTCCGGATGAGGTCCGTAAGGACGGGACCAAGAAGGAAGAAAACCCAGAGGAAGGTTTGACAGAGGCTCCCAGTGAACCAGATGCCACTTTGAAATTAGAGGGAGAGGACGACAAAAAGACTGAAGAGAAAGAGCTGAAGGAGGGAACAGAGACAGGATCCAGCTCAACTCCGGCGATCAATGAATGGGAACACTTTGATGTGGTATGAATTGTTCAGACGAGCAAGATTTTGACTTCAATGTTGATAACTATTTTGAGTTTTTGATTTTTTCATTTAACTTTTCAATACTGTGAGCCCCACAAACCAAATTCACACCTGGGCAAATGAAACTATCTGCATGGCTAGATACCACTAATATGTTTGGGTTTTTTTACTTGGGTGAACAAACCCAATAGAAATGGTTGTACTACTTTAAAAACTGTCAAGGTATGTTTTACACCACTTGACAATTTTGTCGTTTGCGCAGAGCTTGTTAGCACAAACAATACTAGATTCTTGAGGCAGACACTGACATCTGAGTGTTTAAAACATATGATAATAATATGGGCCATTTCCTTTTTTGTTTTTTACACTTTACAACTGTTACAACTGTTGGGAGGATTTTTCTGCTAATTGTGACCACAATGTTTACTCAGAAGGACATTTTATAGTTTAAGAATAAACTTATCACAATAACTTATCCTATGAGATAATATCAGCCTTATACAGACTCTAGCCTCATTTAAAACGGAAAAATAAAACAAGAGTCATGGCAGAAATGCATGAAATGTTTTTTTTTTTTTTAATTACACGTTAGAGCTGGTCAGCTGTGCTTGAGGCTGAGCTGTTAAGCAGGTTTACTGTGAATGAAACAGGGCTGATGCAGTGTGTGTGTGTGTTGTGCTGCAGGATGAGCTGGAGGCTCTGGAGAGCTCTCTGCAGGTGGAGCAGAGCAGCCTGAGGGAGCTGAAACAGCAGCAGGAGAGGATGGCAAACACAGTCACAGGACAGATGTGCCTGGAGAGTCAGGTGAACCAAAGACACTATAGAATCACATGAACATGAACAACACGGGCACTCCACCCTCACACCCTTATCTTTAAGACAATAGTTGACTTATGAGCTTCTATATAAAGAATTATGATCGTAAGAATCAAATAGAAATGTAAATATGCATTCATACACTCATTGGTCTGAGGTGTGACAACCCAGAGGAGGTGTAAGACCAACTGGAGGATACATTGCTTTGCAGTGCGCCTGCCAAACAATCCCAGTGCCGTGCAGTCAGTGTCAAGTGACTCACACTCTTAAGTGTCACAGGCTGTCAGCATTTCCTCCTTCATAAAATCACCACTTACTGTAAAACCTCTTAAGTGCCTGATCTTCATCAATCCCTTTGGCTATTTTGATAAAGCTGCTAAGAGCGAGGGTATTTCTCAGATGACTACAGAAACATGCACATAATCCTACATGCCTGTTGGGATAAAAGGGTTATAGTTATAAGATCACAGTTCAAAACCTGTGTTTGGTGCCTTTGGATATTGTCGTTTTTTTTATATTTTTATTTTGAGAGTAATGACTCCTCTTTGATACCAGGAGCTGCTGCGGCTGTTTGGCGTGCCGTTTCTGGTGGCTCCGATGGAGGCTGAGGCTCAGTGTGCGGCTCTCGACCGCGCTGACCACACGCACGGCACCATCACGGACGACTCAGATGTGTGGCTGTTTGGAGGCCGACATGTCTACAAGAACTTCTTCAGCCAGAACAAATATGTTGAACACTACCAGTACAGTGACCTGCAGAACCAGCTGGGTCAGTGCTCGCCATAGTGTGTGTGTGTGTGTGTGTGTGTGTGCGTGTGCGTGCATTTTGACCACATTTAAAATCTCCATGGCATTAATGTTAAATTGGTTTTAGTTTGACTTCTAATCTAAAAGATCACATGAAAGTAAAAAATGCCTTTTCTACGTTGATTCACGATGAAAAATGTATTTTTCTTGCCAGAATTTGACAGGCTCTCTTCCTCTACAGGGTCTACGTTTTACACTTTTGGCTCTTTCATTTGGAAGTGCATATAAACATTCCCTAGGTCTTAGTTTTGGGGCCAGCCAACTTTCAGTCATATCAGGTCACACCTCAATGTTCTGTTTGATGCCAAACATGACATTTATGATGCCATTTCATTGGATCATTTTTTTCCATGAAACCTGCAGATACCCCGACTTTTATGTGTGTCTGTATATGACAGATTTATTCAGGCACTTTACGTATTTATTCATTCTCATTCTTACGCAACTGCAACTGATGTTATTTTGCTGTTTTGCAGCCTGCTGAAATAGAAGAATATGGTGTTGAAATTGTGCTAGGATAACACGTTACCGTGCTAATCTGATGAGTTCGTGTTGCACATATCAGAGACAGGTGCTTGTGTTGGTGGTGACTGACTGGCTGTCAGCAAAGTGACCATGCACAAGGCTTTCGTCTCTCTCTTCCCACCCCTCTTTTTTCATTGTCTCTTCTCTGTCCATCTCCAACCTGATCTCTTCTCTCTCTCTCTCAGGTCTGGACAGGACTAAACTGATAAACCTGGCTTATCTGCTCGGAAGTGACTACACAGAGGGTGTGCCGGGCGTCGGATATGTGACTGGCATGGAGATACTGAATGAGTTCCCAGGGCCAGGCATGGAGCCACTCACACAGTTCGGGTGTGTGTGTGTTTCAGTATTTGGGTTTTTTAGTCCTGGAGATGCAAAAGTTAGTGGATTTTCAAAATAATTTTTACAAGTTTTAATAAAGGTCCTTGATCGTATGTCGTTGTGGGTTGCAGTCACTACCACAAACACTTTTGTGAGAGGTTTATTTTTTCTGACTACATGTTTAGCAGTTGTTAGGACCTTTTTTCTTTTCACCAATTTTCAAAACATTTCCATCTTTTATGCTTAATCCCTCCAGTTTCTTTCCACTGTGACTGTCAAATACAGGACAAATATGTAAAATAATGATAATTATAATATAAGGTCTAAATGAATTCAGGGTTTATATTTGCCTCTGTGTTTTAACTGAGCTGATAAACTCAATATACAACTTGTTAGTCAGTATATGTACAACATATGTGTATGTAACAAAATATTGCACTTTTTGATGTTTCTTGTTTCTAAAGGCTTATTAGTGTTTGCCTGGTTATTGTTTCTGCACTCTAGTAAATGGTGGTCAGAGGCTCAGGAGAAAAAGCGTCTGGTGGCTGATCCTCGGGACACGAAGGTGAAGAAGAAATTGAGGGACCTGAAGCTGCACCCT
This sequence comes from Enoplosus armatus, assembly GCF_043641665.1. Classification (NCBI taxonomy): domain Eukaryota; kingdom Metazoa; phylum Chordata; class Actinopteri; order Centrarchiformes; family Enoplosidae; genus Enoplosus; species Enoplosus armatus. The sequence goes on along the minus strand of NC_092180.1, from coordinate 10,935,642 downwards.
GGGTTCCCCAACCCTGTGGTGGCTCAGGCTTACCTGCAACCTGCTGTTGACCAGTCAGACAACTTCTTCAGCTGGGGACGCCCACAACTCGACATGATCAAAGAATATCCTTGTGTGTGTGTGTGTGTGTGTGTGTGTGTGTGTGTGTGTGTGTGTGTGTGTGTGTGTGTGTGTGTGTGTGTGTGCACGAATGTGTGTGTGTGTGTGCACGAATGTGTGTGTGTGTGTGCACGAATGTGTGTGTGTGTGCACGAATGTGTGTGTGTGCATGAGTGTATGAAGTTTCCTAAACCAGTTTTTACATTCTGTCTGAGTCGTTTTGGCTGGAGCAGCCGGAAGACGGAGGAGACACTTCAGCCTGTGATCAAACATCTCAACACTCAGCAGGTAACAGACAATTCCCAAACAGTGATTCCCAACCAAGGGTACTTGTGCAGTTCATTGCCAGGGGGTATGTGGAAGTCTCAACTAATTAACTCAACAAAAAATAGAAATTAAGATTTCATTTAATAATGTAAATCCACATATTATACAAATAGTTAGCTAAAAGTAATGGATAAGCAGTTGAAATAACCATTAGTTAACTAAAAGGTTGAATAAACAGTTAAAATTGTTAGCGTTTGGTAAAAGTAATGAATTAACAGTTGAATTAGCTAGCTTCTGCCATTGTAAGTGGTAGTAGTATAAATACAAACTTGAGCAAAGCAACCTAAACATTGACAGTTCAATTGTACAACAATATCCACTTTCATATACTGTAGTTAATATGTGTACATGAGCTCATCTGACAGGGCTGTGGGGTTACATAAGACATAAAAGGTTGGTAACCACTGCTGTAAGAAGTTTCTGTAGCTGGCTGCAACACTGTCACATCTTTAGTCCAGTAAGCATACTTAACCATCATCCCTCACTCTTGTTCTTAGTCACGCTCTCTTGTGTTTGATTGTGTAAATTTGATTTAATGGAAAAATTAATTGTCTTACATCATTTTCCCAGGGTCATTTAAAGAAGTTACATTTTTAAACTTTTGCATTTCTTAAATCTTTGAAATCTACTGTATTTCTACTGTTTTTATTTATTCTTTCATATATAAATGGACTTATTTGCTGTTTTATTTGTTTCATATGTTTATGTTTTTAATGCTTTATGTAAAACACTTTGAATTGCCTATGTGTAGGAAATGTTTTTCATATAAATAAACTTGCCTCGCCTTATACCTCACCTCTCACTGTTTTGGTTTAGACTCAGCTGCGGATCGACTCATTCTTCCGCATGGAGCAACATGAAAAGCAGGCGATCCGCAGCCAGCGACTCCGCCGAGCAGTCACCTGCATGAAAAGAAAGGAGAGGGAAGGAGGAGAGGAAGAGGAGGAGGACAGTGAGGAAGAAATGCCATCCCCATCCAAGGTTAAGAAAGGGAAGGCAGCAAGCAAGAGTCCGAAGAAAGGAGGAGAGAGAGAAGAGGAGAGGTCCGCGGCAGGAGGAGGGTTTCTGGGGTCGGAGGTAATTGTTGAACCTCCTCTAACATCTCTGAAGGTTGTGAGCAGCACCAGCCAGGAGTCCCTCTCAGTAAAGGCCGTCCCTCAATCGACTAAGACTCTACCTCAGGGGGCCAGGAGGAGGAGCAGCAGCAGCAGCAGCTCTGGTGAGGACAGAGATGGTGGCGGTGAAGTTGCCATGGTTACAGCCCGATCTGTGTTCGAAGGCAGCCGACGAGGCCGCGGAGCGAAAAGCACAAGAGGGAGAGGAAGCGTGAGAGGAAAGGGAATAGGGAAGAAGTTGGGAGGAAAAAACTGAACTTCAAACATAACATAAATATGAATTGTCAAAGCATTTGTAATATGAAGCATGAACACTCAAATGTCTGTTTTTAGATTTTATATTTGTAAGGTAAATGTAAATGAATCATGAACTCATTAACAGTGATGAACTGAGCTTTATAAAGTGTTATAGAATGTGTATTTTGTACTATTGACACGAGTGAAAATATTTATACCTGTTTAGAGGGTTATCTATGAGAGGATTGACAATGTTTGGGATTAAATTTTTGAGGTACAAGTTTATGAAGTTGAAGTTTTTCCACAGTAGGTGTCAGGTTGGCTCAACAGTGAGACTGAGACAGGTGCAAATCTTCAGTGTCACACATCCTTTAAATTTCTTTCAGGCTGTATTTCAGTCGCCTTCTGCACACACTCCCTCTCCTCGTCCCACTGCCTCGAACACACATACACACACAAACAGAGACTTTTGCTCATGTGGAAAAAAAATCTGGTGTTCCATCACTTGCACAAACTTTTTTGTTAAATTGTGGAAACATGACTCCTTCTCTTTGCTCCTCGGCTCCAGTTCAAAAGTGTGACAGGGCAGCTGTTGCTGTCCATCAGTCAGCAAGCGCGCCCAGCGAGAGCTTGAAATGTGGGGTGGAGTTGAGGGTCGGGGTAAGATGGTCGGACAAGAAGTTGGGAAACGCCGTATTTGTGTGTAACTTAAAACCACAGAAGGTGACAGCTAACAACAGGCTAGAGATCCAGATTGACCCAAATCCAAAAGGACTTCATCTGGGATCACAAACCAAGAACGGCAGTTGGCAGCGATAGATTTTCTGATTTGGGCATTCTTGCCCTCGTGCTTGGACTCCTTCAGACATGGAGACTCAACAATCCAAGGCCATGGACGACTCCAACACCAAAGAACAAGGTGAGAAGTTGGAGTGATACACAGCAGACAAACTAAACATTTTTCTTTCTAATTTCAGTGACAATCAGTGCTGGCAGTATGTAGTCTTTAGTTGGGTTTTTTTGGTCACAATTTTTAAGAAAACATGTTATTTCTGAAACACTCATGTCCTAAACATTTCAAAGGAAGTGTGCATGCATAGTTTACGTCCCCATAAAACAGCTGAGTATGTGTTGAAATATTTATTCCCTGCAAACATTTGCTCTGCTTGTTAATGACAAATATAACAGAGATATTAATACACACACTAAAGCTATAGATTGAGCTCCTGAGCAATCACTCAACCTTTGCATTTTCGCTCGGGGCTCCCCTGACCTTCTCTCTAAACCAGGGTTGCATAACTTAAGTTGTGTGTCAGACAAACCGTTGGCACTGACGAATAGCTGGCATGATGTTACAAACGAACACTGCAGGATCAGAGGGGCATTATGAGCCTAAATGTGATTCATTTATAGAGCAGAGAATCAAATGTTACCTGTAACAGGATATGAATCAAAAACAACATGATTGCTCATCTGCTTGATTTAGCCAGTGTTTCAGGCACCACATTTAGGTGATGTGCAGAGGCCCTGCAAAACTCATTTTGAGACCGTAGTTTGAACTGTTGAAGGATTGGTTCACACAAATTACAAAAAAACATTCATTTGGTAGTATCTTGCCATTCGAGTTATAAAATAATCCATCTATGAGATTTCTGCTTCCACTCTACAATAGAGGATAATTTAATTTTGTTTTGTGCTCATGTTGAAAAATTGCATTAAAAAACAACAGATACAATGTCCATGTTCATCTGGATAATCCACATTTTTCATACAAACTATTGTAGTTCCTCATCAAATTCTTGAGTAAATTAAGCAATTAAGTGTCTTTCAGTCAGCTGTTCTGTGTCTATTTGTTCCCTTTTGCAAATACAGTTTTAATGTGTTTGTCATACTGTTTGTCAGCATGTTTTATCAGTCCTTTCCTACTGTTACATCACATGATTTTGTTGCTCTAGCAATTCAGGCAGCAACTTCTGTAAAGTCAAGTCATTTATATTTACATAATCCAATATCACAAATCACTGTCACAATCTGTACAACACCCTCTGACCTTAGACCCTTGATTCAGATAAGGAAAAAGTCCCCCAAAAAACATGGATGATGGAAGAAACCTCAAATAACCTCTTCTGTAAATCACAAATACCAAGGCAGGTGAAAAACGTGTGTGTCGTGTATAACTGAGTTAAAGGTAAAATAAGAGTTACATGTACTGTTACTGCTGCTTGAGTTGTTGGAGCATCAAACACTTGAAAATGATTTAATCTTACATACAAAATCACACATACCAAACAGGAAAACAGCAGAGGAACAGTGCTCACAACAGACTGGATCCTGACGACCTTTTTCACACCCGAAATTGTGACTTGTCATAGCAGGAGACGCACAGGTGCAACTAATAACATAATTTACAGCTCCATATCATTTAGGTGCACCAGTAAATGATGCCAGTGAGAAGGAATACACAATATCAGGGCCTGTAACTGGCTCGCCTAAATTGAATTTAGCCATGTGATTAACGACACCTGTGCATCTCCTGCTATGACGTCAAAATGTGTGCTGTGGAAAAGGTCCATTTGTCTGTGCTGTGTTATTCTAGGTAGCCTGCATTTTCCACACTCACTATAAAGTATCACACTTTGTAAACTGTGGTTTTAGAAAAGCTCTGAATGAACATGTTGTTTTTTAAATACAATACCTGTCTCTCCTGTGGACGCCAAAGCAGGCGCTGCTGTGGATGCAGAGCTAGCCAAAGCCATCATGGCTCGTTGTTTCCACCCCTCTGTCATTGGCCCGGAGGCCTGGGAGGGATACGTCTTTTCCGATCTGGAGATCCGGATCAAAGAGTCCACAGACCTCTATGGAGCTGTACTCTGGCCCTCGGTACACCCAAACACATACATCATCCCAAATGTTTTGCTGCTGTACATCCTCCTTATTTTGAGCCCTGCCGGTGAACTATAAACTTGTGTCCCCCAACAGGCAATGGTGTTGTGCCATTTCTTAGAGACCAACCGAGACAAATACAACCTGACAGACAAAAATGTGATTGAACTGGGTGCTGGAACTGGGCTGGTCACCATTGTATCCAGCTTGTTAGGTACCGAAACAAAACAATCCAGTGATTTCTCTCTCTGTTGCTGTTTGTATCTTGTTCCCTTCAACACTTCACTGTCTCTCTCCAGGTGCTAAAGTGACCTCCACTGACCTACCGGATGTGTTGGGTAACCTCCAGTATAATGTTACGCGCAACACCAAGGACCGATGCAAGTACATCCCTCTGGTAGGTTTTTATATTCATAGTTCAATATATAGGTGTAATACTGTATAAATCAACCCTAAATCTTCTCTGTTTCTAGGTCACAGAGCTCATCTGGGGTCAGGGGGTGGAGCAGCGTTTCCCACGAGCCACACATTGTTTCGACTACATCCTGGCGGCTGACGTGGTGTACGCCCATCCTTACCTGGAGGAGCTGATGGACACCTTTGACCACCTGTGCCAGGAGAACACACAGATCCTGTGGGCCATGCGCTTTCGCCTGGACCCAGAGAACAGCTTTGTTGATCGCTTTCGCCAGCGCTTCCACCTGGAGGAGCTGTACAACCTCCCCACTCTGAGCATCAAACTGTACCGAGCCTGGAGGAAGGACAGGAGGACCAAGGACCAAGGAGAGGCTGCTGCCTGAACAGACGGAGAACACACAATGTGTATTCATTGTGTGAGTCCGTCTGTCACTCACCAATTAGGTCCAATTTGTGAATTATCTTGCTGAATGGGAAAATTTTATTGATTCTGTAATGTCAAGTGTTTTCATGAATCTCATGTACAAATGTCTAAATGTCTCTTCTACATTGGGACTTTATGATGTTCATATTCAAATCAAGTTGTTTTTACACAGTTTATTATGTTGTCTACAGTATTTATTGGTGTAATTACCTTTGTCTACTTGAAACATTTCAGTATAAAGCAGTACCATTTAACACCACAACCTCCAAAATGACCGTTGAATTCAATCTGACATGGTGTCAACAAAAGAATGAATCGTCTGATTTATTGCAGGACTGTTGCTTTGCATTTAATTTAGGTGAACTTTAATAAACTGGCAACTCCATACGTCTGGATACATTCAAGGCTTTTTCATGGGTGTTTAGTAAGTGGGCATTTTGGATTCATCAAGAACCACGTCTGGAGGCTCGGGCAGTGATTTTTCTTTTTTTGGTTGTCATCCATCGGCTCACACTGACTTGGCTGACAGCTCACAGCTCTGACGTTCTGGGCAAACCTGGCTCTAGATCTTTCCAGTGGATTTCCTGGTGGATTTTATTTAGGAGGTCTGTTGCTGTGTGACTTCACATGGACAATATGATCAGGTTTTATCATTATTTACTCAAGATATCGTTAGATGTGCCAGTTTCAACAAGGACAGGAGAAGTTGTGGTTTTTTTATATTTCAATAACTATTGAATGGATTGCCTATAATGTGGGAAAAGTCTCTTAAGACGAATCCTCTGGGGACCACAAATGACCGGAGTGAGAACCTGATAACATTGATAACAGTCAAGCACAGCTGACTATACTTTAAAGTATAACTGAGGCTTCTGAAAGATAGCCACATCTGACAATGTAGTGCCTGACAAGCGAAGACTGAGATGACTGAGGTCCAGGAGTTGGTGGAGACCAAAAACAGAGTGAATATTGGACTTAAATTCACCAGGTGGACAGAAACACAACACTAAATGAATAATAATGTTGCTCCATATCTGCTGGATGTGTAAATAAGCAACTGTTTGCTAACAAGTTCACCATATCAACTTAAATCACAGATTGTTCCCACTGCCTGACTGCATGACGATAGACTTTTAGTTTAGTTGTTTTATTTACCAGAAACTTCATGATTTGATGAACTCTATGCATACGGTAACTTCCCAACATCAAAGTAAAACTGACAAGGTTTTTAAACAATTCATTTTTATCACTGCTAACCCCAATAAAATGATTTAGTTGTTATTTTTAGACTTTTAGACAATGTTCATCACCTCTTCATGATGTGACGAGCATGAAAAAATGCTAATATGAGGTCTTCCCTTCTCATAATATCATATAGGCCTGCAGTACAGCAGGAAATCAATATTCATGGTCAAGTTCACCTCTGTATGAACACAATAATCACACTGCACATTTAAATATCATCATAAATACATCTTCCATTGCCCAAACCAGCATTAGCAAATCCAACATATTCAGTAAATACATAAGTTCTTTGCAACATTAAGGAAACTTGTTGTTGTTGAAAAGGTTTTTATTGTTGATGTTTTGTTTACGCCTAGATGAGACTTCCTTTGGTAACATTTCACTTTCAGGTCAAATGAAGGATCGCATCCATATTGGGCTGCAAGTGCTGCTTCAGCAACATGAACACTGACACAAATTGCATGTTTTGGAAACTCACCAGTTATCTCGATTATCTTGGAAAGACCAAGTTAGAGCCACCCGCTATTAATGTGACCTATTAAATCTGATATCTAACTTATGATTCCAAATCCTCCAACATTTTCTGTCCTGTCATTCCTTGTCTTTTTGCCCATGTGATGGATATGTGTAGTTTTGGCTGCAGAAACGCAGGCTTAGAGAGGTTAAGCCGGTGGCAGTAAAGCGCCATGCACCATTGTCAAGACAAACAAATACTCAACAGCTGAAAACTGTCTTGATAACAAACAACCTTTAACTGAGAGACAGATGCTGCCTGTCATCAAGCATTAAAACTCTTACCTTTCATCCCAACAGGGCTCCACATCAACAACACAGTTGGGCAGCAAGAGAGGTCTAATTGAGGTTTATATTAAAGGAGCCCCCTTATTTCTTTTCTCGGAGGGGTTGATTCACGGGCATTGCATGCCAGCCTGATACTGTTACCTCCCATCTCTGGTTAAGCAATTGAGGCCATTGCAGGAAAAGCAAACAAGTGAGCAACAACATGGAAACCTTCCAGACTACATGCGTCATTTTCACATAGACTTTTACGTGATAAGAAAAGTACAAAAGTATTGCTGAGGAAGTGACACCAACTTAACAGCCATTAAAATTTATTTTAATTTTTACACATTCAAGGGCTCTCTGTAAAAATGCTTTCAAGCCAACACAAATCAGATATTGGCCTGGTTTTCAGGGGGGCTTGTCCCCCTGTGTGGGACTATTTGTAGACTACTAAATAAAGCTGATGCATTGCCAGCACAACATGCACCTGCACCTGGACTGGTTTGAACTCACAATCTTCATGAAAAGTTATTTGATCATTGTAGCTTGAAATCATTCAGCAGAGTTAGTGCAAAACCCAGTTTCTACAGATTTATTGTACCTTATAAATCATATCCATTCAAATTATATCCAGTATGAGGTTACAGGCTGTGAAGGTTTCCAGGAAGCACCAGCAGTGAAGTCCATAAGCAACACTGGTATCAAAGATCCGTGGCTGTTGGTATCATGACATTCCTGTTGTTTGGCTCGCTCACCAAGTCATCTTCGTTGGTGTGTGTGTCTGTGTTTGTATCTACGTGCGCTCTGCTTCTGTATCTTGCTTGTATATATTTCTCCTGGGCAAGGCTCTAAAAATACCCTCATGCCCTTGTGATGATGATGGGTGTGTCCAGCAGGATGCTGAGTCTCTATAACCTTGCACTCAGAGGTCTCCAGATGCAGTCAGATTGCTCCTGAAATCTTTCACTGGAAAGCAAAGCAGCAGCAGGTAGGTCAAAGGTCACAGGTAGGTTGTTATCACTATATTACTTGTACTTGTACTTGTAGAGAGAACTTTTTTAACAATAATTTGGATAGTATGTTCGGGTTTGGAAAAGTGCCCCCTATGTTCTCTGACTGTTTTTATGGTCACATTGGAGGGGTGTGTTCTCCCAGACTTGTTTTGCCTTATTTATCCGGCTAAAGTGTAGGACAGCCGTTAGAGTCAAAAGAAAAGAAATAACTATATGAACATGGAGAGAAAGGCTGATATCATAGTAGCAAAAAGTAAGCAAATATATATTAATATATGAATAGAATATTCTAATCTTGTCATCCCCTTGTCTGTTTTCTTTTATTCTTGTTTAAATAATAACAATAGTATCAAACCCATAAAAGGCACAGAAGAAGGATAACTAAGTTACGAGAAAAAAGCTGTTGAGATTAAAAAAGATTAATCATGCGTAACTGATAATATCTGTCCAACAGTGCACAGGATTTTACATGGATACTTTGTCCACCCACTTTTTGGAGGAAACCAATTATATGAGAAGCGGAGAGGAAGAAGAGGAGGAAGAGGAAGAAGAAGAGGAAGAAGAAGAGGAAGAGGAGGAGGAAGATGGGGATGAGGAAGATAAAGAAGAGGTGGAAAAAAGTAAGACGAACTGTGCGTTAAAAAGCAGGAAATAACGCCTTCCAAACTCACACACAGCAGGGACCTGAGCATCTGACTTTTGTGTCATTCAGATGAATCGGCCGTTCAGAAGCAACAAAGACCAGCCTGGGCTCCGTGTTTCTTCTACAGAGTGTGTAGAGAGGTGTACTATTATGTCGGGCAGGAGATCAAAATCGAAGAGGCTCTTGACTCCTATGCAGGCATGATATGGCCGGCGGTGAGTGGCACCTCATTTGTCATTACTGTATTTTGTAGGATGGCTCTGTTTAAAGATGCCATCACATGTCACAGTGTCAGTTCTGGTTTATGGGGATGTCATATATCAACATGCTGCTGCCTCCACACTGAGGCACTTAGACTTCCACTCTGGAGACATAATAACCACTGGTACTTATCAATCTACAAAGACCTTGTTGGTAAATCATATCTCATCTTTGTACTCTGGCCCATAATTAACTATCCCAGTGAAGCTACAGGAGAGCCCCAAATCCCAAAACACTTACACATTTCTCAAAATCATCTTGATGCCCTCAGGCTCTGGCTCTCTGTCACTACCTGGACACTCATCGTGAAGAGCTGAGTCTTGTGGACAAGGCAGTCCTGGAGATTGGAGCAGGAACTGGCCTTGTGTCTATTGTAGCAGCGCTCCTCGGTAAGAGGTTCAACTTTATTTGCCATTTGCACAGAGTCATGTGTACAAGTCAGTCAGAAAACAAGAAATAAAAAAGAGTTTAATGATTTTTCATACTGTCCTCAGGTGCCTGGGTGACAGCTACAGACCTTCCAGTGGTCCTGAACAACCTGAGAGTCAACCTCTGCAAGAACACCAGGGGCCACTGCAGACACACGCCCCAGGTGGCAGCTCTGTCCTGGGGCCACGATCTGGAGGGCACCTACCCTACATCCGTCTACCGCTACGACTACGTGCTGGCAGCTGATGTGGTCTACCACCATGACTTCCTGGACGAGCTCCTGGTCACCATGAAGCATTTCTGCAAACCGGGAACGACTGTGATCTGGGCCAACAAGGTCAGGTTTGAGACCGATCTGACTTTCACTGAGAACTTTAAAAAGGCTTTTCACACAAGCCTGCTGGCTGAAGACGGGGAGATGAGGATCTTCATGGCAACATGTAGAGAAGAAGAGGGAGAAGGTGAGGTGGGGCTGGAAATCCACGATCTGCAGAGAGAGAAGGAGGAAGGAAAGAGGGAGGGGTCTGAGGATGAGGAGGGCAAAGAAAAGCTTGTGGAGGAAAAACACAATCACTATGTGGATAAAGAAAAACGTAAAGGAGAAGAAAATGATAATGATGTGACAGAGGAGCCTCATGTGTCAGAGCCTGAAAGAGGAGAAGAAAACAAGCATGAGTCTGATGAAGAGGAGGAGATGGAGGAGATAACGGTCCTCAAAGATGAGAAGGATAAAGATGATTCAAGTAGCAGCACCACAGCCAGTGATGAAGATGTTACAGGTGAGTCCTCTACATGATCTAAGAGAATGCACATTTGTGTATCAACACATGTATCAAAAGTATTACAGGAGTTATTTCCTTGTGTTTAAAGGGTCAGTTCACCCAAACTGCAGAAAAAACATAACCATGAAGACGTGAAGAGGTTTTGAGATATCTGTGGGCGCTATATAAATAAATAAACCTTTATTGAATTGAATTATAGGGACTATTTCTTCAGTGCAAACTATTTACAGATTAATTAGAGTAACAAAGAAACTGATATTGATGTTCAATCTTTAGCCATGCTAGCGGTGAGGCTCTATAGCATGCTAATGTGCTAAACCAGTGTTTTTCATACCTTATGATTTTTTTTTTTTTTAAAGCCATAAATACGGATCCAAATTATAAGACGGTACGACATTTCTTTCCCTTTAGTTTTTAATTCTGTCCGTCTCAACTTAAAGTGCTGTCTCATGGTTTGGCAGTTTACTCTTAAGTGAAATAACAGCTTTGGGACTTTAATGTATCTGGCAAGATTAGTGGCAAGAATTAAATTTGAGATGTGAGACACGCGGTAAAACCAAAATATGGTGAGGCCAAAACTATTATCAACTGTCCTCAGTGAAACTCAGTGATGTACTCATCCACTGGTGTAGAGTGTCTGAACTTATAAGGAAGAGAAGCCGGGACTCTGTGACGCAGTGAGGTTATTTAGTTCAAACACAAAATGATGTTGTCTTGTGTCTGTCAGAGCACTGATGTGTGTCTTTTTATAGCATCTTATCAAGCTACTGACTCACCAGCTTGAGTTTCATGTTAATGCTGTGTCAGTGCGTGTTCACAGTGTATTAGTATTTTTGTCTTTATTGTTTCACCTCTGTTAAAATCTATCCTCTCTGCATCACACAAACAGCTGTGCAGCAGGACAGAGCACCAGCCTGGGCTCCCATCATCAGCATCAGCATTGATAAAGATCTCTACCGTTACGCAGGGCAGGACATCATCATTCATGAGTCCATAGACTCCTTTGGAGCGGTGATGTGGCCAGCAGTGAGTACCTCTGACAACATTAAATAAATACAACATTGCCGGTTATAGAAATAGTTGGATACATAAATAGAAAACTTTGATTCTGGTTAATATTTTCAAAATCATAACGGTTTTCCATCAGCAAGAGACAGTAAGAGGTCTGTATCTGTTTGTTCTGCAGGCGTTGGCTCTGTGCTCCTTCCTGGACAACAACAGGGAGAGGTTGAACCTGCAGGGAAAGGAGGTGCTGGAGCTGGGAGCAGGAACAGGACTGGTTACCATTGTGGCCAGTCTACTGGGTGAGCAGCCTCCAGTTCAGTTCAGACAGCAAACATCACAGTCGTTCAACTTTTGGAAACATGGAAAGAGTTTGGAAACGTCCCCATGGCATGATACACAAACTAATAAGTAACTCATAACAGAAACGAGAAATGTGCATTGTCCTTTTACTGTTATTGTTGCTATGGCGATGACAGTCCTGTTTCTGCATCCTCAGGAGCTTCAGTCACAGCCACAGACTTACCCGAGGTGTTGAGTAACCTCCGGGCCAATGTGATGAGGAACACCAGGGGGCGTTGCAGGCACACGCCCCAGGTGGCAGCTCTGTCCTGGGGCCACGACCTGGAGCGAACCTACCCTACGTCTGCACATCACTACGACTACGTGCTGGCAGCTGATGTGGTCTACCACCACGACTTCCTGGACGAGCTCCTGGTCACTATGAAGCATTTCTGCAAACCGGGAACGACTGTGATCTGGGCCAACAAGGTCAGGTTTGAGACTGATCTGACTTTCACTGAGAACTTTAAAAAGGCTTTTCACACAAGCCTGCTGGCTGAAGACGGGGAGATGAAGATCTTCATGGCAACATGTAGAAAGTGAGAGACAATATGGATGGATTACTCAACGGCCCTGCTGGGTATAGGCCCCGGGGGGCCCTAAGTCAGAGCCTCTGTTTAAAGTGACTCTTTTGAAAGTCCAAGGGCTCAGTCAAAAATATTCAGGCCTCCCTTACATGCTCTGAACCAAATGCAAGTCATTTAATATTTATCTGCCTGTAGGGAGTAGGATCCACTTTTTAGTTGTATCATATTTTGTTTATTTTTTCCAATATGATACAGCAGCACAGTGCATACACGGAAGATACAGTATGTTTGACAGCAGAATAGCTCAGCTACAAGGAAATCTAACCTGCATCAAAGGCTTCCTTTGATGATTTCTTATGTTTTTTATGTATATTTGTAAAATATCAGTGGGGAGGAGTGTCAATTTGGATCTGTGGTGGCAGGAAGGTGTGGTGAGCGTTGAGACAGCCTCTCTTCATCTCAAGTGAGAACAATATACTATAAATGTAGGAAGAGGGCCTTTACCCTGTGTGCACCCAGGGGCCCATTATCTCATCAGATGTGTGGTAATCTTCTCTGCTAGCTAAGTTTGCGTACATAAAGATTTAAAACATAATATGTTGATATGTCTTATAGAGGATCTGATGAACTTTCTCACTCCAGATATGACACAATATTTAGCCTGAAAAGATCAAACCTGTGCCACATAAAGTTCAAGACTAGCTCATTACAATCACATCAATTATCTCAGTGTGAAAGTGAAATAAATAGTCGATTAATTGTTTGACAGGCCATCTTTTGGTGGTTCCAGCCTCTCAAATGCGAGGATTCCACGTTCTTCTTTTTCACATGTAGAGGTAATGTAGGTAATGAAAAGAGTAAAACCACTCACTTGCAAAGCTTCAAACAAACAACGTGTAATTCATGTTACAAAACACAACAAAATTATAGAAGCTTTGATCAGATGGGTTGACACTCCCAGGGGACATGTGGTCCAGACCACTGCTGAAAATGTACAAGTGATGACCAGGGCACACTTTAATTCTTCCAAATCATTTTTATTCAGTGTTGTTTTCCTTGTTTGTGACTTAATTCCATGTGACCACAAAATAGTGTAACAGTAGCTCGGGTCTTTCCCACATCATCGAGGAAGAATGGGTATAAAATAATACTAAGAGCATACAACCTTATCTCATAACATTCTGTAAAATATTGGCATTTACTAGATTTTATGACTATAAATATAAACACTCAACATCCAGAAGAAGCATTTTCTGAAGAAGAAGAAGAAGAAGAAGAAGCAAGTGTTTCCTGACACCAATAGAGTGAGAGCAACAGATATGAGAAGTCTGTTTGGTGCCAGAAATGGACGGTACAAGTCCGGTGGTGAAAGTTAAGGCCATTTTTGGAGAGACTGTCATTGGCAACGCGTACTTGTAGACAGCTGAGCCCTGAACGTGACATCTGTCTGAACCAAACCCCAAACACAGGAGAGAGAAGAGAGGAGAAAAAAAAGGAAGACGCAAAAAAGTAAAAGATGATGAGCACAAACTCTGTCAGAAACCCAACTGACTCCAGTAAACCCCTGCGTGCTCGAAGAGGCTGTTGCAGAGAGTGCACACAAGTCACAGACAAAAACAGAAACACAAGGTAAACATGAGCTGTGACCACTGATTCGCTGTGTATGTACGGCCATCCCAGAAAACACTCCCATGAGGATGAAAGGCCTTGGCTTGAAAGCAGCTGCTTTTACATTCTTAAGCATGCACCTTCCACTTGTGAGAAGACTTAAAACGACATCAGGGAAAGATTAAACCAATAATTTAGAGCCATGATGTCTAAACCAGTGGTTCTCAGATTGGGTGGTTTGATGATTTAAGGGCAAATCTGTTTCCCTCTTCTATTCAATATGGTTAGGTCCAATTTTATCATTTTTATTCTTTCTGGTAAAACTATCATTTTCAGCCTTCATACTTCCTTTGACAATTACACCAACTTAACAAGAGGAAATCATTCTTTGGTTAAACAAATACTACAGACTGTGACAGGAAGTCACACTTTTTGTTTTACAGATCTATGAGCGATAAAGGTTAAGAATCACAAATATAAAAGATAAAAAGTGAATATATAGTTTGTATCTTTAGCATGGTCCTCTTTTGCACTGGCACTATGAAAACAGGCGCGTGTCCTCATTTGTTACATGATTCAGGTGAGATGTTTTATAAAGGACCATAGCAGTGGTTTTACAAGTTTTAGCTCCCAACTTTTCAGATGCCTTTTTCCAACCATCAACATCAAGTGTGCATTAATTTTTTGTCAAAGCTGCATCATCTTTTCAGAATAAAGCACTGAAGACTTTTCAAATCAATCAGCTTCTTCAAGCAGAGATATTGCAACTTCGATTAAAATGGTGGCTGAAAACATGGTTTCGAATTTGATGTACGTTTTTGTGACATTCAATGTTCATGACTAAACAAGCACCAATCAAAGGGAAAGTTTTGGAGGAAAAATGTTGTTAAAGTTATCTATTAGGAGTTCATGACATTCAAAAACTCATCGGGACTGTGTGGCCTTTAATGCAGACTTGGTGTTCAGTGTGGATTCATACAACTCAAGCAAGTTTAAGAGTCTGCTAATATTATTATTTTGTAGAGAAATTAATGAAATCCAAAAGCTGCCTGGTCTAAAATAACATAGTGTGCAAAATGGTGATGTAAAGCATATGGGATTTATAGTAAATCAGATAAAACGTATGAACCCACGGACATGGTCCTTTAAAGTAAATAAGATATCAGAAGAAAAACAAAACGCATGCTTAACCCCCTCTAATTTCTGTCGGAAGAAAATGTTCATGTACACAAAATATGCTCACAAGTACACGTGAAGTCATTCACAAACACACACTCATGGAAAAAAACAGTGGATATCATCAGAATCCTGTTTGGGATTAAAAATCTTTCAAATTGAAACAAACTAAAATCTACTTCCAAATAAAACTATGTTTTTTTCCTTACATCCTAGAAGACATGCATATATGCAAAATACATCAATTAGAATAATATTTGTATTATATACCTATTGCATCTTAATATTTTTTACGTTATGTGTATGTACATCATTTTATGACACTGTGTACAAATGCAACATTTTGAATGCTGCAGAGATACATCTAACACTGTGTGAACATTTTACAATGAAATCTGATCTGAACATCCTGCCGCTGCCCACAACTGCATCTGTCATATTAGTGAGGTCTATTAGATGGTTGTCAAATGTGCTGCTCAAGTAACAGCAGTATGAAGTGGGTGGCCAACACCTCTGGGGGTAAGTAGAAGCCGTGAAAATGTGTTTTTGGCTTCCTATTACCTGACAAGTCACTGACGGCCTGCATACAGTGCACGGACACATCATACTGCCGGTGGGAGCTTTAAAACCCGCATTTGACACCAAAGGCTGATGGGTGAAATGACTGCAAGCGGCTGAGTGTTGACTGATGCTACTGATTCTGCAGCTTCCTGTGGTCAAAACCCTCGCACTGTTTTTCAAACCATCAGAAAAGGTAAGGTACATGTAGAAAGGCACCTCAACACCGTTTTGTGTTCTGAGACTGTGTACGCGAGTCAGAGCCTAAAAGGACACATAAGACTAAATATTAACTTTATCACCCCGGCCTGGCTGGAACAATCAAAAAACAAAAGAAAGATATTAAGTTCTGTCCAAGCCTCCCTTTTATTTCAGGCAGACTCTGCGTGCCCTCGTATGTCCGAACATCGTGCAGCAGCAAGTCCTCCTCCCTCTCCTCATGACGGCCAGCTATAAGTTTTTCTGCTGTTGATTGTTTGAGAGTGAGTAGCCGGGGTCACAGTTATTATTTTTTTAAAGACTTGGGATGCATCCCCAGAGTCCACACTGGCCCTTTTACAGTATTTACATGGGAGAATGAGGTTATTTATATGATATAGAGTCCGGACAGCTGAGGATGGGTGGATGTGAAAGCCTCCAACTGTGTAGAAGACACCATAATAAAGGATAACACCCAACTAAAAGCACTGAGCTACAGTATCGTCAAGCCTTGGCAAGAGTTTTTAGCATTAAATGCGATGTTCATGTAATGTTCAACGAGACATTAAAAGACAGGACAAAGGTGTCGAGTGTATCAAACCATTTACACTGTTGCCTTGTTATCCTTCATTTTGGTGTTCACCTACATCTAAACTTGGAAAAACCAGATGCATAGACCATGTGACCCTGAGGGACATGATATCGAAGTTACCATGTAATGGACCATGTATGGCCATGCTGCTCATGCATGTATGTGTATGTGTATGTATGTGTGTGTGTGTGTGTGTGCGTGTGTGTGCGTGTGCGTGTGTTTGCGTGTGTGTGCGTGTGTGCGTGTGTGCGCGTGTGCGTGTCTCTGTGCCTAGAATGGTGTGTAGTCTGCGGGGTACATGACTGGGAGCCAGTTCTCACTGAAGGTGGCGCAGTGTGTCCATCGCAGGTGTCGCATGAGCTGGAAAATAATGATAAAATAAACAGAATTAAAAAAACTAACAGGAACTGTGTGACTCCAAGGGAACAAAGCTGAAATTCAATCACATTCTTTTAAATTATTATTATTATTATTACTATTATTATTATTATACTAGTTTTTGGAGAGTAAGCAGTCAAAAATATCTAGCAAACATCTAATATTTTATTGAACAGATATCAGCTGTCACTGCTCTCGTACCTGGATGCAGTTCCTCATGTTCTCTTTGCTGGGCTTCTCCTCCACCATCTTTGAGGAGTATTTCAGGGCTCGGCCGTACATCTTGTTCACAAGGGCGTGTTTGTATGAAAACATCAACACCTGAGCAGCAGAAAAGATGAAAGACAAACAAAATATATCAACTTAACATTTATTGAATTAATATAAAGTGGCTTTATGGCGACCATCCAAAAAAGTGAGGTCCTTATTATACAATGTTATTATTGAATGATAAGTCTGGGGATATTCTGTATTCTGAGTGCCACAGAGGGGGGAGGGAAGTCAAAAAGCATTGAGAGACAAATTAACACATTGTTGGTTTTGGTCTTTTTGGGATTTGCTGACAATAATAAAATTACAGAATATCGTCAGGCGTATCCTTTAATCTCAATTGGCAGATATATTCACATCAGAATGCTTAGAACAGTTAACTCACTTAACTGTCCTCCATTACAGCGGAACAACTTTGGCCTTTCCTTCATTTTCTAAAACCATTTGGCTCACCTTGGAGTCAGTTAGCTCCGCCCACTTCTGCACCTCCCAAAATGTATCCATCAGGGCTTTAGCCACGTTGTGCAGGGTGTCGTCAGAGCTGCTGGCCACCTGTTCCACAACCTCCTCTGCTGCCGTTTGTCCCGTGGCAACAGCAACGGCGCCGTCCTGAGGCCCAGGGGGCAGCAGGAGCTGGTCAGCCAGAGCGCAGCCCTTCCTGCACAGAGCGTCCAGCAGAGACGACTTCTGCTTCTCCATGTCACTGAAACACAGACGTTCAGACAGGTCAGAGTGAGGCCTTGAGGTTCAGCAGTTTTTGTTGGCATGATCTGCTCCCTCTGCTTGCCTCTTTACTATCAACTGAGTATGCCTTGATGAACGAGTCTAATGATGTGTTTGTACTATTAATACTTCTTTTCAGTGTGACATACGTCTTGATAGAAGCGGCATCAGGACGTGGGTCTGTCTTCATGGTGAGGTAAACAGCCAAGGCCGTCTGGTCGATGTGGGAGATGACGATGTCAGCTGCTGATATCACCTCTCTGAGACGTTTTACACGCTCCTGAACACAAACAGGAGAAAGGATAAATGACTATGAGCAGAGATCATTGGATAGTTTAGACTCGAACATCTGGAACAAAATAATTCAGTTCTCCTGGGATTTAAATCTTGTCAGAGCTTCCTCCGTTTCCCTTTTCTCTTGCTGCTGTGTGCCATTACCTTTTCAGAGTCCAGCTGGTGCAGTCTTTGCACGTGCAGTGGGAGATAATCAGAGTAGTTTTCCCTCAGTTCATCATAGACGGCACTGGAGTCCAACCTGAACAGCAAAGGGAGAACACGACAGATGGTTATGAGAGAATCAAAAGAATAAGGCAAAGCAGGAAATATGTTTCTGAGCAATACAGATGAGTAACTGTGCACACTTTGTCATCCACTGAATCTTAAGGTCTCTCATAGCTTCTGCAAACTCCTCCTTCACGTCTTTCTCTTTGTCTCCCTCCTTGTCCTTCTCCTTCCCTCCGTTCTTTGTTTTGTTCGGAGCAGGAATTAAGTGGTAGACGACGGGAACAATATCCTGTGTGAACACACAAAAAAATAGTTTAGTCCAAAACCAATAACTGATACATTCAACAATATCCATGACCTCTTTTACTACTCTGAATCAGCATCCCAAATTCTCACCCTCTTCCTACCAATGTCATGTCCTTTGACTCCAAACACCTCCTGGTTATCTCTCTTTAAATCAGTTAAGAAAAATGCGTTTTAATACCCAGTTATACAAGTTTAAAGTAGTGCTCATTATCAATTGATGTTAATACTTATGGATATATTAGTAAATTTTACTGACCACCAGAAAACTTCAAAATAAATACCTATTATGACTAGACTGTTGCATATCTCAATACAGCAATATTGACATGCTTTGACATTATTAATGAAGATATAACAAATCCCATCTTAAGGTAAGGAATAAGCCATTTCCTGATGGTAAGAGAGCAGTGGACGCTCTGTTGTACAGTGTTTCTAGCTCATCCAGTACCTTTTTAAACTTTCCTTGTCGTTTTGCAGAGGCCTGCCCCTGGTGGTCAGAATAACACACAGTGAGGAAGAGACAACACAAACACACCAATAAGGATTCTCTCTTTCTTCATTTTAAATTTCATCCTCACTAAGAGACTCAAGAGTCTAATCCACCTTACCTGTCACTTAAATAAATGGTACAGTGGTAAACAGTGGTTTAATCCTTGTTCAGATTTCCATCTTGTGTTCACATCTAACAAATCTGATCAACTTTCCTGCATCTGCTCTGCCACAAGGGTTGAGCACTGCATCTTCACTCAGTACTGAAAACTACAGTAAAATATAACTAACGGGTTCACAGTGAATCTTTGACTTGATGAAAGTAAAATTCTTGTGTGTATGAGACTCAAACAACACACTGATCTGCAGCAATGCAATGTGAAACAATATGAAAAACATTTAAATAAATATTGATTTGTACATGGGTGCTGAAGTTTGACTGGAAGATCTTTGTGTTGCAGCCACTGAGACAGGCAAGTTCAGCCAAAGACACATGGAAGCTGTTAAAACAAAAGTATTCAGACGTGTGTGTGATATGACAACCCCTTATTGAGGTAAAGAGGAGCACATGCAGCCCGTGGAGATAGTGAGAGTAAGCTCGGATCGATTTCTGTGGTTTGTCGCACACACACCTCTGAGTGGGCTCGATAGAAAGTAGTAAGTAACACATACTAGCTGTGCTAATTACGTGATGATATAATTTTCTGTTGTGTAATTTGTTTCCCTCTGAAGACAACACGTGTGAACATTAGGGCTGGGTATCAAACCAAAATGTGTTTGTAGCACAAACTTTGGAAAACTGTTAAATACAGACAGCTGGTCACATTCATAATCTCGTTTACTAATTCTTCAAATAGATTCTGAATTCAATCAAAATTTGGCCTCTTTTAGAGCACTTTATTTGGAAAAATATTTTGTTATCTGCTTGAGTTTAGACATTTAACATTTTAGAACTTTGGTTATGTTGAAAAAGGCGTTCAGATCAAAATTAAGGTTTCAAAGAAATATCATTTTGGCACTGGTGCTGAAACCCAGGAATCATATCTTCACTAATATTGAAACATGTCTATTAATACCCAGCACTAGTAACCATTTTGCAACCAAGTGTCCCTGCAGGCAGCAGTGAAGCCGGTCCAGAAGAAGCTGACAGATTCATTTTGACTTGATCGTGTTAGCAACTAAAAATATTTTTTAATATTTTATTTTATTCTACTTTGCAATCAAATGAGCCAATTAACAGCCAGATCCAGAGTGTCGAGATCTGACAGAGGTGATGTGATGGCATGAGCATAGGGGTGGGCGATATGGTCAAAATCTCTACCATGTTATTTTAATATCATGGTAACGGCATATATCACTATACAGTAATCACGCGAGAATCCAGCCCGGTATTTCCAAATCTCTACCGCCATATCGCCCAACCCTACAAGAGCAACATCAAATTGTGTTTTTGGACTGACAGTAGAAGCATGAGCAAAGGCTAATGAGGGAGAAAAAGTAAAAAGTGCCATGCAGACTAGATCAGGTCTGAAGGTGAAGAGATAAACCATACATAACCTTAAAAAAGAGAAAACAACAATCACTGGAGCACTGGTCTTCACCCCTGATCCTCGGGATCACAAGTATCACATATTTAAAGAATGAATTACAGATTTTTATCATTAAATCAGGTCAAACTAAAGGATTGGCAAGCTAGGCCGATATATCCAGCAGTGCCGTTTGTTATGTGGTCACACAACAATGTTTAAAAGTCCTGAATTGGAAGAGGAGACTGAAAACTAGAATGACTTTAGATCCTGAGGAGCAGGACTGACTACTGCTCTGGAGGATAGAGGGTAACAACAAATAAGGCCACTCACTGCTTTCTTGCCATACTCGCTCTTGGGGACAACCAGAGAGCCTGAAAGAAAGCATCCTGGACTTGTTCCCTTTGGGATCCTGAAAAATAGAAATAAAGGGAGAAAGACAGTGAGAGAATAAAGACAGAAACATCAAACAAAATGAATATACTGAATATTGAAATATTTATTCAAGGAAGGCTTTTGATAACCAAACAAGCACATTTGAAGCAGTGCTCTGACCTTTGAGCACCCACCCTTGAGTATTTTGAGGTTTAATACCTTTGATAACAGGTACTTTAACAGGAGATATTGAAAGGAATAAATGTTCCCTGCCTAGAAATATCTCAATTTTAAATCACAACTTCAAGAGCTTTATTCTCCAACATTAAAGATTGCACTGTCCCATATTGGATCATTGATACAATTCTTTCCTGTTTACACAGGAAACAAGCTTCCTCTCAAAACAAATTTAATCAATCCTGTCTGAGAGGATCTACAGTTGTACTAAGTGTCACAGCTGCTTCTTCCTCAGCGATATCCTGTCATGGAGAACTTTGAAGCAATGTCTTTATTTCTATAAGGCCTCTGCTGTTCTGTGATCAGGCACTAATCATACCAATGAAGTTCAGCTGACTTCTTACGAAAGTAAGGCTTTTTATAAGATTGTACAATACAAGAGAAAAGTCCCTCGCTAAATTGACTCACTTGTCGTCTGGAAGGGCTGTGACGTAGAAGGGCTGTGTGACGCCCGGGCACAAGGTAACAGAGTTTGCCTTCTTTTTGGCCAAGAGAGCAGCCCGGTGTGTCTCGTAGACATCTAGACTGAGTGTGGTGGACAGACGGTGAGAAACCACAAAGGGTAGGTCCTTAAGTCGCTCCAGCTCGCTGGACTGCTCGTGGCGGACCTGCAGGCGCACAGTGTAGTCCCCCTTTTCCAGCTTCAGAGAATACTGGAGGAGTAAAACAGACAGAGGGGAGATGTGTTAGCTTATAGGATGCAGATCAGGAACTTCTCCTTCTTATCCGCAATCTTACCTCCTGACAAATGTGCCTACTACAGATATGAGTGAAGATCTGGGAAAGACAAAACATGTAATCTTAGGGGCAAGCTCTTCATGTGTCTCAGTGTACCTGGTGTGGATAGGCGTCCCCTGAGCCCAGTAACCTCTTGTTCTGATCAAACAGCATCCAGAGCTGACTGTCAAACTCAGACTCGTACAGCAGCTCACAAAGCATGGGACAGCTGGGCGTAACCTCTCCACTCTTAGGCTGAGGACAGAGCAAAAGAGGATTATATACACATACAAAAAGAAGAAATCAGCATTTTCCACTCATATAAAGTGCTGATGGTGTTGGCGGTACCTGGTGAAAGCTGTAGGTGAGGACAATCTCATAGAGTTGTCTGTTATTAGGCAGAACGTCCCTCGCTCCCAGGGCTTTTGTCTTTGAACTTAAGGGCCTAAAACAACAACAGGGATGAAACAATGACCTGCACTGATGTGGAACAACAAAATATACGTGTGTGTGTGTGTGTGTGTGTGTGTGTGTGTGTGTGTGTGTAGCAGTTACCTGAGAGGCTGAACCCAAGACTTGAGGGTGATAGTGGGGGACACCTCCTCGTACCTCAGAGGCGACGACACATCAAAACTTGTCACTCCCTCTGATGCATGCTGTGCAGAGACAAATGAGAGTTACAAACGGAGAACTGATACTGTCTGGGTTGTAGCTTACTTGTCCGTGTTGCTAATGTGTGTCTGTACTCTTCTTACTATGTGCAAGGGTGAAGGGGAAATGTTGAGTCCGTGGAACGAGATGCTGTAGTCCACTGTGACGTCACCCAGACTCGCCCACCAGCGTGCGATGCACAACTCTACTACCCTACCTGACTGGAGAGGAGACAAAAAACAGACACATGAGTACACCATTATGTCATACTTATCTGTATTCACCTACGAAATGAAGTGACCTCCATTGCAGGCACTTACAGATGGCATCTGGCAGAGAACTGCAGATGACAACTAGCATTTTTTTAGCCGACTCTGATATATTTACAGACTTATGTTACATCCCAGTCAAGTAAACTTATATTACATATGAAATATACATACCAGCACCGGGAAAGCCTCAGTTAGTGAGCCTCTTTCCAACAGTGAAGAGAACTTGTAGAATTCATTAGCTCTGTACGCTCTCTGTTTGACCAGGTGCACAGCATGGAGAACAAACTTTGACGACACATCTCCTGAATGAGAGGTCAGTGTGATCTCTGCAGGAGAGAGAGGTGGAAAACAGAAGAAAGGAGGAGAGAGAAGACAGATGGTGAAAAAGCAAGCGGTGGGGGAGGAAGACAAGAAGAGTTAAAGATTAAAAAGCCACATTTTGATTAAACACATCTATCTCTACTTCGATGAAAAAAGGAAAGTAATTTAAAGTCACATCTCTCACTAATGACTTGTGGGCTACTTGATAAGGCTGGTGGATTTTTGTTTTTTCCCCATGCTATATTGCATTTGTTTTGCCATTTCCAACAATAAATCAATTTGACAGCAACACTCTCGAGGCAGGAGGACTGTGGGAGGAACAATCGACACAGATGCTGAAGGAAGCAGCGTTTTTTTTGTTTGTTTTTTTTAAATATAGGAGATAAGGTTTCCAACAAGTATAAAAGTGGTCCTGAACAACTGGTAAGCATTAGTGTTGAGCCCTGCTAAGAAGCCACTACACAACAAGTATGTGAGGCCAAACTTGAAAACAATATACTTTATTAAAGCTGATAAATGGAAATGTAAGGTCATTCCTCAAGCACAGGCTATACTGAAATGCATCATTATTTTATGAATCAAAGCAGAATGTAATTTAAACATTTTTCATAACATGAACAAAGAAAATTGGAATGGTACTATTTGTGATTATTTGTCGATATCATTTGCACAAAGACACCCCTTATAAACACACAGAGAGACACTGACCAGCCCAGGAGGCTCCCTGAGGAACAGTGATGAAGTGGCGTCTGATCTGGCCTGGTCTGAAGTGGATGTCCATGAAACACACCTCCTGATTACGACCATCTGTCACTCTGTCAGATTAAAAAGAGAAGGCTGTCGGACACACACAAACCTCTTGCTGAAAGAGTATATAATGATGCAAGAACTTACTTTGCAGGGATAATAACTGTGATTGGAACTCTGAATAGGGGGCCACAGGAAGGTGCTGCTGTATCATACCCACACACCTAAAAAACAAAAAAAGCTCAAAGTGACTAGATTAACATTAATAGACTCAGAAACAATGGCCATCAATTCCTCCTACTCTCTTTCCTGTCCCTACCTCCGTGTAGTGCACTCCCTCTCTCAGTCCCACAGGATCGATGCGGACATTGACATGACGACACTGATTCATCAGTTCTAGATGGGAGGGACACTGGACCCAAGGAGCGGCACAGGTGAGCGCCAAGTGTAGCTGCAAGGAGATTCGCTCAGAGTTTCCTGTGTTGGACGTTAGAAGAAGACAGATGGGGTAAAACAAATTAAAACACTTGTCCGCACGAAAATAAAATGCTGTAAAGCAAACAATAAATGTCTGTGATGACTATGCCAGTAAGTATGAACAGTACCTGTGTTCTCTGGGAAGATGGGTTCAATTCCTACTCCGTGATCTGAGGGTGCAAGAATTTGGGCTGGGTCCCTGAGGTAGATGCCTTTTTGTGTTCCTACACTTACTGAGAAGCCTAGGTGGCTTGTGGGTAAAGAGGCGTGTTGAGTGAGGTAGTCTAATGCCCTGTCCACCTGAGAGGAAGAAAGGGAGTAGATTACTAGATGGCACAAAAAATAATTTAAAGAAATAACAAAATACTTACAATAAATATAAAATAACATGTTAAGACCGTTACAAGAGGCATAAAAGGAAATATAGTCAAGTCACCTGGATTATTCCATGGCCCTGTGCAAACACCTCAATGTCATCAACCTTCAGAGCTGTATTTTCCAGCGCTCTCCTCACCGCAGGAACAGAGGGACTTATCCCGTTCTGCTTCAGTCCTTTTAAATTACACAAATATCACACTAGCATAAGATATGGAATCACGCACACTTCCATACACGCAAAATATCCCCATGTCTAGCATCAGTTCATGAGCCTGGACGCACCTGAGAGGATTAGTGCGATGCCTCCACAGGCATTAGGGGATGACATGGACGTGCCGTTCATCAGCTGGGTACCACGAAGAGTCCAGTTGGGTACAGATGCAATGGCACCGCCAGGGGCACTGATGCTGACCCCCAGAGCCCCGTCTGTACTGGGGCCCCTGGACGACCAGGTGTACTGGTTGGGAGGCAGCTTCTCCCTCAGGGAATACTCTGCCACCATCATGTCTGGAGTCACATACGCTCCAACGCCTGAGGAGGGAAGGGAGCAGGATGCCAATTACTTTAACATCACAATGGCTAAGATCCTTTAAGCTAATATGTTTCTATCTTTGCTGCTGTGAATAATAATAACTATACAGCCATCTTGACTTACACAATTAAACAGGCTACACTATTAACTTCAGCATGTGTCTGTTTATGACCAAGTGTGATGTTTTCCGGAAAATGTTGGAACATACGTGCTACATTTATTTATTTTTTATTTTTTCACACTTGAGGTTACATGCAGTTTGAAGGTGTACAGTTGAATGATGGTCACTTGATAGGAGGTTTAAAATAAAATCCTCATGTCATCAGCGTTTGTACCTATGACACTGCTGGTGGTCCCCCCTGGGCAGCCAACCGTCGACAGGCACGGACCGTTGTTCCCTGCACTTGAAACAAACATCACATTGTGCTTCTGCACAGCCTCTGTGATCACCTCACAAATCCTCCTGAAAGACAAATTGACAAAAATCAGTGACAGTGCGCAATGCAAAACGAACCCACATAATCACACCCCCTGCTACTTACCCTGAATTGGGCCAGTGGGTGGCTTCCCCATAGCTATAGTTAACCAGGTCACACTTGTAGTTGATGACTTCAATCATCTTGGAGTGACAAGACAGATAAAAGATTGAAGGGTGAAAAAAATGAACAAAAAGGTAGGTGAACTGCTTATCAATATTTGACAGAATCTGGGAAATATACCGCACGGATGAGTCCTGTGCCTGTTTCCATGGTGCTGAGGCGGGTATCTCCAATCTTCAGAGCCAGGATTTGGGCACCAGGGGCCACACCGTTGCGCTCAGGTTCCTCTGGGAAGTAACCTGCTGCAATGCTTGCCACATGTGTCCCATGAGCCCCTTTAAAATAACACAAGCAAGTTAAACTGAAGAATACACTGTGGACATCTACATATTAAGCAGCCTTAACTGGGTAAAATACCATAACTTACTGTTACACTGAACATCTTTTTGTTGTTAACTGACTGAATCATATGAAATCTTCTTTTCAGAGACAGATTACAGAACCAGAATCAGAATTACTTTATTGATCCCCTGGGGGAAATTGTACGTGCTTTGGGATACCTCACCTCCACTGGTGACAATGCAGAGTGTGTTTCCCTCATCATAAATATTGACAGAGTAGTTAAGCATCTCAGCATTTCCTAACGTGGCATACTCTTGCATCTCTCTGTAAGAGCCCAGCACAGTGCACTGGGACAGCTCTCCACACTCTGAAGTGTCGACTACAGCCCTGATGAGACAAACAGTAACAGACAGTGAGTAGGAATAATATACTATTGGTAAGCAGTAGTAGACACTGAAGAGGAATGGTAAAGAACTTCATATATAAAGAGGAAAAAAGTTGGTGTGGCTTACCTCCATGTGGTGCCATCGTTCCAAAGCACACAGTCATATACAGGACCAGGATCACTGTACTTCTTTTCTAGAGATGCCAGCAGCTCTGACTGGCTCTGCAGCTCTTCTTTCTGCAACTTCTCCATCTGGAGAGAGGATCCAGGGTGAGGGATTCATGCGAGAGAGACAGTGGAGAGAGAAATCTGATTAGGAAACACTGAATTACTGTGATTTTATCAACTGCATGCAAACCCTACAAGTACAGAAAAAAAACTCAAGGTTGTAGGTCTGACCTGTGAGGGTGTTGGGTGAGAGAGGTCAAACTCTTCTGTCTTGCGAGAGACTTCAGCAAGTGCTGATCTGTGTGGTGGGTCCCACATCTTCTCCTTTCGCTCTTTCTAGTAGACAAAAGAGCCATAACAACAAAAGTACCTTAAAAACATTCACAAGCCAATGGATTTTCATGCATTCTATCTACAGGATTCTGACAATATACATTTTATATATGATATACAAATCTAAACTTGTGTTTGGGTTTCAGTCCCTGTACATCTAGCACTGTGCACACGTCTCCAGAGCACTAAACTCTGTGCACAATTACAGTTGCAAATTCAAACCAATGACAGACCTAGTGCAGTAATATTCATGTCAGTCATGTCTTTCTACCTGTATTCTTTCTTTAAGAGCCTTAGGGAAGAACTCATAGCCATTTTTAACTCCAATGCGATACTTCCCTGATGGATTGACCCAGGCAGGAGGGATCTGGAAGACAAAAAAAGACAGGGTGTGACAAATATGAAGAAAAATACTGAAAATGTAGGTCTAATGATCTAGCAAGTTACATTTACAAATGCAGAATTGAAATCTAAAATGATTTCAGATGTAGGAGAATACCTGTAATTGAATATTTTCTATGGGACAGATGTTAAAAGATGTTTACTGACCTTAAGTGTTCTACCAGAGAGGCCAGGGATTGTCCCATCTTTAGGTTCTGCCACTGTGGTCATGTTCACGTCACCGCTGCCTGTTGTATCAATGATATCGATGATCTTTGGCTTCCCCTCAGTTGTGACCTAAAGAAGCATTAATGAAGAAAGTAATCACTAATCAATAAGGAAATCCAGGCTGAAAATGATGCAGAGTACATACTCAGTAACTTATACTGACCAAGGAGGACTATTGACATAAACTAAAAACAAATGATAACCGGACACTTTGAATCTGAGCTTAAATCTGAGTAATGTGTGAACCATCTTGAAGAGTGATTACACTTCAAATGCCTTGCAACAGTAATCAGAATCAGAAATACTTAATTGATCCCCGGGGGGAAATTGTACAATATTTCTTTACATACTGTACACTATAGGGGTCAGATTCAGTTTCTGCCCAAGCACGAGTGAAGGAAGGGGATATGGGATTGAAAAGAAATGGTTAAGCTTAATTTAGTGTACTGATGTGCCAACTAACCTAGTTACACATACACAACTGTATGTAGGCATCTTCTTATGTACTCATTTAGTACTGTGTAGCTAGCTAACTACATTCCAGTGTGACTTGGCAGTTAACCTGTAATTACGGCTCACTAACCGACAACTAACCTACCATCAGTTATTTTTGCTACTACTAATCTGGTCGCAACAGCCAAATAATATTTAACCGATTGGCAGGACAAAGTGTAACGTTAATTGTTGAGGAGAGTGAAGGAAACCGGACAAATTCAGCTGTTAGCTGCCAGTCTGACATGCTAGCAGGTCTGCCAACTAACGTTAGTTAACGTTAACTAACGTTAAGTTAGTTCATTGTAAATTAGACTAGCACCGAAAAACAAATTTAACAGCAGGAAAAAACATTTGCTATCAATTACTTTGTGTTGATTTGGTTGTCATAAAAGCTAACGTTATGAGGCTAACTGTCACAACAGAGCTAGCTAGTTGCTAGCTAGTTGATCATAACAACTAACTAGCAACTAGCTAGTTGTTATGATCATACACCAATGCTAGCAAGCTAACTACATAGCTAGCTGTTGCCGTTGGGTGACTGTGTTCAAATTATGTGAATGAGTTGGGCCTTTAGCTTTGCTAGCTTACACCAACCACCTCCTATCTAACGTGAGGCAGCCGGTCAGATTTACCTGCATGCCGGGGGCCCCGGGGTCCACGCCGGTGTCGAGGATAGCGATGAGCACTCCTCGGCCATCGTACTCGGGGAACCTGGTGAGATAGGACGCGGCGCCGGTTTCTTTCTTGGGGAGCAGCCCGTGGAAGGGGAACGGTTCTTCGGTAGAATGAGCAGCCATGATCAAAAGAGCGACTATGAAAACAAAGCAGCGAAATGGGGAAGAGAGCAAGACGCTGGGAGAGACGGGGAGGAGAGCTGTTTAAAGGGGCAGTGCGACTCTCCTGCACCGTCACATTTCTCTCTGTAACCTTCAGCAGTCCTTTTAACCTAATGTCGCTTATGTTTTAGCGAACCTTAGGTATAGCGTTAATCACATTAGCCAGCTGATTTTATTTGTGGCATTTGATTTCAGATGAAACTGAAATTTGTTTGGATATAAGGACCATTTAAACACTTAACACAACACAAACTGAAACAACAGTGCCCTTAAGGAGGCATTTGATCAAAGTTTGAGGTTATGTGTCAGTATCTGGTCTTTTAAAACTGTTGCCAGGGGCCACTGGTAGTTTGCTTTTTTACCCTATGGCCAGGTATGAGTGTACCACAATTTGCATGGTGTTTTATCAGTAACTGTCACATGACATTAGACGTTTAAATTCCCTTTTTTTTTTAAATAGGACTAATTTTCTATGAATTTTTTCCAAAGTAAAAAACATGGCTGACAGAGCAACCACGTCAAACCGCTCAGCTCCCTTTACTCCAGCAGCCTTCTGGAAGAATACAAGTGTCAAAGACATTTCACTGTGAGAATTTAGCCAAGAGTACAACCATATTAAAAATACTTCCAGTGAAATAAAATCTCAACTCAGTGCAGACCTGTAGCAGAGCTGAGATGCTGTGGCTTTTTCATGTGGCAGAGCTCAGTAATTTTGCTGACTCTGGCTCAGAATACTTTCCTCAGGCAAACGAACGCAACTGACAACGTCCTCACTGCTGAATATTTCCAACCGGTTACGGTGCTGTCTAAAAATCTCTCTTCTTGTTGCTCACTCAACAACATTGTTAGAAAACAACAAGTTATGAGTCATGTTTTCCTCTTTTTTTGTCATTTGGTGCCACTGGACAGCTGCTGTCACTGTTTGTTACCATGAAAACATGGCTCTTAGTTCAGGGTTAGCCTGGGGGTCAGGAGGCAACATTTTAGGCTTAGAGTAAGTATGTCTTTATTTACGCGAAACTGTCTAACTTGCATTAGACCAATCTAAGGGCAATATTAAGACTGGCATAAAACTACAGACCAGTCTAAGATAGATTTGTGAAACCAGCCACAGGAGCAAGTAACACCTCCATCCTGTAAATCTTGTAGTTGGGTTCACTACCTATTAAATGCACACAAGGTGGTGCTATAATACTGATAGTTGTGTGATTGCTGCAGTCACACTGAGTGCTCTCTGCTCTTAAGGGCTGACTATGCTAAGCTCAAGTCATTCATGGTAATGTTTGACAGTACTGCTGCTACAATTCAAAAGTAATTGATTTTGTACTGTAGTCAAGGACAACATAATGGACATATCAAAAGATTTCGTATTCTCTTCCTTCTTTCTGTTATTATCTAAACTACAGATCTCCCCTGACTCCAGATTTGGACTGAATATGACATAAAATAAACTATTACTAATACAAATAATAATAATTTATACTAACTACTACTAACAAACTAAATTATCTTTTTCTCATTTACGATCGGAGACTGAGGCCGATGATCAAAAGGTTGTGCTTGGATAAATGCTTGGATTGCTGGTTTAACTGAAAGGACGGAAGAAAGGACTATAGTCATGTCTGCATGTGTTGCTCATTAGTTTTTCTGTAACCCTATTTGTAGCCTACAGCATGATTTCTGCTTTTTGTATTTTTATTTTCAACAGATGCAGTGTTTAGAATGGAGGAGGATGGAAACAATTCAAATTGATCAACACAGAGGATTTGCTTATGTGAGTTGGATATATATATATATATATATATGATAACTATGCACCCAGAGACAGTGAATTCAAGTTGTATTAGTGTTCTTGCCACATATCAAATCACATGCATTCTTCTCAGATGTGATTCATGCTCTATTCATAGAGATTTCCTTTGTTTTTTCCATAATACCAGGATTACCTTTGCACATGTCAATAGCCATCTGTTCAACTCAGTACTCTCGTTCTCTCTCACATATATTATATCCATGCACACGAGTACAATGTACGTTACGGTGTGTGCTCGTACCACAAAGAAAAGCACAAGCCACAGTAGGGAGGGTTAGTTGTAAGTGCACAGTTATTTTCAGTGTGCCAACGCCCTCAAACGCTGCTCTGGTGGTTGGCTTGTGCGTAATAAAATAACAGTGAGCATCCTTTGACTAATCTGCTTAGAATCAGCATCTGCCTTCTCTTCCTCTTTCTGTCAATGGCTGTGCATTGTCAAGCATACACATGCAAACATATGCACAAACTGTTTGATGTCACGCTTATACTTGGGCACTTGGGTTCATCTTTTTGCTCAAGATAAGTTAGACCTCCAAAGTACGAGAGGGGCTTCTCTGCTTCTCTGTTTTATACCATTAACACTCTCTCACACACACATACAGTTACGCACACAGGCTTGTGGTTTACCACAGGGCGTAGCCACTTTAGCTAAACGGAAATAAATTCCTGTCATAAACGTCTTTAAAGCATTATTTCCCTATATGATGCCGTGCATTCAGCTACAAAAACTGCATACTCCTCCTCCCATTTCTGCTTGCAGATATGATGCTACTTTGGTATGTCATGATAGTGGCAACCCTTGACTCTTGCATTGTAGTCTTATATTATGGTTATTTGACTGGTGTTGATGCATATGTGCATGCAAAGTTATAGTCAAGAGGAGAGTTTTCGATTTACCTGCTGGGCTAAATCAACTTTAAATGAAGTTAAGTTAAGATCCCAAATCGCTCTCTCATCTTGCTACAAGTTGCACAAACATGCAGCTGGCAGGATGTGGCCAACATGAAGGACCTATACTATTACTGTTTTCCCCCATTCTATAACCAAGCTTTTCTTCAAAATAAACTTGTCTTGACAGGTTATTTATACAACATGGGTAATACCATGGTTATTATCTATGAAAATAGCCACAGAGAAGAGGAGATATTCAAAGGCACACAAATGATGCTGTTAACTGCGTCATGATATGCACGCACAGGTACAATGCACATTCAGTCAGTGGTGGAAAAAAGTACTCAGATATTTTATTAAAGTAAAAATCAAATTCATGCATTAAACTTGTACTTATGTCAAATATTAGCATCAAAATATACTTGAAGTACCAAAAGTAAAAGTGCTCATTATGCAGTATGGCCCATTTCAGAATCATATATATAATATTTTTGGATTATACTGTTATTATTGGTGCATCAACATGTAAACATCACTTTAATGTTGCAGCTGGTAAAGGCAGAGCGAATTTGAACTACTTTCGATACTGTCTGGTGGTTTATTCTTTAATAATGAATAATAACTTAATGATCTGCACTGGTGGAGTAACAAAAGTATAAGGAAATGGCCTCTGTCACAAGATGCCCCAACTGGACGCTGCCAAAAAGACTGAGGAAGATCTGGATTGAAATTAAGTACACGTACTACAGCGTTGTACTTCAGTAAATGCAGTTCGTTACTTTCCATCACTGATGATCTGAGTCTGCAAAGTAACTAAACTGAAGCTGTCAAACCATGTAGTGGAATAAAAAGTACAATATTTCCCTCTGAAAATATACAGGAGTAGAAGTATAAGTGGCATAAAATAGAAATACTCAAGTACTCAAGACTGTATTTAAGTGCTATACTTGAGTAAATGTACTTAGTTAGTTGCCACTACTGCATTCAGTTAGCTGTAGTGCAGGGCAGGGTTGTTGCTTTGTGGAGGCTGTATTTCTGTATTTCTTCTTGGGGATGGTCTAACAGGCTAATGGTAGCGATGAGACATGTAGCCTATTTAGATTTAGAGCTGTTCTAAAGGAGTCACAGCTAATCCCGACACCTTGGCCGGCAGCAGCCGCCCTGCAGCTAACTGTCGTTCCTAGTAGAGAGACTGTCCGACTGTTCATCAGTCCCACATCTCTGCTGGGTTGGGCCTGGCCAGCTGGGTTTGTAGAGTGCTCCAGACCAGAGTCAGGCTATTTTAAAGGAATGTGGTCATAGTGATCTCAGAGGCGTGGCCCAACAGGCTCAAGTGTGGGCTGATGATGACCCTGCGCCTTTCACCTGAATGGATCTTAAGTCCTGTCCAGACACACCTCCCACCAGGCAGGACAGCACCGTGCCCATTCTTCCATCTGTTAAATTTGGCCCATGGTCAGTGTCAACAGGAGAAACAGGGACCACTTATTCTTTCCAGGTTATTGCTGTCTTGTTTTGCCTTTAAGAACACTTCTCTTTTAGCTCTAAAGCTACCTCTGCCATGGAGGTTATGTTATGTTATGTTACATCCATTAGCTCCTTTCTTTTTCTGTCTCGCTCACCAAGATAGTCTGACAAGAGTTTGGTGGTGATTCAGATAAATTAATAGCACATCTATGTAACTCTGAGAGACACAGACTTGATACCTAATCCTGAGGGTATTTGACCATTCAAGAAATATGTATGGACCATCCAAGTTAGATCTTTCAAGCACTGTGTTTGATGATTCCTCCCTTGAGTTAATGGAGATTTGCACACTTGAGGTACCCTCTTGAACAGAACAATTTGAATAGATAACAATACAAAATATTAAAATGAGTTAACGTACTTTACTGCTCAATAATGTTGATGCACACTTGAAACATAACACATGACCAAACAAATCATTTTTAAAGTTACCAACAATCACTCAATAATGACAGGTCGATGTTTAAGTTTAAGCGGTGAGGGACTTTGTTTTTTCTTTGTGCATTTTGTCTAATTTTTCAGTCAATGTAAAATCCTGACTCGACACAAATTTACATTTTGCTGCATGTCACATGGTGGCCAATTCAGTTTAGGAGGCCAAAGCCTGGTGTCTGTTGACCCTGTGGAAGTGAAATCTTCCACAGAGTCAACAAGGGACACTTGTGACAGATTTTAAAGCATGTTGTTACAATAGGAGTGAGGCTAATCCTCGCACATTTACAGCCTGCAAAGCTCAGATCATGGGAAGAGCAATCCATAATTTGCTCCACAGAAATAACAGTATAAAACTGTTTTGTTGCTTTTTGCATCTGCAATCTCTTTGATGTAGGAAACAATCTGAGGAGATCCAGCAGTCAGGCCCATGCTGCTGCATGTGGGGCCATAAAGGGGGAGTAACACTCACTGAACAGCCACAGATGATCCAGTTCTCAGAGAGGGAGGGTACAAATAAAAAGCTGATGTATTGGAGTATGGTGAGCTAGCTTTGCCAGCGGCTACAATTGTATTTTCTAAATCATTCAACATTATGAGCTAGTTCTTGTCAATTCAGAGTCTAGCCATCCTCATGACGTTGCAGCCTGTATGAGGGGTGCTTCATGCCAAAGAGGAGTAGGGACGTTGAAGTGTAAATGTGAGGGGTGATTAACCACAGAAGAGCAAGAAGAGGGGAAGCAGTGTCATCCACAGCACTATTGCTGCTATGTTCTAAGGGGATTTGTTAGGTAAAATATTTCAACATGACAACAGAGGCTGAATGCATGTGTCCATCCTCTGGACGTTTCTGTTTTTTTCTGTGACGTGCCTGAAGTGCTCACTGTCATTACAGCAAGTGTGCAACGGGTTAACATGTGTTGTGAAGCAGGACTTGAGACCTCAGTTGTTTCCAGGGATATGTCCAATGCAGAGATCTTTAGCTTGTAATCCATCTCAGAGCATTTTTATGAATGGAATTTTCATCTGCAATTTGTGTGCAAAACTACATTAACAAAACATGCATTTCTGCATTATATCTAAATTATGTTTAACTAATAGGCAGTTTCCACATTATCATCATTATTAATATATGTGTGTTGGAGTGTGGGCGGGACTCCGGTTGTCTTCAGTTTCTCAATGACACCACTTCCTCTCCTCCTTCTCTTTGTGGCACGGATCGCCCTCCATACCAATGTGTGGGCGGTGTATTGCGGAGCCACACCTCCACTGGCGCCGCTGCTGCTGCTGCTGCGGGACTGAAGCTGAATCTGCTCGCTTGTTCTCAACCAGCCAGCAGCACCAGTAGCGGTCGGGCCGGAGTACGATCGCTGTCCGGAGAGCATAGATGTGCAAAACCCCTGGAATATCCGTGCGCTGGAGAGGCCAGAACCGACCACCGTGGAGGACTGCCTTTATCTAGTCGTCAAAAGGGAAAGAGCCACGGGGAAGCATGGCGGTAGAAGAGGAAGGTCTTCGGGTTTTCCAGAGCGTTAAAATAAAAATCGGTAAGAAAAAATCCCTACCCCCAGTCTGAGCGCCTCAATGGATGTCTCCATATTAACTGGCCAAGCAGGCAGGCAGTGCGGGCTGGAGACCGGAGGGGTAACAGATCCGTCTTGTTCCTGCTGATATTGTGATTCATATCACACGCTTTCCCCTCAGCGCACAGACTGGAAACCGCAAATTGTAAAACTGAAAATGTAAAAGGGAAGAATTTGAGAGATTCAAAGCCTTGTGGGAATTTGGCAGCTGGCATTAGAAACCAGTGTTAGAGGTCTGCATATGGAGACTTGAACTGATCTGAACACGCTGGATGATATTTAGCAGGCTGTGCGACATAAAGGCTCCACAGCTGCACATATCCAGATGCTTTTTCTGTACACTTCAGATCAAATAAACCTTTATTGCACCTTAACTGCAGCCACACATTGGTGTTATTGCAATCCCCCTTCTCTCTCCGCCCCCCCTCAGCAAAAACAGCTTTTTGCTTAACTGTTTAGCGATTGATTGTTAGCCCAGGTTTCTATATTTAGATATCTAGCTGGTCTCCAGTGGGTACCCCGGGTTTATAGGAGACATGTGGTGCATGCATATCTTGTGAATGGAGCCATGAGGAGGCTGAGTATAGTGTGCAATGGAGGATTTAGTGGAGAGGACGGTGTTTTTATGCAATTCTGAAATTGGCATGCCTGTACAAGAAGTTCATTTTCCTGATACTGAGTAAAAGTGTAGTAATTAAATGATGAAAAGTGTTCCTAACACATGTATCTAGTGGATTACAATAATAATAATAATAATAATAATAATAATGAGAATACTATGAGGAAGAAATCATAGAATTATTAAAACATTAGAAAAAAATTAAGTCGCCAAAAGCTTACTTTTAAGCTACACAGACACTCTTGCCACAATATTAAAGTTAGGGTTTCAACTAATGATTAATCTGAAGGTCATTTTCTTGATTAGTCGATTCATGTGGTTTTCAAAATGTCATAAACAAGTGAGCAGTACCCAGCATAAGTGCCCAGAGCCCGTCCTCAAATAGTTTGCAACCGTTTAATTGATCCATTTTCAATCGACTAATCAATTATTCGACTGATTGTTGAAACATTGTAGTGTTTATTCTGTTAGGGGAAGTCTAAAATGCTGCAGTCTGACCTGTTTGATGTCATGTTTTTTTCCCTTTTTAATATCAAAACATTCAAAGCAAACAAATCATTTTCTCTGTGTGCCCCAACCGTTATCTCGGGTCAATGTGGGACGTTTGGGATCGTCTCCTTTCGTTTTCACTGACATCTGGCACCCGGTTCATCCTGGCTGTGCTGTCTGGTTTGTTTTGACTCCAAACATGCGACAGAAGGGATGAGCAGAGGAAAAAAATGACAACAAACACACATACAAGCTGTGGGGCTGTGTGATGATGCCAGCCAGCAGTAGACAAAACACTCCCGTGGCCCCTTTTTTCAGTTGAGCTGATGCACAAAGTTAGGCTGTGTTTTTAAGCTCCTTACCTGCTGTTAAAATTGGCTGCAGCGTCAGAGGAAACAGCTGGAGAGAGAACCACCCTGACTTTTTCAACTAATCCTGCCCCAGTGAGGTAATATGCTCAGACCTGTAATTCCAGGGAGAGTTGTAATGTTAAATCACAAAGGCCTCGTCAGATTGCTGCACTTTCTGAATGAATGTTCAGTCAGCCAGCAGCGTTGAGTTCCTGTGAATGAAAACTGAATGAGTGGACGACCTCTTGCCATCACAAACGCCTGCTTACTAATCACGCCAGCAAAATGCAGTGGTGGAGGAAGTACTAACAATACCGCACTGTGAAGTACTCTGTTATGAGTAAAAGTACAGAAGTATTGTGACCAAAATGTACTGAAAGTATCAAAGTGCTCAATACAGAAAAATGCCCCCCGTGAGTGTTAGATACTATAATATTTCATATTACTGGATTATTACTAATGCATTATGTAAGTAGCTTTTTATTGTTGTAGTTGGTTGTGGTGGATCAATGGTGGTTTACTCATTTTGGATGTAAAATCTAATTTTGTATAAGAATTAGTCAGAAAAATAATCGGCAACTATTTTTATAATTGATGAATTTGATGAATGAATTGTTTACGTCATTCTTCAAGCAATAATGCAATAATGCCAAACACTGCTGTTATCAGCCTTCAGACATTTTTCACTATTTTCTAACATTTTATAGATTAATCGAGAAAATAATCTACAGATTAATCAATAATGAAAATAGTCGTTAGTTGCAACCATGGTAACAAGTAACTTACAGCTGTCAAACAAACGTAGTGGAGTAAAAAGTACCTTCTGAAATGTAGTGGCATAAAATGGAAATACTTAAGGAAAGTACAAGTAGCTGAAATTTGTACTTAAGTACAGTACTTGTGTAAATGTACTTACCCAGAAAAAACTGTTTATTGCTTTATCAGTATGTCAGGACTTGTTATTTACAGTTTAGTGACGTTCATGAAGAACATTTACGTTATGGACTCTTGAGTTTCCTCAGTCCTTGTTCTTCCTTGATGTAAAACACAGTGACGACAGAAGAGTTTACACTGTCCAGTTACCTAGCAGCAGTCACACTCAATGTCAGTCGGATCCCCACGGAGCTCTACTCCTGGTAATGTCTGTAACGCTTGCATCACATTGTTTTCATCAAAGTCTTGTCCTTTGGCATGGGACTGTGGTTGGATGATGACTCAGAGCTGAAAACCTGCCACATATTTGTAGAAGAGAGAGAGAGAGGACTTATTATTGTTACGGTGATGACTCTTCTCAGTTTCCTGGAGGAACACATGAATTTTGGAAACCAAACGGGGCTACTGGGCCCGAGTCCGTACTGTCTGGGGAACACAGGAAACAGGAAACTACCCCCAATTCACTTCCTGATTGGCTGGAATAGACTACAAAAGAATTGTGTTTTTTCCTGCATGGCAACAAGCTAATGCAAAGCAGATGTAGTGAGACACTGAGCGAGGGACAGAGGTGGCGTCTCACATACAGGAGCAGGCTGTGCTTCATCTGTCAGCGACTTGGTTTCATTCAGCGCTCAGAGAGACGGGAATGCTCAGTGGCGCAGCTGGAGTTGGGACTTTGCTCTAATTAACAACAACATATGTGCATTCGACTTTTCTGTCACTGCTAGAAACATAGTTTGACAAACTCGGGCGGATTCAAAACACTGGAAAACCATATCTTGGCGCAAATTGCTGTATACCCCTTCAAAGAAATGCGTAAAAATAAATAACATCTTAAACCCACCTGCCAGTAGGTCAGTGATTATAAACTCTCTCCGTGCAGCCAAACTTATAGAACATATAGACTGGATGAAAAGTGGGAAGAAGCTGATACATAATATATATGGTATGATTCTCTCATACAACCTTAAACCCGCAATAATAGATGTTTTTGTAAGCTTTAAACTCAACTTATAGGTATATTATCACCTTTTAAGTTGAACTTGTTGGCATGCAGTTGCTTATTTACACCTCCAGCAGATCCGCAGCATCATTAACATTCATTTGGAGTCATGTTTCTGGCCACCTGATAAATGTTTGTCCAATATTCACTCTCTTTTAGCTCTGTTTTTGGCGTCCACCAACTCCTCAAAAAGATATCTGTCTCTTTAGCAGCTAAATGCTCCACTATGTTCACCAGCTGGTTGCTACTTTGTCTGAGCGCTTTTTGGTGCTAGGTGGGTAGCATACAGTGGAGTTATATACATATACATTTATACATATAAACAGCTGCAATGATGCTGATGAGTGCATGAAACCAAAACAATTGGCTTAAAGTTGCCAAAAAAAACTCCGCTATGAGAGAACTCTGTTACATCACACAGTCATTTTGATCTATTGTTAATATAAGAATGTTGATTACAGCAGATTAAAGCTATTTGTAGGGAAATAAAAGGGGTAACTGGACATTCAGGAGTTAAAGGAAGGAACACTAATTACATATTGTGTAGAAGAGGCAAAGTGTTGGGGGGCAAAGAAACGGGAGTGGGCGGCTGAATTCAGGCATCTCAGGCTGGATGACTCGAGCCGGGTGAGCCTGGGAGGGAAAAGCTGGTTTGTAGTGACAGAAGCCCCCCCTCCTTCCCTTGACAGCTGGCTAACAGAGGTTCCCAAACTTCCTCCTGTCCAGACTGAATAGGAGACCATGGAGTGACGGGGAGAGGGAGGGGAGGAATGTTTTAGAAACGCTCTGTCTGTGTGGAGGACTCCCGCGCTCATTTAGGTGAAGGGTTCAGGTCCTGTTTAGTTTGTTAAGAAAAATAACAAGCTTATGATGACATTATGTTCATAAAAAGATGTTTGTGTAGGGGGGAAATAGCCTGCATACCACGCCTTACATACAGGCTTTATATACCGCCATACATGTATGGCATTTTGTCCTCGAAGGCCGGCTCTCTGGGAAGTAGTTTGCTGTAAACATGTGTGTTGACTGTTTAGACGCAGGTCGTGTTTCGGTCCAGGCAGCTTTAGGCTGGTGGAATAATCCGGGTTGGGTACAGCAGCTCTCCCCACACTCCTCCATGAGAACACAGTACTAGGAATAGTGGGGAAGTATCTCCGCAGGCCCAGCATGCAGGGTCGGCAGGGGTAAATAAAGGGCCGGAGAGCTCCTTCAGGATGTCCTTCAGATGCCCCGTGGGAGAAGTTGACTCGACTGACCTCTACCTGCTGACAATGACACGAGCGTGAAAACATTCACCATGCTGTACAGTAGAGAGAGAAACTCGAGTGTCAAAAAGTGTCAGGTGCAGTTACCATATCGTGTCTATGTTGTGAAGAAGCTTCAACAGAAAGTGGCTTAAAAAAAAAGAAAAACGAAAAAATGCTGTAGCAAATGGCTCCGCACACATTGATTAAATCAGGTTTTGCAACGGTGTTGCTCTCCTCTGGCAACACAAGCAATGTCAGCTTGCCACACACAGGGCCTTACACCCAGCTCACTCTCCCTTTCCTGTGCTTGCAAAAGATATCGTATCTTCTCACCACTGTATATGCCAAGCCTGTTTGTGAGTGCATGTGTGTGTGGGGGAGGGTTGTCCTCGTTTTACATCTTTAATTGTTTTTTTAGTAAGTAAGAAAACAGTAGAGTCCCCTGAGAATTATGTAAATGGATAAGAATCTGGAGTGTTAAACCATGTCTTCTCCTTGTACTTCACTACCCTCCACCATGACACCACACTGCTATGAAAGATTGCACTCACATCCTGAATGAACATACCGGGCTTCTGACCCTGATTTCTAACATGCGAGCAGATTTTAAAGATGTTTTCCCTACACAGTGTAGCTTCACTGCGTACGCCCGTGTGTGTGTGTGTGCGTGTTTGTGGTTGTGTATTTTTGTTTTACTCAAGTTTTCCATTGAGACTAACGAATCTGTTTGAACATTAGCTCCAGGCAGCGCCAGATAGAGAGAGAGTTTGATCAGTAACTGAACACTGGTTTATGACAGAGACTGTGGTGTGCAGCACAGCCACAGTCTTTAACTGTAAACTCCCTTTTTTTCCCACTATGTTCCTCCTCATGCTGCTCCAACAACTGTTGTGGTTTGCATTTAAAAGGTTGGTACAGTCAGCAGTAGATAGATGCTGCTGCTGTGACCAGCTAAAACACCAAACCAGCTGTTAAATAAGGGAAAGCACAAGTATTGACTCTGACCGGTGTAACAAATACATTTTGTGCTGACTTCATTTGTTCAAATCCAGAGATTGTAGTCAAGATCCCAAGCGTTAAGATTAAGATGTTAAATACATCAAGCTAAATTTAGGACATACGTTTCTACATGATGCGCACATAATTAGTACCATTTAATGTAAAGAATATGTGTTGGTCAGTATCAGAGACCTAAATGTAGCTTCAATTTAGTATGAAATGACCAGATGCGATGTGTACTATATGTGTGACATATATCATGTTGTCAAACAGGGTGGGATCTTTTTTTATCTCACCTTTAAGCTACTTAAAGTGACACTCCACCCAAACACTGTATCAAACATTCAGCCCATGTAGGCTTGAAAGTGAAGAAGTGGATTATGCTGCGGCGGTGGTTTGATACTGTAAAGATACAAGTGGAGCGGAAATTTACGGGTGAAACCAGAGTTTTAGAGGTTGACAGGTTGTCAGTGATAGTGGGTTTCAAGATGAGCCAGAGAGGGTTCAAAGTGGTGAATGTGGCTACCAGGTAACGGTCTAATACTCATTTCAGTGGTGTCGCGTTTATTCCCTGAGTTGAGCCTCGTGACGAGTGCTCACCTTGGATTATTGCAGTTAATGTACAAATACAAACATGTGCTTCCATCTGCACGTTTTAGACACATAAAGAGAGAGCTTTACATAGTCTGACAAAAAGTGTTGTTGTCATTTGGAGTTATCTGGGTTTGGTCGTCAGATTTCAACGGAAAGCTTGTGTTACGAACTGGGGCTGTGGAGCAGTGAGGTATTAAGAGAACTCGATACAAGATGGCACCCCATTCATGTCAATCAAAGTTACTCAGGGGGCGCATATGTTGAGGATATTTTTCAGGCCGTTTTTTCTGGGTGTTTTACAGCGGGTTTTTTAACTGTGTCCATAAGAAAAGGTCTTCTTCCACAGTCAGTTCAGTCCGCTTTGCCAGAATCGCCTCACAGCCCAGCACTGATTTGGGTCTGAGTTTGAAAGGCGTGGGTGTTTACTAGGCAGTGGAGGCCTAACAATAGACACTGTTGAGTTACATTGAGTTGGGAGCCCATAGTACGGACTAAATGAACGAACCATTCTTGTTTTTCTCACAAGTGCCCCAACTTTATGAAAGTGCAAAACTAAATGGCAGGAGAAACCTTTTTGAGACTTGACTTTGGGATCAGTAACAGTAATCAAGACGAAAATAAATGTGAGTAACAGCCTCAACGATAAAGGAATATTTTACTGTGGATTCAAAGCCACTGCAGTCAACATCCACTGAGCAGGCGTCTGTGTTTGTAATGTTTTTATGTTTAGTCACGGTCAGAAAGACACTAATGACTTACAGTTTTGTTTCGGTTCTTGTTTTGATTCTCTACATAAGAGCATCAAAGGAACCGAGTATTGACTGTGGGATAATAAATTGTGCTCTTACAATTCTCAGTCCTTCTTTCCATTCTCACGTTGTCTCTCTCTGTCTTACACACTCACACTCACACTCAGGGGTAACTGGGTTGTTCACTGCTTTTAAACTACATCTTGGATCCAGTTGAAATTCCTTTCTCCTCATCTCATTTCCTGTTGTAGCTTTCTCCAAAGCTAACTGCTCTCCAGTTTTCTATCTGACTGACTTCTCTCTCTCTCTCTGCACTCTTCCTCCTCTCTCACCCTTGATTGAGTACACTGCTTGTATTTTTCTCAGTAACACCCCCCCCCCTTCCTTTTCTTAAAGCCTGTGTTTCCCAGGCCTGCTAGTTGAGCACATAACCACTGAAAGCATTCACGCCTGTGTATCCTCGAATGTGTTCATGTCAGAGAAGATTAGAATAACGAGTGGAGCGGTGCCTCTGTTACTGTACGCACGAGTTTGGTCGACTGGAACTAGTCGGCAGAGGAGGAAGAGGAACAAAGCTGCACATTCACTGCGTCCATTAGGTTGCCTCAATCACTTGTGCTTCCTCATTTCTTCTATCTTTTGCCTCCTTCTCGTCACTTTCCTCTGCAGGAATGAGGTGGGGAGTCGACCCTTTTTGATGTCTCGATCCGCTCCTGTTCGCTCTCGCCCTCTTTGGGGTGTTCCTGTCATCATTATTTCTCTGCAGTTCTGCTCAATGCCCCCGTGATTTGCGTGCACGCCACTCCGCATTCGCGCACACGTGCCAAGAGTGTGTCTTTTTCACTGTGTTTTGCTCAGATACTAGGGCAAGATATTCTCCAAGGGCAGCGGCCGTGGTGCTTGATGAAAAGAGAAAGCTGCTGTTGTTGTTGTTGTTTTAAAATGTTCTGCTTACTTTGAATCTTGAGGAGAGAAAATGCACCCCTCTGGAGAAAGTGAAAGGTGAAAGAGAGAGAGATGAAGAAAGGGGAAGCAACCAGAAATAGAGGAAAGTGAAATCAGGTTGAAGCTAATTTTGAAAAAAAGGAAACCGAAAGCGACCATGCAAGACAACAAAAAAAAAAGGGGGGGGGGGGGGTTCAGACAAAAAGGGAAAGAGAAAACGGCAGCACATGGACCAGGATAAAAAGAAAGTAAGAGAGAATGATGGGCAGCCTGAGAGAGAGGATTACACTCTGGTTTTATAATAAAGTCTTTAATCTAACGTGTTGAGTGGCAGGTTATTGGAGAGGCTTATCCTTTCTTTTGTAACAGACTCACTCTCCATCAAACATAAACACTCAAATATACAAAACCAAAACTTGTATACTAAACCCTCACTGTTGTAGTAAAACACTCCCGAGGCTGCTGCTTATCAACTCATCCAGAAAGACAAGACGACTGTCCAGCACTTCCTTCTCCCCTAAACAGGAAGCTGCAAGATGTCACCCTGTATCTGTGGTAATGACTGGGCTGATGCGGCTGGAGGGACATTCCTTAAAACTACAGATTGCAAATGTTATATTACTGATAACCATTTTCTAAGCATCCTCAAGCATTCGCATTAATGCGTGTTTCCGTCCACTACTGTTATGCGAATATTAGAAGTTGAACACATCGAGATAAACAGCTCCTGGCGCTAATTTTCCAGTTGGGTGCCGTTTAACCATTGCATAAGAAGGAAGTGCGTAATTTAATGTAGCGCCAGTCAAACCTCAAAGAGTGGTGGAAATATAGCATTTATATTTGTTTCATGTATACATTTTTTTGTG
This sequence comes from Enoplosus armatus, assembly GCF_043641665.1. Classification (NCBI taxonomy): domain Eukaryota; kingdom Metazoa; phylum Chordata; class Actinopteri; order Centrarchiformes; family Enoplosidae; genus Enoplosus; species Enoplosus armatus. Next base: position 10,891,331 of record NC_092180.1, on the reverse strand, counting down.
ACTTATCGATCAACGAATACGTCGATACCGGTCAGCCAATAATGTTGATTCTTTCTATATATTGGTTGGTCTGTAATTCTCACGTGTTGAGGCTTCACTTCTGCACCACGCAGAAACCTTTTCACCAGCTTTACTACACATCAATTAATCTCAAGCTAGTTTCAAGTCTCTGCAAGTTGATTTTCATGCCGTATTGGCATGAGTTGAAACCTCTGCTGGAAAAATGCACTCATCAAGAAGGTTTGGAGAAAGGACAGCAGTAATTTAAAAAGAATAAAACATGATGTGTATGTGATGTACGTAGGTTAAAACATGAAGATACACTTTATACGAATTGTGTGTTCGTATCCTTTTTTTGTAGATGTTTTCCGCTCTCCAGTAGCTCCTGTTTTGGCACAGAGATGTGTTTTTACGTTGCAAGTTGAGTCATTAAACACACACACGCACACACACACACACACACACCCAGAGCTGTGGTAATCCCATGATGTTTTGGTTACTAGGATGACCCGGATGGTGCAATCCAATCAAGGGAATTTACAGGTCATGATTGGGGGGTTGGGGGGTTGGGGGGGGGGGGGGGGGGCACAGGGTGAATGAGGGGGATTACAGGAGGGAGATAAAATAAATGTGGGAGAATAAATGGGAGAGAGGAGATCTAATAACAGCGGGAAGTCAAGGGATAAAGACAGAGATAAGAGAGACTTACGTCATCACTCTGCTCTCACACGTAAACACAGACAGACTTTGATTCTGTAACAACAAACTGAAACAGCGGAGTGTGTGTCATGTCTGACAGCTCAGGTGTCTTTTTAATTTGTGAACGAATGTTGCTATTGTGAATTGTTGTGTAATGATCCACACACCGTATGAATCAGCCTCCATGAAGCCGTCATAACACTGTGTTGTATTACAAACCCCACAGAGGGCACTTAAACACCTCTGTTTGTCTCAGCATGGTTTTATGTTTACCCTCTGTGTAGAGTTATGGACCAGAGGTAGAGGTGTACGTTCTCTTTCATAACTGACTTGTCACTGTGATTGCAGATTGAAATGATGCGTTTTAAGAATGAGAAAGGAGCCAGGGTTTGAACTCTCTCTAGCTCTCTCTTTTTTCATTCTTGACACAACTGTTGAAAATCTTAAAAATCATATCACAAATATGTAGTTTAATTTTTAAAAGCAGCTAAGTAATTTCATAAAACAGCTGGGCACTGTAATGTCTAGCAATTGTTACTCAAACACAAGTAAATAGTGCATTTGTTTTGGGCTATTTTCACTCGCTGATTAATACACATTTGGAGCTCTAGTGAGTATTTACGTCAGCAGGATAGTGTGTGTCGGATTGACTAAAATAAACTACACTACCCATGTTTATTTGTGCAATTGGTATGGTATTTGTTGACAATACAAAAATACAGAATATCAACAGACATGTCCTTTAAATAGTGACATTTCAGTGCAGGACTTTTGCTGAACTGCTTGGTCTCAGTGTGTAAATAAATTGCAGTTTTTATCCAAACAGTGTGATCACATGTTAGTGAGTGCTTCATGCCAAATCTGATTACTCACCTCCTCCCAGTGATGGCACATGATGATACGTTTTCATTGTTGCAACACCAACTCTTTTTTTCTAAAGTATTAAACTGGTTGTGTGATAAGACACACAAATCCTAAACGTAAATTGTCGATGAGGTGGACGGTGTCTCTCATCGCCGAGTCCCGAGTAGACAGTGCACATTGACTGAAAAGTCTAATGGGACCGCTGCATTCATGTGCAGATATATTGATAGGAAAACTGACTTCCTTTATCTGAAGGGAGCTGTCTGTTTTCCTGTTTTACAATCAGTTATCCAGTGTCAAATGTCAACTCTCTACCCTTCCCCCCTCCAGGGAAACACTGCAGTGCGTATAACAGCATTGTTTGTTCTGCCTTAAAGTAGCAACAGAAACCTTTTTATTTGAAGAGACTGTATAAATGATGATCAGCTGCTTTTGAAAGTTTATTGTTTAAGTTAGCACCCCTAACCAAAGGAATAAAGTGGGGTTTTCCTGAATTTTCTCTGATTTTTTTTCTCTTTTTCTTGTGAAACACTGGACACTTTACCTCCTCACGCCTCTAAAAGTCCGTAAAATGAAACAATTTAAGAAGGAAAAATTGTATTTTTAACACAAGCCAAATATTTTGGGAACCACAGTTGTAGAGGATCAACTTTAAAAGAGAAAGAGTCATTGTGAAGAAGTTACTCTTTCTAAGCCAGAAATAACAGTGCGAGATTTGCTACAGCTCAGCTTGTCGGCTGAATGGTAGCGTCAGATTCCCATGCACATAATGGAGCGTTATTGTAACAAACAGCGACAATGTTGGACTAACACACGTGTAACTATAGACCACAGAGTCCTGTGGGTCCCCGGGGCCAAGAGAAACAGAATAAGGAGCAGGGAACTAACTAATATGGATCCACAGGCTTCATAAAGGGGAATATATTGCTCCTGAGGGACTGGAGCACCACCTGTGTGCGTTTGTGTGTTGTGTCTCGGTGGGTGGTTGGACCACATTCTTGTGAAAGGGAGTGCTATCTGTCACACATGTTTGATGAACAGATTGAGCTTTGGCGGGATTCAAGACATGTCCCACGCAGATTCTTTCATTCACAGATCTGTACGCACACACACACACACACACACACACACAACACACACAGTTTTCACATGTTGTTTTTAATGTTTAATTGTGATTTGTGTGTCTGTCTCTGAGAGCAAGCTTAATATTTGTGCGTCCAGTGTAAAAGTAGTCACCCTGGCAGAGCTAAGCTCATTATACGTGCTGTCAGATTATTCTAAGCTAAAACAGGTGTGAACTTACATAATGCTATTTTCTTTCAAACTGTGCGTGCTTGTGGTGTTCTTAAATAAGTAATCACTTGTGAGTGAACACATTGCTGTTGCTTACAACAGCGTTCCTTAATAATAGCTGCTCACTCTCTCCTTCCTGCTTGTTCTCCTCCCTTTTCTTTTTGCAGGAGAAGCAAAAAACATCCCTCCGTACCCGGGGCCAAACAGGATGAGGGACTGCTACTGCACTGTCAACCTGGACCAAGAAGAGGTCTTCAGGACCAAGATCATCGAGAAGTCACTTTGGTACGTTGAGGGGCCCCTCCACCCGTTTTCTACGTCTGTCTTTTTGTTTCTCACTTTGTCACAGGTCAAACTCCCCACCTTTTGAAGCTGGTGTTAAATGCACAGTTTTATGTTACTGATCATATGATCTCCATGTTCCCAGTTTATGTCATGTCTTCACTGGCTCCTATCTAATAAAGGCCAAAATAAAATACTGATATGAAGCATTTCAATACCAGAACATCTTTATGATTAGCCTGATATTGATTTGAACTATATCACTGCGCCATACTCCAGGTACTGATTTACAACACCATTTTCAACACCTCAGATTACTGTAACGGCCTGTCTTACATCAGGTTAATGATAACGGCTCGTCTCATTGGTTGACGGATAAACTTACTCTCAGTTCTCTCTTTTATTTCATGGTTTAATTTCAGCGAGCACTGAGCAGTTCCAGTAGACTCATACATTATACACAAATATGTCTTGGAAATGCCAAATGTTCTCTATACTAGCTTGGGCTTTCATGAAAATATACTTGATATATGCACATTTCTTGAAATCTTTTGGCCACAGAAGGGCTCTGTATCAAGGTGCGTCATCACAAACTCAGCAGACTTCTGTATAAATAGTGGAAATATCACAAATATCAAGCCAACCCTAAGAGAAAATATTAAGATTAGATGAGAGACATACTGTTTTCACTTTTAGGAATTTAACATAAAAAATATATCACCTTTTTTCACTCAGATGCTGTATATTGTGTCACAGTGTTACTTAAAGATTATTGATGGCTGAATAGATTGTGATTCCCTTCCACTTTCATTACACACCGACTAGAGATGGACAAGCGAGATCCTTTGTGCACACACATTGTGACAAAATTGAATTACATTTATTTAAGGATCCTGTATTTGTCGGATTGTGTAGAAATGCAGTCATGCCTCTGCCTGCCTATCTATCCGCCCATCTCTCTCTTTGTCTTAATGTCTAATGAGTAACAGAGGAAGTCAGTCCCTGAGGACTCACGAGATTCTCATTGCCATGATTTCTATGGTCGACATTTAGGTACATTTAGTGTGCTCAGTTGATGTACCTTCCTGCTAGTGGTCACAAACAGGCCAATTGTTGTAGGCGAACAAGCTGTACCACATGATTCCTGTGGTCTTTAATTTATATCTAATGTGATGAATCGACAAAATCAATCAAAAGATCAATCAAAGAGGGTTGACCCAAAATCAACCCTCTTTGGGAAAGAATGATGAAAGAATTTTTTCTGTGATGTTTGCATGAAGTTGCAAGAAGACTTACAGCCTGTTAGCTTCGCCAATCAAGAGTATGCCTGGTGAGACAACACTGAAAAATATTTCAGAGGCAGGAATAGTTTACTGATTAACCAATCAATCATTCAGTCAGTTAACACTTTAACTAGCTGGGTGGACAGAGCATCTCTTTACTATCCAGAGATGTAGATGATAGACAGACAATAACTGCGCTTCAGTGAAACATCTTCAAAATATAACAGTCGACAATGCAGATCATATTTTCTAAAACAAAATTCCACATATAGCACTGTCGCACGGGAGGTGGAGCAGGTTGGGGGTTTGACACTGAACCATAAGTTGTGACCAGCACCTTGCATGGCAGCTCGGTCGCCATCTGTGTGTGAATATGTGTGTGAATGAGACCTGATCTGTAAAGCGCTATTACATGCCTTTTATGACATTATCACATTAAATTCCTTAATATTAAAATAACTTTAGACGAAATTCCAAATTAAAATATGATTGATTGAAAATATGATCAACAAATGACTTCACAGCCTCTTGGTTCCATGACTGCCTGCTTTTAAATACACGATGCCCCGTGCTCATTAAGCGCTGCGGGGAGAAGCGGTTTGACCTCAATCTACAACAGCATGTTCCATTAAAGATTGTAAAGACCTGTAAAGCAAATTTGAACAGAAGCGAAAAAGAACTTTATCTTGTAATTATGAGTTTTCTCGTAATGATGAGATACGGAGGTCATAATTATGAGATAAGGTCTCCGTAGATTTGTGATTTCTGGTTATATCACTTGACATTTCAGATGTGTATACTGCTGTAATCTCTTGGCACAGAACTTGTTACAGAAATGTGACTTTTATAGCGTTTTGTTTTTCATTTTAGACATTCAGTTTTTGCTACAACCCACCACTTAATTTCTACAGGAGATTTTGAATAATAAACTACTAAATACTAAATACAAACTACATTTGCATTTGTGGTAAAATGCACTGTGTCAGACAAGAGAAGTCTCTCTAATCACAGTTTGCCTTGTGTCTCCTCTCACCTCCAGTCCGTTCTATGGGGAGGACTTCTACTGCGAGATCCCACGCAGCTTCAGACACCTCTCCTTCTACATCTTCGACAGGGACGTCTTCAGGAGGGACTTCAGTATCGGTGAGTAAACAGCTGCCCCGTCTGTTGTAAGCTCCCCTGTTGTATTGAATGAATGAAGACTTGACTCATGGTGAGGAGTAAAAAGCCTCTTGTTAGTAGTAAAGTAATTTAGTATTTCCACAGCAACTAAACAACGTGTCTGCTAAGTAATAACAATATTAAAATAATATTAAAACAATTATCATTTATATTTAATATTTGTTTATAAGTTAAGTTTAAGTTTTAAACGATATACATATTTTTGTAATACTGTATCTTAGAATATTTAACAATTTCAATATCTAAATGAGGAGTGGTGACAGGTGTGCATTTGTCAAATAGAGTATGATTATATCACTCACGCAAACGTAAAAGGTGTGAAAATGAAAATTTCTGGTTTGGTTCTGGTTATGTGCCGGATTATTTCTTGGCTGGGGGCAGTTACCTCCTGGCTGGGCAACCTCACATCGACGACAAGACTGCAGATTGTGGTTTTTACCCAACGAATTAGTGAGTTTTTAGAGGTGAGGTACGGATTTTGATACCATCAGAGAGAGCCAGGCTAACTGTTTCCAGTTTTTATGCTAAGCTAAGCTAATTGCTGGCTAGAGCTTCATATTAAACAGACAGACATGGGAGTGGTATCGATGGTCTTTCTTGAAGTATCAGCAAGAAAGCTAATAAACTAATAAACATGTTTCACATTTCGAATTATTCCTTTAAGAATAAATTAACAAATGAAATCTAGTCTAAAATTGGAAACATTTTGAATGAAGTCTGGTACTATCTGATCTTACTTACACTTTAAGCACTAAAAAGGTGTGTGTCTGTGTGTCTGTTTGTGTGTGGGCAGATGTTTTTATCAGTGTTATTGGGTGTGTCAATGTGTACATTGGTGGGTTTGTATTTGTGTGTGTGACTACCGACCACAAACTGAAAAACCTTTCTCGGGGTATGATTTGTATCTTCAACACTATCACAGTGTGTGTTGTGGGTGTTGTAAACAGAAAAGTTAACTTGTTAGTTTCAGGGCAGAAATTTCCAGGCCACTGGCAGGGCACTTTGTGAGTATTTCTGCACCTGGTATCTACGTGCATTAAAAAGAAAAGGTTGGCGTATGGATTTACAGTATGTGAGCAGGCATGTGAGGGTGTGTTTGTTGTAGCTCTGCATCTGAACACGTAGGCTTTTTAGGAAGCGTAAAGGGAGTTATGTTTTGAGCTCATTTGTCTTTGTGTGTTAATGTGTGTCTAGGCAAGGTTGCAGTGAAGAAAGAGGACCTGCAGAAATATCACGGCAAAGACACCTGGTTTCAGATACAACCTGTCAGCGCTGACTCAGAGGTGCAGGTGAGTACAGAGAGAAAACGCACACATTCACACAATCACACCTTTTCACAAAAATCACAAAGCACTCTCTCTTGATGTTCTCCTCTTCTTTTCTCGTGGAGTCTCCGGTTGTTTTGTTCCTCAGCTTCTCCTCAGAAACCACACGACACTTATACTTTTTTGGTATCGACCAAAACGTGTCTGGTTGATACCAAAAGCTGGCATCAAACGCTTGCTCACATCTTTGAATCTTTTAGTGTAGCTGCTTGTGTTTAGACAACATTTAAAGCAAGACTACCGTAAAATCTCAATATTTACCTCAGTAGCGGAGTTGCAGAGAGAACCAGGCCTTTATTAATTAGATATTAGATGATATTAGACAGGACAGGACTGTTCCCCAGTTAATGCCAGTCATGTCAGATGTTCCACTTTCATGTATTGTAAATGCACTAAACGAAACTAAACAGTATGTGCATAGATGTGTCTGCATGTTAATGTTTGAAGCAGGGTAGAACCCAAACAAACACAGCATGTGTGCACCTGAAACACCTGAGCCTGCAGGATCGGAGTCACCTGGCTCTCCGTTTATACTGTAGATCTCGTTCGTTCTCCTCCGTCACAGCTCAGTTTGTGATCAGCTGGTCAAAAAGTGAAGACTCAGCTTTGATCAAAATCACTACACTTCCCACATTCTCACCTGTCATGATTGAATGTCAGCTGGCTTTGGGTCGCAGGTTGTGGTTTTGATTTGCTTTTGAGAATAATACCAGGATGTTACTGAATGTTACAGAAATGTGTTCATGCAGATCAAAGCAAATCATTCCCATTGTTTTTGGGAATATTGAGAGACAGTCCTGACTAAAATGTTCACTTTCAATCTCAAATGTTCATTGTTTAATGTCAAATGTTTGCACTTTTATTCTGCTTTTTGTCATTAACCTTTTTATTACTAAGGAAATATATTAATTTGTCACATGAAATACTGAAATACTGAGAAACAAACAAGATGGCGCTCTTACAGTATCTCTGTCTATGTAAATCAAACGCATATTAGGAGCAACTCAAATGCTGGAGTGTGTTGATCACTGTGAGAAACGTCTCCAGTCTGCTGCTGTTTGTGACTGTGCAACAAGTGCAGGAAAGTCTGCACAATTCATGGATACATTTGAAAGTGAATTTAGTGGCTGCCATGTAGTTAGCACCTCCCATTGGGTATTCCCAGCAAGTTATAAACAAGCTAAAAAGTGAATGTCATTGTGCACACGTGAATATTTGTTCCCTAAGTTTTGGGAAATACCATGAAGAAAACTATTTTTTTGCTGCCATTGATTCATCTGTGACTTCTGAAATGGTCTAGTAATCAGTTTTGGAGCTGCTGCATTTTTCCTCACTTGCCCTACATGCTTATTTAATGTGCAACATTTTCTACTATTCAGTATTCAGGAGTCTCACTCACCCACACGCATGGTTACACACACGCATGCACGCACAGACAGGAACGCACACACCCAGCGCGTAGTACCACACACACTGACAGTCAGACACACAGCAAACAGTAACATCTGCAGACAGATGGGTGTGTGTCGCCCCGGAGCAGGGATCTGAAACAGAGACACATTCATCCGAGGAGCCGGGGAGAGGAAGGATGTGTGAGAGAATGAGAGAGTAGAGAGAAAGCGAGGGGAGATGGATCAAATGAAGTAGGAAGATAGAGTGTCTCTCTTCTCTTTTCAATAGAGGACACATTGTTTGGCCTGTGCGCACATGTGTAAGTGCGTGTGTTTGTTCCCTCTGCCTGAATCAGCCAGAAAAAGAGCAACGCCTGTGAGTTTGCATACTGATGCTGTTAATTAATGGAGCTTTTCTAGACAGCTGCAGCACTACACTGTCATTATGTCATTAATCCAATCACTTCAGAGGGAAAATAACTTCAGCATGACGTTCAGGCTCGCAGCTATTTTCATTCAGTGTCTCTGTTGGTGGAGGAATGCCACTTTTTTTCATGTTTGTGTGTTTTTGTTTTGCACAGGGATTTAGCAAAGAAGAATTATTTGTTTTTATCAGCGTATTTTTGGCTCGTACTTACAGTCTATGCATCAGGCCTTTTATGGTTCAACCATTCCCAGCCTTATACAGTGCATATGGTGTAGGATATGATATGTACCATGTATCTCCATGTTTGGTAAATAATATGTTTTCAGACATGAAGGATTACATGCTTTTATGAGTTGAGACCTGTTGGATTATTCATTGTGAGAGATGGATTGTCACCAAGCCTAAAACAGGTCTGAATAGCTGACATTTTTAGATTGGATTTGGTTAAGTCCACTCAATTTCACACACAATCAAATTGGAAATGCAGGGTTTTCACTGGACAGCGACTACCTGTCACGGTGCACCTGGCTGTGTGGTGGACACTGGTGTTATCAACACGTTCAGGTGTTCATAAGTACTCTGTAGAACTTTAAGAACATTTAAACTCTGTACTCTCAATTGGATAAAAGTGTGTGCATAAAGAGTGTCTATTTGTGTGTTCGTGCTCTGCAGGGAAAAGTGCACCTGGAGCTTCGTCTGAGTGAAGTCATCACAGACAGCGGAGTCATCAACCATAAACTAGCCACACGGTGAGTCTGCACACACCCACCCACCCACACACACACACACACACACACACACACACACACACACACACACACACACACACACACACACACACACACACACAGTCCTTTGCCTTCACATGTGTTGTGTTGTTCATACAGTTTTATAGAAATTATTTCCGTTTCTGTGAAGAGAAATTTATAAAGAAGAATTTCTCTACTGATTCTTTGCTGTTTGCAGAAACATAAAAAAAAATACATATTTCCTGTAAACAAGGATTTCACAGCTTTATAATACATTCAAAATCCAAGTCACGACTTACTGCCACATCTTTTCAGCTTCTGTCTTAAAGATTTTTAGCCACGCTGGCAGTGAGGCTCGAGGGATTGCAGTGCCTGCAGGTCCACCACTTTGGTCCAACCTGAAATATCAAAAAAAAAAAATGCCATTACATTTTGTACAGACATTCATGATCCCGAGAGGATGAGTTCTGATGACTTTGATGGTCCCCTCACTTTTCCTCTAGGGCCAGCATCTGGTCAGAATTTCACCTTGTTTATGATAAAATAACCTGCAAAAATATTGTTTTTCTAGTTTCTTGTAAAATGTGACTGTTCACGCATGCGATGTGTGAACTTCAGTGTTTGCAGGGGATCAATGTTACGCTTATGGATGGGTTGTTCTGTGTGTGTGTGTGTGTGTGTGTGTGTGTGTGTGTGTGTGTGTATGCGTAGGTGCTTGTTTGCTCTCCAGCTCGTCTGTTGTAACATGCAGCAGTAAAGTTTGATGATGAGCCAGCGTGGCTCCGTTCCCAGAGCGCATTGTGGGTAAGGAGCTTAGAGCAGGAGGTCATCTAGTCAGATTTCTCTAGAAAGACATGTGCATGAGGGAGACGGAGAGAGAGCTGCGTTCATTTAGCTCTGCAGATCAAACCAACCAATTGAAAGAAATCATGATCTTCACACTCAAAGGGATAGTGTAAGAAATCTTCTTTAGGCGAGGAAAGGAAATGTTAGTTATGATGGCACGTTTCTTTGCAGGTAAACTGACATAAAGTGCTACAGCAACAAAAAAAAGAGAGAAAACAAAAATGAAACCACTTTTTTCCATCTGATGCTACTTTATACTGATACTCCACTACAATCAATCTGACAGCTATAGTTACTACTTACTTTGAAGATTTTACACAAAAAACATATGATCATCTTAGACAAAATGATGCATTGTTATAGATTTAACCACCCGACAACAGTTAAGTTAAAATCAGCAGTACCTCCCACTACTACAATAGCAAAATGCTGCTTACACATTAATGCATCAGTAACAACCAAATAACATAATGTAAAATAATACACTCTCTGTGGTCAGTTTTCTTCTGTGCTTTTACTGAAGTAATAAGAGTACTCCACTGATTTAGCGTTTTACTTCTATAAAATTGTTTTGCCAAAACCTGCCACCTACATTACCCACAATGCAACTCGACCGCCGACAGTTTGGTCGGGGATTCGGGTGTGTTATGCTAGTAGAGGCTAATGTAGCTTCGATCCGCTAGCCTCAAGCAGAGGTAGGGAGTGGGCTACAGAGGTCTGGTAGCCTCACTTCTTTGTAATGCCACACCTCCAGATTTTTCTCATTTTTAAACCCGTAGTCTTCAGACCCAACTGACGCTGACTCAAGTGACATCACTTGAGGCAATTTATCAGATGTCATGCAGCATAAAAGGCTTTAACAACTTTTTTCACATATTCAGTTGTATTTCCCAAGATCTATAAACAGGCTTTGATGTGTAAAAATCAGTGGAGTTCCCCTTTTAGTAATAGTTTGAATGTAAGTCTGTTCTGATTTAATTCAATATTTCATCTCGCTTACTTGGACGCCCCCGTCAATGACACTGCCTCATAATCACATCCGCTTCTTTGTGTGTGGTTTTGGCACCGTGATGTAATTCCTTTCCCTCTTATATGGGTGGAATTGTTTTTGACAGGGTACGTGGGCGCAGAAAAGAAGCACATTAACCTAATATGAGTAATGTCGTCTAAAACAAATAAGTCTGCTTCACCGCCACAACCACTGTCTGGCATGTCAGAGCTCACAGCAGTGATGAGAGAGAGAGGGAGAGAGAGGGAGGGCTGGATAGTAGGCCAAGCAGGGGTTATATAAACAAGCTTATTGGACAGGAAGCGCTCTGGCATTAGTGATGCTTAACCCAGCCCACTCCTTATTCCTTATTAGAAACCTGTGTGTGTGGGTGTGTGTGTGTCAGCAGGATGGTGCAAGCTGTTGCATGTGTGTCAGTTCAGTTATGGGCAGTGCTTCGATTTGCTGCGTAATTCATCATGCGGTGTGAGTAGTGGTGCATCACCGTGACACACAGGAAGTGATACGTCCCGCTGGGTGTCCTGTCCTGTTGTTTGGGTGCTAATCCCCTTACAGCATGATGTCATCGCATAGCCGTGACACAGGAAGATAGATAGATAGATAGATAGATAGATAGATAGATAGATAGATAGATAGATAGAGTTTTTCATTCAGCATGAGATAGAAAACCAAACGGTCGATAAGCTTGTTTGACTGTTTTCTGAATAGTAATCAGGTGTGTCAGGACTTTTTATACTGTGGATAGTATATAATCATACAATCATCAGCGTTTTATCCATTTTAAGAGTCTTTAGTGCCATATTAGACATCTTTATACTGGAACTTTATGTCTGTATGCATACTTTGTACTACATACACCATTTGAAGACATGTATGCCAAATTAAAAGCATAAGTACAATGTAGTATGTACAAAACATTCAATTTGAATAACAGAGTAGAGAGGTGCAACAAAATGTACATATCTGTCTGCTTGCACTCATCGTTTACAGTGATAAAACAGCGCACATTTAACATTACCTCACATGATTGTGTGCTTAGCGTTTACAGTTATTTATTGTCTACTGCTAAATATTTTTAGCAGGTTGCACTATCCTGGCATGACAAGACTGTTTTGTTGTACGCAATTATAATGCTAATAATATTGAATTTAATATAAAGTTTACAAAATTGTATGTTTTTTTTACAATAAATCTTTTTTTCTATGTGGTTGTGTATAAATCTTTACATGCATGAATGTATGCAATGCGGTTTGAAAAAAGGAATTTCTTTCGTTTTATGCTTGAATCCTACTCTGGACCCACGTTTGAAGATTAAATCCTACCTGAGCTTTGTTTTCTATATCTCTCTTATACTCTGATCTCTGATCTCTCTACTATAAAGTCAGGAGTCTGTCCATTTTCCTCAAGATATGCTCTCTTCTGCTTTTTGTTTTGTTTTTCTCTGGCCTCTCTCAAGTGCTCTTTTTCTCTTTCGTGTATGTAGTTGCTGGATCACACAGGATTTAAAATTGGCACCACTGTTCGCCACTTCCCTCCATCTCTTTTCATCTGCCCCTCTCCGTGTTTCTGCCCTTCTTGCATACAGACACACCTAACATTGACACCAGGGGCCATTTTCACATTGCTGAGAAAACTGAGAGCTCTTAACTTGGTCCAAAATGTACTAGCATGACTCCCGGCGTAGGAGTGCGCTTACAGTATGAATGGACCAGATGTTAGATAGTTAGTAGATTAAGCCCTTGGTCAATAGAAATAATAAAAATCAACTTTGGTCTCCACCAACTCCAGAGAAAAATACCTATCTTCAGCTGCTCAAATATGTTATTTCCTGCCTCATGCTGGGCAGGCAGCATAGACTCAACTTATCCTCTGTGTTCTGGAAAAAGCTTCCTATTGTTTTATACTGTATAAGGTTGATGAGAGCAGTGAGACTCAAACTGTCTGTGTGGGCTGATGAAGCTAAAAGCTTTGCAGAAGTGTGGGATTGGGTGTCAATTCTCAGTGGTCTTGGCACTGCTGGTGACCCTTTCTCATTAGCCATTTGATTAAGTGACCATTAAGTGACAGCTTAAAGAGTCCTCTGAGAGTATATTCAGATTGTTTTGTGTGGCCCCTGGTAGTTAATATTTAGCTGATTTTTTTATCCTGCTCCTTTTTTATGTGCTGCCATTTTCCCCTTGCATAAAAAGAGCTAAGCTCCTAACTTTGCATAGTAAATGTACGTCAGCATAGTAAAGACACCTTGGCATAATAAAGATACTGTTAATGCCCCTTGTGAAAAGCTTTTGTCTATATTAGCTTTTGAAATAGTTTTTTCACTGTTCAAGTTTTCGTACTATGATCCCTGACATTTTAGAGTAGAGCACTAGATGAGATCACACAGTGCTAATGTTGCATTAAAATTAGCATCACTTAAGTTAATGTGTTACAGGTGTGTGCGTGTGCAAGTCTATGCTAGTACAGTAGTGTGCATATTCATTCATGGTTTGTGTGTGTTTCTGCAGAGTGTTGGAGTGCCAAGGTCTTCCGATCGTCAACGGCCAATGTGATCCCTACGCTGCTGTCTCCTTACTAGGACCTTCAAGGTCAGATCTCTCACACGATGGGACGTGATCTCACCAGTCACCATAAGCAACGTTGTTTATCACATTTTTTCTTTCTTTTCTTTCCTTTCTGCTTCTCACAGGTCAGAAGCCAAGAAGACCAAGGTGAAGAGGAAAACCAACAATCCACAGTTTGAGGAGGTTTTCTATTTTGAGGTAAATATTTCTGTGTGTGATTTGTTTAACATCAACTTGTTTTGTCATTGTAAAGATGTGTCTTCGTGTCGGGTATCAGTGAAAGCCAGAGAGAGAGATACAAAAGTATGTGGACACTTGAACAATACAACCATAAGTAATTGTTGATTTATTCCATTTATTTATATGCTGCTATAAAAGTCTAATACACTTCAGACTTTGGTACCAGGCGGGAGGAATTTGCTCCCATCAGCCACAAGAGCATTAGTGAGCCATGAGGCTCGCAATCAGCATTTCATTCATCAAGCTAATGGATGGGATGGATATCCGAGCTCTGTGCAGACCAGTCAAGTTCCTCCACACCAAACTGCGAAAAACATTTGTTTAAGGACCTCATGGTTTTGTCCTCAGGGACATTGTCATGTTGAGTGCCCTCCCTAAACAGTCACCACAAAGTTGGAAGCACACTATTTCTAAAATGTCACTGTGAGCTATAGCATTAAGACGTTTCTTAATTGGACAGTGGTGTTCATATACTTCTGATCACAGAGAAGCTGTTTGTAGATTTTAATTTATTTCATTTTATCTTGCACACCCATGATCCACATATAGCAGCTATTGTTTGTACACACACGCTCACGAACTTCTTTTCATACCATAACTTTTGTAACTGTTGAGATTCATGTGATAAAAGTTCAGATAAATTAGCAAAAGCAACTGGAAACACATAAATGCAGACATTTTCTCTTACATTTACATTTATTAATATTCATGAGTTCATATTTATAGATGTTTTTCACACAAACACACTAAAACTCCCTTTCACACTGCCCCCGTTAACCCTCGCTCACCA